>NC_090178.1:12787860-13987860 GCF_024679245.1 Pseudorasbora parva | reverse complement strand
CTAAACTGATTCTAATGATTAAACATTGGTGCATAACTTTTTCCCACTAATTGAGAAAGAGCCAGAGCACAGATATTAGTAGTTAATTGGCAAAGTTACTGTAGTGATTGGTTACAATACCATTGACAGGATTGTTCTCCTGTAATTATCACAATAAAGGAATGTATATTTACAGTCAGGAGGTTTACTTCCTGTTCCATTTGAAAGATGTCTGAGGGGTTGATTAGGTCTAAATGGATGGGATTAAAAATTCATCTGTATTGATCATAATGCCTGAAAAAATAAAAGACTGACACTCACCAAAACAACAATAGAAAGGTGATTTCACAAACATGTATAAAAATGTATAACATAATGTGAAAGAAATAAGATTAAATTATTTTAAATGTAAATGACCTTTGTTAAGTATAATATTATACAATTATATATCATACAATTTCCTGTAGGTCTAATGAAAATATTTTATGTTACAGAGAAAGAATTTGGAAGGAAAATGTACTTAAATATCACGAAAATTGTGATAATATAGTTTCCACAATGGTTTTCAACATTTTTTGAGCATCAAATCAGCATAATAGAATGATTTCTGAAAGATCATGTGACACTGAAGAAAGGAGTAATGATGCTGAAAAAATAAACTTTGCCACCACATGAATGAATTACATTTTTAAATAATGTTCAAATATTAAACAAATATATTTTTTTAAATACTGTATTTATTTTTTTATTTATTTTTTAATGTAGAATTGGTGAGCATAAGCATTTTTTAAAGCATTAAAAATGTATCCACCTCAAACCTCTATATATCATATATATTTTGAATAGGTAAATAGTAAAACTTTTGATTTCTTTCAAAAACACATGTAATATTGTAATATTCTATCTTGTGAGTCCAGTGTGTCTTACACTTGTCAAGTTGCTATGTGCCTGATTCTAGACAGCTGGTTTGGTGACATCAGTTAGTTTCATCAAAGTTCACACAAGCACAAGATGCCATGATGAAACCTTGTGTGTACTGTATGTGTGTCAAGCCTACTGACCTGCATTTATAAAATCAGCCAGCTGTTTCTGTATCACTCACACTATATCTGTGTGTATAGTAGAAAGCAGTCCGCAGCGATTACTGTACCCAAGCAGCTGCAATCTGCTGTTAGAGATCAGCGTTAATTACACAGCAGTCCTGATGTCCCGTCCTCCTCTAAAGAGCTCCGTTTAAACTCCTATCAGACCACAGCAGATTCAGGGCATGTTTGATATGATTACGCTATTGTTCTGTGTAACCTATCCTCATAAGGAACAGCAAGGAAGAAGGACATTTGAGGAAGATGCCTCTCAAGTTCTCAACTAGAAGTTTTAAGATTCATCAGCTTATATAGCAGCATCAAATATTTGACCATATTGTGTTGAAAAATTCAGTTCGATAGCACAGTGGATAAACAAAGTCTAGTAACACTTTATTTTGATGGTCCACTTTAGACATTCAAGTAACTTTGCAGTTACATGTCAACTACCAGTAATTAGAGTCTGCTTGATATCTGCTAACACTTTATTTTGATGCTCCACAACTGACATTCTAAGTAATTCTGCAACTACATGGAAATTTATTCTAAAATAAATACTGTGTTTATATAACGTATCTTTGCTTCCTGTTTTAGCAAGGGTGTGTAGAGACTTTATATCAACTGTATGCAAACAGACACACAATCAAGCTTGTTTGCATATTGAGAAACGTCTCGGGGTATGTATATAACCCTTGTTCCCTGAGAGGGAACGAGCACTGCGTCGAAACGATGAATTTGGGGATGCTCCTTAAGCATCAACGCATCTGAAGTATGAATGAAACTAGTCCAATCCTGATTGGTGTTATGTCATGACGTAGATGTGACGGCATACCCGGAACCTATAAAGGGGAGGCCGGAGCATAGTAGCGTCAATTATCGCGATGAAGTAAACGCTCTCAGGCGATATGCGGTGTGGCGACGAGACGCAGTGCTCGTTCCCTCTCAGGGAACAAGGGTTATATACATAACCCGAGACGTTCCCTATATCGAGGGAACTTCGCACTGCGTCGAAACAACGAATTTGGGGAACGAGTACCCACTAGGCCACACCAAGGGTACGCCTGCCCTATTGTGAAGCTAGAGACCAGGCACAATTAGCACTGAAGCGCCGAGAGTCGCAGGGAGGTGTAGGCTTTAAAACCTAATAAACGTGTGCTGAGTGGCCCAACCGGCCGCTTCACAGATATCCTGCATTGGAACGCCAGAAAGAAGAGCCACCGAGGAGCCATGCCCCTGGTAGAATGTGCCCTAATGGCTATAGGTGAAGGCAAACCGCGCACCTGATATGCCAAGGCAATAGCCTGCACTATCCAATTACTACTAGTAGGGGTAGATGCAGGCAACCCCTTCTTAGGCGAACCAAAACACACTAACAATTGGTCAGAGATTTGGTCTGCAGAGAGGGCGCGACCTCAACCCCCCTTGGCGGTTCAGGTACGCCACGACTGCCATATTGTCCGTGCGGACCAGAACGTGGTGCCCGCGGAGATCCAGGAAAAAACTCCTCAGAGCTTTGTAGACCGCCATCATCTCTAGACAATTTATGTGCCAGGAGGAATGACGGTCCTTCCACGGACCTCTCGCAAAGCGGCCTTCCATGACCGCGCTCCAACCAGTAAGGGATGCATCTGTTGAAACGGTCTTCCGGCAACATGATGCTACCAGCACTGGTCCCTGGGACAGAAACCAGACTTTCTTCCATATGACTAGAGCCCGAAGGCATTTGCGCGTTACTCTGATCAAACGAAAAGGGTGGAGGGAGAACCCCCTGGTCTTTAGCCACCACTGCAGGGCCCTCATGTGCAACAGGCCGAAGGGAATAATGTTGGACACTGCCGCTAGGTACCCTAACACTCTCTGAAAGTGTTTCACAGTGATATTCTGGCCTAGCTTTATTCCTGAGACTACCGCCAGAGTGGTCTCGGCTCAGGGGATAATTGTGCCCGCATCGAAATCGAGTCCCATATAACCACCAGAAAACTTGTTTTCTGGGCCGGCTCCAACACACTCTTTTTCGTGTTGAGTCTCAGCCCCAAGCACTGGATGTGTGACAGAACTACATCTCGATGTCGAACTGCTATCTCGTACGACTGTGCCAGAATTAGCCAGTCGTCTATAAAATTCAGTACACGGATGCCCTGAAGTCTCAATGGAGCCAGAGCTGCATCCATGCACTTTGTGAACGTGCAAGGGGAAAGAGCTAGACCGAACGGAAGTACACGATATTGGTACGCTTCGCCCCCGAGGATTTTACCTCTTGTTCCATTACCCGAACCAGCTGTGGCACCACTGCAGTCCATGTCACCCCATTGAATTTTGGAGGGGGGTGTTCGAACTGCAGTCTGTACCTTATTTCTACAGTACGCAGGATCCATGTTGATTTATTCAGAAGGCATTTCCATGCGCCGAGATAATCTACTAAGGGAATCAGCCTCTCAAGGCCGACCTCGGGTGTTATTCGAACCTCGTTCCCAGCCCCCTGAAGCGGAACCGCGGCAGGGAGCAGCTGACAATGATTTTCAGTGTGTGGGGACAAGTGCCGTCCCATCGCAGGTCTTTTTCGAGGCGACTGGTACAAGACTTGCCCATGGGAAAACGATGTGGCCCGAAGCATCAGTGATGGCGGGATTACCACATCGTTTTCCCAGGAGCGACATATGGAATGCAACCTCGGTTGCCCCCGCGCGGGAGGGACCGCTCTTGGAAGCCCTGTCGCGGCTAGTACTTCTTCCCAGCAGCCTTCTTAGCGAGAAGGACGTTCCTCAGATCGCCCTTCGGCCTTGAAGCTCTAAAAGCGACGCTCTCTTTTTGCACCTGCCGGTGCGAGGAGCTGGTTGACGGCTGAGGCTGCCCACTTGGGACAGCCTTGCCCTTAGAATGCCGAGGGAGGAATTGTCGAAAAGCTGCCGATTGTTTTTTCGCCTCCTGAAATCTGTAGGAGGCGAAAAAAGGAATCGAAAAGCTGCCGATTGTTTTTTCGCCTCCTGAAATCTGTCGACGACGGTGTTAACGGCATCGCCGAACAGACCCGAAGGTGAAATCGGGGAATCCAAGAGAAAGGTTTTGTCCTTCTCTTTCATCCCCGACAGATTGAGCCAGAGATGCCTCTCCACAGTCACCATAGAAGCCATGGAGCGGCCGATGGCACGGGCCGTCTCCTTGGTGATGCGGAGAGACAAATCGCGGACAAATTCCGGAGCTCTAAAATATCCTCAGAGAGGGACCCTCT
Organism: Pseudorasbora parva; assembly: GCF_024679245.1. Lineage (NCBI taxonomy): Eukaryota > Metazoa > Chordata > Actinopteri > Cypriniformes > Gobionidae > Pseudorasbora > Pseudorasbora parva. Next base: position 13,983,570 of record NC_090178.1, on the reverse strand, counting down.
CCCTCATCTAGTTCTTTGATCGATAATGTATGCAGGGAACTACCAGCCCGCCCAGCCGCCATATATGCCCTGGCCACCAACGCGGATATATCACGGCATGGCTTGGTGGGCAGTACCGGGGCTTTCAGGGACGATGCCGATTCAAGCGAAAGATAGCTTGCGGGAGCATCTTCCACCTGCGGCATCGTCCATTAACCAGCCTCGCACGCCCCCAGCACGTTAGAATAATCCAGTACTGGGGGATTGGAGACACGCGCGGAGTATGGTTTACTCCAGGACCTGCACAACTCATTGTGGAAAAAACGGTCTGGAAAAAACAGTAAGCCCCGGCGAGGTGCTGGAGCCCGGCGAGAAAGAAAGCGATCATCCACCCTACTTGGTGGCTGGATCTCCTGCATTTCTTGTGGCCAATCGATGTTTAATTTGGCCACTGCACGGGTCAGCACCTCAACCAGCTCCTCATTGACGGGTGGATGAAGTGGCGACACAAAATCTTCACCACCCGCCTCGATGTCGAACTCGTCTAGTTCCTCAGAACTAGAGAGAACGAGCATCGGACCGCCCACCCCGGGGGAAGAAGCCGCAGCGCGGGCTTCCACATGGGGAGGGAGATCATCTGAACTGTCAGCGGATGATTGAGAAAGTGCCTCGGCAGTCTCAATCTCTGCTGACAAATCCAGCTGTGAACCCCATGATCTGCGACGCCGAGCCGCCTTGGCGGCCGTGGGTCCAGAACCACAGGGTTCACGGGGCTGACCGCTGTCATTGAAAACGGCCAGCCGCGAGCGAAACACTTTAAGCGTCAGCTTCTAACAATGCTCACAAGCGGCTCTCGAGAGACATGCTAAACGCCCAGACAAAGCACACACAACGAATGTGTGTCCGCACCCGACATGAAACGGGGGCACGGAGGCACACATCGTCTAAACTCGCTACTTTTATTCGCCATAATGATATATATTTATATATAGTTGGACAAACAACAATAAATAGATAGACAATTTCACACAGGGCGTTATGCTGAAGAACGATAACTGATGCTATTATGCGCCGGCCTCCTTTTTATATCACATCTACGTCATGACGTAACACCAATCAGGATTGGACTAGTTTCATTCATACTTCAGATGCGTTGATGCTTAGGGAGCATCCCCAAATTCGTTGTTTCAACGCAGTGCGAAGTTCCCTCGATATAGGGAACTCCCATTCCATTACAAATATTATTATTTTTTATGCATTTGCCATTTTAATAATACATAGTAACGTATATTGTATTCATTGCATACATTTTGTCACATTTCCTCAAATTTTGTGGAGAGTCAATTTTAAAGGTCTCATGAACTGAGAAATAACATTTTGTTTTTTTTATTGAGCTTTTTTTTTAAGGATATCCTGTAAGTTTAAGAATTGAAAACGTTCTTTATTCCAAAATCAGCTTTTTTGGTAACCAAGCCCTATCTATGACAGATAAGTGAAGGCCGCATCTGTGGGACTGCCCCACCCATTGGCGTGTTAGTGAGATGATGAGGAGAGAAAAGCAATACAGGATGGAAAACAAATAACATTATATTCCAAAAGATCCTAATGTTAGGACTGTGGTTATTTTCAACAATGTCAATGTCTTAGTTGAGCATTATTTATTTGCATTCGGTACATTTCCAATTTTGGTGCAGGCTTTTACAAAATGGACTCGACAGTAACTCCACAACATGTAAGTAACCGTGTTAATCCCAATGCCTAATCTGTGACCAGTGATTTCTGTTATAATGATTCATGTACAGTCAGATGTTCTTTGTATGAGTGTCAGCAAATCAAACTAGTGACTTGAAATGGTCAACTCTCACATTGTTTCTCTTAGTAGAATATAATCAACACTTTTCACAATTAGTTAACCTTGAGAGCTGTAATAGTAAAAACATGCTAAAAGTTTTCAAGAAATTTACACTTGTAATACTTAGTTATATGCAAAGATGTTAGCCAATCACAGCAGTGGGCGTTTACACTGAAGTCTCACAAGCAGAAACGCCCCTTAAAACAGTGTTCAAATCAGAGGGCTAAAATCACCATTGGAAAAAGGCCTTTTATTTCTAATTTATGACAATGTTTTAATGTAAAAATCATACTAACATTTTAAGTGCACCACAGGAAACATTATAAAACAATAAAAACAATGCCTTTCATGACCCCTTTAATGACCTCTTTAAGAGATTTTTGCCCTGACAACTATAGTGAAACAAGTAAAAACAGGCACACACATCAGTATCCTCATAGGACTTAAAATCCCTAAGCAGGTGTGTTTGTAGGGGGTGCCGTGCTGACTAAGCCGGCTGTGGATGACTTCAGTATCCCATCAGCTGTTGGTGATAACCGGCAGTCTCAGATTTCACTCTCCCTCACCTGTTCTTGCCCCTGGCCCACTGCCCTGCCATAACCTCCACCTCTCTCACAGTTGCAGCATGTTTACTGTAGTCGAATCCAAGATCATGAAGATGAGCTCTCAGGTTTCAATGGACTGTTATGCATGGCAGTTCTTGCTGAACTGATTATCTCTCAAGATAAAAACTGTTAATCTGTGAGTAAAAGAGTGATATTCTTATATCCCCCTCTTGTCCCTAGGCTGTTTCTTTTCGTGTGTGTGCGTGTACATGGAGACTCATAAATAACAGAGAGACCAAGACTGACAATAACCCCTAAGGGACTGCAAATCAGACTGGCTTGCCCGGAATGGAGTCCTATACACTAGTCCATTCTTTTTAATGAAAGTCCTCTTCATGTACCATTATTATTGGGTCTGTTGCATTCCAGCACTAAGTTGGCCAGAAAGACACGGCAGTTGAGCTGAATCAAATTCCGTCAGAGCTGGTGAAGGGCTGACTTTAATGGGGCCCCTAACGAGTCAACCAAACAGCAGTTGCTGTGACCCCTTAGCTCTTGGAGCCAACCACATTGGGACTCATGACGATGAAGCTTTTATGGTCTTTTTAGAGCTCAGCTGGTCTCCATTGAGGTTCTACTTCGGCCCTCCCGTTTCCCACAAATCCTCCCAAAAGCCTCATCAAGGCATAATGGATAGGGGGTTGAGCACAACATTAACCCCTGGGGCAAAACAAATAGAGATGGCCGGGATGACGTACTTTGATAAGAACACAGCCATGACTTAGACTCACTCACGTCTAAATTGTTCATCACAGTTTTGACTCACTTAAAGAGGGATAGTTGAGCCCGATCTGACGAAAAAGCGCATTAATAGTACGAGTGTGCAATCTCGTGGAATGTATATGCCAAAATGAATTTTGGCATGCATATGGTACGCGGTTTTTCGCGTGCATATGATACGTACTTTATGGCGTATTTTTGGTACGACCCACCCACCCCACCACCCTAATCCTACCCAAGAGCGTGTCATATGCACACGAAAAACTGCGTAACATGCATGCCATAACTCATTTTGGCGTATCCATTTCACGAGATTTCACACTCATACTATTGATACGCATTACCATGAGATCATGTTGGATAGTCACATTTTTTCTAGGAATTCTGAGTTTACCTTTTAAGATGTAAACTCACAATTGTGAGAAAAAAAAGTCAGAATTATGAGATTTAAATGTCATAATTATCTTTTTTATATTTTTACCCTTTGCCTTCCATACAATATGGCTTCAGATGCGAGAGCCGTTGGTAAATTTCCCTTAAAAATAAGCTCAACGACATGCCACACATTTGAATACAAAATTCATGTTGGTTACATGTAAATTATACCTGCAGGAATGTCACACTGGACATCTGCATCTGATTAGATCAGCACATTATGGATATTATTCAGGTCTGAAAGATGATGCTGATTCATGATACGAGTTATGAAAAATAGGTTTTAGTTTAATGCTGCTTTCTTATAATAATGTCTAAGAGAATCAGCACATCTCTGTTTAATGCTCTTGTATAAGGCCAGCGGAGACGAGAAGGCGCCGGCATTGCCCACAGGGGCCACACATGCAAAGCTCTCATTGATTGGGTTCATCTCTCCACAAGCATTAGTGCTGGATATGATGGAATGAGTTTAGTGAAGTATGCTCTGTGTCGACCATAAATGATGTGCTAATGCTACAAGCTAAATTGCGCTGGGAGTTGGATGGTTTGCTTGGCCCAGCAATAGGTTTTTAATTGGATTTCATCTTTATTCTCTGTTGCAAGGCATTCAGAAATGACGGAGGGTCTTGTGCATTGTCATGCCTTGAAGTATTTGATTCATCTTTTTTTTTTTTTTTTACTAATTATGTTTACATGAAACATCTTTGTCCTGTCAAGGTGCAGAAGTGGTTCTGTGTGCCACTATCCTCCACGTTATTATTACCAATCACTTATCAGTAATGAGCATACAAAGAATTGAATACAGGAAAATGACTCAGCTGTTTGGAAGCCAATTTCACACACAAATGATTCCCTGGGGGAAACTTCTTCAGGGACAGAGGCTCAATTGAAGAGTAAGATTTGTTATTTGCTGGCAGGGAAATCATCAGTATATTGTCTCAATCTGACAAATATGTCCAAATGTTTTTTTGTTGTTTTTTTTTTTTACATTATGCAGCACTTTTTGTCTCACACACACACACACACACACACACACACACACACACACACACACACACACACACACACACACACACATATATGAAATTGTCGTCGTAGGTGCATGTCCACAGTGAGAGACATAATCTACATTTTTTAAAAATCCAGAAATCACAATATATGATTTTTAACTATTTATTTGTATGATACAGCTGCAAATAAGCATTTGAACACTGGAGAAAATCAATGTTAATATTTGGTACAGTAGCCTTTGTGTGCAATTACAGAGGTCAAATGTTTCCTGTAGTTTTTTACCAGGTTTGCACACACTGCAGGAGGGATTTTGGCCCACTTAGATAGAGTCAGGTTTCTGGCCTGTCGCAGAGAAACACATTGAGCTCCCTCCAAAGATTCTCTATTAGGTTTAGGTCTGGAGACTGGCTAGGCCACGCCAGAACCTTGATATGCTTCTTACAGAGCCACTCCTTGGTTATCCTGGCTGTGTGCTTCGGGTCATTGTCATGTTGGAAGACCCAGCTTCGACCCATCTTCAATGCTTTAACTGAGGGAAGGAGGATGTTTATCAAAATCTCGCAATACATGGCTCTGGTCATCCTATCCTTAATACAGTGCAGTCGCCCTGTCCCATGTGCAGAACCCCCCCCCCAAAACCTGCTACCACCCCCATGCTTCTCAGTAGGGATGGTTTTCTTGGGATGGTAATCATCATTCTTCGTCCTCCAGACACGTTTAGTGGAATTATGACCAAAAAGTTCTATTTTGATCTCATCTGACCACATGACTTTGTCCCGTGACTCCTCTGGATCATCCAAATTGTCATTGGCAAACTTAAGACGGGCCGGGACATGTGCTGGTTTCAGCGGGGGAACCTTCCGTGCCATGCATGATTTCAAACTATGACGTCTTAGTGTATCACCAACAGTAACCTTGGAAACGGTGGTCCCAGATCTTTTTAGGTCATTCACCAGCTCCTCCCGTATAGTTCTGGGCTGATTTCTCACTTTTCTTAGGATCACTGAAACCCCACCAGGTGAGATCTTTCATGGAGCCCCAGAACGAGGGAGATTGACAGTTATGTTTAGCTTCTTCCATTTTCTAATGATTGCTCCAACTTTTTTCACCAAGCTGCTTGGCCATTTCCCCGTAGCCCTTTCCAGCCTTGTGGAGGTGTACAGTTTTGTCTCTAGTGTGTTTGGACAGCTCTTTGGTCTTGGCCATGTTATTAGTTGGATTCTTACTGATTGTATGGGGTGGACAGTGGTCTTTATGCAGCTAACAACCTCAAACAGGTGCATCTAATTTAGGATAATAAATGGAGTGGAGGTGGACATTTTAAAGGCAGACTAACAGGTCTTTGAGGGTCATAATTCTAGCTGATAGACAGGTGTTCAAATACTTATTTGCAGCTGTATCATACAAATAAATAGTTTAAAATCATATATTGTGATTTCTGGATTTTTTTTTTTTTTTAGATTATGTCTCTCACAGTGGACATGCACCTACGATGACATTTTCAGACCCCTCAATGATTTCCAAGTGGGAGAACTTGCAAAATAGCAGGGTGTTCAAATACTAATTTTCCCCACTGTGTATATATATATATATATATATATATATATATATATATATATATATATATGTATTTCCTCCACTCTTCAGTGCATATCTTGGACATTACATGAAATCATGATTAGTCATTCTGATGTCTGCTGCCATCTTTTTTCAATTTTTCAATTGTTAATATGTATATAATCAGGGGAAATAAATATCGAAATGCAAAATCCGACAAAGAGAAAAATTAGCAGTTGGACTGTTTTATATTGATTTTAGTCTCCTTGTTACATAACTGCAACTGTCAACACATCACAGGGTGATCATGTGATCCAGGGTCTGCTTCTTTCCAAACCATATTTTCCTTTAGTTTTCAACTGTGTTGTAATTGTGGAAGGATGCAGGCTTGTTGTATTATAATTTAAGTAGAGGGAAACATAGCATGCCATGTTTCCAAAAACACATATTTAACGCCATCTAGTGCATGGTTAAATTATAGGCCTATATCAATTCAGTTATAATAAATACAATCTATATACATCATTTAGGTATGTAATACTAGACACAATGCTCTTCTAATTTCTTTTTAAAATAATCTTACGGGAGTTTGTTTGATAATATATGCACAAGGTGAAATTACCTAAAATGTGCTGGGCACTATCATGTCATCAAGAATGAATTCTGAGAACAAAGTTTTTTAAATGGCATAACTTATTGTTGGATAGTAACAAACAGAGCATGATGTGCTTCTTGCTCTTTACCCAAAGCGGTCCACTTTTAATTGATCAGAATGTGATCAAATGAAAAAAAAACAGCCACACATCTGCTTTTTTCTTGAAAATCCTGTTCCATGAATAATGAAAAAAACAATGCTGGCAAATATGCATCTCTCGATGCAAATCATGTAATTTGTCTTGGCATTAGCTCTGCCATGACTTCCTATCTGTGGTTCTACTACTTTACTAGTATGTTTTTGGGTCACAGGATTCCCCACTAGGGGGAGCGCTTGCATTCAGGAGTGTCAGTGTTGGTTGTTTAGTCCGACCAGTAGAGCACTTTCCTCCCACAACCTTCTTGCCACCGCATCATCTTTTCCTTCTGGAGCAGGGTCTTTTTCAGCACAGTCACTGCACAAAACAAATGCACAAAAACCAGTCAGAGTTTATCTAGTTATCTTGCCACGTCTTTAAAAGTCGACATGAAACAGAAGTCTTTTGTTTCCTATTGTGTGGTATATCTGAGTGAAACTTCGTGGTGCTTCTCAAAGGAAGGCTCTGCTAAGTTGTGTCCCAATTCAGAGGCTGCATCCTTTGAAAGCTGATTGTGTCATCGTGGCACGACAAAGACTGTCCCAATTCAAAGGCACCTTCAAATGTGGCCTCCAAATGCATTCTTCATTTCCCATTAAATGAACGATACAACAGATGGGTCCTTCTCGGCTTTGTCTACGGCAGATTTCATTGCGCGTCAGTTTTTCAGAGAAATATTGCCGAATTACACTTTTAAACGCAAGTACTGAGTTACAGCTCACTCAAATACATTGCCCTTCACTAATATCGGCACCCTTGGTAAATTTGAGCAAAGGTAACTGTGAAAATATATCTGCATTGTTTATCCTTTTATCTTTTATTTAATAATAATACATTTATTAGATTTATATAGCACTTTTCAAGGCACTCAAAGCGCTTTACATTGAAGGTGGAATCTTCTCAACCCACCACCAATGTGCAGCATCCACCAGCAGCCATATTGCGCCAGAACACTCACCACACACCAGCTGATTAGTAGAGAGGAGACCGGGATGATTAGGAGGCCATGATGGGCAGGGGCCAATGGGCAAATTTGGCTAGGATGCCGAGGTTACACCCCTACTCTTTTTCCGAAGGACATCCTGGGATTTTTAATGACCAAAGAGAGACGGTGCTCTTTGACAGTATAGTGTCCCCATCACTATACTGGGGTGTTAGGAATCACACAGACAGGGGTGTCTCATGAAATAAATGTTTTTCTTCCATGCATGTTGGCCTCAATTACTGGCACCCCTAGAAATTCTTATGAGTAAAATATCTGAAGATACCCACACCAGGGTGACTAGGAGCAATTGATAAAGTATTGCATTTACCTGAAGTAGCTGCCAGACTTCCTCTCTAAGCCTTCAGTGACAGCACAGTATATAGAGGTCTGTGCACCCTGCCAGGGAGTTTTCATCAGCAGCATACTGGGCAGAGTAAGTAGAGTCTTCATCATGGGATACCATAACAGAATATGGCGATTCAGCTCTGTTCGAATCACTCCCGGATGCAGGCAGTATGAGGAAACTCCTGTACCTATGGAAGAACCCATGGAAGATTATGGAACATTTATATATGGAAGATTTATATAAGCAACACGAACAACAAGAAAGTATTCATCTAATTCGATTGAAAGGCAATCTGGCCAATCATAACGCTGAATCCGCTATTTTGGCTGACAAACAAACCAGACAGGACAGTTAGTAAATTAACATCGGCGGGGGGGGGGATCTTTGCAAAGGGTCAATTGCTTTATTTGGATATGAACTGCTTGCAAACTTGATTAAACATGGCCATTGAAACAGTATGTGACAAAATCAACAATGATGGAACAATAAAAAAGAATACAGGTTTTATTGTCTTGTTTGTTATGTTTCAAACTTGTTTGCAATACCAAAAACTGTAGTATCTATACCTTTGATTCTTCGTGCAAGTTCTTTGGAGAAAAGCACATTGGCCAGCTTACTCTGTTTATAGCTGACCAAAGGACTGTAAGGCCTCTTGTCAAAGAAAAGGTCATCAAATTCAATCTTACCTAGAGGAAAACAGTGACAAATATGGATATTTATTTGACTAAAAGGGCTCTTTTGTTTGGTTGTATTTTACTTTAACATCTACACTAGTGTCCAGAAAATTTTAATTGGTAAAGAAATAAATACTTTGTTTCAGTAAGAATGCGTTAAAATTGAACTTGCTATAAAAAGGGGTGGTTGCATGCGATTTCCCTTTTTTTAACTTTAGTTAGTGTGTAATGTTGTTTATTGAGCATAAACAGTATCTGCAAAGTTACAGCGCTGAAAGTTCAATGCAAACAGAGATATTTGGACTGTAGTTTGGACTACAACGAGCTTCTTCCCGGGTTGGTGACATCATAAACCCTTGCTAGTCACCGCAGATGTGACTTCTGCCTGTAATGGTAAGGGGCGTGCCGTATCCGGCAACCTGTGCTTGGCACTTCAGCCAATAAAAATACATGAAACTACATTTGGCCATCTAACCAATCTAAGACCATTGCATTTTTCGGAGGGATGGGCTTCATAGAAGTAGGTAGTAAACGAGCCGTTCAAAGGACAGTGGAGACAGTGGTGTGGAAAAAAGGTAAAATATAAGAAAAATATGGTCTTTAAAAAAATTAATTAAAAAGAAGACTTATTAGGACTGCGTTGTTATAATGCGCCCCATAAACACAACCAAGCCTAGAAAAAAACTACGGAACCACCCCTTTAATCAAAGAATCCTGATTTTTTAAAAAGTTTCCACAAAAATGCTAATCTCCACAACTGTTTTCAACATTGATAATAATCATATGTTTTTTTTTCAGCACCAAATAAGCATATTAGAATGATTTCTGAAGGACCATGTGACATTGAAGACTGGAGTAATGATGCTGAAAATTCAGCTTTGCCATTACAGGAATAAATTACATTTTAAAATATATATTAAAATAGAAAACATAACTATAAGGTATATATAAATATTTCGCAATATTACATTTTTTTCCGTATTTTTAATCATTAGCACAACCTTGGTGAGCATAAAATAACTTTAGAAAAATAGTGAATTTTTGGAAAATTACCACCAACATGTGCAACACTGGACACATTCACTATGCGGCTGGGGGAGGATCTCTTTAGCATTCCTAATAGTAGATTGGTCAGAAGAAAATGTCCCAAGTGATTGACAGCCAGCTGTGTCTCAAAGCCATCCTCTGTGATCAACTTTGGACACATCATCACACCTGTCAGAAAGAAAGAAAAAATGTGTGTCGCAGTATGTCTACACAACCAACCACCAATTGCACAATGGTAAAAAATCTTTTTGTAATCCCATAAATCATAAGCAGTGTCTCAAAACAAGACATATGCATAGGCCCCACCCACGACTGCTGACAGACTCTGCCCTATTTCCATAGACCCCGCCCCCAGTGAGCTGTACACAGTCCGCAATGTTTTTATCTCCTTGCCAGAGCATTTAACAGAAGCATTCGAGTAAGAAGTGTATTCAAGCTACTAAAGATAACTCAAATTGAGTTTCAATCAATTCATAATTTCATAATTTTCTGTTTTACTTTTGTTGTTTGATTCATATTAAAAAGTGCACTATGTAGTATTTTTGCAGTAAAATATCCAAAAACCACTAAGCCAGTGTTATATATTTTGTTCAGTTGAGTACTTACAATATCCCAAATGTTTCCAACTATTTGTAAATTGTGAGAAAATTGCTATTTTAATCAAGGAGCCGCGACCTCTGAGCATAGTGTCTGAGGGAGTCTCCTGTCAATTGCGTCATATCTGCGTTACCCTCGGTTAGGTTTCCGGTTTTATTTGGCAGAAGCACTTTACTCTTAGCAGTGTGAACAAGTGTCACAGCAGCCGCTGAGCGAACGCACAGAGTAACATCATAACATCATTTTATACACACTCAAATGTATCTAATATGATAAACAGAGCTACGTTACCTCATACTCATGACCGGAAAAGCGTAAATAGCTCCGGTGCCTGACGACTGTGTCCTGTCATAATAAAAGTCCCGCTGCTCACGAGGCATGTGTTGTTCTTCTCATTAACAATTGCTCCAGTGGCCTTGCTCAGCTCCACAACACCCTGTCCTGCTCTGCTTTATACTACAGTAATTTGAATAACCGCATCCATCAACATGATTTCTGTCGAGTCCTAGCCCAACTCTTTTCCACCGGCTGTGAGGGGAAGACCACATGTCCCAAGAGGCTGTCCTCAGGTTATTTCACCCAAAAATGAAATTTATGTCATTAATGACTCACCCTAATAACGTTCCGCATCTGTAAGACCTCCGTTCATCTTCGGAACACAGTTAAAGATATTTTATATTTAGTCTGACAGCGTATCTAAGTGTATGCACACTATAATGTCCATGTCCAGAAAGGTAATAAAAACATCATCAAAGTAGTTCATATGTGACATCAGATAGTTAATTAGAATCTCTTGAAACATCAAAAATACATTTTGGTCCAAAAATAGCAAAAACTTAAACTTTATTCACCATTGTCTTCTCTCCCACGTTTGTTTTCAAACCTTAAATAACACGGTCTTACGGGTGTGGAACAACATTAGGGTGAGTCATTAATGACAAATTTCATTTTTGGGTGAACTAATCCTTTAACAGCATATTTGCAGTAGGTACTGTATATTATGCTGCTTTCACTTTAATACACAGGTCTAATACACACATGCGATTTGACACTTGTTGACTTGTTGTTTGCATTAACAGACCGAGTGTGTTTATGTGAATATTGTGTGTTTTTGACATAACATTATGTGTACTTGACAGTTTAAAGCAAAATAAGACATGAAAGAGAACTTAGTTTAATACTCACAGGATGCGCCGTCTGACATTCAGCATTCTGTGCGCTCAGAAAACCGTATATATTAGATGTTTAAGGCCTGTACACACCGGGACAATTATCGCACACGCTTACCTCCAGCATTTTTTGGCGCGTCTGTGTTCACACCCAATTGATTTTCTTGAGAGACAGTATTTACGTTCTTGCCAAAACCATTCACAAACTTTTTGCTAACTGACAAGCAGCATTTGCAACTCATCTTTTTTGTCAACTTACTTCCTCTTCGTCGTATCAATGTGTGCTCAGCAAGATCGTTTTGTGCATGAGTGCCACCACGTCGTGTTTTACAGTAACTTCAGTAGCTCCAGACACGTGAACAAAGGCGCCAATCTCATTGGTCGGCCAGTTTTTAATGTGCCGCATCAAAAAAACAAAAACAAACCCAAGGCGTTTTTTTTTTTAAAAATTGCACTTTTACATCTTGGGTTTTGCACATCAGTATGCACACTCACATTGGCACCCTTTGTTTAGTCATGAGTCACGGTGAAAATTATCCCTGTGTGAACAGGCCTTTAGACTAATATGGCTTTAAAACGCAGATAATAAACTTTCACAATGATGAAGAGCTACAATGTCACTTGGGTGTGACCGCGATGATAATCAAAACTCAACCGATGTTTTAGTTTTTGGCAGAGTAGTGAGGCAAGAGCTGTAAAGACTCAGCCCTCTTCTGGAAAGTGGGGTGGGAAACAGCAGCTCATTTGCATTTAAAGATACATGCACGAAAACAGCATGTTTTTCCTTCCACTCTAAAACGGGCATTTACAACATAGTATGATAAATTATCTGTGGGGTATTTTGAGCTGAAACTTCGCAGACACATTGTGGGGACACCTGGGACTTCTATTGCATCTTGTAAAATAGGTCCCCTTTAAAATCTCTATATTTGCTTGCATCATTCTTGTTAAATCTTACCTACCTGCATTGTTGATGAGTATATCCAGCCGTTCTTCTGTGGATATGAACTCTTTGGCAAATTCTCGGACAGAATAGAGAGAGGCTAGATTTAAGTGTCGGATGACTACGTTGCCATTTCCTGTGGAGCGCCTAATATATTCCGCAGCGTTCTCAGCACGTGTCAAGTCCCGGCAGGCCATCATTACCCGAGCTCCTGCACACACATTTTTACTTATACACTGAAAGTAAGGGAATAATAGATGAGGACTCAGGTATTGTGCCATACCTCTACGAGCCATATCTTTTGCAGTTTCCCTGCCAATCCCAGTGTTGGCACCAGTGATCACAACTGTCTTTCCATCCAAACGAGCATAGCTTTTGCAGACACCACCAGCTATCCATTTTCGCAGCAGCATAAAGCCTGTATGATAGATGTATTACATACACAATACTTAATGAAAGTCTCTTATATTCAGCAAGGCAGCATTTATTTGATCAAAAATACAGTAAAAGCTGTATTCTGAAAAAAATAGTACAATTTAAAATGTTTTCTTATTTATATTTTAACAATATTTCAAGTGAGAGCAATTTACTGCAGTAATTATTGCAGTCTTCAGTGTCACATGAACCTTCAGAAATCATTCTAAAATGCTAATTTAGCATGCAACATTTCTTATTAGGCCTATTATTAAATTGTGGTAATTGTGTAATAGTTCAAAAGAACAGCATTTATTTGACAGCCATTATAAATGTCTTTGCTCTTGATCTCTATTTACCCGTGTTGAATAGGCTACGTAGGCCTATTTCTTTTTAAAAATTCTAAATTATTTCAGAGAGAGAGAGAGAGAGAGAGAGAGAGAGAGAGAGAGAGAGAGAGAGAGAGAGAGAGAGAGAGAGAGAGAGAGAGAGAGAGAGATTTTAAATAAAGACACTTGTCAAACTTACTTATCACTGCCAGCGCGAGGACAGCGCCATAATTCAATCTATCAGATGGTGTGACTCGATCCATCATATCTCATGTAGCAGGTGTAGGCTACAAAATGAAGAATAACCCTGGGTTGTTGTGTCCTGTGCAGAATGCTATATATAGGTCTTAAGCAACAACACCAACAGCTTAGTGGCCTACCTGCTGTCCACTTCGCCAACTGGCTGCTTTAGCAGCAGATTTCATTGTTATGAAACGTTTATCTCAGCATCAGTTTCAACTTTCTTGTAATAGTTGTCATATAGTGTGGTTTTAATAATATTCAGCTCTGAGAGTAAAATAGGCCTGGGACATTTTGCGGTATTAAAAATAATCTGTATGTTAAAAAATAAAGTACAACATCAACAAAAATGTATTGGTTCAGTCGGATATCGCGCTCCTTCTGAGTATGTTTTTGATTCACTAAAAAGAATCAGTTCAGATGAATCATTTGTTCGGTAGTACACTGGTCGCGCCATCTGTTTTTGTTGCATCAAAAAGAACCGACTCAAAAGAGCTGTTTGTTCATGTATCTCCGCTCGTTTGTAGCGGCTTTGCAGTGAATCAGAATAGTAGTGTAGTAAACACTGCAATGTGATGTTCCGTCCACACTGGCGGAAGGACGCGCTTTTGAGAACCGTTAATGAAACCGTCCATCCATCCATCCGTTAATGAGACCAAATCAATATAATTTGTTTCCATTATCTTTTAAATTGAAACCGGTTCTGGAAAAGTACAGGCTTTCCCTATCCTATTTATCAGTGCTTTGTACATGTAAGAGGAATATTCCTATTTTTAACAAATATTTTCATATGGGATATATTTTAAGTGATCAATAATTTAAACTCTTGAATTGAGTTGAAAAAAGACCTGTCTATGATGGTTTTAACTGTTTATCCACAAAACTCCAGCACTGTGTAAAATAAAATCCCAACACTATCTTCTTGTCACTATTAGCCAGCAGTTGGTTAGGTAGTGTAAAATGTTGTCGTTACAAGGAAGGAAGCCATTTTCTTGTTCCAGTAACCACTCCTCCTTATTTCAGAGATTACAGCCAATCACAGGTCCGAATCCAAAACAGGAAGTGGCGTTTTGCACGCATCAACCAATCGTTGCCGCAGAAAGAGCAGGAGCCTCTGCCCATTTAGCGCATTTATTCGTCTCGTCTGTGACGTACCGGCAGGCTTTGTGTGCTTTCAATATATCACATTGAACATATTTCCATATAGACTATAATCCGGTAAGTATTATTTATAAATTCGACCATATTCGTTGTGTTCGCGCTTTAATCCACGCATTATGTGATCGTCGTTCATTATGTGCGCAAGGGACAGTGTGCGGAGTGCGCACTTAGCGCGCGAGGGGGTTGCTGCATCATTTGTGACCGAGTATTTGTAATAAACATACTTCTGATTCTTGTTCCAACCTACTTTAGATTTTAATCCGCATTTATTGTTATTATACTC
This sequence comes from Pseudorasbora parva, assembly GCF_024679245.1. NCBI lineage: Eukaryota > Metazoa > Chordata > Actinopteri > Cypriniformes > Gobionidae > Pseudorasbora > Pseudorasbora parva. The sequence goes on along the minus strand of NC_090178.1, from coordinate 13,968,432 downwards.
ATATCTAAGGCTAATGCTTTTAAGTAGGTCTGTCAAATCATCCAGTCTCACGCATTGGATGTAAGGGCAGAGGAACTACTTTTCTCTTCGCCTCTTTCAGTTGGATGAAATCACATTGCGCGTAACGTTACTTAGACAATGTATTGAGGGCTTTTCTGAAGTGATTCGGTAGCGAACTGAATATCTAACTCATTTTAATACAGGATATTTATATATAATATACGTGAACACGAAATGGGGTTTACTCACTCGTTTATTTATTTATGTAAATTGCAGGATGAGGCGGTTTTGTAAACGCCACCCTTGACGTTGAAACTGGTCGGACCTGAATGCTGTCAGAGCCCGGTGAATATTGTGAGGGTATTCACTTCAAAAATGTCATTCACCTGTCAAATAAAAAATAACCTTAACCATTAAACCTTAAACATTTCCCGACTTATGATGTATTAATACACTAAATGCCATTGGCAGCAATAACATTACAGTTTTTTTCCTATGTAAAAGACATGTTAACTGTTTAGCTCAATAAACATTTTATATTTCAGAAACATGGATGCGGATTTGTTTATGGAGTGTGAGGAGGAGGAGCTGGAACCATGGCAACAGCAAAATTCAATGGATGAATCAGTAGGGAATGCTGAAAGCAGTACTCCCACTGGTGTGTATTTTGTATATATTCTTCCGGTATTATAGTTAAATGTATGCTTAGATCACACATAATATAGATACTCTTTGTGTAATTAAGAAATATTTGTGTTTTAATAATCCTTTTAATGTCCTTATGCTAACCAAAAGTCTTTCTCCACTGTTAAGTGTCTTCCACTCCTGCCACGGTGGTTGATATTCCAGCTGAGCCTAAAACTGTGCTTATCCCAAGCCTACCACCCGTAATAAATACGGCAAACACGGTTCCGCTGATCACAAATACATGTGAGTATCCTGTTCCTTATTATCAATTATTTTGCTTGCTGAAGGGAATATTCTCTCATTATTTACTCATCCTTCAAACCTGTATTGCATGCTCCGTTCTGTTGAAAACACAAATTATAAATACTTTCTTGGCTAAAACTCAATTAAAAGTGGGGCATTAAAAAAAACTGCATCAAAAGTTATTATAAAAGTGCATATAAAGTTATTATAAAAGTGGGTTGTTTAATGTGTTAGCACAAAAATTGTATAAACTAAAAAATGGTACACCAGTGACATCTTGAAGACAGCATTTTATATTTTTAGCTCCACTACTCCTTTAACTAATTATTTATTCTTTCAGTGACTCAACGCATGGTTCCTACGGATATTCCTAAAGCAATGCAAGGGCAGCAGCTCTTTTTAACATCAGGAGGAGGAGGGCTGGGCACTGTGGCTCTGTCGCAGGTTCTCCTGCCTGGCACATCTATTGGTAATGCGACCAACAGCCAGCCGTTTTACTTTACCACACAGGTACTGCTATCCCACCTCATAGATCCCAGCTTATTTTTTGCTGTTTTAAAATTTGTTCATCAAAATGTTTTCTTTTGGGTATGATACAGGGTCTTCCTGTGCAGAATATCCAGCCTGGCCAGAGCCCAATGAGTTTGGTGCTGAATGTCCAACAAGGCCAGACTGTTCGACCCATTACTTTAGTCCAAGGTATGTCAAAATGTGTCTCAAACTTTTGTTTTAGTTTTACAAGTTTTGATTATCAATGATTTAATGATGTTTAATTTGTATGTCTTTTCAGCACCTGGCACACAAATTTTTAAACCAGCTGTTGGAGCAACCCAAATAATTACCCAGCCAGCTCAGATAAGGGCCGGAACGCAAGTCGCAAACAGGGTCCAAGCGCCTAGCACGTTTAGCACGGTGCAGATCCCTGCTACTCTCACTATTCGTACCACAACAGCGGTCGCCCCACCTGCGATTAATTCTCTGGCCACCATGTCCTCTACAACCATTACGCAGCCCTCCACAGCACGAACCACAACTAAAATTGGTAAGATGCAGCTGTTATGAACGGTTCTCTCTATTGCTACTTCTTAACTGTCAACCCTCTTTTTGAGAATATATGTGAAAATGCACTATCCAAACTAAAATGGTTGTAATTCAAGAATGCGTTGGAATATAGACTTATGTTTGTTCTTGTTTTAAAGAAGACACTGAACAGAATATTGCTGAAGTGAAAGCACTTCATAAAATGAATGTATCAACCAAAAATGTGCATTGTAGCAAAAATAGCCACTGGGTGTCACCCACATTGATTTTTTGTTTGTGTTTTGTTCTCCTGTAACAACAAGTTAATTGACTATTAAGTTTCTGTGTAAATATAACTTTTATCACAAATCTATTGCCAAATATGGTACCTTGAGACTCTGGGTTTTGTCAAGATTGGAAAAGATTTTGATTATAAAGTAAAAATATGTTTTGTTGTAATATGAAACCTGATACCGCCCACTAAAATAATTAAGTAAAAAGTACCGTTATCCAAAAACCCAATGTCCAAGGTTTTCATAGGATGAGTTTTGAGTTTGTAAGCTTTTTAAATGATACTTAATTAATAATGATTACTTAAATATGTGATACGAATAAAGGCAATACATCCACGAGTGGGATGGTGACCATTAAGAAGCAGTGAAGAAGATATGAAAAAATAATTGAATAACTAGGGACGAATTTTAATTTAAACTTTAATTACACAAATTCATTAAGCACTATCATTCTGCTACAAAATAAAAGAACATAAATTGGTATTTATTACAGCTGGAACACTGTACTGACCAATCAGCATCCAGAGCTTTATGTTACCCTAAAACTGGATTTGTTTTTATTTACAGTGACAATAAAGCCAGGAAATGGACCCTTGGACATGCAAAACATAATGAGCCTTGTGAAATCTGTTAACCTTCCTGGTGGGGCTCAAGCACAGACATTTGTTGTCATGAGCAATCAAAAAACCAATAACGGCCCTATTGTTTCCTCTGCTGTTCCTATCATGACACAAAATGTTGTCCAAAGTAAGTTTGCTCTGTTCTTTGTACTGCATCTTTAGCATGTATCAGCATGGCTTTACTCCAGTATGAAACTGATGCATTAACAAACTCTTTTTTTTTTTTTTTTTTTTTGTAGCAATCCCTGTTACCCATACAACACCATCAACAATCTCTCATTTGTGTCCTCGTTGTGGAGCTCAGTTTAAAATGATCGAGGCTCTACGGAGTCATATGTGTGTAAGTATAACATTTTTGCAGCTACTTATTTGTCTAGTCACTTAAAAAGTGATCAATTAATCGTATTCCTCCTTTAGTTTTGCTGCCCAGGTCTTGTCCAGAAGCCCGACACAAGCAGTACAGCAACTGTTGTGAACACGCCAGCGACACCACCTAAGAGCCCCTCTGTTGTGCCTAGTGTCAAGCTGGATAGCCCACCTACAAAGGCTGGAGATACTCCACCCAGACTTGTCATGCTGGTGGATGATTTCTACTATGGCACATTTGAGGGGAATCGAGTCTATGTACCAATGGACAACTCTAAGGAACCATTATCTTTTAAATGCCTTTCCTGTAACAAGAGATTAAAGAATAATGTTAGGTACGTTGATGGATAGTCAAGTTAGGGTAGGAATTAAGGGTATATTTGTCTAGTTGCAGATGATAGGTTTAATGCTGCATTTATTAAGTGCTTATTCTCCTTGCAGGCTTATGAACCACATGAGGTACCATGTTGAGTTGGAGCAGCAAAATGGGGAGATGGACACGCACACGTCCTGCCAACACTGCTTCCGCCGCTTTCCCACACCATTTCGTCTTCAGTGCCACCTGGAGAGCGTCCACACTGCTATTGAGTCATCTAGTAAGACATTTTTCCAATTTAATGCTTCAAAGAATCTTTTTCTTTGAAGTATACACTACTGTAAAAATGTCAGGGCTCTGTATGATAGTGTTGTTTTTTTAAATAAATGTTTTAAAAAGAAGTCTCTACATATTTAAAATGTAATTTAATTTCTGTGTTGGCAAAGTTGAATTTTCAGCAGCCATTACTACTTCTGAAATCATTCTGATTTGATGGTCAAGAAATATTTATCACATTTAAAACAGTTGTTCTGCTTAATATTTTAGTGTAATATTTTCAGAATGCTTCGATGAAAAGCAAGTTTAAAAGAAGAGCATTTACTTGAAATAACAATATTTTGTAAAAAAAAAAAAAAAAAAAAAAAGTCTTTCACTTCTGATCAATTAATGAATACTTGCAGAATATGTAAAAAATCTCACTGACCTGGTAGTGTACATTAATGTTTAGAGACAACTGTATTTGTTTTTTACCCTGAATTGTCTAATGATGTTTACAACATTCAATCCATATGTTAGTCCAGTTAAACATTTAGATGGGCTTTGAAGTTGAAAGTTATGCAAATGCCCTCACAATTGGATTTCACATTTTTGTTTCCCACAATTTATGTTTTTTTTTAAATTATTATTTCTTATACCATAATATTCTTCTGACTAAGAAACATTAGCAGCTTTCCTTGTAGTGAATCAGGTCATACACACACATATAAAGCGTTTAGAGTTTGTTTATCATCCCACACTTGTCCCAGAAAATGTAATTATTTAGTTGACCACTAGTTGGATACAGATTTAAAAAAAGAGCTTGTAAAACTGGTTATGCTGCATAGAGCCTATGCAGGTACAGGTTTTTCTTTTTCTTTTTTCAACAGACACACTCTTGCCATGTGCACTAGTATATTTGACTAAATTCAAACATGGTTACTGGGGCAACAAATGTTTTTAATGTTAACACACATTTAAATTTAACACGTGTTACATTCTGATGGTCATGTTTCCCCTGACTTTTTACTTGGTTTGAAGTGTCATACACTTCATTGTGTTCAGTTTGTCAGCTAATTTAGTGGTTGTTATGCTTTCCGTCCAGCCAAGTGTAAGATATGTGAGTGGTCCTTTGAGAGTGAGCCAGTGTTCCTGCAGCACATGAAGAACACCCACAAACCTGGAGAGATGCCTTATGTGTGCCAGGTAAATTAATTGAAATTGATCTGGATGAACCTTATTACCCATTTTATCTATTATAGTAGGAGTGTCTCAGTCTATAATGTCTTGATACTTTCAGGTATGTGAATACCGCTCCTCCTTGTACTCGGATGTGTTTAACCATTTTCGTACCTGGCATGAGGATACCCGTCACCTTCTGTGCCAGTACTGCCTCAAGGTTTTCAAACATTCCACCAGTTACCAGCAGCACTATATTCGTCATCAGGTGAGCATACATTATGAGAATATTACAATAATAATTGCATGTATAAATATTTTCAACATTCTCCTTTTGCACACTATTTGCTACTTTTGCAAAGTCTTGCTGGTAAATAAAATCTTTGGGTAATTTTCAACCTTGGATAAATGGGTCCATAAGGATGCATTGTTTGAATATTTTGCAAAGAAAGATGTGCATGTGCTCTTATGTCCATTATTGTTGATTTAACGGACATATGTTGAACCATCATGTGACTGTGTTCTTTTATTCTCTCCAGAAGTCAACAGTTTACCACTGTAACAAATGCCGTCTACAGTTCTTGTTCACAAAGGACAAAGTCGAGCATAAAATCAATCACCACAGGACTTTCCGAAAGCCTCGTGAATTGGAAGGACTCCAGCCTGGGACGAAAGTAAAATTGGTTTGGTTATTTGTTTAAGAGTAAGTTCAAAATTAGCAAAAATATATATTTTAATGATAATGTCATCTCTAGGTGACCATTAGGGCATATGTTGGGACGAAAAAGTCACCAGGTCAGGCATCTCCAAAAGCATCCAGTAACTTTCAGAAGAATAGTGTTAGCAGTTTACAAACATCTGGTGGTGACCAGCAATCCCAACGACATGGATCTGGGAAGAAACAGGTCAGCAAGACGTTTGACTTCTTGTCCAAGTTCCAAGAGCAGAGGTAAGCTTGTTACATTTTAATGGATTCTTTGAACCATTTAGACTGGATTTCAGAACTTCAGAGTATGTGCTTTTGGTCTTCCACTCTGCAGGGCACTACTCGGCAGACATAAGTGTGTGGAGTGCACTTTTGACATTCCAGACTTTGCTAATCACTACCCTACTTATGTTCACTGCTCACTATGCTTCTACAGCACGTGCTGTTCTCGTGCTTATGCAAACCACATGATCAAGTAAGTCAATTCATCTTTCTATACATCATCTTGCACCTCTGTAAATAAAAAAAAACTGCCACTTCAAATAGGAGTTTGGAGTTTAGAATGCCAGGTAGATTGTATGCCAGGTAGTCAATGCAACGCTATATTGATTGTAATTTTTTTTTATTTATTTCAGCAATCACGTTCCTGGAAGAGTCCCAAAAGCTTCTAAAAAAGGGCCACCTAGGTAATTTATTATTGTTTCAATCAAGTTCTATTTTACAAAACCTGAAATGGTACTTTACAGGTAATTTGCTGCTCTTTTGTAGTGGTGTAAAGCTGAGCTGTGCGGGTTGTGAGTACTCCACTGCTCTGGGAAACATGATGGCCAAACATCTCATCAAGTTCTCTAATCACTCCCACTGCCTCTTCACTCGTAAAGGTGGGTGTTCTCTAACTCAATATAATTATTATGTGTTTTTCCTGAGTATTTAGAAAATGTTGTTTTCTTACTGCATGCTTGTTTTTCTTTCTCTGCTTTCTATATCCTGTAGTTAGAAGGCATCCAACTCTATTGTAGGTGTCATTAATTGCATGATTATAGTACTAATACTAATACTCTAAGACACAAATACCTTGGAACTAAATTAATAGTATCATGACACACTGCTACTTGAATCTTGTCTGTACAACTTATAACTGAAAATTACTTTTACTTAACAACAGGGTACAAAATGAATGCTTCTCAAGTGTCAAATGCATGTAAAATCTTTGAGAATAAATAAAAATCCTAAAAGATTATTTTGTAATACAAGTTTTATTCACAATGTAATGTTACACATGCAACAAGTTTTAGCCCTATCCTTATCTACAGACTTAATTAAACAGTGTGTAGTAATTACATCGGTTTGTTCAAAACTTTGTAATTGAATCAAACTCTTTGACAGCAGATGTTACATCAGAGAATCTCAACATTGTACATATGCAAACTGTTTAACTTGCGGTTTGATTGACACACCCTGCTTAGCACTCTATATATTTTCACAGCTTGAATGTTATTTATCCAGTTGATAGACACCTACAATAAAGAAGGATGTTTTTTCCAAGCATATGTAGCTAAACTCAAACATTACAGATATGCTTAGAACATTTGCAAAGTCTTGAGTAATAGCCTGCAGTATGTGATACACAGCAATCACACATGTGGGGTATGAGCTCAAGCTGTCCATTGTCAAAATGGACAATCTGGGGCCTTTTGTACTTGGTGTGACTTTGCAGGACTTACTGGCAAACCTTTGCAAGAGCACTCTGGATGAGTGAATGAATATTTACACAAAACCTACTGCACACCACATGAACTGGAGAATATCAGGAGGAGTACAAAAAAACCCTAAAATGGAGTAATTTAGAAACATGACAAATGAATAACAACAAGGACTATCCATCGGGAAATTATCTGCTGCTTCTGAGCTGCTTATTGTTTTGTTTTTTTCAAAAGCTAACTGACCTATCAGAACTACATATACATTGAGCATGGTGTTATAAAATGGATTATTGGTGATGGTAGAGACTCCAAGGAGAAGACTAACTCTGTGTTCCTATAATCCCTCCCCTCCCCTACAGAGTGTTTGGAGACAGATATTGAGTTCTGCCAGGTTGAGGAGGAGGTGGAGGGTCCACAAGGGGATGAAGCTAGTGATGTTGGGACACAGCCTGACTGGTTGTCCATGAAGCAGTGGATTTTGCCCAAAGAGGAAGGAACTGTGCCAGAATTCATGGACAGTTGTGGCCCACAGCATATAATGGCCAGAAATAACGATGTCCTCGACTACTTCCAGCTTCTTTTTCCTGACATCCTCTTTGAGCAGATCGTTTTTGAGACCAATTCATATGCTACTTATTGCTGCTCTTTGGGGCAAGGGGATCCTTCCTGGAACTCTGTGTCCATTGAGGAAATCAAAGGTTTCTTTGGTCTCTCTATCCTCATGGGGCTTCAAGGTCAGGTGGAGCCAGAGTTGTACTGGTCCTGGGACCATCACCATGGCCGCTATGGCTCCAGAATATGTGAGCTCTTTTACAGGACCATGTCAGTCAAACGCTTCAAGCAGATCAGCACTCATATTCGAATGAGCAGCATGCTTGTGGAGAATGACAACCAGAGTGCTGACAAGTTGTCGTTTTTTCAGCCAATGCTCAGCATCCTGCAGACAAGCATGCGGGATGCCTACAGGCCAAACAAGTGTCTGACAGTCGATCAAGCTTTCCTACCAAGTCATGAAAAAGGAATCGCTCAGGAGAAGAGTAGAAATTCTCAGCCGAGGATATGGCTACTGTGTGACTCAAAGTCAGGCTACTGCCATAAACTGCTGGTCTTAACACGACAGGACAAAAACAAAGACTTGGGAAAATCAGTTGTACCGCAACTTATAGAGGGCCTTGAGGGTAAACATCACCACATTTTCTTGTCCAGCTCACTTGTGTCTGTACCACTCATGCGGGAGCTGTATGACATTGGTATATACTGCTCTAGCTCTGTCCTGCCCCAAAGCCCAATTTTGCCCAAGGAGTTTTGGGATGAACCTCCACTGAACAATCCAGGTGATTTCCGGCAGTATGAACTCGCCCCACTACTTGCCACCAGGTGGAAAGATAACAAGCAGCTGGTATGTCTCTCCACAAATGCTGATGCAGGCCAGCCAGACGTGGTGTGGAGGCGATCTCCCACTAAGATTGGTGAGCTTTGCGCCATTGAAAGACCCCAGGCCTTTAAGTTGCTCCAGGACAACATGCGTGGTGTTGACATCTGTAATCAGCTGCTGACATGCAATCAACTTGGCGGGCTGGTTCTCGACACCAATTGGCGGCGTCTCTTCTGGTTCCTTGTCAACTTGAGCATCATCAACTCTTTCATTGTCCTACGAGAGACCCGCAAAGACAACCCACCCGGGTGGTTTCAGGGGGGGCACTTTTCCCAGGCCGTCTACCGTAAACGTCTGGGATACCAGCTGGCCAAGTGTGCCGAAAGATATGCGCGCCAGAACCAAGTCCACGATAGCATGCTTGAACAACAGACTGTAAAAAAAGAAAAGCTGGAGACTCAAGAAGGGGTCAGACATCGATTAGCCAAAATTACCCGTAGGACAAGGAGATGTAAAGTTTGCAACCTGAAAAACGAGCGTCATGAGAGTATATATGGCTGCACAGCATGCCGTGTGAATCTGTGCAAACGTTCTTGCTGCTTCTGGGACTACCATGGTTTCTCACCTAATTATGAAGGTTATAAAGCTCAAATACTGACACTAAATATTAATCCATGTATTCCTGAATGTTTGTTTTGTACTCAGATGTTGCACAAAATTAAAGAATACAGTTTTCATACAGCTTTTTAATTGGCATGCATTAAAGTGATAATGCATCGTATTACATATTTTAACAAGAAAGATAACAAACACATTGTTTACATTTTTATTGTCCTTTATTACAATTCATGTTCTTTCTTTTTTTCCCTGTACAGGTAACGCTAAAGTTGGATTCATTGATTCTAAGAGGTACGTATGTTCAAAACCAAAGTTGTTTTGTGAAATGCTTTCTAACTCATTTGTTCTAACTCAACTCTTTCTAAACAGTTGTTGGATTCAGAATTGCAACCTGCAATAGATCAATTCTAAAAGCCTTAAAATTTAAAATGTAAATGTATAATATTTAATTAGCAAATTTTACGTTTCAAAATGTTTCATGCCATACAGACCCTGGAAAGTGACGCACTATTTCCCTTCCAGGGATGGCACTGAGCCTGGACTTAAATATAGAACTGAAATGATGGAAAGAGAACTGCACAGATCTACAGTGGATGTCAAAACATTTTCACATGGTGCCAATGCTAGTTTAGATGAAGATGTGGACCAAGAAATGGCCCCTCTAGAAGAGGAAGACACTGACTCAGTCTCTGAGACGACTGAAAGTGACGAGGAGGTGCCACATCAAACAGTGGCTAAACAAAAGTTAGAGGGAACTGTGACCAATACGCTTTCACAACCTGTGAAAAACAGAGAGGAAACTCTGTCTATTCATCAGCGTCGAATACTACTCCTTGCACTGTGCTCCGGGATCCAGAAAGCAGCTAAAGAAATGGACACCAAACCTCAGCTCATTAAATCCTGGCTTCAAGCCAAAGAGAATCAATTAAATGAATGCAGCAGTAGGAGCTGTGGAGAAGCTGTTGATCGTCTAGTGGAATGGGTTCTGACCCAACGGGAACAGCAGCGTCCTATCAGTGAGGCGAAACTGTTTGAAAAAGCATCAGAGCTCCAAACCCAAACCAATGAGAGTGGTTCTTTCCGTATTTCTTACGAGTGGGCCGTGAGCTTCATGATGGAGCACAAATTGGGCTTGGATACCTCTTTCACAGTACACCGGGAACTCCCAAATGCCATGGAGGAAAACTGTCGTAAATTCACAGAGTTGGTGCACAGTCAAATAAAGCTAAACAATGTCCCACAATGTGCCATTGGTGCTATGGACCAGCTTTCTGTTTTTGTGGACTTCAACATGCTGAATGAGAAAACCAAAATAAGCAGAGAGACTGCTTTTCAGTTTACTGGTTCTGGGAAGCCTTTTGTAAGGATTTACCTTGCAATGCTTGCAAATGGCACAATGCTACCTGCAACTTTCTTCACAAGTCATGCCACAAGCATACTGAGCAGAAGCTCAGACTCAATCCTACTTATGGCCAAAGAGGAAGGTTTTAGCGCAACGGAACAGCTAGACGTTTGGGCCACCAAAGTGTGGAAACAGCATCTGGACTCGCAGAATGAGAACCAAGCCCTGCTGGTTATGGATAGCCATCATAGCCAAACATCTGAGAATGTCATAACCACAATCAGTAGCAGCAAAGCATTCCTTGCCACCGTTCCATCTGGGTGTACTGGCCGACATCAACCTCTGGAGATGTGCATACGCCCTGTGCTGCAACGGTTATTTCTTGCTCGTTGGGCACAACAACCTAGTGATGGTGCATCCGGGGTTAAGTCTGAAGACCTTGTGCAGCTTCTCGTATCTTGGTTGGAAGAGGCCATGTCTTGCTTCTCTGCTAGGCCTGAATTTATTCAGCACTCATTCTGCTTGGCCCGTCTGCTTCCTGATCAGGAAGCACATACAAATTTGCCTCATACTCCATTGGAGCTGTTAAATATACTGTCAGAGGCCATGCTTGGACCTGAAGTAGTAGATCTTGAGTCAGAAGAAGACGAGCCAATGGACACACATACTGTTGACAAAGTGAACCAGATAACTGAGAAAATTGATCTGACCCTGGACCAAGACGATGCAGAAAATGAAGTTGATCAAATGAAGGATGAAAACGCAACAGCAATTGAGATAAAAAAGACAGAACAACAAAAGGAAAAAACTGATGAATATTTGGAAATTGAAAGCGAGTCCACAGATTTTTCACATTCATCCCCTGAATCTGAGACCCCTTCACACAACTCTGATCAAGATAATTTCTCAGAATCCGTTCTCCAGCCAAGCGCTTGCCAAACAGACTCTGCAAACAGGTGATATTTGATCTACTAAGAGACATTGTTGAACTTAAACAGAAGGATTTTGGGTCAGACAAACCTTTTTGGGCTCAATGTGACTGGGTATTTAATTTACAACCTATTGTGTGGTGGAGTGAAAATGGCACACAAAAAAAAAACCTTTTTTACTCTATATACTGTATAGATTTACAGGTTAAACATTGCATGATGGCTTTTGCTAAGTTTTCTACTGTTTGTTATTTTTGTTTATTCACTAGTATAAAACAATCTAATATCTTCTGCTGTGTTAGGGTTTTTTTTGTCTATGGACAGGTATTATGTGTTTAGATTCTACATCCTTTGAAAGTTAATCAGTGTTTTTACATCTGCTTATGTTTCAGTCATTCTGAATCTGTAATGAGAGAAGTTTCATCAAGCCAGATTGATGCCCACAATGGCAAGCAATTTAAAAATAAAATTAAAAATAGACTTGCAATGAAAAATCAAGCACATTTTGAACAGTGCTCATTAAGATGGTTTAATTTTGTGATAATTTATTATAGCTCTTGCATTTAGATGGGCAATTACTGAACAGTACAACATTTATTCCATAGCTTGTGTCTGTTCAAGACTAGATTGTAATGTTGGTTGGCAACAGACTCTTAAGTTCTTCCATTTTGGTTATTTAAGTACCTTACTACCTGTATTAACCATGATACACACTGATAATCATAGCATTGGTATTGCAGCAGCAGCAGCGAACGGAGTGGGGTCAGTGAATGTATATTCAGTATTACTTTCAGCATCTGAATTTACCGTAGCACCCACAGGATGGTGTAAGTACACTCCAGGTGACATTCATTGACATTCAATTCAAAGATGTTCTGTAGCACTTTATTGGTGCCCTTCCGTGTTTGTAAAGGTGCTTACTTTGACTTCATCTGTTGGCTGCAACAATTTTGTATGTAATATACATGTACTAAATGGTGAGTCTTCATGTAAACAGTCTGATTACGGAGGTAAGTGGGAGTTTATATAACTGAGGGTCTTTTTCGATGTGTTGTTTTGATTAAATTGTAAAGAAGACTAATCAAAAATTAATAATTTAAGAGAAAAGGTGTTAAGTGTGTTACTTTGACAATTCCTCATGAATAAACTTTAAATAAACTCAGTCTGCATAAAGCCCACTCTTTACCATGCTTCCCTGCTTTTTTCTGTAAAGGTATTCATGTTTTGTGGGGTACAGCACCGCGATTTTCCTACCAAATTTTTTTCAGATAAATTGAAAATAAACATTGAATTCTACAGTTAAACCATTCTGGGAAATGTCTGTTAATCTGTCAAATTATTCAATATACACAAAAATTGCAAGTGGCATTTCAAACATTGATTATTAACGTGCTGTATATGTTGAAGGGTAGTGCTTTGTTTTTGCATGAAAATGTAGACCAGTGGCTTGTTGCAAAAAGCTGGTTTCAGTTGTTACCGGGGTAAATTCGAGATTAGTTTGAGCAAACAGTTTTCGGGCTCAAGAAGGTGGATTGGGTTTGTTTTTTATCAGTCAGGGTTGCCAGATGCCAGCAGGGTTTTCCAGCCCAAAACTTTTCGAAAAACCGCCCAATTTTTTTTAATCTTGTTTCTCGTTTAAATACACTGAAATCATTAACAAGCTTTTAAATGACTGTATCGACTAGCCTATCCAATTTCAGAAACAACATTCAGTGAAATGAATGCAACGGTCCATGTAGGCTACTTTTGCGTCCATTCCTTTTTCGTTTTTAACCATGGAAAAAAATCATTAAATGTAATGGTTGTTGTATTTTTAAATACTATGTTGAATAACAACATTTATATCAAAACGTAGGCTATACACAAATTCCATGCGCACAAAATAAAATAACTTATTTTTGGATTAACCTATAATTATTATAGGCCTATTTCTTTATTCACATCATGCATTGATAGTCATATATTCTTTCAGCTACTTTCTCAAACTTTCTCTGCAGCAGCAGTGTTTATTCCTGCCTGGTAAAAACATTTAAAGCAGCACTAGGTAACTTTTCAACCTTCATAATATATTTTTTAAGACTCTTGTGATGATAAATCGACTTACAATAGGTTGAATGACACGTCTGCCATAGCCTGATGGGGTCTGTATCGTTTTTAATCGTACTTTTAAACTTCGGGTTTCGGGTAGTAACCCGAGAACAAAAAGAACTACAAAATTCGACTGCTTTACGGCATATACGTCACTTCCACCAACACACACTTCCTTACATTCAGACGTGCGAGCCCAACTTTGTTCGTCGGATAATATAGTCATGTCCGAAGCAGCACAGACACATAAGAAAGAAAAGGTTTTGTTGGAGGAAAGCAATAAGAGGAAACGAAAAAGTGATGTGATTAAAGGCAGGACGAGGATCAAAATGTGACCAGCGTTTTCTCGTTGGCGTGAGCTGAAGGAGGCGTGCCCGACCGATGCTGTCATGCTTGTTACGGTGAGCTACCACTCAAACATTGAACTGAAGTATCATATAGATTCTGTAAAACGGTAACCAATAGACTACTATAATGACGCTGGCTTGTAAACGTGAGCATCGTGATTATTTGGCGTTTGAAAAAAATAAAACCCATGAAATTATATTCATATGACATGCTGAAGCATATGCCACTGACTGTAACGTTACCTGGGATGAAGACATTTCACACGCGACGCCAGAAGAACTCGAAATCCTCTTGCAGTTTTCAGGGGAACTGTTAGTGCTGCACCAACCCGCGGGGACGCTTTTATGAAGTTATTTGGCCCGCACCGCACCACTGTATATATTTTTACAACCCGCCGCGCACCCGCGACCATTAAATAGACATACGGGGTCCGCGGGTTATGAGACGACCCACGCATCACTAGTTCAGGGCTATCAGGGTTGTCATGTCAACAAATGCACGCGCGATGGCATGCCCTGTTGTAGGATTAACGTTACAGAGCTTACGACAGTAGTTGAGGACATTATTTTTTCCAAACTGTAGGGGGACCCCGAGAGGAAAAGTAGCCAAGTGGGGCTTTAATTTCATAGTAGCTAATTTTCAAAACGATCTCAATCTTCAGAAGAGAAGTGAATCAAACGGACACTGATTGGCTGTTTGCCGCATGTGTCACACTTTCAGGTGCTTGACTGCACATCTAACTCTGGATTAAACCTGAGTTGACAGACTCAGTTTATACCGAGCTTTGAGAAACGGTTGAGCTTGATCTAAACCAGGTTGGATTTATCTGGATTTGTCAACTCTAAACCTACTCTGAAACCCAGTTTGTTCAGATAGCTTCATGCAACAGGCCTCTGGTTTCACAGACAAGACAATTAGGACTTGGTTCAATTAGGACATTTAAGTAGATTTTATAAAAGTGCAACTCAAACATGCATTGTAAAAACAGCTAATTGTGTAGTTAAAAACAAATCCCGTTGTAGTTTAAATGCTTTGAAATTCGAATTATGCACATTTGCTACCTTAATTTGAATGGAACTGGTTTGGAATCCAAGACCGATCGCGGTTGACGGTAAATAGTTTCTTACAAACATTTATAATTTTGTGAAATGCTTTCGGCCGTAGCCAATGTTATATAGCAGCTGCAGAGCTGATTTGATCAATGTCGCCTACTTAAACTCCAGTGAGTTAAAAATAGAGCAAACAGTAAGGGGTGTTTCCTGTTTGCGGGCTGATTTTCCGGGTACCGGTGTTTCAAACGACATTTGATCTTTTTATTATTCAACTGAATATCTGTGTGGTTTTTCCAAGGGGGTAATCTAGCGCTCGGAAAGCGTTCCACCCCTAGGGGCTGCCATTGCTAACCAAGCCATCACCTGCTGTTAGCATCCCATTGACTCCCATTCATTTTTGAGTCACTTTGACAGTGAATAACTTTACATCTGAGACGTTTAAAGACTCCATTTGTCCATTGTTTATTTCTAAAGAAACATGACAATGTATAAAAGGCTCCATTACCTTGTATCTTACACTATCGCCCCGCAGCAGCTGTTTTTGTAAAAATAGGCTAACGATTGCGTCATAACCAACGCGACCCTGTCGCACAGTTGAGAAATTACCGTATAGACCTGAGGAGACGCTCGCAGGCAATCTTTTACTGTCTATGAGACAATCGGGGGGACGTGGAGACATGTCCTGGAGACTAGTCTGATAAAGTCAAGGGGGAAGAATGGGGAGAAGCCCATAGTGAGCCAAAAGCAACGGGAGAAAATATTTAAACAACGTGATTCAGCTTTCGCTTTCCACATCTACTAGAAGACTCACAGCTGTCAGACAGGAGGCTCACGTCACATCTACGTCGTCAAGCTCAGTCTGAGCCTGCGCAGTTCGCTCAGCCATCAGGAAGTGAGTGCCCCTAGGTTGACTTCATTCTTTCGCCGTAGACGTCAATGGGAACGCTCCGTCCATTTCTTTTACTGTCTATGGGTTTTTCAGGATCACATCACAGTCCCAGTGGTGTTATCACTGAAAGAGTTCATTCAACCGCTATTTAAAATCTTTCTCCACGTCCGACGGCCTTCGAGTCAGTGTCGCCTGTGCAATCAGCAGCATGGGTAAGTTTCACTTCGAGTGCACGATTGACCATTGCAGAATTGTTGATTGCACGTTATTGCAACCATTCGACATTTTTTATACTTATGTTTAGTACGCAGTGCTTTAGTTTGGAAAGTGCTGCTTCAGAATCTTTGCAGTTAGCCTATAGGCTACGTACCTGTCAAAATAAGATATTGTATATTCGGGGTGCACTAAATTTGCGTTGCAACATTTTTTCCGAAGAAGCATTGATAACTTTTTAAAGTTCCATGACGTTTATCAAAAATTGTATTTGTATTTATTTTTTAATAAATCAGGTGGTACTGCATGCGCATTCCGTTTTTCAGCGCCATAATTTACAACAAACATGCTCTTGTTGCAGTTATTTACTCGAGTTTTACTTATTAATATTATGTCGTAAAGTACAGTAGCCTAATACAGAAATGTTTGTTGCAAATAGGAACAACGTATTTCATGCATTTCTTATCATGCATTATTACACTGACAATTTAATACAGACCTTTAAGAAAGTTGTTTTTCGTTCGTGTGCGTGACTTAATAATCACAGTTTTGTTTTATTTCCTCAACACTTTTTCTTCGGAGATGGTTGTTCAGTGAGGAGGCTGGACTTTAACCTATAAACATTTGTCTGGCTATCAATGGAAGGATGTTGAACAATTCTTGGCAAGACACGTTGTCTCCTAGATTGTGATTATTGCCCATCTGTTCTAGTTGGTTTGTGTTTGTCTACTTTATCTACTACTTACATAATAGTTTACTCGGCAAGGCCGAGTAAACTATTTTATTTTATCTTTTCGTAAACTTCTTTCTTTCATCATTCATGCCTTATAAGAATTAACACAGTGACTCACACTTAGGCCATATGATGGATTTGTGATATGAAATAATCACAAATCCTACTATGCAATAATATACAGAAAGCAACTTCATGCTCTCATTCAATCAGTTGATATTCAGTTGAATAATAAAAAGATCAAATGTCGTTTGAAACACCGGTACCCGGAAAATCAGCCCGCAAACAGGAAACACGGCCCCTTTCTGTTTGCTCTCAGTCGATAGTTTGAGTGTAACTCGCATTGTGATATTTGAGATCTGACATTTTGATGTCCGTTTACAGCTTCAACTTGTTCAGGATGTGGACCGGGATATAAAACCCCCCTGGATGCCATGAAAGGTGAGCTACCTTAAAAGCATAATACAATGTATTGTTTAACTGAATAAGTTAGTTATTCATAGTTGCAAGTCACTACAAGGTAGCGGTGACCTTTGTACTAGAATGGCTGTGTCTGTGAACCATAGACTGTAAAAACACATGCGAACTTCTGATCTGGCAGCTCCTCCACCTTACCACCAGAGGGCCCCCTTGCTTGCAGATTGGCATGGTTCTGCATTGTTTGGTTTTCCTTCTGTTGTTGTCATGTCGCGTTTAAAGGGATAGTTCACTTTAAAATGAAAATTGTCTTCCTTTACTCACCCTCAAGTTGTTTCAAACCTGTATGAATTTCTTTCTTCAGCTGAACACAAGGGAAGATATTTTGAAGAATGTCAGTAACCAAACAGTTAACTGGAGCCATTGACTTCCATAGTAATTTAGTTTTCCTACTATGGAAGTCAATATATATTATATATTTATTTCTGGATTTTTTTTTTTTTTTTTAAGATTGTCTCTCACATTGGACATGCCCCTACGATGACAATTTCAGATTGATTTCTAAGTGGGAGAACTTGCAAAATAGCAGGGTGTTCAAATACTTACTTTTCTCACTGTAAATATTCAGTGTGTGTGTATATATATATATATATATATATATATATATATACACACACACGTCCTTCTAAAAAAATTAGCATATTGTGATAAAGTTTATTATTTTCCATAATGTAATGATAAAAATTTAACTTTCGTATACTTTTAGATTCATTGCACACCAAGTGAAATATTTCAGGTCTTTTATTGTTTTAATACTGATGATTTTGGCATACAGCTCATGAAAACACAAAATTAAAAAAAAATAGCATATTTCAGTCAACCAATAAAAGAAAAGTGTTTTTAATACAAAAAAAGTCAACCTTCAAATAATTATGTTCAGTTATGCACTCAATACTTGGTGGGGAATCCTTTTGCAGAAATGACTGCTTCAATGCGGCGTGGCATGGAGGCGATCAGCCTGTGGCTCTGCTGAGGTGTTATGGAGGCCCAGGATGCTTCGATAGCGGCCTTAAGCTCATCCAGAGTGTTGGGTCTTGCGTCTCTCAACTTTCTCTTCACAATATCCCACAGATTCTCTATGGGGTTCAGGTCAGGAGAGTTGACAGGCCAATTGAGCACAGTAAACATGGTCAGTAAACCATTTACCAGTGGTTTTGGCACTGTGAGCAGGTGCCAGGTCGTGCTGAAAAACCAAATCTTCATCTCCATAAAGCTTTTCAGCAGATGGAAGCATGAAGTGCTCCAAAATCTCCTGATAGCTAGCTGCATTGACCCTGCCCTTGATAAAACACAGTGGACCAACACCAGCAGCTGACATGGCACCCCAGACCATCACTGACTGTGGGTACTTGACACTGGACTTCAGGCATTTTGGCATTTCCTTCTCCCCAGTCTTCCTCCAGACTCTGGCATCTTGATTTCCGAATGACATGCAAAATTTGCTTTCATCCGAAAAAAGTACTTTGGACCACTGAGCAACAGTCCAGTGTAGTCCAGAGTCTTCTCTGTAGCCCAAAAGTGGCTTGACCTGGGGAATGCGGCACCTGAAGCCCATTTCCTGCACACGCCTGCGCACGGTGGCTCTGGATGTTTCTACTCCAGACTCAGTCCACTGCTTCCGCAGGTCCCCCAAGGTCTGGAATCGGTCCTTCTCCACAATCTTCCTCAGGGTCCGGTCACCTGGAAATGTGCTGGTTTAAGCAGGGGAACCTTCCGTGCCATGCATGATTTCAAACCATGACGTCTTAGTGTATCACCAACAGTAACCTTGGAAACGGTGGTCCCAGCTCTTTTTAGGTCATTGACCAGCTCCTCCCGTATAGTTCTGGGCTGATTTCTCACTCTTCTTAGGATCATTGAGACTCCACGAGGTGAGATTTTGCATGGAGCCCCAGACCAAGGGAGATTGACAGTTATGTTTAGCTTCTTCCATTTTCTAATGATTGCTCCAACAGTGGACCTTTTTTCACCAAGCTGCTTGGCAATTTCCCCGTAGCCCTTTCCAGCCCTGTGGAGGTGTAAACTTTTGTCTCTAGTGTCTTTGGACAGCTCTTGTCTTGGCCATGTTAGTAGTTGGATTCTTACTGATTGTATGGGGTGGACAGGTGTCTTTATGCAGCCAACAACCTCAAACAGGTGCATATAATTTAGGATAATAAATGGAGTGGAGGTGGACATTTTAAAGGCAGACTAACAGGTCTTTGAGGGTCAGAATTCTAGCTGACAGACAGGTGTTCAAAAACTTATTTACAGCTCTATCATGCAAATAAATAGTTTAAAAAATCATATATTGTGATTTCTGGATTTTTTATTTATTTAGATTTTCTCTCAAATACGCACCTACGATGACAATTTAAGAACCCTCTATGATTTCCAAGTGTGAGAACTTGCAAAATAGCAGGGTGTTCATATATATACTGATCAAAGATCAATAAATGTTTAGACTCTAAACTTCTTCCAACAGGTCCTCGAGAAGAGATCGTCTACCTGCCATGCATTTATCGCAACACAGATATCCAGAAACCGGACTATCTTGCAACTGTTGATATCAATCCACAATCTCCCAATTTTTGCAAGGTAAAAGGAAAGTGTTTCAAAACTAAACTAGTTTTGAATTATAGTGTTGCAGCAACACATTTACTTTAATTATTTCCTAGTATAACTGTTACTTTAGTAAGATTTTCTCCATTTTGTGACGGTCTAGGTGATTCACAGGTTGCCCATGCCCAATCTGAAGGATGAATTGCATCATTCTGGTTGGAATGCCTGTAGCAGTTGTCATGATGATGCCTCCAAAAGGCGCAATCGCCTCATTTTACCTTCCCTGATCTCCTCCCGTATCTACGTCGTTGATGTAGGGACGGATCCTCACGCCCCACGGCTTCACAAGGTTCACAAAAGCTGGTCTCTATAGGAGTACCCTTGTTTTATTGGTGTTTTAGTAAACATCTGGGTTAGTAATTTGACGGAGTAAATTCATGAACTGGAAAGTTCCTTAAAGTTTCTTAAACTTAGACTGTTTCACTCTAAACGATAATTGCTCCAGAAGGGCTGTCATTACTTCTATGTACAGCTCTGGAAAAAGTTAAGAGGCAACTTAACATGGATTTCTCAATGTTAAGTGGTCTCTTAATTTTTTTCTAGAGCTGTATATGCTTACGATTTTGATCTTTTACTGCTTGCTAAAGTACTTCATACTTCAAGTTTGGTGAACTCAGACCAACAAATTTGTATCATGAAATTATGTTTAACCAATAGATGTCACAATCTAATAATGAACCACTTGGGTGAACATCAAATGAAACATTTTAGTGAATTCATATCAACTTGATTTCAAATTTCATTAATTACTCCCCCTCATGTCGTTCCAAACCCGTAAGATTTTTATGAATCGTCGATTAATACTTTTGTGCACACAAAGCAAACTAAAATACCGTTTTCTTTTTCTTTAATTCTTGCACACAAAAAGTATTCTCGTCGCTTCATAAAAATTAAGGTTGAACCCCTGGAGTCACATGGACTATTTTAATGATGTTTTTAATACCTTTCTGGGCCTTGAAAGTGTAAACTAAATAGTTTTCTATGGAGGGGTCAGAGAGCTCTGATTTCATCGAATTTTATCTTTTTACGTTCCGAAGATGATGGTCTTACAGGTTTGGAACAAAATAAGGGTGAGTAATTAATGACATAATTTAATCCTTTAAAGGGATAGGTCAACCAAAAATCATCTCATAATTGACTCGCCCTCAAAACATTTTAGATGTATGTTTTTCTTAATCTGTTTACCCCCACAAACATCAGCTAAGAAGAAAGTTTTGCAATACAACAGCAAACTTGAGTGCATTTTAACAGTTTGATTTTATTTTAGAAGCCCAGAAGCATGGCATCATGTCCTGATGCCTTTATTGATTGAGGTCCAAAGTAATTTTGTTTAACATCCGTTGACTCTGAGAATGTTTTGCTCTTGCCAAACCCGTGAATTCTTTCCATCTCTGTCCTCCTCCAGATAATTGAGCCCACAGATCTGTTCTGGAAATGCGGCCTTGCCAACCCCCACACTTCTCACTGCTTAGGCAGTGGACAAATCATGATCAGTACCATGGGCGATCCCTCTGGCAATGGCAAGGGTAAGATGCCGTGTTTACCTCAGTGTATTTACAATACACACTCGGATACACACTAGGCTTACTTATCATTGTTAGGTGGTTTCGTGTTGCTGGATGGTGAGACTTTTGAAGTCGTTGGCAACTGGGAACAGCCAGGTGAAGCGGCACCGTTTGGTTATGACTTCTGGTACCAGCCTCGCCACAATGTCATGATCAGCACCGAGTGGGGAGCACCCAAAGCTTTGGGAAATGGCTTTAACCCTGCAGATGTCAAAGCTGGTATGTGCACTTTCAACAGTAAGTTTGATGCATTGTAGCCGACTGGCGGTGATGATCGTATCTGTTTGCAGGTCACTATGGGCAGCGCCTTCATGTGTGGGACTGGACCACACACAAGCGGATTCAGACTCTGGATCTAGGGGAAGAGGGTGCTATTCCTCTAGAGATCCGATTCCTGCACGACCCTGCTGCGGCTGAAGGATTCGTGGGCTGTGCACTTCAGAGCACTGTCTATCGCTTCTACAAGACTCCGGCAAGTGCATCAAAAGCCCTTTCACTGTTAAAGTCTTTTCTAGCCTTTTTTTCAAACACTAAAAACATAAATGTTAAAAGGCCTTCCTTTCTTTTTTGCAGTGTTTAGGCAATTCATGTTTTTAGTTTCAAATTGTGTTTCACAGAAAGGGGACTGGGCTGCAGAGAAAGTCATCAAAGTTCATAGTAAAAAAGTGGAAGGTTGGGCTCTTCCTGAAATGCCAGGTAAGTGCTTTTAGAAAATAATGTACTTTAGTATAGTTTTTTTTTTCCATTACGTTTTTAATTAATGGAAATACTCAGCGAAGGAACAAATACAAATTCTTATATACGTAATGTGATTTCCAAAAAGAGAAAAAAATATTGAACAGAAAAAATGCTTTAGTAGATCTTTTTCTTCTTTCGGCTTTTCCCTTCAGGGGTCGCCACAGCGAATCTTTTGCCTCTATCTAGTCCTATCCTCTGTATTCTCTTCTCTCAGACCGACTACCTTCATGTCCTCCTTCACTACATCCATAAACCTCCTCTTTGGTCTTCCTCTTGACCTCCTTCCTGGCAGGTCTAACCTCAGCATCCTTTTACCAATATATTCACTCTCCCTCCCCTGGACATGTCCAAACCATCTCAACCTGGCCTCTCTAACTTTGTCTCCAAAACATCTCACATGTGCTGTCCCTCTGATGTACTCATTCATGATCCTATCCATCCTCGTCCATATATATATATAATGTAAAATATAAGACCCTATTACACATTGTAATTTTTTTGGGGGTGGGGCATAGGTCTCATTACGGATATATTGATCTCCCTGGATGACCGCTTTCTTTACTTCAGTAACTGGTTGCATGGAGACATTCGACAGTATGATGTCACTGACAGGAGGAATCCACGTATGGTTGGTCAGGTAAGACAACTTCGATTAGCAAGGATAAGGACACATTTGTTTACATTTATAGAAACAACAAATATAATATGCTGAAATGGCAGGACTTGCATTTTTAATTCATGAAATGCAATTTTGAGGTCTTCCTTGGAGGCAGTATTTTGAAAGATGGACCAGTAAAGGTTTTGGAGGACAAAGAACTGGACAGCCAGCCGACCCCACGGATACTGAAGGTACCTTTTCATTTCCAAGTATGCTTCATATGAGCTGTGTGTACACATTTGAGTTAGCCATTTATGCAGCGGAAAACAGCCTAAAGCTGTTGGCAACTAACTAATTGATAGATGACCCAGCTTATTGTCCTCCAAATCATTAGGTCATACAGAGATAAACAGAGCAATTAGAGCACATCATTTGCTGGAGGTTAAAAGGTTCTTTTCCTCAACAGGGAAAGCGGGTACAGGGAGGCCCTCAGATGCTGCAGCTGAGCTTGGATGGAAAACGACTGTATGTCACCACTTCTTTATACAGTGCCTGGGACAAGCAGTTCTACCCTGACCTTGTCAAGTGAGACAATTTTTTTTATTTTTTTTTGTCAAGTATTAGTATAAAAGCTTAGCCTAGAAATCTAGACGCATTTGGAGCAAGAAAATGATCTGAATTTGAATTGTATAAATCAGAATTATTGACAAGTGTAATCTAACAAAATTGAAAATTGTTGCATTTTACATAGTTCTGAATTAGATTTTTTTTTAAATGTTGACTATAGAACATTTAAAATTGAACACATCTGAAATGTTTTTATGTCGAAATTGTATAGACATGTATTTTCAAACAGCAAATATTTTGTTCTGAATTTATAGATTGGAAATATTCTGTTTTTGAAAATACAGATTCAAGATTTCAGATGAAGAAAAATTCAGTTAAATGAAAACGTTAAATTCAATATTCTAAAATTCAAAGAAAATGAAGAAAAAAAACACAGAAATTCAGATCTTACAGAAAGTACACCAGAGGTCATCATCATCAGGGGAGAGTCAGTAAAGGAGCATTATCTGATCATTTAACTTCCTATTTGTAATGGAATAAAGAGAAGATCAAACGGCCCTTTTATGCTTTTTTGTTTAGTTTAGATTAATGCACAGAAAATTAGATATCGGCTAGATTTCAAATTTTTCATGCGTGGTTTACAAAACGCTAATTAGTTAAGAAAATCTCTGCATTTGACACCATCTGTAGTTCTCCAGGGCTGAATCCAAAATTGCCCCCTAAACCCTCATTCCCTATTCACTACTTTAGTCCACTAATAGGCTACAGTTAAATTTCACGAGTGAATGAAAACAAGTGCGTGAAGTTGGACAGCCGTTGAGTGTAATCAACATCGGCTGTAGAGCTACACTCATTATCGCGGTGTGGGGTTGAATGAGTGCACTCGAACATCTCCATGGTTTCGGACACTGGCTGTCCCTTCAAATAATGCCTTATTTGAGGGTATAGCGGGCAATTTCGGCTTCAGCCCAGGTCTGTTCAACAAAATAAGTCTTATAGCAGTAGTACGCTAGCGCTTCTTAAACTGTACAGGGCAGGTCCTAGATCAGGCGACTTTTTTGTGCATCTTAACGCGTTTCACAGAAAAAAATGTGTATCCAAAATCTGAAATATTAATCAGCACCTGGCCTGATTTATTTAATTGTGCAGTAAACCACATGAAAAGTTAGAAATCTAGCCGAATTTTCTGTGCATCAATCTAAACTAAAAAAAAAAAAAAGTATAAAAGAGCTGTTTGATCTTCTTTATTCCAATTACAAATAGGAAATGAAATGATCAGATGATGCTCCGTTCAACTTTTCTGACATCCTTTACTCTTCCCTGATGATGACCTGGCCTACTTTCTGTAAGATCTGAATTTCTGCGGTTTTAATTTTAGAATATTGAAACTGATGTTCTGAATTTCTTCTTCATCTGAAATCTTGAATCTGTATTTTCAAAAACTGAATATTTCCAGTCTATTAATTCAGAACAAAATATCTGATGCTTGAAAATACATGTCTATACAATTTCAACATAAAACATTTAAGATGTTCAATTTTTAAATGTTCTATATTCAACATTTAAAAATTCAAATTCAGAACTATGTAAAATGCAAAATAATATTCAATTTTGTTAGATTACATTTACATTTAATCATTTAGCAGATGCTTTTATCCGAAGCGACTTACAAAAGTTACCAAAGTTACACTTGTCAATAATTCAGATTTATACAATTCAGATTATTTTGTCATATTTCTAGCTCCAATGACGCACCCTAGCGGCAGCAAATCTAATCTGCCGCGAGTATCGTCTAGCAACTCTCAATACACTTCTGAGCTGTAAAAAACTAACTCTGGTCAGGCCAATCACATTGGCCCTCATTTATCAAAAGTGCGTACACCAAATTTCCAGCGTACACCTTGCGTACACCCAAACCCACGGTGACTTTGAGATTTATCAATATGGACGTTGGCGTACGGCACGCTCAAATCCTACGCCAGCTCAGGAGGTGGTGTACGCACGTTTGAGTTAGTGGGAAAATGCGCAGAAAAACAATTCCTAACACCACAAAACGCACTGACAAGATATGACCCACTGTTAAAAACCACAACAACAACATTTAGTGTTTATTTTTGTGCAACATGAATGTCAATGTTTAATTTGTGTGACTTTACCAAAGCGTTTGATTTGTAGGCATATGTAGCCTATTCCTCCAGTCGCGAGCCTGTGCGCTTTATCTGACGTTTCAGGCCCGCGCCTGGCCCAGCAGCTGCGCACGGACTGGGACTAAAATAATTCAGACTGACAAAATAATAAAAATGGCCTTCTTCTTTTAAATAATAATAAAATCAATAAAAACGGCATTCTTCTTCTAAATAACAAGCGTCATTAAGAATAATAATCATAATAATAATAAGAAGAATCTTACAAATTGTCATGTAATTATTAATGTGAATGAATCTTACTCCACATCACATCATCATCACTATTGTACACCCCAATACATGTTCCGCGATACGAAATTAAATGCTAATTGTTTCAAAACGTGCTGTAAAATAATGCATTGTGATGGTAATTTATCATCCAAACAGCTATTTAAACTGCTGGAGTGCGCTTCTCAACCCCCACACTAACAGTAGCTACTCGTAATTTGGATCCATATTTTGTTTTTGTGAGCACCTTTAATCCCACTCTTTAAACTCCCAAATAAAACAATTTCGGGGTTTTTCCCACTTCCCTGGTGATGGTCTCGATGGGCGCGTCTCAATCATCTCAATAGTTCAGTAGTCAGAGCACTGATCAGGGAGTCAGCCCGTTGACTTATGTCCTAACCAGTGCCCTGACTAAGTGGACTAAAGAGATGATTGAGCGCGCCCGATCTCCACGTCGGAGACGTTTCGTTTCTTTGCCGTCTTCTGTTTGTCCATGGCGTAAAATGAGGGCGTGCGGGAGGCAGAGACTTGAATATATAGGGGCGTGTTATTCTAATGACGATCGTTTTCAGCCGCCGCATTTATCAAGGGCAAGTATTGCGTACACCTGAATTGCAGAGGTGCGCACAGTTTCATAAATCAGGCGGTGAGAGGAGTGTAAGCATAATCTTACGCCAACATATACACCCGTTTCTACGCAAGATTGATAAATGAGGGCCATTGTGTATAGAGTCGGTAGGTGGGGCTTAAAATAATGACGGCAGAGTTGCACTTGCGTGCTACTAGTAAACACAGAAACTGGCGAACGGCGGTCTTTCAAATCAGCTCTGACCGCGACTCTGGAAGACTTGGAGTTGAGCTTTTCTCTGAGAAAAGAACAAAGAAAGGCACTGAAGTCATTCTTAAAAAGGGAAGATGTGTTCGGAGTTTAGCTAACCGGATACGGCAAAAGTTTAATCTTATCAACGAGCTCCGCTTCACGTTGCTCTGGTTGGTGTAGCGCTATCCAATTGTGTGCAGAGGGAGTTTGAAAGACAATGTTTATTCTCGGATTGAGCCCTGTCAATGGGGAGTTCCCAGACCAAACATCTTGATGTGGGTCTGGCTTGTCGGGCTAATAAAAGCTTATTTTTTTCCTGGAATAAAAAACTTTCCTCACAATTCCAACTTTATAACTCACAGTTGTGAGTTAAGATTAAAAAGTTGCAAGTACCTTTAAATAAAAAAAATTGGTAGTGTATATCTTGGAATTATGAGTTTATAACTTTTTTGAGATATAAACAGGCAAAAAAAAAAAAAATCAGAGTTACAAGTTAGTAAGTCAGAATTGTGAGTTGATCTCAGAGATCTGTTCATTTCTCAGAATTTTGAGAAAAAAGGTTGCAATTACCTTTTTAATTTTTTTATTCTGTGACAAATCTCGCTTAATATCTCGCAATTCAGACTTTCTAACTTGCGAATGTAAGTTTATATCTCGGAATTTGGACTTAATAACTTTTCTAAGATATAAACTTTTATAAAATATAAATATAGGTATGAAAGCTTGGTTTTTTGCCATGGAATTTAAAAAAATAAAGTTAATTGCTTTTATCTAACATTTCTGAGAAATAGTCACAATCCTGAGAAAAAAAGAATTGTGAAATAAAATGTCATAATTACTACTTTTATTATTATTATTATTATATTTGATTCTGTATAATAGACTAGTATATGCTGTTAAAATTGTTTTAGAAATCACCACTGATTCTTATTTCACTTCAGGGAAGGGTCAGTCATGATGCAGATTGATGTGGATACAGAAAAAGGCGGCCTGAAGCTCAATGAGAATTTCCTTGTGGATTTCGGAGCAGAGCCAGAAGGTCCTGCACTTGCTCATGAGCTCAGATATCCGGGTGGAGACTGCACTTCTGACATCTGGTTATGAAACTGGGGCCAAGCCATCATGTTCCATGGAGCAAATTATTATTCCACATTATTATTCTTACAATGGAGTTGAGATGTATCATCATTATTATGATCATGTTTAGTCTATGTATGGATTAAATCCTTAATCATATTATGTGTCTATTAGCTATTCCAAGAGTGAATTATGTTGTGAAAAACATAGTGATTTGTCTTTGTACTCTTTCTACTATTTTGAAAAAAAAAAAGATGTATCCCAATGAACTCAAAGGCTTTGTCGGTTGTTGTTGTAAGGGCTTTCCAAATCATTAGCCTTGCAAAGCAGATTTTAAACATGTGATTCAAGTGCATAGAAAGAGGGCACTCAACATCACTATAAGTGCACATATTTTGAACTATCATGTTTCGAACATAAAGCCCAATATGGATATGTAAGAATTATAATAACAAAGGCATATTTTTCATAAATGTGCAGAGAAAGAGAATAAATACAACAGTGCAAACTATTTTCTAGGAGTTAGGTCAGTTGAGTTTGGTTGATTGCCATTCATATTATTCATGAAAAGTTCTCTCCAAGTCTGAATGTTAAGGACAAATATTACTTTGTACACAAGCACACTGTTTTACAAGTAGCTAGCCTACTGTAATGTGAATAAATATAATACAATAATAAATCATCTAACATCAAATGAAATGTCATCCACTGACACAACCAAATGATATCTGCAGTATTAGGTTGACTTGTGCTAGGGAAAAGTATTTATATTGTACTATTTATTATTTAAATGTAACAATAATTACATTATATATAATGTATTATTAATATATAATCATTATTAGTATTGTTGTTTATTATTCTTATATAAATATTGAGGTTAACGTTTCAACATGTTTTTACTCTTTCAAAAATGCATTAATAACATACAAGAAAATAAACAAGCATGTAAAATATTTATCACACTCTTTGCCGGTGTCTCAAAGCCTAGAGAGCTTCCTACCTGGCTAACATTTGTGGGCATTGCGTAAACGACCGGGAATGCTATCTTGAGGTTTGAGACACAGGATGTAAGTGTGTGTATGCTGGAATCAGGCAGTTGATGTGGGCAGCCCCTGCGTGTCATCTCCCTACTCACTTTCTTAGCGAACAACACCGGCTATTCAGCAACAGGAGAAGCGCACCTCCCAAATGGGGCCGTTAAAACACAGATAAACCGATTAAATAAACCTTCACCCGGATTATTTTGAGGTAAGTCGTATGAACGAATGTTTCCTTGGGTCAGTTCAACAATAAAAGAACGTTATAAAGTAGAGACGTTGCGTTAGCTGCGTGGCTAAGTGTAGCATCCGTTTGTGTTTTTATGAGGCTTATCCTGGCAGGCCTTAAAAAACAGTTGTTATGTTATTATTAAATTATTCTCTAGTCCAGCACACTTGTTGTTATACTGTTTTTCATAAACATTGAGTTTGAGCACTAAAAGAGAGAAAAGTAGTTGACGTGTCTCTTAAAGGGCTCAGCTAAACATGCTCAGATGCTAACTTGAGTGCAAAAGTCATCTGACTGACAGATTGCTTACATTTAACGTCTGAGGTAAGAAAAAACAGGGAATATTATAATTATAAAACGTATCGGATTGTAAACAGGGCGTTATTACGAGGTTTGGCTCCCATAACTGCGCATATTTACCTTGCTGTGATTGTACTTGATTTGGTTTTAGACTTACGACGAAAGGAAATAACATATCTACTGTTTTGATGGTAAAGTTAAGTTGATTAACTAGCTCACCGTTCAAATTTTAGTTTACCCAGATCTTTATGTCCTGATCAAACCAACTGATGCATCACATCTATCCAAATTACATCTACCTATTAACTTTATTGACTTGGCTTTACGTTTGTTGATTTTGTTGCAGTGTGTTTGATCTGAAGAATATTAGAATTCATAGTTTATTTATGCTGTTGTTACATTCTTGTAATCTACTTACTCAAAGCAGGGTTTCATCAAATAATTTGATAATGGCTTTGATCGTGGAAAGTGTTGTGGGTGTTGGCAGAAAGAGACTCTTGAGACTGATCATTCATGATCTACATGTTTTGTGTTCCTCTAGATCACAGTTTCACACTGTCTTGTTCTCACATTTCAGGGCAAAGGCTGATTGAATTTACTCTTTCCATTGCAATCGGAGAGGATCAGTGAAACGTTCTGATACTGAACAACAGAAATAGGCCTTTGCTTGTGGTCTGATTGTGTGAATCAGTGTTTCAACTCACTTTAGGCTTGTTGTAGAAAAGTATTATTATTATTTTTTTAAGAGAAAGAGCTGTCAAGCTAGAACAACACCCAAACTGTCAGTTCAGAGTAAACTTATCTGCCTGAGTTGGATTCAGCAATTGATATGTGAGAGGAGAGCTGGCATCTTCCTCAAAGCTGACTCAGTCTCCACCAGTTGACATTTTAATCTCATCACTTTCAGAATCAGTTTTCAGTTGTTCTCTTATAGTTTCTGGTCTTACATTTCATTGATCTAAGAACCATCACTTTTGCTCATGCCGATTTCTTTTTCATCTAGCTAAACTAATCAGTCTAACTCGTCTGAATTTACATTGTTAACCTGAGGACTTTCCATCATTACCACTAACAACATGAAAGTAAAACCTGGGGCACATCTCTATAAGTTCACAACTTTTATTGGTGAACTGCATTTTTCTGACAGAATTATATATTTTTTTTAAAGCACAATGGGTTGCAATGAAGCAGCTTTGTGGAATCTGAGACTGATGCCTCACTTTATCTGATATTGGCCTGCTGGTAATGGTGAGGTAATCTGTTGGAGGCGGATTATGGCACTGTCCCACGTAGCTGTGGATCATTGGGACACCGTGACCCTGAGGAAGTGGTTGTTAGTAAAGGCCGTTCCTTATTATTGATGTTTACAGGATTTGTGGTCATATTGATCAAAACTTCATAAAAATGTACACTTCCATCCAAAAATTTGGGATCAGAAATATTTTTAAATATTTATGAAAGAAGCTTCTTAGTCTTCAGTTTCACGTGATCCTTCAGAAATCATTATAATATGCTAATTTGGTGCTCAAGAAACATTCCTTATTATTTGCAATGTTCAAAAAAGTTGTGTCGCTTCATATTTTTGTGGACACTGATAGATTTATTTCAGGATTCTTTGACAAGAAAGCTTAAAAGAACAGCATTTATTTGAAAAATAAATGTTATATGTTCTGTTACCGTTTACTGTCCCTTTTCATCAATTTAATGCATTGTTGCTGAATAAAATAAATAATTTAAAAAAACTTACTGACCCCCTTTTGAATAGTAGTGTAGCTAATATCTTTTTCGGCCACTAATCATTTTCGTGCTGACATAACTAAGGGACCAATGTGTGTAAGATCATGTCCTGCCTCATTTTTTTCACGTCCTATTTCACTCATAAACGTCACATTACAGCATGTTTTCTGCTTTGTCAAGCTTGCTGATTTTGTCTCTCTCTTTGTGATTTGCAGTGGCCATGGGTGACACCGAGCTGGAGCTCTCTCCTGCCCGGCTTGAGGAGCTACAGAAGAGCCCATCCACCTCCTCCACCTCCACTACCTCCTCTCTGTCCCTGCCCTCATCTCCCTCTTCTGGCCCTCGTCCCCTCACCAGCTCCAGCCCGAGCACCAGCGAGGGCCTGCCCACCTCCAGCCCCACACTAGATGTCATATCAGAGGGTGTGGGCGAACTCAGCCTGGTCATTGATACCGAGGTGGCTATAAAAGCCTGCCAGGAGGTGCTTCAAAAGGTGAAGTTCTTGAAGCCTGAGGGAGAAGGATCTTCAGCCGCTTCAGAGCCCGTTTTGGTGAACGGTACAGCGCACCACGAGTCCACCGATGGAGGAAAAACTCCCAAGATCAACACGGAGGAAGCGGAGCCTGTGAAGAGCGTGCGTCGTCGTCAGAAGAACAACTCTTCCAAGCAGTCCTGGCTCCTGCGGCTCTTCGAGTCCAAGCTGTTTGACATCTCAATGGCCATCTCCTATCTTTACAATTCCAAGGAGCCCGGCGTGCAAGCCTACATCGGTAATCGGCTCTTCAGCTTCCGTAACGATGAAGTAGACTTCTACCTGCCCCAGTTGCTCAATATGTACATCCACATGGACGAGGATGTGGGCGACGCCATCAAGCCCTATGTGGTGCACCGCTGCCGGCAGAGCATAAATTTCTCCCTGCAGTGCGCCTGGCTGCTGGGGGCCTACTCCTCTGACATGCACATCTCCACGCAGCGCTACTCCCGTGGCACCAAACTGCGCAAACTCATCCTGTCAGACGAGCTCAAGCCCTCCAGCCAGCGCATCCGCAGGGAGGTGCCGCAGCCTCCCCCATCCTGCCCCCCACCCCTCCACCACGGTCAGGGCATGAGCGAACACAGCCTCTCACCATCCAAACGCACCCACCAACGCTCCAAATCTGACGCTACGGTCAGCATCAGCCTCAGCAGCAACCTGAAGCGAACCGCCAGCAACCCCAAAGTAGAGACCAGCCAGGATGAGGTGAGACACCTGTGATGTCACATGATTGCTTACCTAGTTAGTTACATGTAAGCTTTAGATGCTTAGTCTCTGGCTGTCACTTCCAGCTCCCACAGATGGTGTTTCTCAGCTGTTTCATGCAAACGAGGAAGGCAAACAGCCCAGATTTGTGTGGTTTCTATGGCTGCGCTGGAAAAGGCTTGTCGATGTGCCACATGTTGTGAAGCTGATACTCAGACAAGCTCTGTAGAAAAATTGAATTTCATGCAGTTACTTTAAATGTGCCCTAGAATGATTTGAAACAATATGTTAAATTGTTCTCTGATATCTAAATAGAGGATATGTGGCTTATGTAAGGTCAAAAATTGTCCAGATACAGTTTTACAGGTCTTTTTACAACCCTAGAAATTGTCCCTTGGATGTAATGCTCTGTTTTTGCCTTATTTGGAAGGGTCATGAATATTAATGCAGAGTTCTGCTCTGATTGGCTGTTTCTCTCCACTGCCTTCTCAATGACAGCTAACCCATCTATACTATCCGTCATGGCAATTATTTTACAATCATAGCTTCTCAACTTTGAATCAAGAACTGAACTTGGTAGCATGTAAATATGTTGTTTACAGTAACGTTACAGTTTGACAGTAGAGTACTGATTTAAAAGTAAATTTATTTAGCCAAACAAAGTAATGTAGAAGCCACTCAAAATAATCAGTGTCATGTTTACTTGCCACCCGCTGCAAAATAATACTTCAGTTCTTAAAAAAAACGTATATTTATTATATTTATATTTAACAAATTGACTTGAAGCCTTGCCAAATGACTATCGTTTCAACTTAGATGGTGAAGAAGGAGACGTTAGCTACAATGATCGACTGAGCGATCTGTAAGCAACTAAACCGTAGTAGTAATTAAACGTAGTTAGTTTCTGAGTTATGTGTTAATGATGAAATATAGGCTAATTTAGATTTCATTCCATCAAAAGGGATCGGCATACATATCTACTGTTGTATTTTATGACAACACTGAAAGAAAATAATATTAACCTTTATCATTTGACAAACTGTTATGTGTGCTACTTTGAGTTTCCAATTGTTACTTTAGCATCTTGCGTTAGATCTAGACAACACGGGATATTATCCTAATGTTGTCTTACTAAGAAACTTACAATTTAATCCGAAATGGGTTTGACAGTCAATAAGTGGATAAAATCACTACTTGCTGCTTCCAGGAATCCGGTTGAAATCGGCCTTTCTTCAATATCAGATGCTGAGCTAATCCTGCTATATTGCCTCAGGTTAGAAAAACCCACGGCGGTGAAATGGGCCGAGCAAACGAACAACTTTGAATCACTTTGTTGCGGTATCCAATTATAATAAACATCAACCATGACTGTTGATATTGTTTATCTGTGGGAAGGCTATAAAAAGTCCTCACATCCCCTGCACAGCCTGGAACATGACATTTGTGTCCATGATCTGCTTTTTCGTTATCCTCGCGTGACGCTTGTTTACCTGCTGAACTCCCGACGGCTGCGCACTGCGCAGTTCCGCCTGAAAATAAACATGGCCTGACATGCAAATGTTGGGGGCGTACATATTAAGGATCTCAGCGATTGCGTCACAGTTGGCGTTATATTGAAAATAACCTATTTTTCAGTGGTGTTTTTCACAAACAAGATTTACATATGAAGGAGGAGGCAATGGTGTTTGAGACTCACTGTATGTGATGTCCATGTAGTGTACTCTTGTTATTTAATTATGGCAGGGTTAATTACATTTTTCATTCTAGGGCACCTTTAATGACCGATGGATGAGTTTATTTTTCAAACACAATGTTAGCTTTCTTCCTAGGCAGCAACCTAATTTAAATAGAACCTAACAAATGACTGATTTGGCACTATCTTCATAGGTAAATGTGTACTGTGTATAATTATTATGTATATTTGCATCAAAATACTGTTTGTATATATATATATATATATATATATATATATATATATATATATATTATTTGATATAAAAATATAACAAGTTGTTTTTAAATATATTCATCATGTGTGTGTATTTATAAATGCATAATAATTATACACAGTACATACACCACACATTTTATGTAAACACAAACATTTATTTTGGATGTGATTGATTGTTTACAATCTAATAAATATAATACCGAATTTAAAAAAACAACAACAGATTTTTTTAAATATTTAAAAATTTACTGTTGATATATCTTTTCTGTATTGAATGATATATGATCAGTTTTCCTCTTGATATCGCCTGTGTTTTGGATTTATATTTTCACTGATATTACCATTTTTAGAAGGCAGCCCTTTCAGAATAGACTTTGTGTCAGGAGTACGCTTGTAATCCCTTAAAGTTGGCATGAAACAAATTGACAATCATTTTATTCCCGCCCCTTTCTCACAATCAACTTCAAGCATACATTCAAAGCAACAACTGATGGAGTGAAACATGTCCCCACTCTACTTTATTTATTTATCCTTCGTTTATCGTTTTTTTACTCTGATGTACGTCACAATATTGTAGAAGTGATCTGTCACTACTTCCGTTTCATCAAGATTCAATTGCTGTCTACTAGGTTGGTGTCTCGCTAGTTTTTGAAACAGAGCTGTCGCCTTACTGTGTTTGAGTTGGTCTGCCACGTGGCAGCTAAGAATCTACATTTTTCAGTGCTAATTCCAGTGAAGGCAGAACTTGGCCAACAGGGAGATGAATAGATTTTTGTTTTTGCTTCCAGAAAATAATTAACTACCACTGCTGGCTGATTTCCAGAAGAATGATGCAGCTCTTCTGTTATACGTGTTCATCAGTCATGATAATAGTCCTCAGGGCTAAATGTCATGCCAGTAACAAATCACCTTTCATGCTGCTAATAAGTGGCACATCAAATCACTGCTCCAGGATTAGATCCGAGGTCATTGTGGCACACAGATCAGATCCTGTTTGTACCATATGCATCAGATAATTATTTTATCATAGGAGATTCCAGGGGGCCGACAGTATATTTAAATGATAGCAGATGAGACATGGACACAAAAACAAATAGCTGAAACACTGTATTTACTCAATGCATGTGCAAAAGGTCTTCATTGACAGTTCCAGGTAGATTAACTGCTAGTCAAGTGAATTACTGTTGATTGACTTAAAGGCGCAGTGTGTTCTGAGTAGGGCCCTATAATTTCCGCGATCACGGAATCGCGGAATTGGCATATTAACGCGTAATCTGCATATAAACGCGGAATCTGGTGTTAACGCAGATTTCCCCGGAATTTTACATATTTGTAATGAAATTCTGTGTCGTGTGGGTTAAGAACGTTTGTCTGAGGAAAGTGCAGACGGGGGGAAGCAAATCTCCGCAACACAACCCCTCCCGTCATTTCAGCTCGCGCTTCAAAACGGCGAAGTTGGTCTCCACAGCTCTGCTTTCGGCAGCGAAAAAGTTAAGAAACTCAACGCTAACGGCGGTTTCACACTGCACGCGCAGGCGGCGCAGAAACTTTGCGTATGGAGAGCGGGAGCCGCGGCGCTCGTTGTGCTCAGGCAGCATTGGTCGCGCGCGCAGCTGAACTGCGGCTCGTGTATTGCACAGACAGACAAATATTGTCCATTCTGTCAGATTTTCCGGTGTTCTGCTCGACCCCTGTCATCTCGTGCTTTGATTTATAATGGGCACATTAGGCAGCAATGCATATCTGCTGCAAATGCGACCGTTTTCCCCTCTGTTCCAAACATGCATTTAACATGCTGTAGCCTATGGGTAGTTTACATGATAAGTAACCTTAAAGTTAAAATTAAGCAACTAGTTTTAATAATTTGAAGGGGCCTTTGAAGTTGGGGGAAAAAACTTCAGGCAGTGTTGTGTTTTCGTGTATTTTTAATTTTTACTGCTCTGGATATCATAATGGTGATTGTTAAACACACAGAACAATTCACTACATGATTTCATGGTGAAATGTGTTATTTTTTAATGTTAATTTTCAGCTTTAAATGTTTTACTTAATAGTACTGTAAAAGATGATTCTTATGATAATTTTTTTTTAGTTCTTTTTAAAAAAAATTACTTGAAAGAAAAAGCTACTGGAGCACTTTCATTTTCAATTTATTTTACCGGAAAGTTTAAAGCTAATAACCATTAATATTTGAAGTATTTGAAGTGCAGTGTTATGTCAAATATCATATTTGTCCTAAAAAGTAAATGTGATGTTTGTTACCTCAATAAATGTAAGGTCATTCCTATTTTTTGTTTTATGTTCTATTATATTAACATTAAAAGCACACTCTTTTTTTCACCAAAATAACAGTAAAGGGTAAAAAAAAACTGAATTGCCAAACATTTTAACGGAAAAAAAGAAATCTGCAAAAATTAAAACAGAAAAAACGGAATTTGCAAAAATTAAAACGGAAAAAACGGAATTTGGGAAAAAATAAAACGGAATTTGGGAAAAAATAAAACGGATTTTATAGGGCCCTATATGAGGCTCTATTGAGAGAAATGCAATACACACCACTGAAAACATAGTTATGTATATTATAAAGACCTTACATAATTAACCGTTATGTTTTATTACCTTACAATGAGCCATTTATATCTACATAATGGCTCCCCTTACAGTGAAGTCACCATTTTGCGCCACCATGTTTCTACAGTAGCCCTAAACAGACAAACTGCTCTACAGTGTTAGCCACTCTTGAGAAGAAAGCATCCTTGTCCTGTGTTGGCCACCGTAGGTGTTTTGAAAGGGAGGGGTAAACGGTAGCAATTCACAACCTCACCTCTAGATGCCGCCAAAATGTACATACTGAACCTTTAAACACTTTAATTTGATCAAATTAACAAATATAGACCAAAATGCTCTTAAATAATTTTTTTTTAAAAGTATCTTATGCTCACTATTGCATTTATTTGATCAAATATGGTACACCAAAACAGTAGTATTGAGATATTACTACAATTTACAGTAACGTTTTAGTTTTGATATATTTTAAAATATAATTTATACCCATTATGCAAAGCTGAATATTCAGCAGACATTATTACTCCGGTCTTCAGTTTCACATGATCCTTCAAAAATCATTCTAATGTGTGCTGCTCAAGGAACATTTCTTATTATGTTGAAAGCAGTTGCTGCATAATCTTTTTGTGGCAACCGTGAAACTTTTTTTCCAGGGTTCTTTGATGATTATAAAGTTAGAAAAGAAAAGCATTTCTATTTGAAATAGAAATCTTTATAAGATTATGTAAATGTCTTTACTGTCACGTAAATGTCTTTACTGTCACTTGTGAGGTTTTACTATATGGTTTTTACCCTAATGCAATATTATATAAAGTAAGTTTTCTCAGTCAAACTTGTGATGACTTTGAAGTTCAGATTGTGCATTTATCTTTTTCCCCCCTTAATAGTAGGCTAATATCTGTGGTCAAAGGGAGGGGAGAGTAATTACAATGTAGCAATGCACCATGATGCACTAATCATTTTCTGATAAGGGTTTATGGGGTTTTGTACTTGAAAGGCTGTTTAATATTTAGATAGAGAAAATTAATTTACTAGTGTTTATCAGTGTGATTTTTGCACCTGTGTGTACTGACATTTCTTAGCTTGTCCATGCCAACCATCAACCCATTTGACAATATTATTACTTAATGCTATTAATGTAAAAAATACTGTTTATTTGCTGTGGCTAATATGTCAATATCTAATTTTTATAGTAACAGCAGAGCTTATGGCTTAAGTATTTTCACCTTTTAGATGGAAAGTTTGGAAGCTGTTTTTTAGTATAGTCATGCCGATTGTCATTTGTATTCCCTGACCATTATATTGTGTCAGTGAAACTATTATTGCAGAACGTTATGTAATAACCTACCATGTATCAAGTTCTATTCTGATGTGTAACTTTAGAGCTCCTGTTAGCCTTGTCGCACAGCACGCCCTCTGCTCTGACGTTCAGTGATGTGCACATGATCACTCGCCTTCCTCTTTTATCTTTCCGCAGCATAGTTTTCCCTTCCTTCTTTGTCGAACGTGATCTTGGTGCAGCATGTGCTGCTATGGCAACTGCGATGTTGCCATTTCATGGCAGCAAGCCGCTCCACTGGTAAATGGAGTAAAGATCAGCGATTATGAAATACGTTGCTCCACGACTCTTTTATTCTGTTTACACACTTCAGCAAACTTCTTTTAAAGCTGAAGGTGTTAATGTAGGAATTTCACTTTATGGTTTTATCTCCACCTTGTGAAGTGCTGTGTAGGTGTCTAACGTGAGTTGCACTAAGCCTGAAAAGAACATTAATCAGAATAGAGTCGCTCAAAGGCCTGATGGCCTTACTTGGAGAAAGAACCACTGAATGATGTAAATGAAAATTCCAGAAATGCTGTATTGGGCTTCTTTTTTTTTTTTTTGGTCGTTGACCTTTTAGCTTTATGTCTTGCTTACTCTTGATTCTTATCTTATACCCCATGCAAGCTGCTCTGATAAGCTAATCAGGTTCACTGTGATTTATTTGCATATTTAACCTGTAATTTTTCAACCAAATCATGTAAATATTTCAGTCTGCTGGATTTTCTTTATCCAAACAGTGAATATTTATTCTAGAAAGACAAAACAACTCGTATTATCTCCTTCTTTTTGAAAGCTTTTTAGATATAGGTTTTCCATGAGAGAAAGTCCACTGTGTGTTGTCCTGTGGAATTTGGACCTCTGTGTGGTCACTGACAACTCTTTCACCATGCCAATTTAACCAGTACACAGAGCAGAAAATGGGTTACAGTCAGGCATTTACAATGGAAATGAATTGGGCCAATTTGTAAAGATTAAAAACTCTGTAATAACAGGGCTCTACGCTAACTTTTTTCTTGAGGAGCACTTGTGCTCCTAATTAAAAAAAATTAGGAGCACAGTCAAAAATTTAGGAGCACATTCTAATCCATCAAACACATTCCAATTATAACTTTCCCATTACAGGACGATATTTGTCCTTGACCCTGGACATTAATTTTTACCATTATAAGAGCAATGTTTTCTAATCTTATTAAATGTATGCATCATCTGTCAATTTCTTAAATTCAACATAATTCTGACATAATATTATCATTAACTTCTGAGAGTACAGCACTAACACACACACACACAGACACACACACACACACACACACACACACACACACAAAGCAGAACTGGACTTCATACAATCAAACACCTATGCATTTAATGCATTAATGCATGGGTTAATGTTGTATGAATGTTTTACATATAAGTTTTTTAGTTTAGAAATATGTACAAATTAAACTTTAAAAGTTTAATATTTTAAATATAAAGCCAATGCAAAGTATAAATATGAAAATAAAACCGCCAGTAGGTGGCGGCAAGTCATTCAGTCAATAGTTCAAAACACAGATTCATTTGAATCGAATCGCTTGGAGATGCGAATCAGTTCTGGTGTGGCTTTGACAGTGTTGTGGCTAAAACGTTGTTACTCAATATCAACTTGTCTATTAGATTTTTGTACGAGATCAGTATCACACATGCAATCATGCCAATACTCGGAGCTTTAGCAAGCCGTAACTTTTGGCGCTCTGGCGCTTCATAAACAGAACCGCATGTGCCTCGCGGAAGAACATTGCAGTTTGTAATAATACATTATTGTTTGATGGCATTTATGCCCCAAGCATCCGCTAATTTCTAAGCTTGTTTATGATAATCCAAATGTGGTATTTCCAGTTCATTTTGATTTGGCTGTAAATCAACAGCGCGAGGCGTCTGGTAAAGTGCATGAAAAGCAGTTGATTGAAGTAGGAAACATAGCCTAACAGTTTCTCAGTGTTGATTCACTCCGTGTTGTAGTTTTTATTCCGATTGTATTACACATCCATTCATGAGAATAGATCGGGTCACTCGCACCGGTGCGCCTAAATATTTTTTCACAGTCGCACGCAGTAATTTTTAGGCGTAAATGCGCCCAAAATGGGCGTTATGTAGAGCCCTGAATAATAATATAACCAAGTTATTAACATTTTTTTGTTGGCATTAAAATGTAATAGCCAAAACCCTAAAACGATCATAAAAATGACAAGAACAATTTTACAGCTTGAAAAATACGCACATTTAAATAGAATAATGTAAGGGCTTTAATACAATTATAACCTTTGATAACATATCGCATTTCCATTTTACAGTAAAAAAATGGCACCATTTAATCAGTGTTGGGAATGTTACTTTGGAAATATAATGGGTTAAAGATTACAGGTTACCCTATTTAAAATGTAATGAGTAGTGTAACTATTTCAATTACTTTAAAATAATGTAACTGATTTCATTTGATTACTTTTCTATTTTCCAACACTGGAAAATTGTATCACTCTCCATGGTGGCAACTCTCACAGCATGTAGCCTAAAGCTCTCGGCGGTAATGTGGATTTATGTAATTGGCAGACGTGGTGGGAGAACCAATCAAAAGCATCAGAATAGCTAGGGCTGTGTTGAAAAAATCGATTCACCAATTCTGAATCGATTTTCATATTAATTTCTAAAGATCGATCCATAACTCAGAGGATCGATTTAATAATAGGCCTACATTTTCCCCGTGAATTTTAATTTGCTGCGTTATTGAAT
This sequence comes from Pseudorasbora parva, assembly GCF_024679245.1. NCBI lineage: Eukaryota > Metazoa > Chordata > Actinopteri > Cypriniformes > Gobionidae > Pseudorasbora > Pseudorasbora parva. The sequence continues at coordinate 13,927,445 of NC_090178.1, read as the reverse complement.
TCATGCATGCGCGCGAGGTGGAAGGACATTAAAACAACAAACATGGCAGCTTTGAAAACTCCAGAACCGCCGCGGACAGAGAATACTAGAGTAGGTAAACAAACTCAAGCCGAAGCTCTCGTCACTATACCGCCGCGCTGAAGAAGCGCTGCGGACAGACCGAGTTTTCCTCACTCTTCCTCTTCTTTTGTTACCGCGGCGGAAAGAGAATACTAGAGTAAGGTAGACGAGTGAATTTGGGCTGCTGGATATTTTAAGAACGTGGCTTGCGTCACAGCCGTTCTCACTGCAGTGCGCGCTTACTGCCAAGGAAGTTGTAATGGCTGCCTTGTCATGACAGCACGCGCCCTCTCCACAGCGCGCGTTCGCTAGAGCACTCTGGAAGGGGGATTGTTCTTTACAACCATCAATACATTAATTTGCAGTTGAATGTCTATAATAATAGTATCAATATGTTGCATAACTACAGTCCTGTAATATTCAGGTAACAGCTGGAAAAAATGCTTTCTTTAAAAACACTTATCTAAATCTCAAAGATCAGATCGGATCGAATAATGATAATAGATTCAAGATCTTGAGAATCGGAATCGATTCTTGAAAATCGAAAACCCAGCCCTCATTTTTGTAATTAAAGGAAGTGTATGTAAGATTGTGGCCAAAACTGGTACTGCAGTCACTTTCAAATGACTGTAGAGCAGTGTATCCCCTCTCAGACCCACCCCCACCGTTGCCTACACAGGACGCTTGAGCAGGTCTTTTAAACAAGAGTGAAGTGTAAAGTGACTGTTTTCTGGATGAGGTAAAGTACAATTAAACAATACAGCTGCTTGATACTTCATAAGAGTTGAAGCAAGACCGCTGTTTGGCTCTCCCCGAGAACTTAGACGCAACAGCTGTTCGACAGCTGCTACATGACCCTGGAGAACAGAGTTCGGTCCATGCAAGTTGAATGCAAAGTGTTTATTGGTGTCCAATGCAAGTTTGTAATTTACGAGTGCAGATCCGTTGAGTTTCAGGTAGGCGGCAAGCAGCTTAAGTGTCCAGTGGTCATATGATGTGGGGGAAGAAGCCTGGCAGATCAAGCTCAGATACTCTGGTATCTTTTTTCAGATAGCAGAGAGGATGGGGAAGAGTCATGCTTTCCTCAGTTGCAGGATGTTCTGCTTTAGGGGCTAGTCAGGCTCCAGTGCTAACTATGCTTGCACTTTTAGTGCGCTCAGCTGAGTAGTGTGGCTCTGTATTTACATTTTTTCTAGTGCAGTAGGGCTGTGCAATATATAGAAATTACTGAAATATCGCAAATGTGCATATCGCAACGGCACCCAATATCTGAATGATTTTAATAGGCTACTTCAACATTGTTAAAAGTGTACATTTTAGGTCGACGCATAGAGCAGAAAATAGGCTGGGCACACGACTTTCTTGACGTTAAAAAGTAATTAAACGCAATAATTTGCGGGGAAAAAATAACTTGCAGACTCGCGCTGTTTGACACACACACACACACACACACACACACACACCGAAACGTAAACAATTTGTGACATAAATGTTTGCTAAAAAACTGCTGGTCACTTTTCAATTCCAGAAAGAATGTGAAACACAAATTGTTTCATTCTCAGTTTTTAAATAATTGTTTTTATATAATTCAAATAGATTTTACACACTAATAGCAATATCGTATCGAATATCGCATTATTTAACAAGATATTGCATATCGCGTTTTTCTTCAATATCACACAGCCCCATAGTGCAGCATAGACAAGAGCTCAACAATTCAGGATGTTTCCTGCTGGTCTGAGAAAAGCTTAACTCCAAGTCTTCCAGAGTCGCGGTCAAAGCTGATTCGAAAGACCGCCGAACGCCAGTTTCTGTGTTTACTAGAAGCACGCAAACGCAACTCGGCCGTCGTCATTATGGCCCCGCCCACCGACTCTATACACGATGTGATTGGCCCGGCAAGAGTTAGGGGAATACAGCTCAGAAGGGTATTGAGAGTTGCTAGACGACACTCGCGGGCAGATTACAGTTGCTGCCTCTAGGGTGCGTCTAGATTTCTAGGCTAGTATTAAGCAGCTGTTTTGCTAAAAAAAGACGCTGTTTTGTTTCTTGAGCATCAAATCAACATATTCAGATACAGCAGATTTATAAAGAGTTATGACCCCAAACATTTGAACGGTTGTGTATCATATTATAATATTTTATTAGGTTATATTTGGTTTATTAATAAATGCTATTATGCATCAAACATTTAAAACCTATTTCTTGTCAACATACCTTTACATCGGCAGAACCACTGTAACACAGACTTTTGTGATTTACTGCTTCAGTATCTAGAAGGAAGTAATCCATATTATGGTTGTGGTTTCTTCGCTCTTGTTGTGTGTTAGTGAGCAGGAACACAGCCTGTGTCATGTGAGTAAAAGCATGATTAATTTATGCAGTCTGGAGTTTAATGCAATAATGAATAGTGCCGTTAGCACGTGTTCATTTGTGCATCAGGTAAAAATACTCCAGTCTACCACAAATTTTTGTCCGCAATATTATATGTTATAAAAATATAGTACTATTATAATTTGGATAATTAGTCATAGGATGATATTAGTTTTAATGTTAGTAATATATTAGTAAATGTTTTAATGCTTAGCTCTGCGTTTAAACCAGGCGTGCTGTGAAACATTTACATTAATTACCTTTATTCTTTACCAGATTTAACATGTTTTTGAAAGTTTCATTCATCTCTTTCATTTTCATGTCTGAACCAGCCACGACTAATGACAGTTATTTCTGTGGCCTTGCCACACCCACTGTAAAAAGTGCTGCTTCTCATTTATATATCTTCTGATTTTTTGGAAAAAAGTAATCGGTATGATCAAGGATCATAGGGAGTGTTCGCTTGGCAATACACCATGATGATAATGCTTTATGATCCATTTTCTAAATCATGCCAGTTTTATGTTAATATGTAGATGATAAAACTAATCCAGTTGTAAGCTGTGACCTTGTCGGAGTGTGTATATATGTGTGAGTGCCTCCTGTAATCCTTCAGCTTGTCCTCACCACCAATCGTGGTGCTTTACATGGGTTTGATCAGAACAGCTCTTAGAGATAAGGCCCAGTCACATCAGCAGCCAGATAAATATGACAGTACATTTTTTCAGGCCTGCGGAGTCATGGCCAGACCCTGCTGTTCAAACAGATGGGATGAGTGTAACCTTGAGATGTGTTTTTGTCTTGTTCTGACCCCCCTCCACCCTCCCCTGCTCTTGCACTGTAACTCCCCCCCCCCATCCCTCCCTCTTCCCAGGATCTGAGCTCCAGCTCCGACAGTCTCGAGCTAGAGGCTGGTACAGTAAGTCTCTCACCGTCTAATAACGCTCCTCTGTGCGTAGTGGGATGATGGCTGTGTTTGTTTGCAGGCGGGGTTGACTCCACAGATTCCTTCAAATGTGTGCCTTCAAGATTTGCAATCATGCCATCAAACATCACAAACTGCGCATAATATTGGCACTTTATATTAAAAAAGGGATTTTCCTCCCTTTTTTCAATGAGGTACTAAACCTCTAGAGTTAAATCACTATATATATTTGGGGCATCTTTCTATATGATACGTTGTTTACTTTTTATTAATTTATTCTTAAGTTATTTTACTGTAGTGCAATGATTTTATACACAGACTCACCTAAAGGAGGAAACATATACAGGTCCTTCTAAAAAAATTACCATATTGTGATAGTTCATTATTTTCCATAATGTAATGATAAAAATTAAACTTTCATATATTTTAGATTCATTGCACACCAACTGAAATATTTCAGGTCTTTTATTGTTTTAATACTGATGATTTTGGCATACAGCTCATGAAAACTCTCAAAAAATTAGCATATCATGAAAAGGTTCTCTAAACGAGCTATTAACCTAATCATCTGAATCAACTAATGAACTCTAAACACCTGCAAAAGATTCCTGAGGCTTTTAAAAACTCCCAGCCTGGTTCATTACTCAAAACCGCAATCATGGGTAAGACTGCTGACCTGACTGCTGTCCAGAAGGCCATCATTGACACCGTCATTTGTAGCAGGAAATGGGCTGCAGGTGCTGCATTCCCCAGGTCAAGCCACTTTTGGGCTACAGAGAAGACTCTGGACTACACTGGACTGTTGCTCAGTGGTCCAAAGTACTTTTTTGGATGAAAGCAAATTTTGCATGTCATTCAGAAATCAAGGTGCCAGAGTCTGGAGGAAGACTGGGGAGAAGGAAATGCCAAAATGTCTGAAGTCCAGTGTCAAGTACCCACAGTCAGCAATGGTCTGGGGTGCCATGTCAGCTGCTGGTGTTGGTCCACTTTGTTTTATCAAGGGCAGGGTCAATGCAGCTAGCTATCAGGAGATTTTGGAGCACTTCATCTCCATAAAGCTTTTCAGCAGATGGAAGCATGAAGATTTCGTTTTTCAGCACGACCTGGCACCTGCGCACAGTGCCAAAACCACTGGTAAATGGTTTACTGACCATGGTATTACTGTGCTCAATTGGCCTGCCAACTCTCCTGACCTGAACCCCATAGAGAATCTGTGGGATATTGTGAAGAGAAAGTTGAGAGACGCAAGACCCAACACTCTGGATGAGCTTAAGGCCGCTATCGAAGCATTCTGGGCCTCCATAACACCTCCCCAGAGCCACAGGCTGATCGCCTCCATGCCACGCCACATTGAAGCAGTCATTTCTGCAAAAGGATTCCCGATCAAGTATTGAGTGCATAACTGAACATAATTATTTGAAGGTTGACTTTTTTTATATTAAAAACACTTTTCTTTTATTGGTCGGATTAAATATGCTAATTTTTTGAGATTTTTTTGAATTTTGGGTTTTCATGAGCTGTATGCCAAAATCATCAGTATTAAAAAATTTATTTATTTTCTTTTTTGATATTGTTTTTTGCAACCCGTTACCAAAATGTGGGACATTTGGTGTCTAATTCGAGTATAAAAACTGATTTCTCTCTCTATTTTTTTAAAATAAATATTTAAAAAATATTTTTTTACTACAATAATGTTTGGGAACAGTGTTAAATGATAGGTTAAGTGCATCATCACTGCAAGAATTTAATAATACAAATTAGCTACTTTTGATTATATGTTGCATACAATATAAAAAATAAAAAACAAAGTGAATGTAGTATTTGGGCCTTTATATTTTAAATAAAAATAGAGACACCGATTTTTACTTAATTTGGGGAAATGCCTATTGCATGTTGCATATGAACAATACATCTTCATTTGTGAACTGATGGCATACTTGCAAACACTTATTCTTTGTGTGGTTGTTCTTTTCCGTTTTAGTTGTAATTATTTGGATGTGACATTTTCCTCTCATTCTCTTATTCAATCAATCAGTGTTTAAGTGTATATATCTTTGACTAATAAAGTCAATAAAGATGGGATAATTCAATTTGTTTTGGGTTCTGTGATCAACTACAAGAGCTGTGGTTTCTTACAGAGACTTTGTAAACTTGGGCAAACGAGAATTCTCTGTAAAGTGTTTTAATTTGGTGGATTGAATCTTTTCCATGGGTGTTTCGGGTTTCCTTTTGCATATTTGCAAAGGATTAAGTGGTATTCTTAATAATTTTATGACCTTGTCAGTTGTTTCTTTAACCCCTTCTACATGGATTACAGATATCCATGTATTATTTGACATCTAATAAACCATAGGTTGCACATGTGGAGGAGTTTGATGAGTCTTTCTCCACATTTTCCTGTCCTTTGATGATATGTTTTTATGTTAATACTTTTTCCTTATTTCAGGTGATGTTTTTCATTCATGACTCACTTGCGCTACGCTGTGGTCGGCTGTTGCTAAAACACTCTCTTACCATTTCTTAATTGTTTTTACGCCCATGCTTTACTTTTACGTTTAGAATGCTGTACAAATCATGCATGCATATTTTTAGCAGTTTTGAACACTGCTCCACACATTCCTGTGCTGAATAATAAAATGCAATAACTCATACATCCATAGAAACTAAGTGATTGGTATTGTTTGGTTGTATTGTTCTGTTGTACAGTCGACTCAAACTAAATCTTAGGCTTTGGCAAGATACCAGCTGATACTAAATCAGACTGTGAGTGATTCACATGTTTACATAACGTAAACTTTAATAATTGTAAACCAATAATAATTGAAATATCTACATAAGCCATTTATCTGGGATAGAAGTATTATGAAATGGGATAAAACGACACAATCCCATTTAACTTAGTTTTTGTTTTTTGCTTCCTATCACACTGTGCTGAATATCAGTATATGAACAAAAATTGAGATCATACATTGTAAATCAGTGGTACTTTGTTTTGTACCAGTATATTGTGCTAGCCTTTTTTGTAGAATAATTCCTTTGCAAATGCCTAAATCTGTTTGCATACGTTTCATTATGTATGCTACAGTGATGTTTCTCTTTTTTCCCCTCATCTTTTCTTTCTCTCAATCTTCCTTCCGCTCTCAGCCTGTGCGTCTGACCCCTCAGAGAGAGTTCATTAAGTCTCTGATGGGGATTGGGAAGAGACTGGCCACTCTGCCCACTAAAGAACAGAAGACCCAGAGGCTCATCTCAGAGCTGTCCCTACTCAACCACAAGCTGCCTGCCCGGGTCTGGTTGCCCACAGCTGCCTTTGACCACCACGTGGTGCGCGTGCCCCACACGCAGGCTGTCGTGCTCAACTCAAAGGATAAGGTGAGATTGTGCTCTGATCGATGTTGATATGAATCCAGGCTTTTTAAATGGAAGAAATATTGAGTTTCTTTGTTTTGTTCAATTGGGTTCTGAAAGACTCTTTCCTAATTTCAGTGCTAACTACCTTTGTCCTTCTTCAGGCACCTTACTTAATTTATGTAGAAGTTCTGGAATGTGAGAACTTTGAGACATCAAGTGTGCCTGTGAGGATCCCGGAAACACGGATCCGCAGTACGAGATCCGTAGAGAATCTTCCGGATTGTGGCATCACACCTGACCAGCGTGCCAGTAGCTTCTCCACGGTTCCCAATTATGATAACGATGATGAGGCATGGTCTGTAGATGACATTGGAGAGTTGCAAGTGGAGGTACTCGGAAATTGCGACAATCAAAACAACCTTTTACAAATGTGGTCTTTATCCTCAGAGAGCTGAAACCTGGACTTTTTTTCCTTTCTTTTTTTTCTTCTTAAGCTTCCAGAGATCCACACCAACAGTTGTGACAACATCTCCCAATTCTCAGTAGATAGCATCACCAGCCAGGAGAGCAAGGAACCTATTTTTATTGCAGCTGGAGATATCAGGTACGTTTGAAGCCGGAGTATGTGTGGTTGCACAATTCACACTGCACCGACAGATGGCAACAGACACTTCATTGGGATTTGTCGGAATAGTGTGTTACCCATGTTGGCGTCTGTCAGAGCTTGTTTTCGTCGATTGAATGCATTAAATCGGCGCTTATCGGATTGTGGAACATCTGAAAAGTGACATGCAGTAATCTGATGATTTTCCGCATTGGTCGACGTCTGTCCATGCAGTGTGAATTGGTATTTAAAAAGACAAATTCAAATGTTTTCATTATTTCAGACGACGCCTATCAGAGCAACTTGCCCACACCCCCACCACATTTAGGAGGGACCCAGAGGATCCCTCAGCTGTAGCCTTAAAGGAACCGTGGCAGGAGAAAGTGAGGTATGTGTACAACATTCTTCACCAGGGTTGGTCCCTTTGTTATTTTCTTCATTTGTTGTGTTTAATTTTGTCGTCTTTGTGCTGTTTAATAGACGGATCAGGGAGGGCTCCCCCTATGGCCACCTGCCCAACTGGCGTCTACTTTCTGTTATTGTGAAATGTGGCGATGACCTGAGACAAGAGCTTCTCGCCTATCAAGTTCTAAAACAACTGCAGGTAGCACTCTTTGTATTTTGTTTTTCAAAATAAGGTTAGATCTAGGGATGCACAATATATTGGTATATTGTTTTTTGGCAATATATGTAATTGTACTGGCTCATTTGCCCTATCTTTACATTTAAGCTACATTTTCCCTTTTTTCCATGCATGTGTGTATGTATGTATATATGTATTAATGTATATTAGGGCTGTCTAAATTAATTAGTTAATGCAAATTCATTTTAACAGCTCTAATTTTATTAACGCAGCGCACATTTTCTATTTGGTCCGTGGCGTAGCCCGTAGTTGGAGAAATCAAGAGCATAGACGTAAAGGATGCAGCAGCAAACATTTAATAGGGAAAGAAAAGGGTTAAAATTAACATTACTACTCTGAAACAAGTGCAGTTATCAAGATGTTTGGTCTGGAAACTCACCATAGACAGGGCTCAATCCAAGGGGCGGGATAAACGGTTGTCTTTCAAACTCCCTCTGCACACCATGCACGCAATTGGATATCGCTACAACCAACCAGAGCAACGAAGGTAAAGCGGAGCTCATTGACAGATTAAACTTTCGCCGTATCCAGTCGGCAAAACTCAGAACACATCTTCCCTTCTTAAGAATGACTTCAGTGCCGTTCTTTATTTTCTCAGAGAAAAGCTTAACTCCAAGTCTTCCAGAGTCGCGGTCAAAGCTGATTCGAAAGACCACCGTTAGCCGGTTTCTGTGTTTACTAGAAGCACGCAAGCGCAACTCTGCCGTCATTATATTAAGCCCCGCCCACCGACTCTATGCACGATGTGATTGGCCCGACCCGCGTTTTTACACTGAGTACATTCTCTGCAGTCCGAGTGCAATGTGCGAATACACAATGCAAACTCACTATCCGAGGTAAATCATTAACACCATCACAACTTAAAGTACATGTGTTTTATTGAACTAAATCAATTGGAATTGGCTAAAACTAATACGCAGGTTACTTTTCTGAACAAGAGCGCTCCCGAGTGTTTCTCACACTGTTCACGTGACTCGCTGCACAGTTCTCTTAAAAGGGGCCACGCTATATTCCTACTCGTTTACAACCTCCTCCAGACATAAACAAGTTATTTGAAAAACATCCATGACCTCTGATACATGTCTAGGGTTCATGCTTTGGTATGGACAAATATGCATGCTTTATGCAAATGTATGTTTATTATTAGTGAAACCATACTCAATGTTGATTAGATTATTAAAATCTTGAAAAATATTAATTTAAGATACATTTACAACTGATACAAATTTGGGATTAAGTTGCAAATAATCGTCAGTTAACTTACCTTAAGTTGACAATGCGATTAATCACGATTAAATATTTTAATCATTTGACAGCCCTAATATAATATATTATATTTTATATATAGTACACTACCATTCAACAGTTCGTTGTTGGTAAGATTTTTGTTCTTGAAAGATTCATATGCTCACCAGCAGCATTTAATCAATCAAAAATACAAACAAAAAAAAATCATGATATTGTGAATTACTATTACAGTTTACAATATAACTCTTTTATAAACCATTATGACTTTTATTATACTGTTATGATAAAATGTATTTTATTCCTGTGATGGCAAAGCTGATTTTTCAGCAGACATCATTCCAGTCTTCATTGTTCAGAAACCGTTCTAATATGCACATTTTGTGCTCAAAAAACATTTTCTTCTTATTATAAAATGTTTATAATGGTTGTTCTGCTTAATATTTTTGAAAAACAGTGATTCAAGTTTAAAAGAGTAGCATTTAATTTAGAATATAATTATTTTTAACATTGTAAAGTCTTTTACTGACACTTTATCAATTTAATGCATCTTTGCTGAATAAAAGTGTTATTTTTTTAAATATTTACAAAAGTGTTTATTTAAGTGAAGTCTGCAGTCTTTTTATACTGAATCTTCTCACTGTCTTTGTGCTTTTCCAGATTATCTGGGAGCAAGAACGTGTTCCCTTGTGGATCAAGCCCTACAAGATCCTGGTCATCTCTTCAGACAGTGGCATGATTGAACCAGTGGTCAACGCTGTGTCTATTCACCAGGTGAAGAAACAGAGTCAGCTTTTACTGCTCGACTACTTCCGGCAAGAGCATGGCAACTACACTACAGAGGAATTCCTTACTGCTCAGCGCAACTTTGTTCAGAGCTGCGCCGGCTACTGTCTCATCTGCTATCTGCTGCAGGTCAAGGACAGGTGAGAGAGACCATGGAGGATAAAACCGTTGGAAATTAAATAATGTAGATAAGTTGTAACCACTCATTTTTTTCTCTTGTTTTTTAGGCACAATGGAAATATCCTGCTGGACTCTGAGGGCCACATAATTCACATCGACTTTGGCTTCATCCTTTCCAGCTCTCCACGAAACCTAGGCTTTGAGACGTCTGCCTTCAAACTAACTAGTGAATTTGTAGATGTAAGTAGCTGTTTATATAGGATATAGTTATCATTGGGTGTGTTTACATTCACGTTCTTAAGCCGATTATGCCCAATAAGCCGACAATGAACATGGTCATGTAAACGCGGTAACCTGTTTTCTTTTATCGGAGTAATGTTATAAACAGCGTAAGCATAAACCGGTCGGAACGTAGTTTTTTTGCCTCTTACCTCGATTTCACGCTGCATGTAAACACATTAACCTGCTTTCTGTCGGCTTATTGAAGTGCGCATGTGTGATAGGTGACAAAATGCAATTTTAGAGCAGATTTAAACGCATCCAGACAGAGCAAGCTAGCGTTTTGCATGAAATAAGGACATGTATCACAAACGCAGACTCATTTAAGACCCAAATTGTAAAGATCTGTTATTCTTATCACGTGCAGCAGAAGTAGAAGAGGTTCAGTCCAAATGCTTCATAACTGCACAGGGTTAATATGAGCCGTAAATCTCCCGCTGACACGGCGCATGCTTTATTTAACATCACAACTGACGTAACATTTGAAAAACTCAGGGTCCGATATACGGACATTATTATTTTTGACGGCACTACAAGGAAATAACCCGGTTTATAAATAGTCATGTAAACGCGGTTTACTTGCATTGTCCGTTTACTGGTTTGCATGTAAACGGGGAAAACTGGTTATTTCAATAAGCGGATTTTTTGGAGTTATCAGCTTACTGGTGTGCATGTAAACGCACCCATTGATGTAGTACTCGTGCCCTAATTTTGGAGAAGGATTATGACTGGTCTAGGTTTTAAGGCAAAAGTTTGCATGATGCACCATATTGGCTATGCTATCTATTAGAAGTGGAGGGATTCACTTGTTTTCAAGATGTATCAATTAAAGGTGGCTCTCAAAGCATATTTATCAAGCAAACACATTGATTTATGAAATTTTTTATTACTTGGCCCGCCCGATCGGTGGATATAAGTGCGAACCACAAACACATGTGCATCCGCGCTCTTCAAACACAACAGAGATCAAGAAATTAATGTTATTTCAGTATTTAAGATAGGGGTGTGCCAGAATATTTGAAAGCTAAAAATACTATTCGAATTTTACTGCATTGATTTGGTGGCTGTAAATGCAGTGGATCTATGAGAAATCCCTCTAAATCTCGGAGTTATAACTAAATCCACTGGGTGGCGCTGTGGAGCCAATAAATAAGTTGAGTATATTTGATCACGTAATGTCGTTGTCTGCCGCGCGATGTTTGAAATTACTTAGATGACAATTGAAAAAAATGATCTTACAAAATGGAGTTACTTTTGATAAAACCAGTTAATGAAACGGAGTTATCATAATATCACCAGAACAACGAGAATCACATTCAATCCAAACGGCAGCCGAATGAGGAAAGAGTCCATCACTTCGTTCACGAGTGCGGGTAAGCGCTAGCCTGACAAGCCAGACCCACATCAAGATGTTTGGTCTGGAAACTCACCATAGACAGGGCTCAATCCGAGGGGCGGGATAAACGGTTGTCTTTCAAACTCCCTCTGCACACGATAGGATAGCGCTACAACCAACCAGAGCAATGAAGGTGAAGCAGAGCTCGCTGACTGATTAAACATTCGCCGTATCCGGTCGGCTAAACTCAGAACACATCTTCCCTTTTTAAGAATGACTTCAGTGCCGCTCTTTGTTCTTTTCTCAGAGAAAAGCTTAACTCCAAGTCTTCCAGAGTCGCGGTCAAAGCTGATTCGAAAGACTGCCGCCGTTCGCCAGTTTCTGTGTTTACTAGAAGCACGCAAACGCAACTCGGCCGTCGTCATTATGGCCCCCGCCTGCCGACTCTATACACGATGTGATTGGGCCGTCCAGATTCTGAGGGATACAGCTCAGATGGGTATTGACTTCCTAGACGACAGTTGCGGGCAAATTAAATTTGCTGCCGCTAGGGTGCGTCTAGATTTCTAGGCTAGGTAAGCGCATCTGTACCCCGAGTGAGGGTGAGTTAACTTATGATAGCAAAAATGTTCGAGATAAATGCTTCCTTTAACTTTCGTCAAGGGTTTAAGAACAGAAAACACTAAGTGCTTCTCTTAAACTTCACTTAACCATTATCTTTGTCTCCGCAACGTCACCCATCCCTAATGTAATCGCACCGTTTCCATGAATGCCTGCAGCTGTGAGTGCGATCCCACTCCCCATGTGCGAGTTGAAAACGTGGAAATGGCTCCCTCTGCTGGTTGTAGTCTTTAGCCTCTGGCCAAAAATTTGACCAGTGACACAAATTGACGATATTTGCGTCACCGGAGTAATTTTTCCAGAAATAAAATGCATAAATCTCTCGTCTCATTCGAATTTACCCCAGGGTTTGATACAAAACCCTGATACAAAGCCATATGCTAATCACTGAAATAACCCTTTAATATTGCAATATTGTCCATAATTTAAATATCTATGCATCTCTTGTTTTAGGTAATGGGAGGTCTGGATGGAGACATGTTCAACTATTACAAGATGCTTATGCTCCAAGGCCTGATCGCTGCACGGAAGCACATGGAGAAGGTCATCCAGATTGTAGAAATCATGCAGCAAGGTACTGTTAGTCTGAAGCTTCAGGGGATGGAGCATCTTTCTATAATCAACCCGATGACACGTTATCACTCAGCTTTTGTTACAGAACGGTTTGTGTTCTCCACAGGTTCTCAGCTTCCCTGCTTCCACGGCTCCAGCACCATCCGTAACCTGAAGGAGCGTTTCCACATGAACCTGACGGAGGAGCAGCTGCAGGTGTTGGTGGAGCAGATGGTGGACGGCTCCATGCGTTCCATCACTACTAAGCTGTACGACGGCTTCCAGTATTTCACCAATGGCATCATGTGAGCAGCGACCTGGGGGCATACAGACTAGAGAGCTAAAACTGGAGAAAATAAAAGGCTGCACCACTTTAAAAACCACTCCCAATGCCCGCTTCCCATAACCGGCCCTGGGTTTCTGCACCCTTCAGACTGATTATCGTTAGAGATGGATTTGTTGTTTTTTTACCCTGACTGAAAAGGTCTTGAGCTGTGAAGTAACCTTGTCGTCTTTTTTCAACAGCCTTTACTTTTGTTTAAACTTTTCCTTTTCTGTTTTGTCATGTCATCGTGCAGGACTCTGGATGCCCAGAGTTGAATTTTATCCAGCTTTCCAGTGCCTCATTTAAACACTAAGCTGCTTTGTGACTTCTGGTTTTACTCTCACCTGTGTACTGACTGACTTCAACACCCAATATCATCATCAGCTTTTGTTGTTGCATTGCCACTTATGCTGTATACTTTGACAGAATTTCAACACACACACACATACATACAATGGGACTGGAAACAGGAGAATGTTGTATCTACGCCTGTAAATTGCATTGTAAATTGAGGGAATCGGGTGGTAAACATTGCTGAATCGTTCAGCTTTGTGAAGTCAGTGTTACATTAACAGTTTAAGAGCTCTTCAGCTCAAAGCCGCACAAAGAGCCGTTAAGCCATGAGATATTGCTTCGAGGGCTCTCATTGGACCCCATGAAGAGCGCTTTGCCCGTAACAGGGTTAATGAAGCTTTTAAATTTATTATGGATTTGTTAAACGTCAACACCAAAGACACAGACCAGTGGTTTTGCCAATCATATGAGAGTATTAATCTTTGATTGATACAAAAGGTAATATAAAATAATTAGGACTTAATTAAAATATCCTGTTCTATTTTCTAGGTCAAAATAAATGTATAAAGAAACTGCTGTGAGTTTCCAAAGGTCTGGACTGAAATATGGTGGTTTGAGAGATATGAACACTATTTATTGCCCTTTTACAAATATTTCATATACTTACATGACATGTATGAAATAACATGTTTCCATTTCATTTGTCATTTTGTTTGGCACAAGTTACAATGCAAACTAGTTTGTACAGCTAACCTAAATTTATAATGTGCATTCTTACAGCTGACCTTATTCTGAGGTGGGCAGCCATGTTTAAATGTGTGACTGTGAGCCACTGGAGTTTTTTCTTTTTCGTTTTTAACCGAGAGAAGTTCAGATCTGTTGCACAGGAGAAATGGAAAGGGCTATAAAAAAAAGAGAGAAATCAACACATTCATTCTTTGTTTTTATTTCCTACACATGTACAGGTGTAAAATTCCCTGCGTAAAATTCTAGTTTTTTGTTTTTATTATTATTAGTATTATTTCATTTCATAGAAACTGGGGGCATGTGTTGAGCCCCGTCGTCTTTCCCTGTGACATCAGTGCTTCTCTTAATAGTTTTAATTCATCCTCTCAGTGGAAGCCACAATTTCCTTTTGTTTGCCTGTGCAAGGGCAATTTAGATGATGTATACGTTTTCAACAGCTTATCTTTTCTCTTTAATATTTTATACTTCTATTGTTTCAACGTCAAACTTTCCTTTGAAACTTGTAAAACGGACCAGCTATTAAGATCATGTGAATAACCTTCCTTGCGAATGTTCCTTTGTATAATAAATTAAATGTTCCTGTTCCACAAATTGTATATATTTTCAAACATTCTTTTGATACCCATTTGTTGATATTATTTAATTTATTTATTGGTTTACATTATGAATATCACAAATCCTACATGCCACTATTTTAAGTTCTGGTGTAGTGTATGTCTAGATGGATTAGCACTGTCAATTCGATTAATAGCATTAACAAACGTTTTTGTATACATTTTATATACCATATACACACACACACACACATATACATATATATATATATATATATATATATATATATGAGACACACACGTAAACTAAAACTTATGTTCAATACGATTAATTGATTTGACAGCGCTAAAAATATAGTAATAAATTATCAAATACTAAGTATAATTGTGTTGGCTCAACAATTAGGGTTTTCATACCGTACATTTTAAGTTACACTTAGTAAGCTTTCATTTTAAGTTGATTACAACAAAGGTTGCTCCAACTATTAGAGTTGTAGACCTGGAACCAATTAATTTCTTATATTTCAGTTTAAATTAACAATTTCAGTTTCAACAGTTATCAAAGCACATGCTAACAACTTATGTAACATGCATATTTAATGAACAAGTAAGCCATCACGTCTCACTGGCATTAGCACAGCCATTGCTTACTGCTTCAATGTAGTTTTTACCTTCATGTTGTCTCCAACACAACGGTAACAACAGAAACTTCAATATTACAGAAACAATTTTAAATGTCATATGTAACTGCAATAAACACTTACAGGGTTTCCCTTCACTAAAAACAAGTAAATGAACTCTTAATTTCAACATTTATTCTCCTTTTCCATTCCTAAGCAAAGCATGCTGGGAACTAGATATCCACTATTCCAAGTTATCGAGACAATTTCATTAAGTTTAAATTACAGACAGTAAGTTGATGTAATGATCAACATTACTGCATGTCAATAGAACTAATGTTACAAAAAATGTTTGCTACATTAAAGTAATTTTTTATTTATTTATTTATTATTATTATTATTATTTTACTTGGAACCATGCATTTATTTAAGTTGTGGTAACCAGTCCTCTGAATTACTTTTTAGAGATTTGGTGGAAACTATAGTTAACTGAAACCTTTTAAGGGGTTATCGGGTTAAAGGTTGGATATCTCCGAAATAATTAATTCTTTTCATAACAGCGTTTTAGTTAAAAAATGTGCCCTCTATCTGTTTTTTGTTTTTTGTTTTTTAAATAAACAACCGCCCAGAGGCAGATTTCCCTGTGGTGTGCTGTGATTACCTGTTGCGCAGGTAAATCCGTTCAGGATCGTGGGGTGGCGCCGTTATGTGCGAGTTTCTGCAATTCCTTCCGCAACCGAAAGAAGGAAAAACTCTCCGATACCTGCCTACACTTGCTGCTGCATGGACAACACCCGTGTAACCAATTATTTAATCGTTTTACAGTGTTTCCGATACATGAAACACTATTTCCAGAGTGGTTTACCCTTTTGAATATAATTAATACATTGTATCGGAGGTTGTAGATGGAATATCAAATGGACGACTAGTTAAATCCTGGAGTTTCACCTGAAGCTTGCAAGAGTTCCTCGAGGAGTCCACACAGGTCTGGAAGTTTATCAAGGGTGTGATACAGGAAGTAGACTACCTTTAATTTATCATGGTAAGTGCTTTTAAAAACTCTCTTTACTTTACTTACCTTTAAATTGCTCATTAAAATTACTGTTAAGTAGATTTAATAAACCAAGAGCTGCAGCTGGCTCTATATCGAGTTAACAAAGATGTGATTGTTCGATATGTATGCCTACTTCTACAACAACGATTCGACAAAATAAATGACTATTTATGAAGATGTATAAGATATTTAAGCCATTGTTTTTCCTGTAAGAGTGAATCCCAAATCATGAGAATATGGCCTTAAGAAATGGGCTATGAATAACTTTTGACATACATTTAGGATAAAGTTTTGCTGCATTATCAAAGAAAAATCTCTTTATGAAGGAAACCTTTAAGCACAATAACTCCATAAAATCCTAGGATTCATGGGAGGAAAAAAGGAAATCTTTCCAGTATATTCATACAGCTCTAATGATGAAAATGTCAGTGGGTGAGGGGGTGGGGGGGATCAGAAAAATAAATACATTAAGTGATTTGAGTTCAAATTAAATAACAATAAAACAAATCCCTGAAAATAAAACATTTGTGGATTTTAATTGGTCTAATCATTTTCTGGGAGGGGAGCACAGTATTCTCAGATTTACTGTGTATTACTTGTGAAAGGAGGAGATGCTCTTTTATTTCAATTGTCATATTTTATTCTTAATCACCTAAGCATATGTCTAAAGTGTATTGCTTGGGGGCAAGTAGAAATGTGGTTTACGTATCTTTGTTTTGTTGTAGACCTGGACCGCATGTGCCTCACTTAAAGGGTTAGTTCAGCCCAAAATGAAAATTAGCCCATGATTTACTCACCATCAAATTATTCTAGGTGTATATGACATTCTTCTTTCAGACTAATACAATTGGAGTTATATTAATATAGTCCTGGGCCTGGCTAATCCAAGCATTATAATGGCAGTGATTGTTTCTCAGTTTTTGAAGTCCATAAAAGTGCATCTGTCCGTCATATAACTGCTCCACATGACGAGGGTTAATAAAGGCCTAGTGAAGAAAAATATCCATATTTAAAACTTTATAAAGTAAATTATCTAGCTTCTGGCCGATCAGCCATATGGAGCAGTTATATGATGGACAGATGTACTTTTATGAACTTCAAAAACAAAGCAACAATAATTGCATTTATGAAGCTTGGATTAGCCATTTTACCTTTTTTAATTTAACTTGTAGGGATGACTTGAGGGTGTGTAAATCATGGGCTAATTTTTGGGTGAACTAACCCTGGCTGTAATACTATGCTTGTAAATCAAATCTATACAGGAGCTCAAAGGCAGTAGTTTTGTATATAATAGTCCAGTTTTGTCTCCTATGAAAGCACTCATCATAGAAAGTATTTTATAAATGTTATTTCCTCCTATGTGCTTGGTTACCACTGGCTCTCTATCACAGTTAATCAGTATATTCTTACACTTATTAACTTATAAATTCTGCTGAACACCAGCTCTCCTGTCTAATTCAATGTGATGCAAATGTATAAAGTTGTAAGATGCATATGAAGCTTTATTTACCCAACAGTGTGTCAACATTCGATCGCAGGTGACCACAGAGTTGTGTTTGAATAAATAACCTGTCCTCTTTCTGTCTCGCACAGGGGAGCAAAGAGAAATATCACTGGCAGACCCAGAATGTGAAGGTCAGTGGTGTGGACGACATGGTCCTCCTCTCCAAGATCAGTGAAGAAGCCATCACAGATAACCTCAAGAAAAGATACATGGATGACTACATTTTTGTATCCTTATGTCTGTAATGTAAAATAATTATTTAGTTATTTGTTGTGGTATGCATCAATATACACAACCTGAAGTTCAGTAAGATTTTTTTAAAGAGCATTTTTAATTCAGCAGTGATGTATTGCATTAATAAAGTAAAAATAAATACATAATTATGTTACAAAAGAGATTGTAACATTAATGAAGTAATTCAACTGACAATTCAGCTTTGCCATCACAGGAATAATTTAATTAATTTAATAAAAATAATTTAATAAAAATATATTAAAATATATTAGCTCATTTTAAATTGTAAAAATACTTTACAATATTGTAGTGATGTCATATGTGAATATTACTGGGATTTGGGGGTAGGCTCATTTGACTTGCACCAAAAAGCGAAACATTTGGCAACCAGGCAGATCACCCTAGCGACTGCATTACAACACCCTAGCAACCACCCATAGTACCCTAACATTGTGGAGTTTTGCGTTTGCAAAACGCATATTTTCCTCTGAAAATGTAAATATTTTAAATCTAAATATATTTTAATATATTTATATAAATTTATATTTATTTTATATTTTAATATCACAGATACTTTTATAATTTTATTAATGTTTTGAGTTAATATTTATAGTTTTTATTAATATTTTTATTAATATTTTGGATTACTTTTTATATTTAATTTTAGTTAGTTTTAGCAATTTTGTTGTGTTTGTAATTTTTTAAGAGTTTTTTTCCCGTTATTTTAGTTCATTATTAAATTACATGAAAATGCGAAGTTGTCTTAGCAACTAGCTGAATAAAATTTAAAAAAAAAAAAACTTTTATTTTATTTCAAGCTATATATATATATATATATATATATATATATAATATATATTTATATGTGTTATGAAAGTATTCTGCCCCGTTGAACTTTGCAACCTTTTGCCACATTTCAGGCTTCAAACAGGCTTTTTGTGAAGAATCAACAACAAGTGGGACACAATCATGAAGTGGAATGAAATTTATTGGACATTTCAAACTTTTTTAACAAATCAAAAACTGAAAAATTGGGCGTGCAAAATTATTCAGCCCCTTTACTTTCAGTGCAGCAAACTCTCTAGTAGTTCAGTGAGGATCTCTGAATGATCCAATGTTGACCTAAATGACTAATGATGATAAATAGAATCCACATGTGTGTAATCAAGTCTCCGTATAAATGCACCTGCACTGTGATAATCTCAGAGGTCCGTTTAAAGCGCAGAGAGCATCATGAAGAACGAGGAACACAACAGGCAGGTCCGAGATACTGTTGTGGAGAAGATTAAAGCCGAATTTGGATACAAAAAGATTTCCCAAGCTTTAAACATCCCAAGGAGCACTGTGCAAGCGATAATATTGAAATGGAAGGAGTATCAGACCACCGCAAATCTACCAAGACCTGGCCGTCCCTCTAAACTTTCAGCTCATACAAGGAGAAGATCAGCCAAGAGGCCCATGATCACTCTGGATGAACTGCAGAGATCAGCTGAGGTGGGAGACTCTGTCCATAGGACAACAATCAGTCGTATACTGCACAAATCTGGCTTTTTTGGAAGAGTGGCAAGAAGAAAGGCATTTCTTAAAGATATCCATACAAAGTGTTTAAAGTTTGCCACAAGCCACCTGGGAGACACACCAAACATGTGGAAGAAGGTGCTCTGGTCAGATGAAACCAAAATTGAACTTTTTGGCAACAATGCAAAACGTTATGTTTGGCGTAAAAGCGACACAGCTCATCACCCTGAACACACCATCCCCACTGTCAAACATGGTGGTGGCAGCATCATGGTTTGGGCCTGCTTTTCTTCAGCAGGAACAGGGAAGATGGTTAAAATTGATGGGAAGATGGATGGAGCCAAATACAGGACCATTCTGGAAGAAAACCTGAGGAGTCTGCAAAAGACCTGACTGAGACTGGGATGGAGATTTGTCTTCCAACAAGACAATGATCCAAAACATAAAGCAAAATCTACAATGGAATGGTTAAAAAATAAACATATCCAGGTGTTAGAATGGCCAAGTCAAAGTCCAGACCTGAATCCAATCGAGAATCTGTGGAAAGAACTGAAAACTGCTGTTCACAAACGCTCTCCATCCAACCTCACTGAGCTCGAGCTGTTCTGCAAGGAGGATTGGGCAAAAATTTCAGTCTCTCGATGGGCAAAACTGATAGAGACATACCCCAAGCGACTTACAGCTGTAATCGCAGCAAAAGGTGGCGCTACAAAGTATTAACTTAAGGGGGCCGGATAATTTTGCACGGCCAATTTTTCAGTTTTTGATTTGTTAAAAAAGTTTGAAATATCCAATAAATTTCATTCCACTTCATGATTGTGTCCCACTTGTTTTTGATTCTTCACAAAAAATTATAGTTTCATATCATTATGTTTGAAGCCTGAAATGTGGCAAAAGGTCGCAAAGTACAAGGGGGCCGAATACTTTCGCAAGGCACTATATATATATATATATATTACACACACACACACACACACATACTTACACATTTATATACCAATATCTAATTTGGACATTTCTGTCCCTTTTCCCTGCTCTCCTAATGTCATAAATATGCATTTAAGAGAACCAAACTGCTTTTAGCTCATCTCAGGTCTTTTCTCTACCTTGCACCTTTTGTTTTTGCCATAACCACAACTCTTCAGACATACATTGGTCCTGTGCTGATATCAGTGAACCCCTTTAAACAGCTGCCGTATTTCACAGATCGTGAGATTGAACTGTATCAGGGAGCCGTAAGTACAGCATACCTCAATACATGAATACGGAATGGAATTAATCATTTCTGCGGGATAAAACATTCACGTACACGTGGCCAGACGGAGTAGAGAAATGCCATTGCATGTCCAGTCTTGCCATTG
Organism: Pseudorasbora parva; assembly: GCF_024679245.1. Classification (NCBI taxonomy): domain Eukaryota; kingdom Metazoa; phylum Chordata; class Actinopteri; order Cypriniformes; family Gobionidae; genus Pseudorasbora; species Pseudorasbora parva. Next base: position 13,906,339 of record NC_090178.1, on the reverse strand, counting down.
TGCTTCCAGAGACTGCGTACGGATCTGTATTTCTTATCTGTATCTTCCCCTGGATGGCCAAATCATAGAAAGTACATATGCAAATCAGGATGTGTAACTGGTTACAGAATAATATCACTGCCTCAATTTCATGCAAATGTGACTTTTAATTTTCCAAGACAGCCGTATTAAACTGCTGCATGTATTCTCTCATTCCCAGGCACAGTATGAGAATCCCCCCCACATCTACGCTCTGGCTGACAATGTGTACCGCAACATGATGATAGACTCAGAGAACCAGTGTGTCATTATCAGGTCAGGGATCAAGGATCTGACGCACCCTAAAAAGAATTTGTTTGGCATCAAATGTTTGCATTACATGTGATCTGAAAATGTGTCTGTGATACAGCGGAGAGAGTGGAGCAGGAAAGACAGTGGCAGCCAAGTATATTATGAGCTACATCTCGAAAGTCTCCGGAGGCGGGCCTAAAGTTCAGGTGAGATTATCATATCAGGGTTTACTAAACTAGGGTTTGTGGTGTGTTGCTAAATTAACTTAAAATCTCAGGGAGGTACTTCAAGGTAATATTTTATGGCTTGTTTCCACCGTGTTGTATGGTACAGTGCAGTATGCAATTATTTCCTTTTCAGTTTTCAGAAGTTGTGAATGGTACCAAAATGCCATACCGTACCACTTTTTTGGGACTCTTCTGTTGGGGTACCTAACAGTAGTCCGGTACCTAAAGGGTGGAGCTAGACTTGCTGCGGAACGTTGATTGGTTGACAGAGAATCATCACTTGTGTGTGCTACAAGGAGAATGAAGACACAAGGCCTTTATAATATACCTTTGAAACAGAATACTGTTGACACAATGTTTTTTTTTGTCTTGTGATAAACAGCCACATGCCGAGAAGCAAGATCAAGATCTTCTGTATGTCCTTCATTGTCGTTTACTGTGTCGCTTTCTTATTCTTCGCGCGAGAATGTTGTCGATCTCTACTTTCCGATATACACCACACCTATCGAGTAAGGGTACTGTTGGTGGTGGAAACGCAAGACAGATCAGGGTTTATTGTCCCAAATCTGTCCTGTACTGTACCACTCAGAGGAAATTAGCCGTTAGGTCAAACGGGTGTGGCTAACAAAAAAGTTTGTAAATCCATGGGCTAGATGGCCATTTGCCTAAAGAGAGCCAGTTTGAACTCAACCCAAAATCTATGACTATATTCAGACTGCAGGCAAATCAGATTTTTCCTCTAATCAGATCTTTTCAGGCATACTTTATGCAATATTAATTGCAAGTGATCAAATAAGATTTGTGTTTAGACATAACCATTTGCTTTGGTAACAACATAAGCATACCCACACATGTGACGAGGCTTTCAAAACGGATCCAGGAAAAATGCATCATCTTGCTCTCCAAATAAGCGCCCTGTCAAGTTGCAGAACTCCATCACTCTGGAAAATTATGAATTTTTGAACACCGTATAAATACTTCCGGCCTCTCCATCACAAATTTTGCCATTATCGCTGTACGTCGAGTTAAGAGTGATGCAAAAATCTGATTTTAGCAGCCAGAGCATCCAGACTGAGACCCATCTGTAAAGATTGGATTGGAATCGCATTTCAGATCTGATTGCATGTGTTTTTTGCGGTCCAGACTTTCCAAAAACCATCTGGATAAAATCTGGATTTGCAAAAAAAATGATTTTTGCTGGCTGTCTGAACATGGCTCATGTGAAGATGGGTGTGGTTGTTTCTTTTGTTAATACCGCCCACATTTTGTGCTCATTGAATGTGAAACATTGCACCCTTGAAATTACATAGACGATTAGCCGAGCTCAAAAACCGTGATCTCTTTGTTCCTCTGTGACATTGAACAGTTTGTTACCAGATCTGACTAAGTATATTGAATAAATCAAGAACTGTAAAATGTTTTACTTAAATGTTTAAAAAAATTAACAGTGTTTAGTGTGCAAGTTTAGTGTGTATCATTCATGGCATACTTTACTGTCTGTGATGTCCTTTTTTTGTTTCCTCTTTCCCCGTTTAGCATGTTAAAGACATTATTCTCCAGTCTAACCCCCTCCTGGAGGCTTTTGGAAATGCCAAAACCTCCCGCAACAACAACTCCAGTCGCTTTGTAAGTCTTGCTGCTAGGATTAGTCTCAGACCTATATATGTATGTGTATTTAATAATAAAATAATATTCAGTCTGTAATCGGTATGCTATTTAGCTTTAAGAATGCCATTTGGAGCATGCTGGTTCTCAACATGTTATAGCATGTCGTTGGCTGTTGCATGAGTGCTGTGTGTGTGTGTGTGTGTGTGTGGTTCAGTAGGCTTTACTGCTTTACTACAGTGGTACTGCATGTCAAATCTCATAATATGTAATAATATCAGTGAATAATACTGTATGTTTATTTCATACCTCAGGGAAAATACTTTGAAATACAGTTTAGCCGAGGAGGAGAACCTGATGGTGGAAAGATCTCTAACTTCCTACTAGAAAAATCCAGAGTAGTGTCTCAGAACCATGGGGAAAGGAATTTCCATATATACTACCAGGTAAATATGTGATGGAAACTCATGCATGAAAACAAGTCCAAGAAAAGGTCATTGCAGGGAATGATGTGTAATGCAAGTTGACACATTGTTGTGTGTCATGTTAGGACGGTATGATTAGTAATTGTGGATTGTATTGTCATACTAGTAGCTTATGCTACTTAATCAGAACGGTATTTAAGATTAGAGTTTTTAAATTGCATAACATATCTGTATGTTGTTGATACCACTTTATCTCTTATGTTTCCGTGTCAGCTCTTGCAAGGAGCCACCAAGGATCAGAGAGAGAATTTAGGGGTCACAACCCCTGATTACTACTTCTACTTAAACCAGTCCAGCACCTACACTGTAGAGGACGTCAATGACAAGAAGGAGTTTGAAGACACAATGGTGGGTGTAAAGCATTGTATCCTAATACAAACCGTCTGGTTGTGTTCCTGCCTCATAACGATAAATTATACATATAACATTTTTAGGCTGCCATGTCTGTGGTCGGCCTGTCTGTGGATGCCCAGGATACTGTGCTGCAGATTGTGGCGGCGATCCTCCATCTTGGAAACATTGCTTTCAGAGAGGAGGGCAACTATGCTGTGGTGGAGAGTGAAGACTGTGAGTTTATGCTTGTATTTATTGCTTTAACACGTCTGTGTGTCGGATTCCAAGTGAGAAGTAGTACAAAACAAGAAATTCTTGTTTATGGATAAATATCTTGAATAATGTAAGGAATTCACTTTCTCACTTTGCTGCAGTCCTGGCATTCCCGTCGTACCTTTTGGGAATCAATCAGGATGGTCTAAAGAGCAAATTGACCAGTCGCATCATGGACAGCAAGTGGGGTGGCAAGACGGAGACTATTTCTGTCACCTTAAACACGGAGCAGGCCTCCTTCACTCGAGACGCCCTGTCTAAAGCACTGTATTCTAGACTCTTTGACTACTTGGTTGATGTAAGTCAGTTTAATTCAAATTACCTAAAAAGAAGTGTGTTTTGTGTTCCTACATGTGGTGTATACTGTTCAAAAGTTTAGGGTAAGGTTTTTTGATGAAAAAATTAATACTTTTATGTAGCAAAGAAAGCTGCATTAAATTGATATTGAAATGATAAGAGAAATCTGCTGTAATGTAATTGTTACTGTCAATTTAAAATATATGTTTGTTTTTTTTCTGTTTTTTTTTAACTTTCTATTCATCAAAGAATCCTGAAACAATCTTAAGCAGCATCTATTTTCAACATTGATAAAAAATAAGAAACATTTCATGAGGATCAAATCAGCATATAAAAAATATTTCTGAGGGATCATGTAACACTAAAGACTGGAGTAATGATGCTGAAAATTTAGCTTTGCCATCACAGGAATAAATGGCATTTTAAAATATAACACAGTTGTTTTCCATTGTAATATTTCTCAGTTCTACTATATGTTTGAACAAATAAATGCAGCCTTGCAGACTTCTTAAAAACATTAAAAAAAATATGCTGACCCCAAACTTTTCATAAGTGCCCTAAAAGTATACTCTTTTGTGAAGAAAAAGCACATACTTTCAAACGTATAGCAAAAGAATAGACAAGCTTTGAGGGACATACTATCAGGTCATACAATTGCATTTTTGCTTTTTGTCGCATCCTGACATGCACTCTCTCACCGTAAACTGGCCTGTCAATCATCTTGTTAAAATCCTTTTCATTTCCTACCTTATCGGAGAGAAATGCAGTAGCACATTTATTCCAGTCGCAGGTCTTTAATGCGGAGAACTCTATCATATTTATGTATAATGATAAATGTATATAGGTTAAACTTTATTAGTCACTCAAAACCTTTATCTAAACTCACTGTTGTTTGCTTACATCCGTCATGTTTTGTAGTCACTCATGTTTGTAGTAACCGAATCCTCCTCCAAAGCACAAGTGGTTGTGGGCAATATTAGCCATTATAGTATACATGGATCCACACTTCAAAAATCTACTGGAAATAGTATACCGACTGGGAACTTTTGACATATTCTTTTCAACGTACTACGCTTTGGGATACACTAATCTCACATACTATTTAGGGTGGATAGTATAGGCATTGGGACGCAGTGCCCGTCTCAAAAAGCAAAAGCAAATTTTCTATTTTCTATTATACAATAGAAAAAAGTTTCTCCTTGCATTTACAGGCCATAAACAAGGCAATGCAAAAAGACCGCGAGGATTTAAACATTGGAGTTCTCGACATCTATGGCTTTGAAATCTTTCAGGTGAGTTTAGTTTTCACTCTTTTTTTTGTTTTTGTTTTACTTATATTCTTTTTAAATAACCTTGTGCTCTTTCCTCTCCAGAAAAATGGATTTGAACAATTCTGCATTAACTTTGTGAATGAAAAACTGCAGCAGATTTTTATCGAGCTTACACTAAAAGCAGAGCAGGTGAGAATAATAACTTTTAATGAACTGATACAAATATGCCACTAAGAAGTGTTTGCTGATGTTTTTCACTATCTCTTTTGCAGGAAGAGTACGTGCAGGAGGGAATCAAGTGGACCCCCATTGAGTACTTTAACAACAAAGTTGTATGTGATTTAATTGAGTCCAAAGCGGTGAGTTTACAATTTCATAGTTTTCTGTGTCAAAATGGTTGGCATGCATAACACCCATTCAACTAATTGCATCTAATGGGCACCTTAATAACCCAGAATCCAATTGGAATCATGAGCATCTTGGATGATGTGTGTGCCACCATGCATGCAAAAGGAGAGGGTGCAGACCAGACTCTGCTGCAAAAACTGCAGTCACAAATTGGCACTCATGAGCATTTCAACAGCTGGAACAAAGGTTTTATAGTGCACCACTATGCAGGCAAGGTAAGAGACACTTTTCAAGTAGTGCTCTATAAATTGGTAAATGTCTATTTAGAAAAATAAAGTTTCAATCTCAGGAATAAATTATATAGATAATCAGACTGTATAAAATGCATCTTTTTGGTGATTGGCAGTTGTGTGGTTTAGATGCCTTTTCGGTTCCTGATATGTACCTGACCAGATTTGACCCAAATCACATCTTGCCTAATCCGACAGACCTGAATAGATAAACCACTCACAACATTTATGTTGCACTCCAAATGACAAGAACATTTATATTGACGTTCACATTAAAAAGCAAATCCCTGCACTTACTCTGTATCCACTTTGTATTCAGTCCAAATATCTAAACTCTTAAATCAAGATGCTTTTACTAGATAAGTAAAATTACATAAAGCCGGGTACACACTGTGCGATTTATAATAGTCCTTTAAGATTGTTCTTGTTAGACTGTGCAAACATGATCCCTGTTGTAAGCCATGTCACACTGCAAGATCTCAGTTGTCATTAATGTCAGACTGTACAATAGTCAAGGCGTGCTAAAAACAGACACACGCAAGGAAATCGTCCAGAGTTTTATATCATCAATCAATGACGTGTTCGGTGACAGTGAGCTGCATTTAAACGTGAGATATAAATAGAGAAAGCAAAAAAATCTCTAGCGCTTATTTTGGTCATAGATTGTCTTGAAAAACAAAGACGGTCATCAAAATAATCTTTTATTGTTTCTTTCGCAAACATATTTCAAACTGAAACCAGATTAATTGTCTTGCCCCATTGGCAGATAATTTAGCTTGATTTAATCAAAAACGAAGAAAAAAAAAGCAAACTTCATTTTGATTTTATTTTCCTAAAAACAAGAAAAAAAGATCTTATTTTACTTATCTAGTGAATGCATCTAGCCTGACAAGCCAGACCCACATCAAGATGTTTGGTCTGGAAACTCACCATTGACAGGGCTCAATTTCTAGGCTAGAATGCATCTTCATCAAGACAAAAATAATAAATAGAAAATCATTTTTTTGCAGTGTAGCAATTTGCATATAGACATGAAGACTGACAGAAAGCAAAGGGGGATAAAAATGTAGTCACAGAATTATTTAATATTTGTTTTTAAATATTTAAATATTGTTAAAGCTGCAGTCTGTAACTTTTTTTAATTAAAAATGTGTTCCAGTGTTCAAAACTATCTCTTTACCTTAGCCCGATTCACAATGGTAAGCTTGTAATAATGTGTTATAATTTGAGTGGTACTGGTGGATTTCCGCAGGAAATTCGAGCAAGTCTTTTGTGTCATTGTCACATCTATATACATGAAAGAGGAGTCCGGCTAGTAGTATCGCATGTGAGGGATCATTTATAACCTGTTCTCAGCTGGAATAATTAAACATATTTTGATGGTGGACTGTAATTCAGAAAGGCCCAAACGACAATCATTGACAACTGTAGATTCATCCGTAGTCAAAAGTAAAAGATTCGACTGTATGGAAATTTAAATCTACAGGTAACGCTAATACACACTAAATACACGTAGTCATGCAATGCCAATGTTGTTGCCATTTCACGATTTGAGAACAAATTATAACAATTATAATAATTATAATATAATAGTATAACTTTTTTTCTGTGAAACATTTTATTTTGGTCATACTTTAAGTACAGTTTTCACAGCATTCCTCAAAACATTTGATTTATCCACGCTGAGATGTGTAAAGATAAACGTAAAGATAATTCCACAACTAACTGCAATTACAGGTTTCAAAGAGAGATGGCTACAAAGAGGCAAAACTTACGGACTGCATCTTTAAATGCACAAAATAAATGATGGGAAGTAGGCATATTTTATAATAATAAAATAATTGTATTAAAATAATTAGTGTATTCTCTGGTCCATTCGGATTTAAGATTACTCAGAACTACTAATATCAGACCTGACCAGTGTATTAGACACGAAACCTCTCCGGTCAGACCGCAGGTTTTTCAGATCGAAGTGGGCTCATTTTGACCTTTAGTCTAGCTACAACACTGCCTCCCTGTGGATGCAGTGTGAGTGTGTCTCATAGCTGTGTGTTTTTACTAATTAAATGTTCTGATTGAATCTCTATTTCAAATCTGTTTGTCTTGATAATTTCCATAAAACAGCAATAATTTATCAAGTTCTTTGTCCCAGCAAATTAACGGAGAATGTTTGGCGAATGGGTGGATTGCAAAATAACTGAATATAGATGTGTTCTAGAGAGTGCTTTCAGCCAGTAAATTCACACTAATATTGATTGTCTTCCTGGTGAGAGTAATAAGAGCCCTTTTTTTCCAGGTGTCTTACGATGTGAGCGGCTTCTGTGAGAGGAACAGGGATGTGCTGTTCAGTGACATCATCGAGCTCATGCAGAGCAGTGAGTTGTAAGTGGTTATTTGGCTATTTTAGCCCATGTCGGGTAAAGCTTTTTAAAAGCCTCTAAATGCACTTGTGCGCCGATGCAGAACATTTGCAGTTCAGCTGTAATTCCATAATGAAATAATAAGTCATATAAATAAATCATAAAATCAATATGGTGTAGCATTTTTATGGAGGATGATGAGTTGTTTTTCTTCTTGTGAGAGATATTCTGTTGTGTATTACTTCACTAGAGTCAGCTCTGATTATGTCTTCCATGTGCTGCTAAGACGGTTAATCCCTTTTTCTGCTCATCTCCATAGCGCCTTCATCAAAGATCTGTTCCCAGAGAACCTTGAGGCTGAGAAAAGAGGCCGTCCCACAACTGCAGGCTCAAAGATTAAGGTGAAATAAACTGATTTACAAAATATAGAAATGCACACTTAACTGAACTAGAAACATTCTTACAATTTAAAAGTATTATGTTTCAGTTCCTAACAAAGTTACTGGCCAACTTTACTTAAATTTTCTGCCTGGAGAGTGTTTTGGAGCCTGTGTAAATCTACAGTTTGAATGTGACATTATACTCATACATTTATGTAATGCTATTGTTCATTTTCTGTCTTCTCCCCTTACAGAAACAAGCAAATAATCTTGTCCAGACGTTAATGAAATGCACCCCTCACTATATTCGATGCATCAAGCCCAACGAGACCAAAAAGCCTCGCGACTGGGAGGAAAGCCGCGTCAAACACCAGGTGGAATATCTGGGACTGCGAGAGAACATCCGTGTGCGCAGAGCCGGCTACGCCTTCCGACGTGTCTTCAAGAAATTCCTGCAAAGGTAAAATCACTTAATAATACCTGTCAAGAATTTTGATAAGTTGCATTTATGATGGAATATACAGTCAAAACAAATGTTATTTAGACACCTTCAATAATTTCTCATATCAGTTTATTTGCTATAATTTAGAAAATGGTAAAATATGACAAGAACTCAAGAGTTAGACTGTGTCAGAACAAATTCATCCCTATAACGCCAGATAACTTTGATAGAAAGCTATGTAATGGATTACAAACAACCAATCAGCTGTCATCTAAAGTACACAATTAGATAATACAAATTTAAAGGAAGTGTGTGTAAGACTGTGGCCAAAGCGGTGTATCCCCTCTCCCCCTCCCCCCTGACTTGAGGTTGCCAGATAGGCTGCAGGATCCAGCAGGAACGTTTGTAGCTGCAGCTGTGCTAACTAGAGCAGAGCTGGCAACCCGGATGGCGAAACACTACTGACTTTGTGATTGGTAGATCAGTGGAGGGTGGAGCTTCAGGCCTAAACACAACATCATATCAACATCAGTTGAGGGCTGCAACAACAACTTTTAAATGACAATATCCTGACCTGACTACTGTTGTCAGTGATATAAGTATTTGGAATTAACATGATTTCTTAATGTCTAGTGATATATCAGGGACTTTTTATGATTAATTGAAATACATTTCTTACATACAGTTCCTTTAAGTCAATCAATTATCAAGCAATGATTCATTTTGGTCAGTCTGTGGTGTAAAAGGTTGCATTAGCAACTAAAGCAAAAACACTTAAGCAGGTCAAAGTATCAGAATAATTTTGGTCCCAAATTATTATCAGTTGATTTTATTATTTCATTATTTTTGGGTATAATATACTTTATAATATAATTTTAACATGTAAGTGAGGGTGGCAAAATGGTGTCCTGCACCCACTAGTAAAAAATGACATCTGTTGTCTGAATAATTTTGACAGTAATTAACTGTTGTATTATATTTGCTCAGATATGCCATCTTGACCAAAGAAACATGGCCCCGGTGGTGTGGCGATGAGAAACAGGGTGCCCTGCACCTTTTAAAATCTGTCAACATGGACTCTGACCAGTACCAGCTGGGCAAGACCAAAATCTTCATCAAGGCCCCAGAATCTGTAAGTATCATGCCGCGGTCACAATAGAATATGAGCACGCACATTTCTACAGACACTGTAGCGGTTGCAAAATGATATTACACTCTGCAGCTTACTTTTTAAAAACATAATTCAACATATGATAAATACTGCAATCCTGCACATTTTAAGTTCCTTCAGTCTTTTAATTCGGCTTAAATGTCATGCAGTAGCATATCAATCTTCTATTGGTCACATATCAATTTCAGAGGGCTGAGTTCAAGAGTTCAACAAACAAGGGTGCTGTACTTACTTTTTTTGGTTATTCCCTCCCCCACCCCCGCCTTTAGTTTGTAACTAGAAGGTAGTAATGTGAACAGATCTTTTCACAGGTGTGATTTGATGTTTGAGATATAATAATCCAATTCATTAAATGACCATTTTGAACTGTTATCTTCCTGTGTTGCCATTTTAACTCTTTTCAGAGGTGGGTCTGTTTATTTTCGTCATGGACAAATTGAATTACTTCATTTTGGCTACTTAAATGCATTCCTTTGGCGTTGTGCAAAAGATTAAATGTAATTCAGTCGTATTAAGTGAATATTCTTCAGCTGTTGTTCAAATGGCTTCGTATTTTTCCAAAACATTGTTTATATAGAATAGACTGTATGTACACACACACTTCTCAGTTATTTTGGTCATTTCGTGGTTGTTTTTGCATTTTGCTGATATTCTGAAATCACAATGATGACTATGAAAAATAAGTATGACATATCGATCTTCAGTTGTTCCTGCTGGAGGAGATGAGGGAAAGAAAATACAACGGATATGCTCGGGTAATTCAACAAGCCTGGCGCAAACACATCGCTGTGCGCAAGTATGTCCGCATGCGAGAGGAAGGTAAGCGCTAACTCAAATTCCTCACTTTGATACCTGCATAATAATAATTTAGACATCTGTTGATGTATAAAGACGACTAAGTTTGTGTAAACTGTGTCCGGATCCAATTGCTCTTCTTTCTTCTGTGTCAATCAATAAAAGCTTCAAATAAACTTTAAAGCCTTGGGAATACAATCATGAAATTCAAGATAAATCACATTGCTGCTTTATTGACTCCAGCCTCTGACCTCCTGTTGAACAAGAAGGAGAGACGAAAGAACAGTCTGAACCGTAATTTCATGGGAGACTACATCGGCACAGACAACCATCCGGAGATTAGGCAGTTCGTGGGTCGTAGGGAGAGGATTGACTTTGCTGACGTGGTGGTCAAATACGACCGCAGATTTAAGGTGTGGCTCAAAATTACTAATTTAACTAATGGATAACTTCCCCATGTAACGGTCAAGTAGAGTGTTGTGCTAGTTTACTAGAACTGCTCCACAACAGATGTTCCATTTTGCACATTGTAGTTCATCTGAAATATTTCCTGTGATCACATACTCACATGCTGTTTCAACATCCACAGACTGTCAAGCGTGACCTCATTCTCACTCCCAAGTTCCTCTATCTGATTGGACGTGAGAAGGTGAAACAGGGTCCTGAGAAGGGCCAGATCCAGGAGGTCTTGAAGAGGAAGATCGAGGTGGAGAAGATCCAGTCTGTCTCTCTTAGGTACTTTATCATGCACTATGCATGATAACCTTTAGGACTTGAATGTTCTCCCTACATTACAGCTTCAAAATGCTTCATAAATTATACTATTACAGCAGAATGAAAACATTTCTAACACTAAAGCCGTGTGTCCACCAAAGGGGCTCTGCTGAAAACGTCTCGCTGTGAGCACTTGAGAGCGTTTTGGCAGGCGGCGTTTTTTTTCTTCAGTTGAGACTCTTTGCTTGTTATGATATGGAAAATCTGCGGAAGTGTTACTAATTTCACAGGTAATTTGTTTCTGTATATCCTGACAAGCCAGACCCACATCAAGATGTTTGGTCTGGAAACTCACCATTGACAGGGCCCAATCTGAGGAGCGGGATAAATGTTGTCTTTCAAACTCCTTCTGCACGTGATAGGATAGAGCTACAACCAACCAGAGCAACGAAGGTGAAGCAGAGCTTGTTGACAGATTAAACTTTCGCCGTATCTGGTCGGCAAAACTCAGAACACATCTTCCCTTCTTAAGAATGACTTCTGTGCCGTTCTTTTCTCAGAAAAAAGCTTAACTACAAGTCTTCCAGAGTCGCAGTCAAAGCCGATTCGAAAGACCACCGTTAGCCAGTTTCTGTGTTTACTAGTAGCACGCAAGCGCAACTCGGCTGTCATTATGTTAAGCCCCACCCACCGACTCTATACACGATGTGATTGGCCCGACCAGAGTTTGGCTTTTACAGCTCAGAAGTGTATTGAGAGTTGCTAGACGACACTTGCGGCAGATTAGATTGGCTGCCGCTTGGGTGCGTCTAGATTTCTAGACTAGTGTCTATATTGATTCTATATAAAATTGCAGATACAATGTAATTTATTTGCTCTGGCTCTTGTTTTAAATCATTTAGTTCCGTTATTATTGCTTGTTTTCATCTGTTGACGTTGTGCACACAGAATGTGGCAGTTGGTCTGTGTTGTATTTGTCCCACCCCTCCTACACACTCTTATTGGACGGTTGGGTGAAAAGTGACAGCGATAAGCGCTGTGTTTTACTCAAAGTTGAACATTCTTCAACTATCAGTGACCAGTAAAAAACTGCTCAGCGCTTGAGTGTGAAATACTTGCCTAGTGCCTCGTTGCGCTCCAGGCCTTCTTAAAACGCGGCACTCCCATTGAAAACAATTGAAAATGCCAGCCAGCTGCTTGAAAAAACGCTTTGGTGGACACACGGCCCAAAATTGCTTATGCAAACAAGATTTTGTCATTTTTGTGAATTGCATGATGATGGGTGGATCTCTTTCCTCAGCACGCTACAGGATGACCTCTTTATACTGCATGAGGATCAATATGATAGTGTGCTGCAGTCTGTCTTTAAAACGGAGTTCCTCAGTCTGCTGTACAAGCGGTACGAGGAAAAAACCCGGAAAAAGTTGCCGCTCAAGTTCAACAACCTGTGAGCAATGTTTCAATGAAATTGATTAAGTGCTGTATTACATCATACTCAAAAAAGTGCATATGTCGCTCTTGTAATTCTAACATTCAATATTTTCTCTCTCAGACTCGAATTTAAGGTGAAGAAAGGGGGTTGGGGTCCGTTTGCATCTGCTGGCTCTCGACAGATCCAGTTTCAGATGGGTCAGGGGGATGATGCAGTTCTCAAGCCGAGCAGCAAGGCCTTAAATGTCAGTATTGGCCCCGGTCTGCCTAAAAACGCAAGTGAGTCTGTTGAAAATTTTGTCATTTAGTAAAACTAGTTAATGGGATTATTGTACCATGGGTAAATAGGTACCATAATTTATTCACCCTTAAGGTGTTCCAAACTTGTGTGGATTTCATTCTTCTGCTGAACACAAAAGATGTTTGACGAATATGGGTAACCAAACATTAAGCGGCCCTATTGACTTCCATAGTGTTTTTTCCCCACATACTATGGTTTGATTACCCATATTCTTCAAATTATCTTTTTTTGTGTTCGGCAGAAGGTAGTCATCTTTATTTATATAGAGCTTGAGTCTGGTCCGAGTTCTTTTACAAGAGTTTTTCTGCTAATGTTCTTCTTTTGTAGCAATTTAACTTAATTTGGGGCACTTTCAACTCCTACGACTACATTACGCCGCATTCACATGGGGCGTAGGCGTTAACGCTTACCATTTACTTTGAATGGGTGACATCATCTGTTGCCGAACTGAATTGTGGGTTACGTCGCGGCACTTCACTCGCGTTGCAAGCGGCAGAAGTTGAAGATTTCTCAAGCGCCAGCGCAGGCGTCATCCAATCAGACCACCGTATGCAAATATTCTACAGCAGACGCTAGCCAATTGCGTTCATTACTGCTCCGTGAACCATCCAGACGCAGCTCCTGGATCACTACGTGATATTCTTCCCGCTGTCGGCGCTTTTTCAGGATTTAATGTACTTAACAGCTTCTTGCACCTGTGCAGTGCACTGACAACAACTACACGGGCAATCGCACTCACACATACAACCAAATCGGCATCCATTTCGTCTCACAGACTAGCTGTCATAAAAAGGCGCTTTTTTGTGTTGTGTTTTGGTCCAAGCAGCAAGTTAATGTGATTGGCTGTTGTCACTATGACGATCGCGTCAGCACCCAGCTTCAGCCACGCCCTCCGTCAAGCGTTAACGCCTGCGGCGTTAGGGCTTCTCGACTTCGCCCTCCCCACCTGCCAGGCTGAATGTCCCGTAGTTCAGCAGGTGCACTGTTCTAATCTTAGAACTATATATATATATATATATATATATATATATATATATATATATATATATATATATATATAGATATATATATATAGATATATATATATATATATATATATATATATATATATATATATATATATATATATATATAGATATATTTAAGTTCATTTAGTAATTCGATTTATTTGGATATTTAGTTGAAAATTTAGTGTACCCAATTGAGCAAGCTAAGCTAAGCCAAGCCAAAGGCGACAGGTTAGGTAGTGGTGGTAGGTATCAATATTTAGGGGTACAAATCGTCACTGGTCTCACAATTCAATTCGATTACGATTATCATGCCAACAATTCAATATCACGATGCACCATGATGTGTTGCATCCTCAATTTTCAATATTTACTGCACATGGCTGCATTTTTGTCAAAGGATACAAGCAGTCAGATATATTTGAAATCCCTTTTAATTTTATTTGCACCAAGAAAGTGCACTTCTTGAATGTAGCAAACATCAAACACAGCAGACAACAGGACCATTTAGAACTAACAAACTAGTAAATACTAAAAGCACATGAAAATAATATAGGCCTTCTTAAGTTACATTAACGCTTGCACACCCATGCAGCCTCACACACTCTTGCTGACTCTTGCATGGACATGCTGTAAATGTAAAAATAGTGCATTTTTTTATTTCTCGCGTTTGTGTTTCGTCTCCCTCCTCCATTGTATGCAAATGATGTCAGAGAAACATCAGAAGGCTATAATCAGTTATGGTGTATGACTGCATCACTGCAGAATCGTCACCGTCCGCCTCACTATGCATCAATGCAAAGATTCATTTCAACACCCCTAATATTTGGGTTGGTATGATTTTGAAATGTTTCAGAAAGAAGTCTCGTATGCTCACCAATTCTATATTTACTAGATCAAAAATGCAGTAAAAACCATGATATTGTGAAATATTATTTCAATAAAAAATTTTTTTTCTATTTTAATATACATATATTTTAAGATGACAATTCACATGATCCTTGAAAATATTTGATCTTTTTTATCTTATTATTATCAATGATGAAAACAGTTGTGTTGCTTTGTTTTTTTGTGGAAACCGTGATAATTTTTTTGTAACACATTTATCAATTGTACAGGACCCACTCGCCGTGACAAACGAAAGAGCAGGTACATAGGAAACCAGAATCGCAATGTAGGCCAGTATTCACGTGGTAAGACCATAGTTTTATGTATTTCACAAGAAATGCTTATGAACTGTTTTAGAAAGGGTTTTAAAATGTTTTTATGGCTTGTGATTTTCAGAAGCTCCCAAGTCTGATGGTCGAGGCAGAGGAACCCAAGGGCAGCCCGCCATTAGGAACTCTCTGCTCCGTCAGCAGTCCAGTATGGACCAGCCCACTCTTCCCCGACTCCAGGGATCTCGCCGCAGTCAGTGCGAGAGCCAGATCTACACCGATATGGGCTTTATGAAAGTTCCTGATCAAGGCGTGGCAGGGTAAGATGATGGATCATATGACAGCAGGAAGCTCAGATAAAAGCTATTATCAGTATTTTAAGCATACTAACTGAAGACTTTACAATCTTAAAACCTGTTCAGCTGGAACTAGTTTTCACAGATCAGTACAAAACAGACATTTGTGTATATGAAACAGACAGTTATGTTAATAATTTTAACTCAAACGTCTTTTGGGCAAAGAAATTGTCAAGGTTACTTATTTTTTAATTTATTTATTTTATTTTCATTTTCAGTTTGTCATTTGAATTGTATTTAGTATTATTAGAGATACCTTAAACTAAAAATGTATGTTTATATAAATATATACTATATTAAAATATGTAGTTTGTTTTGGAGTATTTGAAATGTATTTAAATTTAGCTTACCAGGTTTCTTTTTCTTTTATTCCACTTAGTGTTTCTAGTTTTTTCAGTCTTTCAAAGAAAATTAAACTCTCTTTTCTCTCAGGATGCATCGCAGACGTTCAAAAGAGTACAAGCCTCTTCCAGGGTCAGGGAGACCCAAACCCAAACCCAAACCTCGCACCCCACAGTGCAGAGCACTCTACGCTTATGATGCTCAAGACACAGATGAGCTCAGCTTTCAAGCAGATGAAATCATAGAAATCCTAAGTGAAGGTAATCTACTTTTATACCATTAAAAGTGAACTGTATACAGACTATACTGAGTTTGTGAATTCTGCACTAACCCAAGATATGTTGTCTAAACAGACCCCTCAGGTTGGTGGAGTGGCCGTCTTCGAGGAAAGGAAGGCATGTTTCCTGGCAACTACGTTGAGAAGATCTAAACACGGCATGCTATTGGACAAAATGTGATTCGTTGTAGAAATTAGATAAAGAAGAACAAAGCATCAGCATTATATCAAAGCAGCTTGTTTGCCAAGTCATATCCCCAAGTGCATGGATGTTCACTGCAAAAAGTGCCATTCTGACAAAAATGTGTTAATATTCAGTAGGATCTTTCTTTAAACCTCCGATGAACTTTTAAATGATTAATTTTAAATAGAAAGTGGTATTAGACACACATGTAGAAGAAAAACTATACTTTTGTTTCACCATAGGTTTTTTAAATGTGTTTTTGGAGAACAGAATGGATGAATCAATATTTTAATGTACTGTATTTTACTGAAGTTGTATTTTTAAAAATTCTAATTCTACTTCTTTTTTTACCGATATTGTGCAATTGTATAAAATCAAAAAAGCTGTTTTCAGATACTCAAAAATAAAATGGGAAAAAAAATGTTAATTTTTCCACCATGTACATCATGAACATTATATTAGTTTATTTGACAAACACATTTTCCCCCATAGATATATTTCCTAATGATGTAGTAAGATGAGTGGGACCGATTTAAAGGTTCATTGCCCTTTTATTTATTTTTTTATTGCTTTTAAGTTACATCACAGTGAGCCATAATGTGCTACTTGCTAGTAGTTGCAGGTGAGAGCAAGGGACTTGTCATTTTACCATTTGATTGGACAAAAATGATGAATCAATGATACATTTCTGTTTAATTTTCTTCCAAATTAAACTGTAATTTAACAATTAAAAAGTGATAGAATAATTTTGTCAAAGTTTAGAAGTACACTTTACCATATCCTTGGTCAAAAAGGTAACACGCATGGACTAAAAACTACAAACGTTTACTCATTGCAGGGTCTTTCATGACTTCGCTGAACTACATTTTCCAGCACACAATGTGACGTCAGGGCGTAATTC
The DNA here is from genome assembly GCF_024679245.1 of Pseudorasbora parva. NCBI lineage: Eukaryota > Metazoa > Chordata > Actinopteri > Cypriniformes > Gobionidae > Pseudorasbora > Pseudorasbora parva. The sequence goes on along the minus strand of NC_090178.1, from coordinate 13,889,122 downwards.
AAGGAGAGACGTGCGTTACGTCTGCTCTCCCAAACCTCTGAATTCCGAGTGGCAACTTGCACACAGTGAACCGCCGAGACACTTCACGTTTCAGAGGCACTGAAGGGTATTTATACTCCGTTAGGATATTCCGGTACGTAAAAACCTTCGGGCTCCGTGTAACAATGGAGGCATATTTACGGAGCTGTCGCGATGTAATTAAGGTAAGACTACTGTAACGTTACGCTTTAGCGGGTTGCGCGTGGTATGTTGGCTTGGCTACTACCATTTTACCCACTTAAAATGTGGCCAGTTCTGGTACTTTCTGTGTTTGAGACGTTCACGAACATGAGTGTGCTTTGGCGTATATGTTAGCTTGGGGTGAAAAATAATATATGCTTTGTTTGATGTACACTTGATTGACACAAGTCATATTGTATGACGCGCGTGCATGGACCCTGGCCGCATGCGCCAATGACAGAAATGAGCACATGCATTGAAAGAAAGCACACACACGTCTCTTTGTTTACGTGTATTATTCCTATAATGTTAAAAATAAGTGCTATTATAGTGTTTTTTTTATACGATAAGAGTTAACTCATATCACCATTGCATGTACCAGACGTACATACATGGGCATACACACACACACACACACACAGCAGTTTTAAAAAAGGTCAGTTTGTTGCAAATTCATCTATAGTATGTTGACTATTCTGGCAGTGTGTATAGTCAATAAGAAAAAATCCCACTTTTCTAGTTTTACCTCTTAATGTGCTCAGTTTCGAGACTGAAGGTCGCCCTATTTGCAGAGACAATAACACCTGCTGTCAATTGCATATGATCCTGACAGCATCTGTCCAGCAGCAGTGCATCTCTCTACCCTAAACACTGTTGTTTTAAACCCAAACACCCTGACACACTAGCGCTCACCAACTGCTGGCCAGATATTATGAAGTCCTGTGTTTACTTTGAGACTCTCAGCTCATGGAAGCAAGCAGAGATGGGTTCTTTAACTAATTCAGTCAATGATTGAAGAAATTATACGGTTGCACTTGTGGTTAAAGTGCTTTTATTCTGCATTGAAGCATGAGGTTGCAAATAGTGTGCACTAGAGTTCTTTCCACACTGACCCAAGACCCACAGGTTCTGTACTGTTTACTCACCATCCCGTGGTCCATTTCACATTGTGGTGACTAACTTCCTGCGCTGTCCCACCGGCCATGCACATAAGGGCATGAATAAGCATGTTTTTCCTGCACTTCCCCATTTAACAAGGTTTTTGGTGATGATTATCACATGAGAGAGAGGGAGCACGCTTGGCAAAAGCTCACCCAAGCCTCACCCCTGGTCTGCGCCAGCTATGAGCTCAGTCAGTCTGTGTTGACAGTCCATCGTTCAGTATTTAAAACAAACCCCAGCTGGTTGCCCAGATCAGAGTACATCATTTAATGCTTACGTCACAGATGCCTTCTGTATTTGGCCGGAGTAATGGAGAAGGACAAATGCTAATTAACGCTGGACGAGAAGTCATCATGGGGAGAGATAAAGGACTTTATTGAATCCAGGAAGAAGCATTCAGTGTTATTCTATTAAAATAGCTCTTCGTCTCACCAGTGGTCCAGCAAATAGGCTTCGATATAGAGTGTAGGGTTCTCAAGCAAGCTCCAAAAAAAGAAGCATATTTTAAGTAACATAAATGTAGTCCAAAGTCAAAATTGTGGGGTCAGTGTTTTTATTTTAGAAAGAAATCATTTTATTTAGCAAAAAATGTTTTTATTTGATCAAATATTGCAGTAAAAATAGTTATTTTACATTTTTTATTCCTCAAAATTGTTTGGTTTCCCTAAAAATATTTAGTAGCACATCTGTTTTCAACATTGATAATAAGACAATTTTCTTGAGTGCGAAATCAGCATATTGGATAGTTTTTAATCATTTTCAGCCAGGGCGTCAACTCTCTGTTGGATTGCGAGCTTGAAAAACCAAACTCTAGTCAGGCCAATCACATCGTGTATAGAGTCGGTAGGCAGGCTCAACATAATGACTGCAGAGTTGCGACGCGCAAATCAGTGTGCTTCTTGAAAACAAAGAAGCTGGCGAACAGCGGTCTTTCGAATCGGCTTTGGCCACGACTCTGGAAGACTTGCCGTTAAGCTTTTGTTTGAGAAAAGATCAAAGGACGGCAAAAAGAAGAGAAGATGTGTTCAGAGTTTTGCCGACCAGATACGGATACGATACTTTGTTGCTCTGGTTGGTTGTAGCGCTATCCTATTGCGTGCAGAGGGAGTTTGAAACACAACCGTTTATCCTGTCTTTTCTTCCCATCTATTTGTCTTTTCTTGATGTATAAACAAAAGGGTAGAAAGAAAATAATACAGTTTTGGAACACAAAAAGTTGAGTAAAAGATGATAGATTTGTAATTTTTGGGTGAACTTTCCCTTTAAGAACAAATATTATAAAGGAAAATGTTTTTTGTTGTCATCCATGTTATCATATGTTAAGAAATACACTGCTGTACTATATCTGTTGAGACGCCACAGAATGTGCTTTATCTTTGACACATTGCACCGCACCTCATACCGGCTGTCAGTGATATAGAGTGACTGGTGGATCATAAGTACAACATTGTTTGTCAGATGAAGCTATGAATGGAGCTGGAAGTCTTCACAGCCTATTGGATGCATTTTCAGCTTGTCATGTAGTTTACTTGCTGTAAATATTTGTGCACACACAGTAGGTAGTCACAGAAACTACTGACATTTTAGTTTTGTATTTCAACCTGCAGTTAAATAGAGGCCACCAAAGCCTCATTATGAAAATCTAGGCCTGCAGTTATAAGCTATTGTCCTATATTAGTCCAAAACACTGTGACATTATTCTCCTTCATTCTCAGGGTTGTAGTAAGAACAGCCCAGGGCTGCATGTCGTAATGGGAAATGAGGCTTGTGATATGGACTCCATGGTATCAGCCCTGACCTTCGCCTACTTTCTTTCAAAGGTATGCAATGGTCAACCTAATAAACTGTATTTGCTGTGGTGTTCTTGGAAAGCTTGAGTATTGTGGCAGAGATAATAGATGTGATAATTCTGTACCGGAGGTTGTAGGATTGTTGTTTTGCTCATCATTATTGTTGACCTTTTGTAGAGTCTTGATTGTAAAAGGCTACCAGTGCCTGTACTCAACATCCCACGGGCTGAGTTTCCCTTGCGCTCTGACAGCATCTTTCTGCTGAGAGAAACCGGTCTGTCGCAGGACTACCTGCTTTTCAGGGACGAGGTGGACCTCCACGGCCTGCACAAGAACAAACAGCTGACGCTGACCCTGGTTGACCACAACGTTCTGCCAAGGTGAGTGTTCTCTTCAGAAAAAGCCAGCTTTGTGAAAATGATAACTGCATCAGGATGAAACTAGCACAACCAAAAAAACACTTGTATCGTATAGGCCTGTCACGATAGTAAATAAATCAATTAATTGCGCGTAAAAAAAAAAAAGAGGTCAAACTTTTCTGGCCGAGCTAATGGATAATTTCCATTTGCATGCTTGTTTGTTTTCCTCGTCTCTCTCGCTGACTGCGTGTGTGCCTCGTCCGTTTGGGGAGGTGTTTAAACTCGGCGTGCACCCTGGGCCTCATTCATGAAACAAAATTTGTGTGTAAATCGTTCATAAAGCCGCTCTGACGTAAATTTTCATGATTCATGAAAATGTTTGTATTTTCAAAATGGTATTTGGTATGAAAGAAATTTACACCTGCTCCCTACCACGTGTAAATGGTGCGTAAAACATTTGAATGTTCTGTGTTCTAATTTAGGCAAACAATGCGTTTTGATGCAAGTAGGACAGGCCTACCATAATAATATTTAAAGAGTTGATTTGCCTGTCTTTTTTGTTTTGTTTTGTTTTGTTTGTACTGTTTAATGTTGGGCAATAGGCAGTGCTCGTCAGTCATTTTTTTTACCAGGCCGTCCAATCACAGTGGAGGAGGGGCGGGACAAAAACTACACCGACCAATCATCTTACTTGTACACCAACCGAACAACAATAATAGAGAAGTTAATACTGCTTTTTACTGAATTTCTAAATTCAGTGATATTCTTTAAAATGAGATACTAGTAGTAACACATACTGCCATAAATATTCTGTATCAAAGTATCTCAGCTGGGAAAAACACTGCCCATGCAAAGCGCTTTCAAGCGCCTCCAGCTGGCCGTTTTCAGAAGACCACCAGGTGTTTAGCTGGCTAAAACATGCTTTGGTGGACACACGATAATTTAATATTTATTGCTAGTCATAAGGCCAATTAGTCTCTTCAACATTTATGCAAAATCCTGGAGCCAAACCTGAGAAAGAAGTCCAGAAGAGAGTCCACAGCATTCCTGGTTACGTAAGTTGCAGTTGTAACTCATTGGCGGGGATTATGCTAATTATGAATGAGCGTGCACGCGCATCTTATTTACACATGTTTGGAATTCACTAATATTCACACGTTTAACTAACGAATCCGTGGTATACGAAGCGTTTGTGAATCTGGAGGTGAGTTTTCGTAAAGGTCCATTTTACAATTACTCAGAATTTGCTCATATATTTACGAAAGTTTCATGAATGAGGTCCACTGAGTGCGGCGTAATGAGACGTCAAACTCAGCCAGATTCGCCTGAACGCACTCGTGCAGACGCGTCGAGTATAAACAAGGTTTAAAGCTACACTGAAGTTGGCAGTTTGATAAAAGCAAGTTAACTCTTCTTCAGTTCAATCTGTGTGTGCTAAAAGGGCACATACGATCCTGTAGAGATAGCAATAGGCCTACACAGTCTCCTTTTTTTGCCAAATAAATGAAAAGCATGCCATCAATGTTTTCTCTGTATCGCTGTATAAAAATCTCACCTAGCTTTCCTCAGAGATGGTCAAGTCAAGTTCAGGTTGTGCATGATATGATATAACTTTTTTTAATACTAGATCCTAAATTGTGGATAATTTTTCCATATATCATATGATGAAGTACATTTCTGGAGTTTTTAACGATTAAAAGAAAAAACAACAACAAAAAACGCGCAGAACCGAAAACCGTGATACGAACCGAACCGTGGGTTTTGTGAACCATGTCACCCCTAATATGCACCTAAAACACATTCATCCGTTGTAGTTTTCATCCATTTTATTTATTGTTTTTGTTATTTATTCAAGTGCATTTTTTGTTAACAGACTGAGAGTCCATTGCTTTTGTTTTTGGTTGTTTTGTTCATTTATTGTGGCTATTTAAAATGTTTTCTGTTTTCAGTGTTAAATAGTCTTTAGAAATAAAAGTTTATTGTTAATCTAAGTTGATCTTTGAAAAGGTGTACCTGCATTCTTATGCCATTATCATTATTTTAGATGAAAATGGTCTCAGAACGACAATATTATCGTTTATCGCAGTCATTTCTTGGCCAATCTATCATCCAGCTAAATTTGTTATCATGACTGGCATAGTATCGTGCATGCCGTTGAATTGCACTGGGTGTATGATAGGCCCTATATCTCCATACATGTCTTATAATAATAAAAAATTATAACCACAAACAATTAATTGCAATAGTATTGTGGTGCATTTTACTGCACCATATGGCTAAATGTATGTAAATAAATGTAAACAAAAATGAATATCAGAATGTTGTTACAATAATGGTTCAAATAACCTCAAATTTATCTAATTAGTACACCACTAATAGTGACATAAAAAGTATTTATTGAACCAAACCTTTGAGCCTTTATTTATTTACGTGTGTGTGTGCAAATATTATATGCAATAATGTATAAATATTATAAGTTATATTCTAAAATTAATTAATTTGGTAAATGCCAACCAAGTTATGAAATTATTTAGGTCTGTCTGTTCTAATAATAAATCAGTTTTGTTCTGTAGTGCTGATAGTGAGCTGGAGGATGCAGTTGTAGAAGTGATTGACCATCACCTCCTACAGAGGCCCTCATCTCCCTCCTGCCCCATCACCGTGGAGACCGTGGGCTCATGTGCCACCTTGGTGACAGAGCTCATTGCCCAAAAAGCACCTGAAGTGCTCGACCAACAAGTGGCTCAGCTTTTATTCGGTGAGTGTCATGGTGACATGATTTACACAGAGAGGTATGTGAGCTCTCACAGCATGACTGCTGTTTAATCTGCCAGACACTGTTAGACATCAGATGGGCTCAGCATGGTCTTCAGTGGCATTTATCCGGAGCAGATACACTGGACCTGTTCATGCAGTATCATAGAGATGTGAGATGTCAGCCAAAAGATAAAATCTTGTTAACTTGCAGAATGTATTTCTGCCATGTGTTGACAGGTACCATTATCCTTGACTGTGTTAACATGGCACCTGAGGCAGGTAAAGTCACTCCTAAGGACAGCCAGTATGCCATCTTTTTGGAGAAACATTTTCCAAAGCTTCCCCCGAGGGGCGCTCTATTTCAGTCGCTACAGAATGCCAAGTTTGACGTGTCAGGTGAGAGGATCTTTTATTTTATAGGTTAATAAAACAAACTGCTTGTAGACTCATTAAAACATGAATGCATGTGTTCATCAAAAGAAATCTTACAATACTGCTCTGTGTTTCAGGCCTCTCCACGGAGCAGATGCTGTTGAAAGACATGAAAGCTGCGTCTGCTGGGGATCTGAACTTGGCTGTCAGTGTCATTTACATGACACTAGAGGTCAGTACTGTTATGACATCTTTTGGATGATATAGCTTACAGATATATACAAATTCTGATATTTGTGCTACTTTCTTTGCATATTTCTTGAAATTCAGGCCGTGAAGAGGCCTGAAACACAACGGTATTATAAGATTTCTTTTGATGAACAGGTTTACAAGCAGTTTGTTTCATTTGTGTTTTTTTTCATTATGCATAATATATATAGTTATTACTACATATAACGTGTAACAAGGACACTGTAAAATAAATTATCAAACTTTTTGAACTGTTGTTGTAAAATTAATTAATGTCTATTGAATCTACCTTGTCCTTTTATAGTGTTTGCATACTATTGTGATTATTAAAACAGATCACATTTTTATTGCAATATTAAATTGGCACAATGAAAGAAATAATATAATACTAATGTTTTAAACAATAAAACCCACTTTTTAAAAGTTGTTATGGAACATTACAATTACTCGCAGGAAGCGTAGTCTATTTTATTACTTATTAAATGATTTAATACTGAACAATTTTAGGATTTATTTTTTTGTGTTCTTAAAAATATCTTTGGATTTCATCTTGAAATTATATAATACTTAACAACATATGATTCACATTTGATTCACAACAACATTTGATTCATGGCCAAGGACAAAGATCTGCTGTTTCATGCTTATGGCTAATTGCAATGGCATTTATTTTGATCGATAAATAAATATTGGTGCATCTCTATAATCTACAAGTTATGTTTGGAATCTCATTACATCCTTGCATCATTTCTGAAACCTCCTGGCAGGACTTTAAATTTAGATGATCACATGCAAATGACATGCTTTCTCCCGAATGAAGTGAATCTTGTGTTTGTGTTATGCATTTAGCCTCAGTACTTGGTTCCACAAAGAGGATATGTAGATTCTGAAAAGTAAGGAGCTTTTGTTGTGGGCACAAAATGTGCTCATGTGCCCATCCTCATGACTCATGTGAATTCCTCATTAATACTGAAGCACAACCGAATCCAAGTCAGACACACCCAGTCTCACCGCAGGGCTAGGCGGCCTCTCTCGCACACCCATCGATTACACCAGACTCTCCTGTTCTCTTGTTAGTACTTCTAGTACTAACACAGTAAGGCAGAATGCTGCTGAATCAGATGTGCCAGAACTTTGTTCACAGTACAGGAGACTGGGGACAACTAGTTGTTTTAAACAAAAGTGCTCCCAGTATATTAACACTTTTTTAGACTCACTTTATTACTTCAAAGTAATAATTTATTACTTTATTTATACTTTTATTATTATTTTAAATGTCAACTCGGTAATAATAAGAGTGGCCATTTAAGTTATTCTGAAATATTTGTCCAGTTGATTGACAAGAATCAGAAATGTGCCATAAGAAGAAATTAAGTTTGACATGCATATTTTAAAGATTATATTTTTCAGTCACAAATTATTTCATTAAAATACCGGTCATAATATATAAAAAAAGAGATATGCTGGAATTGAAAGAAATCAAAACTAAACAGCAGGAGAAAAATATTGAATGTATCTCCAGATCAGTTTGTGTTTGTAATGCTCACATGTTAAAAGAGCTGTTCTATGTTTAGACGTTTCTTCAGAGGCGTGGCCTACAGCAGGACCTCTGTGAGTTCTGCCACAATCACAGCTACAACCTGCTGGTCGCAATGACAATCTCTTTCAACGACAACAAGGAGCCCTTCCGTCAGCTAGCCATCTACAGTTCAAGCACTGCCTACAGAGAAGAGGTACTCATTACGCTTTAATCTTTTTAGGGAAATCAACCTACAAATGTCTTACTTCTAGTTTACTCTGCATATAATAAATGCTGTTCTTTTGACCTTTCTATTCATTAAAGAATCCTGAAAAAAATTATTAATCACCATAACAGTGATAATAAATAACTTCTTAATCCCCAAGTCAGCACATTAGAATGATTTCTGGAGGATCATGTGACACTGAAGACTGGAGTAATGATGCTTAAAATACAGCTTTGTCATCACATGAATAAATTACACTTTAAAATGTATTAAAATAGAAAAGTTATTCTAAATTCCAGCCTTGTTTCAAAAACATTACAAAGTCTTACAGACCCCTAACCTTTAAAAGATTATGTATAGAATAACTTGAGGATCTGTTCTAATTGATATCTTTATTTTTTCATAGATGAGTAAAGCACTAGAAAAAGCCAAAAACCCCAGTCTGGACCTTAAGCCAATGAGCAGTCCATATCCGGATGTGAAAGCCTATATACAGGGTAACACATTGGTGTCCCGCAAGAAGGTTATGCCCATAATCACAGACTTCCTGAAGGAGAGGGAAAGGAAAGTGGCTCAAACTGGGAACATAGAGGACCTATATCTGGACGATGATTACAATCAGTACCAGAGTGACTCACAGCAGTGTGCTGAGGACGCTGGTATTGAGGACGATACTCAATTTCCTCCAACGCCAATGAACAGTCTGGTCGAGGGTTGTCCCTTGGACAATGGTCTACCGAAAATTAGCCCTGAGGTTTTGGTAGAGAAAGTTAGCAAGATGGCCAGCATGGAGGACACATCTCCTGATGGACAATGATGAGATCTGTTGTTCAAGAGAGTTTAGGATAAGAGCTGGAGAAGAAAAGTCCATCTGTGTCTTCAAGAGGATGCTGTGGATATAAAAAGTGGTGCATCAGGACTCAAAAAAGTAATTGCACTTTTTGTATCTGGTTAACTCACAAAGGTACGATAAGGTCTGAAGAGACCCTTGTTTTGACTTTCTAAGGACTGGCACATGATGATTCAAATGGAACATTACATAAATGTAATGTTTAGTCCAGGTACAACACAAATTTCAGGTTTAGTCCATGCATTTATTGATTGCAGTAGTAGTCATATTTGATCTTCTAAATTTCTCAGAAGTTTGATTCAAAGGTCCAATCCATTTCCAGGTAAATGTGAACCTTTTTAGATCTAAAACTGACAATATGCACCCCGTGCAAGCTAGCGACTGACAATTGATAGAATTAACTAATTCCGAATTAATTTCTGTTATACAAGTCATTAAAACATGGTAGTTATTGCTGCTTTTGGTGCCACTAACATACTTCATTCTTTGTAGCATTTAAGAAGTTATATTCAGCATTGATTTCCGCATTAAAATAACTTGGACTTGTCCCTTGATTTGTAGAAACTAATGGAAAATGCTCTTAAAATGCGGTGTTAGCCTGGCAGGCTAGAAATTTTAATCTCATCAATATACTACAGTTCACAGTGCTGCCACGCTTGTCTGCTAGGCTTCCAATGTGCATGTATAAGCATTTCCTGATCTAAAATTGATTCGTTTGATCTTACGCAGCAGCAGATGTAAATGAAGATGTGTTGGATTAGTACATCTTGTCATGATTCCCCAGTAATATCGTAAAAGAGTTATTGTTGGTCAATGAAAAGTGAGTGTAACCCCTCTGTGGCCTTTTGCATGTTATGGGTGTTGACTGACCTGCCCCTGGTTAGAATCAGGGCACCTGCATTTTACTCTGACGTTTTACCATAACCTACCAAAGACCTCAGTTGTATTTGTGTTTGAGGCATCTTAAACATTTGATCACTTGAGTTTTAAAAATGTATAACCTGTGTTTTTGTTGATTTCAATTGTCATATAATTTATTTGATTTATTTAGGTTTTGATTATAGGGTTCGAAATGGTTGCTATCGTAAACTGTCCTTTTGATTTTGTTAATGGCCTTATTTTACAGCCTAATAACAGTTATTAGAGATCTGTTACCGTCTGGCATTCATAATCGGAATCTAAAGATTAATTCATACTGGGCTAGTATTCAAATTATAGTACCGGTACTCATTATATTAGCAAATACAAAAGCTCAATCCTAGGCCTTATATAATTACATGTTTTATTGGACAGTTATATTCTATATTTTATCCCATAGAAGTAAAAGAACTAGTTTAGTTATGAGTCATGGATTCATACATACAAAAATAAAACCGTTAAACAAAATAATCAGTTAACATTGGACTTGAAATATTAGATGGTATGTTGGTATTTTGAAGTGTTGTGAATTAACCCTGACTGATAGTTTGGTGAGATTTGTCATGGTGACAGCAGGGTTGCTGCATGCTGCCTCAGGAGAATTAAGCACACTGAATAATGCCAATATCATAAATTATAATAAAGTTGTATGGAATGTTGATTTAATGTAAACATATTAATGTGCTATGGTTGTGAAACAGATTTTTAAGAGCACATCCTCTGTCAAGCATTTTATTGTCAAGGCCTTTTTTATTTCAAGTATTCCTTGACTCCGTATGAATAAAACATTTTCATATTGTTCCATATTTGTTTTTTGAGCTTTATTTATAAAAAAAGGCACAGTTACTGTACATTGAGATATATATATATATATATATATATATATATATATATATATATATATATATATATATATATATATATATAAAATTTGTATTTATTTATTTATTTATTTATATATACAGGTCCTTCTCAAAAAATGAGCATATTGTGATAAAGTTCATTATTTTCCATAATGTAATGATAAAAAATAAACTTTCATATATTTAAGATTCATTGCACTCCAACTGAAATATGTCAGGCCTTTTATTGTTTTAATACTGATGATTTTGGCATACAGCTAAAAAAAATTAGCATATTTCATCCGACCAATACAATAAAAGTGTTTTTAATACAAAAAAAGTCAACCTTCAAATAATTATGTTCAGTTATGCACTCAATACTTGGTCAGGAATCCTTTTGCAGAAATGACTGCTTCAATGCGGCGTGGCATGGAGGCGATCAGCCTGTGGCACTGCTGAGGTGTTATGGAGGCCCAGGATGCTTCGATAGCGGCCTTAAGCTCATCCAGAGTGTTCGGTCTTGCGTCTTTCAACTTTCTCTTCACAATATCCCACAGATTCTCTATTGGGTTCAGGTCAGGAGAGTTGGCAGGCCAATTGAGCACAGTAATACCATGGTCAGTAAACCATTGACCAGTGGTTTTGGCACTGTGAGCAGGTGCCAGGTCGTGCTGAAAAACAAAATTTTCATCTCCATAAAGCTTTTCAGCAGATGGAAGCATGAAGTGCTCCAAAATCTCCTGATAGCTAGCTGCATTGACCCTGCCCTTGATAAAACAAAGTGGACCAACACCAGCAGCTGACATGGCACCCCAGACCATCGCTGACTGTGGGTACTTGACACTGGACTTCAGACATTTTGGCATTTCCTTCTCCCCAGTCTTCCTCCAGACTCTGGCACCTTGATTTCTGAATGACATGCAAAATTATATATATATATATATATATATATATATATATATATATATATATATATATATATATATATATATATATATATATATATATATAATTTATAACTATAAAAAAAAAATTTTTTAATTTTTTTCTCATCAAGACTGTATTTATTTAATCAAAAATACAAAAAAAAAACTGATAACAATGTAAACATTTTTTACTTTAATGTTTTCAAATGTAATTTATTCCTGTGATGGAGAAGCTGCATTCCCTATCTCGAGGGAACTTCGAGCTGCGTCGAAACGCTAGGGGACGCCTCTGCGTGCCACGTCATGAAGCACTTGTGTAATCAGTCCAATAGCGGGACGATACGTCACGGGCGGGTGACGTCATCGACCAGGAAGCTATAAAGCATGCCCGGACCAAACAGTCACTAGCTTCTGTGTCTTCACAAGCGCTCTGTGTGATATTGTATGTCCATTTATTGTGTGTGTGTCAAAAGAGAAAAGAGAATGTCTAGTCAGTTCAGGCGTTGTGTTCCTCCCTGCCCTCGTTACATCACGGGTGGAGATACACACGACCTGTGCGTTATGTGTTTGGGGCTCGAGCATGCCCAGTCAGCTCTCGAGGGGGTTGGCTGCGAGCATTGCGAGAGTCTCCCAATGCGTACATTAAGATCACGCCGGGCACTCTTCGAGGAGAGTGCTTTGGCTCGCGGTCCTCAGGGCTCGGGTCCCGCTGCTGCCGAGGCACAGCGAAGGCTCGCGTCTTGGGGATCGCAGTTAGATCTGGTGGCGGGGTTAGAGACGGGTGATCCCCTATCTCTGCCCTTACCCGCTGGATCTCAAGCCTCAGCTCGCGAGTTGGAAGCACGCTCTGCGGTTTCTTCCGCTCGCGCTGAGGCACAAGATCAGCTGCAGCACTCCAGTTCCGAGGAACTGGATGTTGTAAGCGTAAATGAAACTGACGAACTACTTCCACCATTACACACACACGCACAGGAGGAGAGTTTCAACACTTTCAAAGAGTGTTGGGTTTGATGGCAGCAGCGTCCAACGTGATACCTTTTGGCCTGCTGTACATGAGACCCTTGCAGTGGTGGCTCAGGACCAAGGGGTTCTCCCCGAGGGGAAACCCTTTTCGCCTAATCAAGGTCACGCGGCGCTGCCTACGTGCCTTGGTGAAGTGGAAAGATCCTTGGTTCCTTTCCCAAGGTCCAGTTCTGGGGGCTCCTTGTCGTCGCGTAATGCTAACGACGGATGCCTCCCTAACTGGCTGGGGAGCGGTCATGAGTGGCCGCTCGGCCCAAGGTCTGTGGAGGGGCCATCAGCTCTCCTGGCACATAAACCAGCTGGAGCTGATGGCTGTGTTTCAAGCACTCAAACACTTCCTCCCAGACCTACGGGGCCGCCATGTGTTAGTTCGGTCAGACAACACTTCGGTGGTCTCGTATATAAATCACCAGGGGGGATTGAGATCGCGTCGGTTGTGGAAGCTCACGCATCACATTCTGATATGGGCCCAAGGCAAGATACTCTCGCTCAGGGCGATGTACATCCCGGGGGTCCTGAATGTAGCGGCAGACTCCCTGTCGAGGCAGGGAGTGGTGCCGGGGGAATGGAGGCTCCACCCCGAGGTGGTGGAGGAGCTGTGGATCCGCTTTGGGCGAGCCCAGGTGGATCTGTTTGCGTCTCGAGAGACGACACATTGTCCAGCATTCTTTTCCCTCACACATCCAGCCCCACTGGGGCTGGACGCAATGGTACAGACGTGGCCGAGGCTGCGTCTGTACGCCTTTCCCCCTCTGGCGTTGCTCCCAGGAGTGCTGGAGAGAGTCCGCCGGGACGGGCTTCAGCTCTTATTGGTAGCCCCGTTCTGGCCGGGCCGAGTATGGCTCTCAGACATCATGTCTCTCCTAGAGGGTCCTCCCTGGGAAATCCCAGTCAGGAGGGATCTTCTTTCACAGGCCGGGGGGTCAGTACTGCACCCGCGCCCGGAACTGTGGAAACTGTGGGCTTGGCCCCTGAGGGGGCCCAGTTCATAAACACGGGTCTATCGACTGAGGTGATAGAGACCATGTTGCACTCCAGAGCACCATCCACAAGGAGACTTTACGCACTCAAATGGAGAGTTTTTGTCGCCTGGTGTACGCACCAGACTTTGGACCCTGTTAACTGCCCGGTCGGTTCAGTTCTCGAGTTCTTGCAAGAAAAATTCTCCGCAGGGTTATCCCCGTCGACTCTGAAAGTGTATGTGTCGGCGATATCTGCTTATCATAATCCATTAGATAACGCATCATTAGGGAGACACCCGTGGGTCACGCGTTTCCTCCGTGGTACCTTGAGGCTCAGACCTGCGGCACGCTCCAGGGTGCCGACTTGGGACCTGGCCATAGTGCTGGAAGGCCTTATGTCGGCTCCCTTCGAGCCGTTAGAGGAAGTGTCAGAAAAGTTCCTCACACTAAAAACAGTGTTTCTCCTAGCGATTTCATCACTGAAAAGAGTAGGAGACCTACAGGCTCTATCAGTAGCACCTTCTTGCCTTGAATTTGCACCAGGAATGGTGAAAGCATTTCTCTTCCCGAGGGAAGGATATGTTCCCAAGGTCCCGACCAACGTGCCGGGACCAGTAATGCTGCAGGCTTTCTGTCCGCCTCCGTTCACTAGTCAAGACCAAGAGAAGCTAAATCTGCTATGTCCGGTCAGGGCCCTAGATGCATATGTCCACAGAGCTGCCCTGTGGCGAAAGTCAGAACAGTTGTTTGTATGTTTTGGGTCCTCCAATAAGGGAAAACCGGCTTCAAAGCAGATGCTTAGCAAGTGGATAGTCGAGGCTATTTCGCTCGCTTATGAGTCGGTCGGACATCCTTCACCTATGAGGGTCCGCGCCCACTCTACTAGGAGTATGGCTGCCTCTATGGCTCTTATTTCGGGAGTTTCACTGTCAGAGGTTTGTGATGCGGCTGGGTGGTCCTCTCCGCATACATTTGTGAGGTTTTACAATCTGGACGTAGCCTCTACTCCGGGGTCCCGGGTGTTTCTGGGTTAAATCACACAAACAGACATTTGGGACTCTGGCGACGTGGGTATTGAGGTCCCCTAGCGTTTCGACGCAGCTCGAAGTTCCCTCGAGATAGGGAACGTCTCAGGTTACGTATGTAACCATGGTTCCCTGAGAGGGAACGAGACGCTGCGTCGAGATGCCATACTCCCGGCATGCCTGTGATCGACTTGTTCGACTTTTTCAGAAGCTAGTGACTGTTTGGTCCGGGCATGCTTTATAGCTTCCTGGTCGATGACGTCACCCGCCCGTGACGTATCGTCCCGCTATTGGACTGATTACACAAGTGCTTCATGACGTGGCACGCAGAGGCGTCCCCTAGCGTTTCGACGCAGCGTCTCGTTCCCTCTCAGGGAACCATGGTTACATACGTAACCTGAGACGTTTTCAGCAGTCTTCAATGTCACATGATTGTTCAGAATAACGTTTCTTATTATCGAAAGCCGTTGTGCTGCTTAATATTTTTATGGAAACCGTGATCATTTTTCAGGCTTATTTGATAAATAGACATTTCTAAAGAACAGCATTTAAAATATTGTTTTTGTAATTTAAACATCATTATAAGTGTTTTTTTTTTTTTTTTTTTGCTGTTGTTTTTTAGTAGTGTATACCTAACAGAATATAATAATCAAAAGAGATGTAGTTTGTTGTCTTTTTGGAGAGGCCTGTAACTTTTAGGGTATTAGGACCATGAAGTTGTGCCTTTTTTCTGGCCTCTTCCTCCACCTTCCCAGCCTTCCCTGTGGGGGAGCAGAAGTGCTCAAAGCAGCTGAACCAATGGGAGACAAGACCATTCAGTCAGCAGAAGTCAGAAATGTTGAAAAACCTGTACTGACAGTCTGGGTGAGTTCCCTAACACAAGACACAAGATACAGTCACTGAAACTGGCTGCCATTGTGGCGAAGCTGAAGAACCACCTCAGGTCATGGTCATCAACTGAGTTCACTGAATGCATTTCTAATCTTTAAAGACTTCAGACATGGGGACTTACTCAGACCAGAAGGAAGGATCCCTGCAAAATGGGTAAGTCAAAATTGTTGTTGAATCTGTTAATAAATACCGAAGTAACATTGATAAAGTAATGCATTTGTACATAATATATTTTAATTTTCAGAGGTTTCAGTTATATGGTCAAACAGGTTATAAAATCAAAACAAGTACCAGAGGTGGTCATAAGCACATGTATAATCCAGTGACGAATTTATGACTTGTTGGTTGTTCTGTTGCGCTGTGAAATGGGACACGAAAGAAATCCTTGTACAACTTTGGTATCTGTTTATTTAGAAAGAGGATTTTAGAAAAAGGAAGTTGCAGTTGAACTGATTTCCGGCACTTTTGCCAAACTTCTTGACTAATATTTAAGACCAAACAACCACACAAAGAGATCACCTCTCATATCCTGTCATCTGACAGATCATCAGATTTTCTGCCATTTACATTAGACACAATAACAAGTGTATCGCTGCAGCTATGAGTTACAAATAAAAATGGAAATGGAAAAACTTCAACAACAAAAAAAAACTTAGTTTGATTTCCACAAGCACCACTTAAAGAACTCTTTAATGTCATTTTTAGAGTGTAAAATTGAGACGATAGGAAAGCTTTCATGCAATAATGCTACTGTGATTCACGGAATAGGTCTTTTGACTGGTTAATTTCCACATCGAATTCCATGTTCATGTCCGGACAAGAAGAGAATGCATGAACCTTGGTGTCATAACCCTCAGTGTTTGTATGACATGACTAAATCTAATAATGCCTGTATCCTTAATACAGTTAGTTACAGAATGAGAGACAGAACCATCTTAGAAGCTGGGGCAAAGGTTTTCACAACAGGTGATTACTTTACTGCATTTTGTAAGAGTTACATCAAGAACAGTTGCTGAAACAGTAGGCTATACACTGTCATGCTTCACACTGGAGGCATGTCTTCCACAGTTGCCATACATTGTCCTAATGTATAATCTCTGAGCAATCTTGCTGGACGATAGTGTATGTACAAAGGTTAAAGGTTTGATAAGCGACAGCAATATCATCAAGATCTGAATGAATTTGGTGTTACTGGCTACACATCAGAAACAGGTTTAGTAATGACGGCAGAAGCTCTTATGTTGCTGACAACAGGAGCACACCGGTTCATTACCTGTCTGGAATCAGCTGAAAACAAGATTTTCTGGTCATTTGTGCCACGTGTAATTATCATGTGTTTTGACGTCAAGACATACGCTTGAGGTAAAAACAGAAATAAGTTTTATATTTCAGTTTATATTTGACATGTTACTGCTATTTTCAGTATAGTATTTGGATAGTATGTAGTAATCGAAAAAACGAGTGTGTATTATATATATATATATATATATATATATATATATATATATATTTTTTTTTTTTTATATATACACTTGTGTATATTACTTTCCAATACAAGGATTTCCATGGATATCTCGAAATAACACTGTATTATTTATTCTAAATTATTTTTATTTTAAATATTGAAAAATCTAGCATTAAGTTCAGTAGATAAAGACTTGATACTACAAGGTGGTTTAAAAAGAAAAACAGCCACAAGCTCCTAACTAGGAAAAAAAATAAAAAGAGGACTATTTGGATGACTTTTGTTACTTTAAAAACAACAACTAGGCTGACAGCATAATAAACAAATGGCAACAACAGGTAAAGTTTTATCCCAAGCCACAAGCTTTTAATTGGATTTGATTTAGTCCTATTTATTTATGAGCAAAAACTATTGTTGTCGGGTTTTGTTTTTGTTTGTTTTTTACCTATTGGACTATGATAGTCAGAGATCTAAAATTTCCACAGGAATGATGCCTTGGTCTGACACATTGTTGTTGTGGGCGGGGCGTTTATACAGGTGCGGAGGCTGCGTCATCATGTGTGACGCGCGCTGATTGGCTGAATTCTGTGTCTTGCATGAAGGTGCTTGCTTTAGTGAGGGAGAGAATCGCCCTTGTCGTTGCAGGGGAAAGATAATACATAGCGAAGTTTTACATCAGTATCCTATAATACGTCCCTTTACCTATAGAGAACTTGTAATGTTCTCAGGCAGAACAAGGTTGTTGTTGTTGTTGTTTTAAATGAAGAAGCGATTTGTTTTTGACACGCATCTACGTTGTTGAAAAGGTGAGTTTAGCATGTTTACATTGTCATTATTTACATATGTCTATCGCTGATGGGCGTTAGCGAGGTTTTAAGAGTAGGCTACAGCCCTGTTACTACGGGCTGTATTCTTTATCACGATTTAAAGTTAACTTACAATTTTAAATCTATCGGTCTGTCTAAAAAATGTGTCTGGACAATTTCCTCACCAATTCTGCTCTTAGGATTAAATAAAAAAAAAACACCCCCAAGGAGTTCCAAACTTGTAAGAATGTCATTATTTTGCTGAACACGAACACGAAATAATATATTTGAAAAAGTAACCAAATGGTAATGGGCCCCATGCATGGACTTCCATAGTTTTTTCTTTCTCCATACTATGGACGTCAGTGGTACCCGTCAACTGTTTGATTTCCCATATTCCTCAAAATATATTCTTTTGTGTTCGACTGAAGAATGAAATTCTTACGGGTTTGGAACAACTTGAGGGTGAGTAAATTATGACAACATTTTTGAATGAACTATCTCTTTAAAGTGCTTGATTGTCCATTTTAACTAAATAAGTCTCGGATGTATGTGAACTTTAAGCTCAAAATACGGTATTTTAAATACCCCACAGCTATTATTATTTTTATAGCATGTTAAAATTGTCACTTTTTTAAGGATGAGCAAAAACGTGCCGTTTTTATGTGTCCTTTTAAATGCAAACGAGCTTCTGCTCATGGGGCAGAGCTTGAAGAACTCCAGTCAGCAGCTCTGATAACCTCATGCAGACAGGCAATGAAACTGTTCAGCCTTTTTATATTCAAAGTAAGTGGTAGAATGATGGAGAGACTCAAGAAGAAGTGACAACATGTAGAATGCAACAAGATTGTCCTGAATGGTTGGTTGATGAATTTATGTAGCTGACGTGGAATCCATTATCAAGTCATTGATTATCCTATTCTGTCATGATAATCTCACCCCTTTGTTGTGTGTTCCCAGGGCAGGGTTTATGTAAATTTCAGGGTTATTGATGTCACTAACCTGGGAGGAATCTTGTGTAGCCCCCATCAGCCATTTGTTGTAGTCCTTAAAAAGCAATTTCTTTAAAAGAAAATGTGACCCCGTCTGTGAAACCCCGGCTAAAGTCGCAAAAGTGCCATAGCCATAAAAATTACGAAAATAGGTAATTTGTGTTTATTGCTGTAGGCTAAATGATAAATTATACCAAGGGATTTGAGATACAATACTCATAACATTATAAATACTGAAATGAGTGATTTTATTGACACCACTTTATACTTTTGCACCAAAAAACCCCAGATGCGGGCTCCCTAAACGTAGATTTTAATCATCTCAGGGGGTTTTCATCACAACAAGACCAGCTGATTTGAATGTTATTCGGTTCAGTAACTTCTTTTTTACCATTAGGAAGAGAAAGACATTAATATCAATCGGCACAAGTGGCAATCAGGTCATCGCGACTTAAGCAGGGTTCAGATGTCTGTGGAGATATCTTCGTGTCATCGCCAATATTTTATTATTTTCTTCTTTGTTTTGCAGCTCAACATTGTGCCAATAATAACCATCTTAATTTAAAGTCATATTAGGCCTGCTATGTGTCTATATAAAACATGTTGTGGATGGTGGTGCGTCAGATTAATGCAGTGTTCCCAACCGGGGTGCGTGGGGTGCCACGTAAAAGGTTTCAGTACGCACTTGCACTGGGTTCATCTCACATCTGATCACGCATCTTTAATATGGGTTGTAACTTGAAAATAATGCATTATGTATGTTTCTGTCAATGGATACACGTGCTGGCTCCTCTGTGATACATTACAACAGCGATAATAATAAAAGAAGTGGGCAAAACGGTCTTTCAGTAAACTTTGTTCAATGCATGTGAGTGCTGCCGTATCTTCGAATATGAATACGGGTGTAGAGCCAGAAGACGCGATTGAGAACTCACGTGCGATTGCGATGTGAGAAGATTTGTCTCAGTGCGGTCATCCGAAAGCGCGCACATGCACGTCTCCCAGCGCGCAACTATTGAGTTCTCTTTCAAGTCTTGCGCTTGAACGGACAAACTCAAGAAGTAGCCGATGTCAACATGTCCATCTTGATGAGTATCCAAGCAGACATAGTCTGAATATGCCTAAGTGAACATACAGTCGAGAAAGCGATACCCCTGTGTCTTAAAGGAGCAGTAGCCTTTACTGCTGTCTGTTTAATGTCAAAGAAGATACGGAATCACTCACTGCTCTTGATTGAATAGCTTTTGTAAGTTTAATAAGGATTAATTTTTAATTTAAACAGTTAAATATGCAGTCATTTTTTATTTGATTACTTTATTCAATTTATTTACCTAAAAACAAATGTTAGACCTACATGAAATCTTTGCTCAATGGTAATTATTTGTGCTGCTGCTTGTATTTAAGTTATTTGTTCTTATTTTATTTGATTTTATTTGACAGTAGTCCTTTTTTCCATGAACATAGCAAATACCGAACCATACAGAAACCGTGAACCTAAAACCGTGATACAAACCGAATCCTGAGCAATCTGTACCGTTACACCTCTAGTGTGTAGTGTAACGTCTAGCGTAACGTATGCGAGGCGATGCCACAAAATTTTGAACATTTTCAAAGGGCGCCATGACTGAAAAAAGGTTGGGAAACACTGGATTAATGAATTAAGTTATCTAGGCTATTTGGCATGGCAGCACTTAAACGCGAGCGGGAACAGAAAATAGCTGATTGCTTAAACAGCTTTCCGATATTAATATCAGTGGAATTACCCCAAATAATGATATAACCGGGTTTTTTGAAGAAAGTGCAGGTTTGGAACAACATGAAGATAAATAAATAATGACAGAATTATCATTTTTGGGTGAACTATCCCTCTTTTTTTTTTTTTTAACTCCAGTACTGTAGTTAATGTTACATAGTAGCCCAGTAAAATAATTTAAGTTAGAGATTTTCTACTGAAATGTAATATATTAATTAATTTATATATTAATGACTTTTTCCATGGATATTTAATTTTATTAATAAATTTATACAAATAATTTCAATTAATTGACTTGGTAATTGTTGCTACAATCAAGCTCTTGTACCCCCAATTCGTTTGAATGTTTTTGTGCTTTTTGGACATACGCATCATAATAGATAGGCTTGTTTTACAAACCTTTAAGAATTTTCCCATAAATGTATCATATCACTGAAAATGGGAGAATCTCAGCTTTAATGTGATATATGGCTCATATTCAGGATAATTATGCATCAAATGTGTTGCAGTTTTAAAAATAAGCTTGTGTTTACATTGTAATTTCTCAAAAACATGATTTTCTGAGCCCGAAATTCAGCAAATCTTTAACATAGCCATACTCAGTTAATATTAGAGATATCAAGGTTATATTTTAACTGAATGTTCTTTACATTATGTAGGATGATTTTATGTATAAAACAGTGAATCACAAAAAAATGACTTTAGGAGGGTTTTCACAGACAGGGTCACAAATAGTTCCCTTTGCATTGAACTTTGAGCATCATAACTTTGCTAATGTTGTTTCTGCTCAAACAGCAAAATTAAAGAATCTGCAAACTACCGCTGACTGGGTAATTACCGGTAGTTCACTAATGAGGGCAGGTGTGATGGTTCACACTGATATAAATTGTACGTTTTTGCATTTGTTGTTTGCCTGATGAAGACCCTTTAGGTCGAAACGTTGTTTCTTTTTAAATAAATCTTTGGGAGCAGCAGTGGCAGTATGCAGATTCTTGTTGACTTTGAGTTTTATTCTTCATTTAATCTAGCACCTGCAAAAAGTTTGTTGGATGTGCGCACAATTCTTTGAACAAACAGCAACATTAAACAATAAATAAAGTTTAAAAAGTGAAATAATAATCAACCACCCCTTTAAAACAGATGCGTTTCATTGACAATAATCATATGTCAGTGTAAGTCAAAGATATAGGACAAAAAGAGTGCAGATTTGATTGTTCCAACAAAACAATACGATATTATTATTATTATTATTATATTATTAATAATATGCTGGATGTTGTTAAAAGGCAACGTTTTTTGCATTGAGTAGCAAAGCAGCAGCGAAATCTAAATATATTGATTTAAAAATTATTATAAAAATTATAAAAATATTTTTAAACTATATAGCTTCAGAAATTTATATAAGCTATATTTTTAAATAAAGAGAATTGGAAGAGACACATTTGATGTTGAATTTTTTTGTTTTCATGATATTATTTCATGAGGTGCAAATAGATGTATTTATAAAACTTCAACGATTAAATCAGTCTCTGTCATTCACTGCAGGAATTCAGTTAGACAAATTTCCAAGTGGCTGCATATGGAAAACTTTCTTGTGCTGACGTGTTCTGTAATTAAAGCAAACAAACTTGGAATTTTAACTTGACAAAATGAGGAGTAAGTTGCTTAGAATTGAATGGTTAATACATAATAAAATTGTAACGAATGGAAAAAGAAGCCCCGGTGTCTTCCTTTACATTTTCAATTTATTCATGCAGGCATTTGGAAAGTGGCAAGACATCGGCCTTCATCCCCGACATGGAGCTCAGGGAGGAATGGCAGGATGAGGAGTTTCCCAGGTAATCTGCACAGGTTCATGTACTTTATCTATGTTCATCTTGAGTGCAAATGGGATTAAATAATACAATCTTTGTAGGCCCCTTCCTGAGGACACACACAGTCCTGACGAGGAGCACGAAAGCCCTGGAGCTGAGGGAAACAGGCCTGGTAACTTAATTTCTCTATTTAGTTACTAAACTAAATATATGTATCTTATATCATTTGGTCTTGTATTTATACACACTACTGTTCAAAAGTTTGCGTAGCACTGTGAAAACGTTTGCACAGTACTTTGTATATATAGTATTTGCCATTGTAATGCTGACTGCTCTTTTTGCTCTTTTTCTTTCCTTCCACTAGTCCCACCGACCAGCCTGGCCCTGACAGGTAATACTGTGCGGAAGAAGCGGCTAGTGGCACCGGCGCTTAGTTTAACACTGGACAAAACCTCTATGGACCGGAGCATGAAATCAGACGAGTTTGACGCTTCCGCCCTTTCACCATCTGCTGATGATGACCTAGAGATGGACATTAACCTAGAGGCCTTAGAGACCCCCTCAGACAGCGAGTCTTGCAACTTCCCAGATAGCATGCACGACTTGGAGTGGGAAGGTATTCCGTTATTTTGATGCTCATTAGGGTTGTGTTGTTTACTTTTTAAACAAGATTAGTTTTTTTACTTTTTGTTTGGGATCACATGCTAAAGTATGGGACAGGGCAATCTTCAGAGAGCACTGGTTTACCATTAGTACTGTGGTCATTGCAGATGATCTTCCTAGGATGGGTAAAGCAGCGATCAGAAAAGCCAGTTTACTAGAGCACGCAGAGATGGGGCACTTAGACTTGGATCAGGTGGACGGCAATGGGCGGCGATGGAGACGATTCCATATTGGCGGCCAAGACTACCAAGTCAACATGAGCGTTCTGGAGCCGTATCTCCAAGTTCTCTCCCACGGAGGTGAGCTTTTGTGGTATAAGATGAACATTATTTAATGAATAATTCTGAACTAAATCAACCTACTTTTATAGGGTATTATGGGGACGGATCAACAGCCATCATCATGTTTACCGCCTGCTATCTACCAGAAAATACAACAGAACACTATGAGTATGTGATGGACAATCTATTCAGGTAAAACCTGATGATTTGGTGTGAATTCTCTGTATTCTCCTTAAGCAATCATCATTTTTTGAAACGTAAATGTTTATTCTGGGAAAATGCCCATGTAATGATTTATCTGGCTTTAGGTACATTATTGGCACGCTGGACTTGATGGTGTCTGAGAATTACATATTGGTGTATCTGTGTGGAATGGCCCCTCGCAATAAGATGCCTGGCATTAAGTGGCTGCGGCAGTGCTACATGTCCATTGACAGAAGGTGAGCCATACTAGTAGTTACTATGATTTATCATCGTTTAACAATTTTACGCTTAAAGGGATAGTTTACCCAAAAATTAAAATCAGCCCATGATCTACTCACCCTCAAGTCATCCTAGGTGTATATTACATTCTTCTTTCAGACAAATGCAATAAGAGTTACATATAAAAAGTTCTGGCTAATCCAAGCTTTATAAATGCAATAATTGTTGCTCTGTTTTTGATTTTTGAAGTCTATAAAAGTGCATCTGTCTGTCATCTCCACATGGCTTTGGGGGGTTAATATAGGCCTTCAGAAGTGTATCAATGCATTTCTGTAAGAAAAATATCCATATTTAAAACTTTATAAAGTAAAGTTCTAGCCGATCACGTTCAGTGAAAAAGTGTTGAAAGTGCCTCTCACAATTCAAAATACTTATGCTACGTCTGACCAGTGTAACTGGTAGCATAAACATTTTAAACTGCAGAGGGACTTTCACATCTTTTTCGATAAATTTAATACGGAAGGCGATCGGCCGAAACTTTACTTTATAAAGTTTTAAATATGGATATTTTTCTTACACAAACACTTCGATTCACTTCAGAAGTGTGGAGCAGTTATTTGATGGACAGATGCGCTTTTATGGACTTCAAAAACAGAGCAACAATTGCCATTATAAAGCTTGGATTAGCCAGGACTTTTTTAATATAACTCAGATTTTATTCGTCTGAAAAAAGAATGTCATATACACCTAGAATGACTTGAGGGTAAGTAAATCATGGGCTAATTTAAATTTTTTGGGTGAACTATCCCTTTAAAGAGTCCTGACCTTAGCCCGATAAAACACCTTTGGGATGAATTAGAGCAGAGCAAGCCAGGCCTTCTCATCCAACATCAGTGCCTGACCTAAAAAATGTGCTTCTAGAAGAATGGTCAAAAATTCCCATAAATACAACTCCATGGCCACCTCCATATTAAACCTTACAGATTAAGAATAGGGTGACATTAAAGTTCATGTGCATGTAAAGGCAAACGTCGCAAATTTTTTGGCAATATAGTGTGCAAAAGCTTCCTGTCCCTCCATTAACAGCTAAGCAACTACTATGGCACTTCAAAAAGTTCTTAATTAGATTGTAAAACTAATCCATATGAATTTAGACTCAATCGCTTTATTTGATGAACAGACTGAATTGAGGCTTTTATTCACAAATTCATCAATGCACACGAGTTATGAAAAAGAGAAGTTCAAGCATCTTTGTGTGACATGTGAGAACCAGTGAAGTTCGCGTCACAAGCACGTTTGAGCTTCCTCAAGAACCACTGAGATTTGTTTTCACACATCAAGTCGGTTCGGTTGAACTTCTGTTTATGTTTGCTGATCAAAGAATATATGTGAATAGAAGCCTACCTTCAATCTGTTCATCATATTAAGTGATAGTCTCATAAAAGAGGGACTTGATTTTATGCATCTAGTTACCATTTCTGTTAGTGATATTATTGGTTTATACTATTTTATAGCCCTGTGGCTAAAAAAAAAGACTGGTGAAGAACATTAGTGCATACAGACAAGGCTTAAGCTAGTCCCAGACTATAATGCATGTTTGATTTGGTTTAATTTAAAGCAACTGACACATCTCAAAATATGTCAATGCCATTGGTTTGCCTCAAAATGCACACCAGTAATGTGTTTTTCTAAGGCATGTTTCTAAAAGCTACTTAAATGCCCTAACTGAACTAAGGCCTAAATGTGGCCCTGTCCAAGCCCTGTCTGTGAAACTTGGCCTAAAATTTTGATAATGATTACGAAATCAAACCTTTTTTTTCTGATCAAGATATTCATTTTTATTTAATATAGGTTTTAAAGACTCAATGGACTGTTTGATGAGTGAATTGTTCTTTTTTTATGTTGACATAAGATCTGAAACAGGAAGTTGTGACAGGACAGATAGTCAGGAGACTTTAGTTTGAGAGACAGCCTGGAAAAGTGACTTGATATTGCTAACTGGTGGCAGGTGGTATTGAGGGAGGGCACATAAAGATCATTTTATTGGACACAAATATGTATACTCCCTTGAACAGATGATAATCGATATTTTTGGTTTGTTTTCCCAGAAGAGAGAATTTTTTTTAAGTGGGTTATTATACACATTAATATCACTGAAATCTTTGGTAACATTATTCATGTTTTATACATTCACAAAAATATTAAACAGCACAATTGTTTTCAACATTAATTTGATGTTTCTCTAGCACCAAATCAGCATATTATAATGATTTCTGAAGAATCGTGTGACACTGAAGACTAAAAAAACTGTTATTTTAAATTGTAATAATATATAACAATATTCCTGTATTTTCCTGTATTTTTAAAAGCCACTACTGAAACTACAGTGTAAATTTCCATCAGTTCCAGAAGAGGGCGTCTGTGTCTTAGCGCTGACTGTGATGGCCTTCCTTTAGTTTAGTTCCTGTTGAACATGAGATCCTACCTCTGCTCTCATTTTCTTAATGCCCCTCATATGAAATATGATAGGAATGCTGTGGACTCGTACACACAGGGCCATGTTATCAGAGTTCTTCCAGACATTCCCAAGATAACCTTTGACCTGTTCTCAGCTGTCATGTTTTTTCTTGTTGTTTCTATATTTAGACATTTTTAGATTGCACACGTCATTGAGGATTAGTTTCTTAAGGTTTATAACGTGTCGGCTCTCCGAGGCCAGTGTGGCTATTCTCAATGGACGTCACACAAATGTTATTTTTAAAAAATCACTGTGTACTTTAATCACCCAGTCATTATCCCAAAATAAACTCGCCAGGGTGATTAGGATCAGGTCAAGATCCTAAAAGGCTTTGTTTTGTGATTATTGACAAGTCGGAAAAATACCATATTAAATTCATGTTTAAGTTCTCTATATTTTATCATAACCATTTCATAGTTGTATCCAAGGTGAGGGTCATTCTAATAAATGTTTTATCATGTGCTCTGGTAATTCACGGTCGTTTCTATGACTTATCATGTGAGATCAATTTGGGAAATGAGGAAATAAGGAGTGTGGGATGCTCTTGAAAGCCCGATTTGTCATTCCTACTGGCTCCATTGCTTCATCGCATGAAGTTTCCTCTGAGATCACTCACGCTGCTGACTGTACAGACAGCAACAGAAAATAACATAAATAAACACAGTCGAACATGACTCACAGAATCAATGAGGAAAACAACTGATAGAAGTCCATGTAAATACCACTGAATCTAAAGGGAAACCCCTGAGATACCGTTCTGGGATTTTAACTACCCTATTTACAGTTTCAGGTCAAACACTGACCTTTTCATGAAGACATACAGTGGGGTATAACATTCTGAGGCATCTGACAATCAAATTCTAATTGAAATTAGTATTTTTTATTTAAAGCAAAAAATATGTATCAATAAGGTCAAGATGTACAAAAAGTCAGATATTCTTGCTTCCACTGAAGCATAAAATGCACCTTGGATTGAAGGGCCAACCAAATATTTACAAAAGTATAAAATACTTCGTCAATTTTCACTTAAATACTTTCTTTATATATTCATAATAAAATATAAAAAAATAATGCATTTAAATTTAGAAACTGTATTTAGTTGTGAGTAATTAGAGCTGTAATTTTGAGCTAAATTTGAGCTCAGCATCTTTGGACATCTTGTGGTCTTCACCTCACAGCCGGAGGGAAAGAATCTGGATAGGACTCTGGCAGAAGTCATGTTCATGGGTGCGGTTATTAACGTTACTGTATTATGAAACATAGCAGGACCGAATGTTGTGGAGCTGAGCACGGCTCGTGAGCAACGGGACGTTTATTATGACGAGACTCGCGAGGCGCTATTTCCCCTTTTCCGGTCATGAGTATGAGGTAACGAAGCTCTGCTCATCATATTAGATACATTTAAGTGTGTTTAAAATGATGTTATGCCATTACTCTGTGTGTTCGGTCAGTGGCTGCTGTGACACTTTTTCACACTGCTAAGAGTAAAGTGCTTCTGCCAAATAAAACCGGAAACCTAACCGAGGGTAACGCAGATATGACGCAATTGACAGGCGACTCCCTCAGATGTCCCGGTTCCTTGGTTAAAATAGCAATTCTCTCACAATTTACAAATAGTTGGAAACATTTGGGGTATTGTAAGAACTTAACTGAACAAAATGTATACCACTGGCCTAGTGGTTTCTGGATATTTTACTGCAAAAATACTACAGAAGGCACCTTTAAATAGTAGAATTAATTTCATTTAAATTTTCATTTTCATGCTGCTGTCCGTAACTTTTGTTGTGTTCAAGATTTACAAAAATTATATAATGAGAATGTACAACATGAATCCATTTTCTAAACCGTGTTTTTGTCTTACCCTGAATCATTATGGTACATTTATAATAAGTGTTTATATTGGGACTATTTCAGGCCAGACTGGTAGGTACCGCTGCGGAGGAGCACAGTCCCTGCGTGATCCGCCATAGACATAAACAGAGAGAAGTAGCTCCGGCTGCAATCTTCTTCCGCAAGACGCATGCAGTTCTGTTTATTAACTGCTAGAGCGCAAAAAGTTACGGACTGCAGCTTTAATAAAGACCCCCCTGTGGTGAGAATCAAGTTTTTAGTGTTGTTTATGTCTATGTAGCAGTTACATTTAAGCTATTTTAAAGCATGAAGAGGAATTCAAGGAACAAAACATTTAAATATGTAGTTTTTTGTGATCAAAGATGAGTTATAAAACATAAATGATCAAAGATGAGTGATAAAACAGTCTGACAGTCTATTATGTAGATCAGAATAAAGTCTTTGAGCCTCACAAGCCCTAACACTTAAATAACGTGTATGAAACAAAACAAGTGAAACTGGTTATATCTGTGGGTGATTTTTGGGCTAGGAAACCAGTGGAATAACAAATTGTCGAGTCCAAGTTTCTGCCTGCCTGTGTCCCATGATTCAACGCCCTGCCTCTCATGGTTTCACACGGGTCCGGGTGGTGTTGGTGCTAGCTCCGGTCAGTGACTGCTCCCTGGTGTCGTCATGTTCTGCATGAATCCAGGGAATTTCACCAGCTGCTCTAGTGCGAGAACCAAAGCAGATATTGGAAACAAAATAGTTTTATGTGGTAATAACAAAGTATTTTTCTTTGCTTTTCTGATTAAGGTTTTAAATATATTTTCTTCCATTTCTTTTCTTTTCCTCTGCAGGTTAAGGAAAGACTTGAAAGGGCTTTTCGTGGTTCACCCGGCCTGGTACGTTAGAGCACTAATCACCGTCATCAAACCATTCATCAGGTGAGCATGGGTGATCATTTGTTCAGCAAGCAGAGATGTCATAAATCTTTATTAGATGTTCCATATTAATATATAAAACACACTCATTCTGACTCTGAGCCGTTTTCCTTTCTCTTGCAGTGATAAATTTAGCAGGAAGATGCGCTTCATCCACAGCTTGCAGGAACTGGCAGAGTTTGTTCCTGTGGACCAGCTGCAAATCCCAGACTGCATCAGAGAGTGAGTGTCCACATCAAACCACATTAGTACACTGCTATTATTTGACAGCTGAATACAAATATATATAAATAAATTTGATAACACTTTACAGTAAGGTTTCATTTGTTAACCATGCATTAGTTAACATGAGGTAACAATGAACAATACTTTTACCTCAATCATTAATGGCATTAACTAATGTTAACAAATATATTTGATTTAATAATGCACTGTGAACAACATGATCAAACAATAAACAACTATATTTTATATTAAAAAATATACTAAAAAGGATCAGTAAATGCTATATTTCCCATTGTTATTTAATGCTTTAAATAATGTTAACAAGTAAATAATGTTCTTGTAAAGTGTTGCCACCATTTTTAAATATTTTATACAATTATTATTTCAAAAAATTGATTTGCGGTTTTAAAAAAAAAAATATATATACATTTTTCAACTAAATTCCTGACCATATTCCTCCTTTGGTCTAGCCTGGATGCAAGCCGAACTAAGCCCCACCCACAACATTTGAGTTTGGGCAGTTAGGTCTGGACTTGATCCATAGAGGAGTAATTATGCCCGGACAGAAACTGTTCGGACTAATGAAATTGTTGTCAGGGGGCTTTAGACGATGACAGACAGATAATAAACAGTAACGTATTAATTTACGTCATGAAAGGCGCTTTGGATTGAATTTGTTCTAATCCTCAACAGAGAACTTGTTCGTATATACATTCACCTTCACTATTTCTCTCTAAAATGATTATGTTGGTAAGTAACTGTGTATCCTTAAATTCTTTTTTTACAAAACCGGCAAAGATCATGTATTCCAGCATTCGTGCAGACAGGGTTGCCAAGTGTTTACAACAAAACCCGCCAACTACTATCCCAAAACAATAGCTTCTTGGGGGGTTCTCCGGGGGAAAATGGCATGTGAGGGGTAAAATGTGTGTAATTTTGGCAAGGTTGCCTGCTAAAATGGGC
This sequence comes from Pseudorasbora parva, assembly GCF_024679245.1. Lineage (NCBI taxonomy): Eukaryota > Metazoa > Chordata > Actinopteri > Cypriniformes > Gobionidae > Pseudorasbora > Pseudorasbora parva. Next base: position 13,858,575 of record NC_090178.1, on the reverse strand, counting down.
ATTCCTGGGTCTATATATCACATTGTAGTCGATTCAACCCGCGGAAATGGAAAACAACCCATGGAAAAAAAAGCAGACTTGGCAACACAGAGCAGTTGAGTTCTGTTGACATTTGACAACTAACATTATGCGTCGCTTCGTTGCTCTGATTGGTTGTAGGTCTGTCCAATTGATGTCTTTCCTGGATCAGTTGAAACACGCCCCATAATCACAGCCCAATGGAGCAGTTTCAGACTCAGATTCTGACTAGAATTGAGTATGACCACGTCAGGCTACCTTTGGTCAATCATATGTGTTCATTTCACTAACATATTTATTCATCAATTTAATGTAAATTATTTAGAGAGAAATTATTTATCTCTAAATAATTTACATTAAAATGATTAACAACAACAAAAAAAGAGAAAGGAGGAGGAAAAGGGTCATGAAATTTGACTCGAACAACACTTTCACCCCCCCCATTTAAAACAATACATAATTGATTTTATTGATAAATATATTAATAAAATTAACATTTATTGATCATTTTTAATGAATACATTTTATGTAATGATTACATTTAAATGTATTCATAAAATGTATTCATAAAATAAATATTTATTTATAGTTTAATGAAAACATTTTAGAAATAAATGTAATTATTTCATTTAAATGTAGGCTATTCATAAAATGTTTTGAAAATACCTACTAATTATGTTGATTAATACATTTTATGAATAAATGTAAATATTACATTTAAGTGTATTGATTCATTATAAAATGTTTTTATTAATATTATTTAATTATTGTTTTAAAATACATGAACAACAAAATTATTCTTTCCCTATCACATCTGATCATTTCTCTCTAAGTAATTTACATTAATAATATAATTAAATGTTTATTTTTTAAATACATTTTAACAATACATTTATTTATTGTATCAAATAAACTAAAAAATGGATACCAATTTTTAAGCCCCCAGTCACTTTTTCTCTCTAAATAATTTACATAAATCCATACACTTAATTCTTTATTTTAAAGTCTTTGTCTTAACTAAATAAAATATTATTTGTGAAAGTGATGGAAGTGATTTGTTTTGTTCTGTAGGTATGATGAGCAGATGAACAGGTGAAGGTGTCTGATGGAAGACAGCAGAGGTGTACATACTGTACAGACTTCACACAGCTGGCTGAGGTTAAAGGTCGAGCTTTAGGGGCAAATGCCCTGATGACAGAAAAACTGCTTCCCACCAGACAACTCTTTGATGAAATACACAAAGACAGTGTTGTCCTTCAGAGAGACACAGCTGTGTCAAGCCACAAGGTGGGTCAGGAGAGATCCGTGAACAACATGAAAGCCTGCTTTACGTCATTGCATTTAAACTGTTACACAAAAACAAACAAACGTGCTGTGTTTTCCCAGACTGTACAAAACGACACAATACACCCTTCGTAAAAGCTTTGAGATTTAAACGTCAAACGTTAAACGTACACAACCCTGCTAAATATTTTAATACAAATTATGACTTGTGGTGAGCATACCTAAATTAGGGTAAATATTCAATTAAAAAGGTTCTTCTATTTTAATATTTGCACTAAATGGTAACAGAATCTCATTACTATAAGCATGTTATCTGAAACTATTATTCACAAATGGTTTAAAATCTTCAAACTACTGTCTGTTTTTAATCTAAGTGACCAGGTTTAGTCTTTTTTGTAAAATGGTATTGAATTTGTCTTTATATGTTCTGTAAAATACACCGTACTTGAGCATTTAATTGTGAATGTTATCAGTGCACATGCAGCAATATTCAAACTTTAAATGCAAAATATTGCTGTTAGGAGTCCGGTTGTTCAGTTTATACTTGTTACATATATGATCGGATTTGGTTTTATTCTGGAATAAGGTAGGGAAATGTTCTCTAATATTCAGCTGCTGCTGCCTATAAAGTGGCCCATTGAATGTGCTTTCATTTAATACTCCTATGTGCAAATATTTATACAAGGCCACACTTGAACGACCTGAGTTTTCAAACAGCGCGCATATATACTACATGCATGTCTTTTCTATGATATTTAAGGAAATAAAGGGTTATATTAAAAACCTGCTGTGATTTACTTTTGTGATTCCCTATTAATTTTAATGAGGAAATAGTGGGAGGGGGATTTTTTTTGTTTTTCTTCTTTGAGAGTCACTATGGAAAAATGAATGCAGCTTTCAGGAAACCGGGACTGGCAGTGAGAGGAAGTGAGGTAGCTGAGAGGTGAAACGTTTTTCTTTATGCATTGAAGTCACAAACAGGAACGGAGAAAGTACTGGAAGGTTAAACAACAAGATTCCTGTTATAATGTCAATAATGTTTTATAGAGGGTTCAAGCTAATATTTCACTTCAATGAATGAACTACAGAAAGGTTTCAATTATTTTTTAGATCCATATATTGAATTGTTGCCACAAAAAATAATTGAAAAAAGCAATACATGTATTAAATGCATGGACTGTTAAAACATTTTTTTGAAGAAGTGTCCGTGACATCACCCGTAGTTTTCTGAAGAGCATTTTTGAAGACTAAAGTCAGCGGTCACCATCTTGGCAGCGCGTCACTCCCAGATAAAAGAAATGGGTATAGAGGCGTGATGTGGATGGAGCTGAGGTGCCTGTTGCTGAAACAACGCCCACCTAGCTCGATCATAGTGGTGATCCACCTGTCACTCAAGTGACCCTGCCCTTAATTACACAGAACTTTAAGGCTTAATATAATTTTAACAGGTATAAAAATGAATACAAAAACACCCTTCTCACAGTTGTCATAAAGGGCAAAATTATCTGTACAGACCAAAAATACTTTTATATCAGGCTTTAAACCTTTTTTCTCCTGTAAAGTTGGTCATTTTAACTTGGGGCTCAATCAGACTTTTTTTCTTTCAATTATAATAAATAAAATAAAATAAAAATGGTCAAATAATATAAAAATTGCAGCAACAACAACAAAAATATTTTAGTGTGATAACTGCAAATAAGCTTTTTAAAAACTAACTGCCTTGAAATGAGTCTGCTCTGCAACCTTGTGTATCAAACTTCCCAGGATATAGCCTATTTTTTATCTAAATAATCTGTGGTATCGATTTCAGTTATTTTGTATACTGTATCAATTCAATAAAATTGTAAAAAATAAATTCTGTCCCTCTGTTCAGGCTCGTTTTGTGAAGTGACATTAAAGAAATAGGGTTACGAGGCGGGTCCAGCGCTGTACAAAGTATCCGATATTGATGCATTTGTAACCAGTGGGGTTTTCAGTTTTAATGAATCTAAGACGATTTCCAACGTACATTTTATCAGTGGCCTGTTGCACAAAACTGGTTTCAGTTGCTACCCAGGTAAGCTGAAGATTAGTTTGAGCAAACTCTGGTTCCCTTTCGAGAGAGGTTCCTCGTATTACGTATGGGAAAAACTCCTTTTCTCGAGAATGTGAAGCAAAACTTTTAATAAAGGTATCTATGTAAAGCGCAGTGAGCTGCACGGCCATAGCCCAGCGCGAGGAGCGCTCTGATTGGCCGGGCTGCGGCAACTGCAGGAACCTATGGTGAGGCGGCTGAGAGGAACGAACCAATGGGGGGCGTTCCAGAAGCCCGCCGAAAAAGGTGCTTATATTTGCATACAGGAGGCTATATAAGACCCTAATTCGCCATAGGTGTCAGATTTTATCTCCTTCAGCGATACCTTCGCTGGTCTCCGGAAGAAGCACCGCCGTTGAAAAGGCACCAGCGGAACCTGCAGCTGAGGACGACGGACTCCCTCTCCGCCTTCTCTGCCGTTCCAGCTATGCCATCCGGCGTTATATATCCTTTAAACTGTGTCTATGTTGAGTGTTATATGTGTTTGTGTGTGTTGCCGCTGCAACGCCACTTCTAGAGCTTACAGGCTTGTTCTACTCGAGGACTCTCTCGTTCCGCCGGGTCGTTAAGCGCCGCGGAAAGACGGAGCTCTTCTCACTCTCCCTCTGCTCTCGTCCCGTCGCGCTGAATAGCGCCGCGGAAAGAGAGAATGTTAGAGGACATGAGCACACTCAAGCCGAAGCTCTCTTCACTCTGCCGCCGCCGCGGCTCTTCTTCCGCCGCTGCCACAGAGTTGTTCCCACTCTTCTCTCATTCCATCGCGCTACAGCCGCGGACAGAGAATACTAGAGTGAATAGGCGAACTCGAGCCGAAGCTCTCGTCACTATACCGTCGCGCTGAGGAGGCGCCGCGGACAGACGGAGTTTTTCCTCAGTCTTCCTCTTCTCTAGTTCAGTCGCGATATCGCCGCGGACAGAGAATACTAGAGTGAATAAACAAACTCGAGCCGAAGCTCTCGCCGTGCTAGAAGCGCCGCGGACAGAGTTTTACCTCACGCTTCCAATTCTCTCGTCCTGTCGCTCTATCGCCGCGGACAGAGAATACTAGAGTGAATAAACAAACTCGAGCCGAAGCTCTCGCCGTGCTAGAAGCGCCGCGGACAGAGTTTTACCTCACGCTTCCAATTTCTCTCGTCCTGTCGCTCTATCGCCGCGGACAGAGAATACTAGAGTGAATAAACTAACTCGAGCCGAAGCTCTCGCCGTGCTAGAAGCGCCGCGGACAGAGTTTTTCCTCACGCTTCCAATTCTCGTTCAGTCGCGCTGTCGCCGCGGACAGAGAATACTAGAGTGAATAAACAAACTCGAGCCGAAGCTCTCGCCGTGCTCATTCTACCGCCGCCGTGCTGAAGCGCTGCGGACAGAGAATACTAGAGTAAGTTAGACGAGCGAGCTCGGGCTGTTGGGTATGTCAAGAACAATGTTGCTGCAGCGCGCGCTTACTGCCAAGGAAGTTGTAATGGCTGCCTTGTCATGATAGCGCGCGCCCCTTCCACAGCGCGTTGCTGACTAGAGCGCGGCTTACGTCATAGCACGCGCTCACTGTCAGAGCATAAGGGCGTCGGAAAATGGCTGCCAAGCTAAGCCCTTTTTTCACTCTATCACTTCCAGTCCCCTTTATTCAGGCGGCTGGAAAGGTTTTTACACTGTAGACAAAGTGTCCACTACACAGTGTGCACCCCTACATAAGCACTGTTAATTCAGCCTCACAAAATCACAAATAAATCCCGCCGCGGCCGGATTACACCATATAAAGTCAACTAGCCTTATTGCAGTCAACTAGCCTGTGGTCAAACACGCTTGTCTGCATGCGCGCTTTCAGTCTAGACTAGAGCATAACGGCATTGTGGAATGGCTCACATACCACCCGCACTTCCTTACATTCTCCCAGTTCCCTTAAGTTAAGTGACTGGAGATGAAATATTGCAGTCAACTAGCCTGTGTTAAACACGCTCGTCTGCACACTAATGCTGTGTGCGTTTACCCCTGTGGATTTGCTCACTGGTTTGCACCGTGGGTGTTCTACGTAGGTTGTGCGCCACTGCACATTGTTTACACTACACACAAAAGAGCTTTCTATGTAGGAAATGTGCCCACTTTACAGTCTGCACTCCTGCACCCAAGCACTTTTCACAAAGTTCACTCTCGCACACACAATATAAATGTGAGGCGTGCGCCCACTGCAAAGCCTGCACCGCCAAAACTAACACTATCCCCACAGTGTTACAAGCAGTGTTACAGCACAAGCAACCCGGCTAACAGGCCCCTATTACTAAGCGGCCAGCCCCCGAATCTAATTCAACCCCTGGCTTTACGAGCCCAGGCCTGGCAGGCCATTCCTGGTATATAATATTGGGTGTTGAACATATAAAACGAGGTTCTCGCTACAGTTTTGCTCGCAGACCCCGCGATTCAAGCCGTGGTCGAGCCCTCTGTAAGAAGCAGTGTCAGTCACGTGCTTCTCGCTGAGGCATTGAGACTGTTAAAGGAGAGAGCGGCGAAAACAGTACACCCGACGCTAGCGAGTCAGGTTTTTACTGTCGCTAATTCCTCATGCCGAAAATGGGTGGCGGTCTCAGGCCCATTTTCCAGGCATCTGAACAAAGCACTTATGACACGCTCGTTTCAAGGTGCTGACGGTGAAACAAATCCTCGCGCACATTCGCCCCGGGGATTGGGTTTTCTCAATAGATCTGAAAAACGCATACTTCACGTTACGATAACCCCCCACCCCCACTACAGGCCATTCTTGAGATTCGCCTTCGAGGGGCAGGCTTATCAGTACAGTCATTGTCATAGACTCAAGACTTACGGCATAAGAACCACCACGTCTTGATAATGTACATAAAATCGCTAGGGCAGCCGAGATCAGACTCTGTTCACTGCATGGCTAAGCATCTCCTTTTATGGGCAGAGCACAATCTGAGCTCCCTAAGGGCGGCTTACGTGCCAGGTATTCTGAATCAGGGTCCGGACATGTTATCCAGAGGACCCATGTCCCCAGGGGGATGGTCCCTTTACCCGCAAACAATTCAGCTCGCACAGCACACGCTGCCCAATATTTTTTCTGCAAACGCAGGGATGCCCTGGCCCATGTTGGCCCAGACTCCCTCTATATGTTCCCTCCGATCGCGATCCAGCTGCAGCCTGTGCTTTTTAATAGCCCCACTTTGGAAGAACCGCACATGGTTCTCCATACTGTTTCAGCTGTCAGACACAGCCCCATGCCTATTCTGCCAATGAAAGGGAAGGTCTGGCATCCCAATCCCGAGCTGTGGGCCCTCCACGTATGGCCCATCAACGGTATCCGGGAACCTCTCTGACAAGTTATGAACACTATTTCGGAAGCTAGAGCCCCTGCTATCTGGCAGCTCTGCTTTGAAGTGGTCAGTGGTTTTCTAACCAATGTGCTACGCGAAACATCGACGCACACTCATGCGAACTGGCGGAACCGCTCGCTTTCTCCAAGAGCTAATGGATGCGGGTCGTCCCCCCTCCATACTCGGGGTGTGTGTCTCCGCCATAGCAGCTAGCCACGCTCCGATCGCGGCACATTCACTAGGGAAAAGTGATCTTATTGTGTGTTTTCTTAAAGGGGCCAGGAGATTCAGCCCGCTTTGCCCCTACCTCGGTCCCTATTTGGGACCTCGCCATGGTTTTGGAGGCCGTGAAGGGTTCCCCCTCCTAACCACTTCAGAACACGAGCTTGAAGCACATATCACTCAAAACCTTTTTCTGCTGGCTGTGGCCTCGGTTAACCGAGTGGGTGGCTTACCTGCACTCTCCGTGAGCCCTTCCTGTCTTGAGTTTGGGTCCAGCAACTTCAAGGTTGTGCTCAAACCGAGGCATGGTTTTATGCTGAAAGTGCTATCAACCCCTTCAGTATGCAGGTCTTTGCACTGCTTAACCCGCGTCTCAGAGAGAATGAGACGCAAACCTATTCTGCCCAGTCAGAGCATTGAGATTGTATCTAGAGCGCTCCGCCCCCTTCAGGCAGTCGGATCAGCTCTTCATTGCTTCGGTGGCCGCACTAAAGTTTGTGCTGTCATGAAACAGTCTCTCACACTGGATAGTGGATGCAGTCCCACTAGCATATAGGTCCAGGACCTAACCTGTCCTACAGGCATTTAAGCCCACTCCTCTAGAGGCATGGCCTCATCTTGGGCTTGGTCGTGTGACATTTCTTTGGAAGATATCTGTGCGGCGGCAGGCTGGGCCTCTCCGTCCACTTTTATCAGATTCTACAAGTTGGAGGTTCCAGCTCTACAAGCAGGGCTTCTCTCCATCTAGGCTCTATCTTGACCCTGGAAAACAGATTGCCTTACATTTTGGCCTGTACACATTAGTCCTTAAGCACTATTCTTTCATCATAAGATCCGACTATGTCCGATCAGCTGTTCAAACGAACCGACTCTTCCGGTTCTTCATTCCCCTTATAAGCCGCCTCTGTCGGTGTCTCGGGGGTTTATAACATGTGCTTTGGGTATACTGGGTCAGTCAGCACACACGGCGCTTTACATTGTGTTCCCATACGTAATACGAGGAACCTCTCTCGAAAGGGAACGTACTCGGTTACTTTCGTAACCTCGGTTCCCTGAGAGAGAGGAACGAGTATTACGTTCCGTGCCGTGTTTATGCTTCTCAGGTATCGCTTCAGTCGATCTTAAAACCTGACACCTATGGCGAATTAGGGTCTTATATAGCCTCCTGTATGCAAATATAAGCACCTTTTTCGGCGGGCTTCTGGAACGCCCCCCATTGGTTCGTTCCTCTCAGCCGCCTCACCATAGGTTCCTGCAGTTGCCGCAGCCCGGCCAATCAGAGCGCTCCTCGCGCTGGGCTATGGCCGTGCAGCTCACTGCGCTTTACATAGATACCTTTATTAAAAGTTTTGCTTCACATTCTCGAGAAAAGGAGTTTTTCCCATACGTAATACTCGTTCCTCTCTCTCAGGGAACCGAGGTTACGAAAGTAACCGAGTACGTTTTTCGGGCTCAAGAAGGTGGATTGTTTTTTATCAGGTTCATCACCATGGTAACTGACACTACACAGCTAATGCCTGGCTCACACTACAGGAGTTTTAGGCCGATTTATGCCAGATTTTCCCCTCCCGAGACTCTGAGAATTTTTTTCTTTTTTCCAGGACTCGATCGGTTCCGATGTTCGGCGCAGATTATCTGGTCATGTGAGGCGTTCACAGATCAAATCTTGTATTATTCATTACATCATGCATTGATATAGTCATATTCTTTCATCTGCCTCCTCAAACTTAAGTGTTTATTCCTGCCTGGTAAAAACATTTAATTTCATAGTAATTTTCAAAACGATCTCTCAATCTTCAGAAGAGAAGTGAATCAAACGGGCACTGTGATTGGCTGTTTGCCGCACGTGTCACACTTTCAGGTGGACGCGCTTCAGACTTAATCGCTAACTCTGGATAAAACCTGAGTTGACAGAGAATGTTTACCAAGCTTTGAGAAACGGTTGAACCTGATCTAAACCAGGTTGGATTTATCTGGATTTGTCAACTCTAAATCTACTCTGAAACTCAGAGTTTGTTCAGCTGTCTTCCTGCGACAGGCCTCTGGTTGTTGTCGACTTGTTTTTGTTTTGTTTATGTATTTCGGCTCCCATATCTATTGAATCCTTTTTTGTGTTTTATAAAGCAATGTTTTTCCCTGCATAAAACACAAAAAACGTTTTACCTCTTACCTGCTAGAATTAGTTTTCAGGCGGATGCAAAGATACTTAAGTGTCTAGAAATAAGCATGAAAAGTAAACATTTTAAAAATTTACAACAAAAAAACCTTTGCAATGTTCTCACATGTTTTACCCATCATCCGTTTGCATCCCTGCTGAATACTTTGAATGAGAAAATTTAGCAAGTGCAGTAGCTCATCAATAAAACATTGGCACAATCAGTCCATGACAGACGATTTTACTGTTTTTCAAGCCATTGTTAGAAAAGGAAATTAAACTGCAATGTGGCCTGTACTGGTGTGAGATCTGAGTCAAAGGTCCATTGTTTTGTTTTTTTGTAGGCGTTTTGCACAATTTTTAACACAAGCTGCTTTACTAATACAGAAACAGTAGACAGTAACAGTATGTTAATGTTAAAACATGCTTTAGGGATCAGCTTTGCTTTCTTCACCCATAAATCTAAAGGCCTCAAGTTACATTTGTACAAATGTGAATGACAAGGTAAATCAGCACATTACATTAGTTATGAGCGTTAAAGGAACAAGCCGACTTTTTGGGACTTTAGCTTAATCACCGTATCCCCATAGTTACATAACCAACGTGACAAGTTCCAGCTTGCACAGAGAGCAGCTGAGCTGGGGACTATTTTCGGGCGCTGCTTAACATCATTGCGCACTGCACCCATGGCAGAAAAAAAAATTGCACCTTTTCATTTTCCATCAGTCTTAGTACATGATGTAACTATATACACTCACCTAATGGATTATTAGGAACACCTGTTCAAGTTCTCATTATTGCAATTATCTAATCAACCAATCACATGGCAGTTGCTTCAATGCATTTAGGGATGTGTTCCTGGTCAAGACAATCTCCTGAACTCCAAACTGAATGTCAGAATGGGAAAAATAGGTGATTTAGGCAATTATGAGTGTGGCATGGTTTTTGGTGCCAGACGGGCCGGTCTGAGTATTTCTAGGGGTTTACAAAGAATAGTTTGAAAAGGGAAAAACATTCAGTATGCAGCTGTCCTGTGGGCGAAAATGCCTTGTTGATGCTAGAGGTCAGAGGAGAATGGGCTGACTGATTCAAGCTGATAGAAGAGCAACTTTGACTGAAATAACCACTCGTTACAACTGAGGTATGCAGCAAAGCATTTGTGAAGCCACAACACGCACAACCTTGAAGACCAGAAGACCCCACCGGGTACCACTCATCTCCACTACAAATAGGAAAAAGAGGCTATAATTTGCACAAGCTCACCAAAATTGGACAGTTGAAGACTGGAAAAATGTTGCCTGATCTGATGAATCTCAATTCCTGTTGAGACATTCAGATGGTAGAGTCAGAATTTGGCATAAACAGAATGAGAACATGGCTCCATCATGCTTTTTTTTTTTTTTTTTTTTTTACCAGGACTGGAAATTAAATTTTTTGTCTACCGGCCACTGTGGCTAGTGGATTTCAAAATCTACCAGCCACTCAATGTTTTTACAGCCACTTTCTTGTTTTTAACCAACAATGTGTAGCTGCATATGAAAATTAATGCTACAAGCTCTACATTTCTTAAGCCGTTTATTTAATCTCAATGAAATAGAGACTTTTGATACCGAAATCAAAATTCTTGGCTCGAAAAGGACAGAGGCTCGAGCCCACAAAGCCCCTCTGCACTTCCCTGTTATGCGTAACGTTGTGTCCTGTCACAAAATGCGGCGAAATCTCCGACACAACGTTAATAGTTCGATTAAGGTGTGTCTGTAATGCTCTCCGATAATGTGACTTAAATAGGCATACTCCACGTCTTAATCCAATTTATGTTTAGTTAGATTATGACTTTAATCAGATTAAGGTAATTAGAAATCGCTGTTTACATGGTAGCCTCTTAATCAGAGTATTGTCTTAATTAGATTAATTTTGGAGTATTGTTGTCCATGTCAATGACAATTCTGTCATTAACTACTCACCCTCATGTTGTTCCAAACCCGGGAGACCTTTGTTAATCTTCAGAACACAAATTAAGATATTTTTTGATGAAATCGAGAGGTCTCTGGAAGTGTTAATTACTGTATGGAGGGGTCAAAGTCCAGAAAGGTAGGAAAGACATTGTTAAAAGTCCGTGTGACTTCAGTGGTTCAACTAATGAAGCAACGAGAATACTTTGTGTGCGCAAAAACGGACAATTTCTTCTAGCCTGCTGACGCAGTATAAACGCTACAGTGCAGCGTTTCCTAGTTTGACTCGTGCACATGCGTCATGGTCCTCACGTGAATAGCGTCAGCCAATGGTAAGCCGGCGTTCTGAAAGTGCTCCACTGTTTACACGACTACGTCAACAGCATAAAGCTTGATACATCTGCAAGAACAAAGAAAGATGTTCGTTTTCTTGAGGGAAAGAACACGAATAAAGTTCGTTCTGGCCAGGACATTCCATACTTCATGAGAAAAGCAGGGTCGAACATCTGTTTCTCCGCATTTTTTTTAATTTGTTTGTTTTTTGCACACAAAAAAGTACTCTCACTTCTCAAAATTAAGGGCTGAACATTGGAATCACATGGACCATTCTAAAATGTCTTGACTACCTTTCTGGACCTTGAAAGTGGTAATTGCTGTCTATGGAGGGGTCAGAGAGCTCTCTGATTTCATTAAAAATATCTTCATTTGTGTCCTGAAGATGAACGAAGGTCTTACAGGTGTGGAACTATATGAGGGTGAGTAATTAATGACAGCAGTTTCATTTTTGGGTGAACTAACGCTTTAATAAAACAGATACTACTTGTGATAAAATATCTGAGCTGCAAATTAATAATTGTGACACCAATGTAAAATTTGAATTGATTTTCTATTACTCATGCAGACACAAAGCAAAGATCAAATTAAAATAACATTATTTACAGTAGTCAAATGTTTGGTTAATATAAACAAATCAATCCACCTTTCTCAAGTTATCCCAAGAACATTTTTAAAATACACTTTAGACAGAATTATTGTCTCAAAAAAACCAACAGACCGCTCTTTGTACAACTGTATTGTTACAAATCAAAGCACAACAAAAGACTGCATCAACACCATGCCATATGAACAGAACACTATTACTGCTCCCATTTGATCACAATCAATAAGCTGGACTAATAGACTAAAAGATATTTAAAAACAAAATTTAAAGTAAGGAACAAAAAAAGGAAAAGTATAAAGGACAATAAGAACATAATGAGTGCTTTGCACAAACATCATGGCTTTCAGTCACACAAACAAAACCATAAAGTGAGAAGGTCTGCAAGCAACATGCATAAGTTAAGAGAGCTGTTGAGGTCTTTGGCTGAGATGCAAACATCTGCATGTTTCCCTACACTATCTGCAAAGAATGAAATGCATTTCTAGAGCGCCCCCAGGCAGCTTTACACTAAAATAAAGTAAAACATTGAATTACTAAAGCAGCATGCACATTCTGAAAGCTTACGCACAGTTTTTCCTATGGCATTTCCAAACAAATTACAGCAAACACTAAAAGTAAATTACAGTTTGGGATCTTGCAAAGCAATGCATTTAAAAATACGTCATCACAATTACAAGCAAAAAACATCTTGTTTAACATTTCAGCCCAACATTGTGCTACACTGAGCGGTATTCAAAACAAAGTACAGAGTAAAGTATACAAAGTGTGTGTGTGTGTGTGTGTGTGTAAATCAAAGCGAGTTAATCACGGTGCCATGTGAGGACTGGAAACAGAGAGCATGTGTTCAGTCTTGTGTGGGGTGGAGCTTGATGTGTGAAAGTGAGACTAAATGTGATGTTTAAATGACAAAGGGCAGTGGCTCGCTATTGGCAGGAAGTCTCAATGTAACCACTGTTCAAAGTCTCAACTTTATTTAAGGAATTAAATTAAGGATTAAAGGAATAAACTTCACCTAAAAAAATAAAAAAAAATAAAAAAAAAACACTCACCATCTCATTGTTCCAAACTCAAATGCTGCTATTTTTACAGTGGAGAATTTAAGAATTATCATTCAGGTTTTTTTTCAACGCAACCACAATTCATGGTCCCCAAATATGGTGCACAAAATCAATGTAATACTCTCTTTATATCTCAAGTCATCTGAAGCTATATGATTCCAAATTATTGACTCAATATTCCTGAAAGGATAATTCTTGAGTTAAATGGATAGTTCACCCAAAACCTTAAATTCTGTCATGTTTGAATTTCTTTCTTCTTTTTGACACAAAAATAAGATATTTTGAAAAATAAGGTCTGCTAGGAACCATTGACTTCCATATCATGGAAAATAAATATTATGGTCAATGGGGCCCAAAAGCCGTTTGGTTACTTCAAAACATCTTTTTTTGTGTCCAGCAGAAGAAAGAAATCCATAAAGTATTGGAACGACGATTAAAAGATGACATAATTTAAATTTTTGGGTGAACTATCCCTTTAAGTGCTCACTTGAGGTGACTAACAGTGAATAATTAAATAAATTTGGTCTGCTCATCTAATGAAGCAAATGTATAACTTCAGAAAACCTAAAATATAGATCATTGATGCATTATGCATTGATTTTGTCCTGAATGAGGAGTTATAAAAAATAAAAATTCCACAGAAAAATAAGTTATATAGGGTTGGAACGGAAATTTGGTCACATTGGCCTTTGTAAATTCAATATCAGACATGTACATACTCTATCCATCTATTATACACATACCAGAGGGGCTTTTTTTAAAATCACACACTAATCAGCAACAATTTGTGCAACTGTTAATGACAAGCAGCTGGAGACACTGTAATGGTATAGGTGCACATATATTTCCATTACAAAACAAAAGCAAACACACATTCGCGCATATCCTTATCAATGACAGACTATGACGCATGCCAGTTATAACTTTGGGAAGACAGTCAAATAGTCCCTTGTGTCAAAGTGATAAGAGCCTTTCCTCTTCCACAGCAAGCACAGCCAGTGTCTCAAATGCACGCGTCACACATTCACACTCTTTGTCAGGCGCTCTCATATGATCCAGTCCAAATTTAAAAACAAATGTCCTCTCTGAAACATTCCAGAGGATCCAAAACATAAAACAACCTGCAGAGGTGGCGTCCATGTTTGTAGCTGCAGCAATCAGAGGTTGTTGTTTTAGTGATCAAAATCTGCTCTGTATCTCCTCCTACTTGGTACAGTGCTGCTAGCTGGACAGGTTCTGCTGAGGACACTTTAAGGAGCTTGGGGTTAAAAACAAAAAACCTGGGGAGCAGATGAGAATCTATGGTTAAAATCAAGTAAACGTGAGAGAATGGAGAGGAAGAGGAAGGTGTCCGTGTTCATACTCACAGGTAAAAAGGCTATAACAAGCTGTTTCGTCCATTAGCGTGAGGCAAATGAGACTTTCGTTCTCATTTGTTGCTGCATCGGGACAGACTGCAAGAGGAAGTGAAACAATCAGGTTATCGGCATGGAAAACATGCATAATTATTAACAAAAAGTCCACAAACAGAAGTTCACTAACAAATACAACTACTTTTTAGTAGTATAGTAATTTTCCATTGAAAATCTCACCCCAGTTTTCACAGACAAGGTTGTTTGAGCTGTTTTAACTCAAAGGAACTTGCACTAACACGTCTTGAAATATGTCAATGCCATTGTCTCAAGATGCACACCAGTAATGTCTTAATGTCACCAGTAAAGGCCTAATCCTGGCTTAATCTAAGCCCTGTCAGTGAAACCAGGCCTTAACCTTCTGGTCATCTTTGTTTAGGGGTCACACTTGGTTCCTTTGTGGACAAAAGTGACAGAAAAAATGTAACCCCTAAACATGATCTGTGTTTGATATGGCCACTGTAATAAAAACCATGAGTAGTCTTCGTAATGGTCTCATCGCTCTGGCGACAGACATTTGGCTACACTCGTTGTATGAAGACAAAACAGTGTTTTAGAGTCAGTAGTGATCGGATCCAGTCTGTAATTAAATAATTCATTTGAGAACTGTAGTATCATTTGTTGGTAGGGCTGTGTGTTGCCAAGAATCTGGCAATACAATACGCATCACGATACAGGGGTTACGATACGATTGTTATATATTGTGATATTGTAAGAAAGGCAATATATTGCGATATTTGTTTTTTGTTTTTTTTCTCATTTAAAAGAATAAAGAACACAACCATATGCCTAAAACACAACAAGTATTTTTTTAATTAATAATCACTAATTATTATTATTTTTATTATTTTAATTTACTAATCACTATTTTGTGCAATCTAAGTAAAAGGGAAATAGTAAAGTGACTGCAGGATTCTTTATGTGTACATGTTTTAAAAGTTCACATAGCAGTGACTATTTAACAACAGAAAGTGCATAGTCCATTTCATGACTGAATGACTGTTTGTTTTATATTTAATACAGTAAAGCTGTTTTCTTTAAAGCAGTTTATTGTATAAAGTGCCATTTCAAGAAGTGAACTGCAGAGCTGGTCATCATATCCACATCACTGTGATCTTTTGTTCTGCTGCCACCGCTGTCAGTTTTGTTGTGTGTTTATTTTGTTACTGAGAGGAAAACGTGCTGTACATTCGATCTCTTCTCAGCAGCGCGGATGACGTCGGGATGTTAAAGGGTAGGTTCACCCAAAAATGAAATTGATGTCCTTAATGACTCATCCTAATGTCGTTCCACACCCGTAAGACCTCCGTTCATCTTCAGAACACAGTTTAAGATATTTTAAATTTAGTCCCAAAGCATATGCAGTCTATGCACACTATACTGTCCATGTCCAGAAAGGGAATAAAAACATCATCAAAGTAGTCCTTATGTGACATCAGTAAGTTAATCAGAATCTCTTGAAGCATTGAAAATACATTTTGGTCCAAAAGTAACAAAAACTATGACTTTATTCAGCATCAGTCTTCTCTTCTGCGTTTGTTTTCAAACCTTAAATAAAGATTCAAACGGCCATGAATCAGTGAATCGATCAATGATTCGGATCGCCTATGTCACGTGATTTCAGCAGTATGGATCACGTGTCAAACTGCTGAAATCACGTGATCGATTCACTGATTCATGGCCGTAAATATTATAATAATAATATGACCCTGTGCTGTCTTTGCAAATGAAGATTTTGTTAATGCCATACTGTTTGTTAGACATAATCACTGGATTACATGAATGCGGCATGATGCATAAACTGTAAAAGAGGTTCACACTTCTAGAGTTTAGAGCTGAAATAAAAAAATAAAACACACACACACACACATCCTTCATGCAACAACAAGCCTGTTTCACATACAGCTCTTCACAGCGTCACACCCATTGTTACATCATGTGTGTCTCAGGAACACTGAATCTTACAGCAGAACGAGGAGGAAGTCCATTTTCACTGGGTCATTCTATACACCGTTTCCCAGCACAACACAAAAGAACAGGATCACAAGGGAAAACACAGCAGGTCAATCACCTGTGTTCAACACTCGGCACACCACATGGACTATGAAAGGCTGAGATCAACCAATACCGCTTATCACTGAAAGTTTCAGCTATCAGCACAGTGTTGTTAACAGGTCCAGACTTTGCTTTGATAAAACTATTAAAAAGCTGCCACTGAATAAATTGCTAGTTTCTTAAGGAGTGTTGAGTCAACTAAGAGCAGTACATTTTGCAAACCACACATGAAACTAAAGACTGGCACTTAAAAATCAATCAATGACCTTGACGAACATTTCCTCATTTAAAGAGCTCTATTCTGTCTCTGACGGGCCGCCCGCCAACATTCCTCTGAGCAAGTTGCAGTCTGCTTGATTCTGCCCAGGTATTCGGTCCATCTGTGAGTTGCAGGATTAGGTAACTCCTCACCTTTCTTATTTGACAACACGACAGCCCAATGAACACAAGCTAAGATCTCACACGAGTCCCACTTCAGATTCACAGCTTACACATGCAGCATGTCTACTTTTTTTCAATCACACATGAATTTGCTTTGTGTGACATAATAACAATAATAGTGATGATGATAATAATACTTAAAAATATATTATTAATACTACTACTGCTGCTGCTACCACTAATAATTAATACATATTATTATTTTTAGTTTATTATTATTATTATTTAAAAAAAAGAAGAAAGACTTGGCAGAACAGGATGACCGCTTTATTGGGGAACACCAAACATTTATGTGAAGCAGTTAAAGATGACATGTACAGACATCTGGCAGCAGGTGTGAGGGCAAAAACGAAAGGGATAGAGAGCAAAAGAAAAACTTCTGATTTTCAGAAGTTTTGGCAGTGGGTGAGGTCTATTTGTACAAAAAATCCCAGCAAACCTTTTTGGATTTAACAGGGTTAGTTCACCCAAAAATGAAAATTCTGTCATTAATTACTCACCCTCATGTCGTTCCAAACCCATAAGACCTTCGTTCATCTTCAGAACACTAATGAAGATATTTTTTTATGAAATCCGAGAGCTCTCCCTGCACTGTTTACATTACGTCAACAGCATAAGAGTCTGACACAGGCTAGAAAAAATTACTGAATGAAGCAATTATTTCTCCGTTTTTTTGCGCATAAAGTTTTCTGTCACTTTATAAAATTAAAGTTGAACCACTGTAGTCACATGGACGATTTTAACGATCTCTACTACCTTTCTGGACCTTGAAATCGCTCAGATTTTATCAAAAATCTTTAAATTTGTGTTCCGAAGATGAATGAAGGTCTTATGGGTTGTTTATTTTTTTTGGGTGAACTTACTTTAATGGTGACGTCCGATATGATCATTGTAAATGGTCACGCTCAACTGTAAGACATCCTTTGTTACAGTGTAATTATATATTAAAAGGAAGTATATGTAAGATTGCGGCCAAAACTGGCACTGCAATCACTATCCCATCTCCCCCTACCCCCTGACTAGAGGTTGCCAGATAGGCTGCAGGATCCAGCAGGAAGGTTTGTAGCTGCAGCTGTGCTAACTAGAGCAGAGCTGGCAACCCGGATGGCGAAACACTACTGATTTTGTGATTGGTAGATAGGAGGAGGGTGGAGCTTCAGGTCAAAACACATCATCATGTCAACATTAACATCAGTTGAGGGCTGCAACAACAACTTCTAAATGACAATATCCTGGCCGGACTACTGTTGTCAGTGATATAAGTATTTGAAATTAACATGATTTTTTAATGCCTAGTGACATATCAGGGCCATTTTATGATAACCGACGGCAGTAAGCTTCAGGTGTTTGTTAGTTACATGTAATTATGTATAATGTATTGTCATTACTACAGTAAGTAGATGTAATGTGTAATAATAACATTATAGCCGTGTCATAAACATTATGATGAGCGAGTCCCACTGTACCAACACAATAAAACATTTCTTACCGGCTGCATGCCATCTGCCATTTCACCCGAGCCTATGTGTGTCAGATGAACGAAATTTGTGGGCTCTCCAATCATGCTACGGTCAATTCTCCTCCGTTTCTTCTTCTGTAAACATAAAGGCTTATATTAAAGAAAGTCCAGCATAAAGATGCAAAGCAAATGATTATGAAGACGACTTAAGCCACAGGTGTTCAAAATATGAGTGTAGTGATTGAACTCAATAAAGCCTGTCATGTGACCATATACCAGTACCAGTGTAAGTGATATTACACACATTTTTCCCTATGGAATCTATTTCTGGACACATCCTGAAGTTTCCAAAAATTCCCAAGTGTTATTTTACTAAAGAGTTTCTCTTTTCTTTCTTTCCCAGATCTCGACCATGCAGTAAAGTTGGTGAGAGATTATAAGTAAATCTAAAAAAATAAAAAACCTTGTATCAACAACCAGAATAATTATTTGATGAGATCATGTGCCATAGTAGGGGTGTTGGCATACATGCCATTACTTGTCTGCCCACAGTGAACTAAGTACATTTAACTCAACACACAGCACTGGATTTATATTGTCAAACATCAAATACATCTAGACTCATCTGAAAACTTACACGATAGTTTCTGAAATTGATCAGAGATCATTTAAGGTCAGTGTTCAGTTAATTTGTTTGATGTAAAAGTGTACAAGCAAGCCGAGTGCGTTTAAAAAGGTGGTTTGTGTATGGTCCAAGTAAACTCTTGTAACGTTTACAATTGATCATCAATTGAATCATCCTAACTCACAGGCAGAGTTGCGATTGATTATTATTATTTTTATAAAGGGGGTCATGACATGAGAAATAAAATGTGCTTTGATCTTATGAGAGGTCTTTGTTCATTAAAAAAATCTTGGAATAAGGTTCCATAGCTGAATTTCCTTCTCATTATAAACAAAGCATTTATTTAGTAGCTCCAAAAAAGCGACTCATCAAAATGATATTGCAGGATCTATGATCCCACACTGGTGTATACATTAGCATATGACAGCCTATACATTAGCATACAGGACAAATGGAAGAGTAGGTTTGCTTTGACGCGCCCAGTTTAAACAGCTCATTTGCGTCTCTGTACAGACTTCCCAGGATCCCAGCGTCAGAAACAAATGAATAGTTTATATATTAATGCCGAAAAAATATATATTCATGAATGCTTTTTGGAGTCAAACTCTTTTGACAAAGCTTGAACAAAATTTAATACCTCATAAAATCGTGATTAAGACTTTTTAATACCTTTTAAGGGTCTTAATTTTCCCAAAATGGATTTATCAACTTAATACTTTTAAAGATTTTTTAACAGTATAAAAGCTCAGCTGAATTAAAAGATAAATTCATGTTTTATGTCTTCATTTGGTTACCAGAAAATACACAACACATGCATGAAATATTTTTATAGAAATTGAATTATAAAGAAAAAAATTATATGATGGTTGTGAATCAATTTATGAATTCAATTGATTAAGTAGCTAGTAGCCTACTATTTATTGGTAAATATTACAGCAAGCAAGAATCACAGACTACTGCAGACCAAGGCAGCTCTGGCACAATTACAAAAACACTTCTATAAATTACTAACAGTTTCTTTACAGTTATTGATGTATGTACCGAAAAAAGGTACCATTAGCTACCGGTACTAAATTCCAGGTACTGGTTAAAATGTGAACGCTACCCAACCCTATGTACAAGCCACTACTGCTTTTAAGTTTGGAGTTGCAAGATGTCAAGAGTTTAAAAAAATAAAAAATAAAAATAAATAAAAAAATAAATCACCCAATCAGAGTTTTTCTGTTAAATGGGTACATTTTCTGCCCGGTGTTACTCAATCTTTGCAATCTGGCAATTATGCGCACATGCTGCCGCCAATGATATGAATCAGTACACTAGATGAGGTCAAATAAACCATGTGTATGAGTTGAGAGTGTAATAACTGATGAAATGTAAAAAATAAATTCCTTGACAACAATCTTTGTGATTATAATTTTCAGTAAAATTATCATTATTATCAGTTTAACCAATACAAGTTTAACAGTTTAGTCGAAAAACTTGACTAAACAAAAACATGACAAGGTTGACTAAATATGATAAAAACTAAAAAGTACATTTGACACAGGACTAAGACTAAATAATAATAAAAAACATCTGACAAAATTAACACCAGTTGAAAGATGAAGAAGCCAACTGTAGCAGCTGCATCACAATCCTTAAGTAAATTATTTCATAATGCTTTGTCTGTAAACAACACTTTTATGGATAATGCTTTCAAAACGCTTACACATGTGCAATAGCAAGTGCAGTGGATGTTGATACTGTTTCCTATACGCAATGAAATTAGCCAATCATAACTGTGGCAGTTTACTGGCAAGTTTTAAAGGACCAGCCCCTTAAAAACAGATTTTTTTAAATTATTATAAATAATTACATTACAAATGCATTATTGTTATTATTAATTATTATTATTATTATTATTATTATTACCTAAGTGCTAATTAAGAACAAATTATTGAACGAAGGTCTTATGGGTTTGGAACGGTTTGAGGGTGCATCTTTTAAAGGTGTTTACTTTCATAATCTGTCTATAGCCAATGGCCCATAGCACAAGCTTTAGTCCTTATCACCTTCTACAAGGAGACACTTAAGTAAGGTAATCATTTTATCTAAATCAGTTTAAGAAAATTGTTCTTGTGATGGGAAGTAGCATTGGTCTGTATAGATGCCCCCCCCCCCCCCCCCCCCACACACACACACACACACAACAATAGAACAAACAAGAACCTAAAAATAAAAAGAGGAAGGAGGGAGGAAAAGAATGAGAACTCCCAGCTCCGAGAAGCCAGCTTCCCTTCAGAACCCCCTGTCATTGTTACAGGAGACTATGGCAAACCTGGGTCACTCATCATTGGCTCAGAACCCCAATCCAGACAAAAAACAAACTAACAAAAATTGAACTCAGCCAAATAATTTGTAAAATATGCAAAGCTATTCTAGGAATAAAAACATGATTCTTTTACTTACAGAAATGTTAAAAGGATAGTCCGCATTACTGCCATAATTTACTCTTCCAAAACTCTTGCCTTTATTTATTTTTGTTTTGTAACCAAAAGAAGAAGTTTAGCAGAATGTCCAAACATTCTCTATTTCAATGAAATGAAAGTAGAGAGCCAGGGACTGTTATGTGCCAATATGCTCATAAAAAAGAACCATAAAAGGGATCCATACTATATAACTTATGCTCTATTTTCAAAGTCATATGATTATTTTGTGTGAGGAACAGATCAATGTTTTAGTCATTATTCACATAAAACCGCTTTTCAAACTTGGTCTGGTACAACGCATCTTGAATATGCACATGAACGAATGAGATTTGAGAGCTCAAGTTGAAAATAACATTTTAGAGAAGAGTAACTTATATCAAACTATATATGGCTTTAAGACTTGGAATATAGTCATATGGGTTTAGAATGAATGAGTAAATGAGGGTAAGTAAATGACAAGAATTTAATTTTTGGGTGAACTCGAAAAGAAGCGCCCATGAAAAATTTAACAAAAATAAATGAGATGCATCATTCACTACCGTTTAAGATTTTGGGGTCGGTATGAGTCTTTTAAATACATCTTTTAAACTCACCAAGACAGCATTTATTTAATCAAACAGAAAAACAGTTAAAAAATTGTATGTTGTGAAATATTACTAGTGTTGTAAAACAGCCATTTTGTACTGCAATATATTTGATAGCAAAGCTGAATTTTCAGCATCATTACCACAGTCTTCAGTGTCACATGTTCTTAAGAAATCCTTCTAATATGATGATATGCTGCTCAAGAAACATTTCTTAATACATTTTGAACACAGTTGTGTTTAATATTTTTGTGGGAACCTGTGATACATTTTTCCCCAGAATTTTAATGAACAAAAAGTTCAGCAAAGTTCACAGAAAAAAATATCTGGAACATTTGTTAAAGGGTAAGTTCACCCACAAATTTAATTTGTCATTACTGGCTCACCCTAATGTTGTTTCACACCTGTAAGACCTCCGTTCATCTTCAGAACACAGTTTAAGATATTTTATATTTTTATAGTGCATTTTGGTCCAAAACAAAACAAATTCACAAAAACTACGACTTTATTCAGCATTGTCAATCCGCTGATTCATAACTGTTTGAATCTTTATTTGAGGATTGAAAACCAAACCGGAAGAGAAGACAATGCTGAATAAAGTCGTAGTTTTTGTTATTTTTGGACCAAAATGTATTTCCGATGCTTCAAGAGATTATAATTAACCAAATGATTTCACATATGGACTACTTTGATGATGTTTTTATTCCCTTTCTGGACATAGACAGTACAGTGTGCATACACTTAGATACGCTCTCGGACTAAATATAAAATATCTTAAACTGTGTTCTGAAGATGAACGAAGGTCTTAAAGGTGTGGAACGACCTTAGGGTGAGTCAGTAATGACATCAATTTCATATTTGGGGGAACAAACCCTTTAATATATTCACTTTTGATCAAAAAATCTTTGCAAAATAAAATCTTTGTTTTATTTTTTATCTTACTGACCCCAAAACTCTTGATCATTTATCATAATAATAAATACGCATGTATGGCCACATTTATCAGACTTCCTTCGCATGCAAAGTGGTTTGAATCCATGACGCTACCTCTACACATTCACACGTCCAATGACAGAGCATTCTTTGTCCATCTGAGTTTCACGTCTGGCTTCACTCTCTAAAACACATTTGCACTCCTGACAAACTCCTGAGACTTATCTGGGTCACATTCACATCAGCTGAAAGGTTTCTTTTCTGTCCTAGACCAGCGTGAGTCATTCTTCGCGTGATTAGCGAACACAAAACTCGCATGAGCCACGGGGAAAGCCAAATTGACAAAATTAGTCCAGATGTTGATCTCAAGAGGAGCCTGGTATCAGTACCTGTGATTCATGCAGATTCTCAAAAAAACTAAGTTTTACTGTATTAGAATGGTCTGGGAAATAAACCAATAAATCTCTCCAAATGAGGCACTTACCGGAGGAGGTTTGGCTACCACGCAGCATCCGATCTTATGCCAGAACGCACTCATCTCCGGCACGCACCGGTTGGGTTCCCCACTCTCTCTCGCCACCCTGCAGGCCGTTCAGAGACGAGATAGAAAGAGAATATGATCCTCAGCACTCAGCGATATAAGCCGTGGCTCGTCCAAAAACCTCTGTCCTGGTCACCGACAGAATCCTCGTTGATGTTGTCGGTGCTTTAAGTAGATATAAGACACCCTTAATTCCCTCAGCTATTCTTGGCCCCTGATATCCAGTTGATTCTGTAGGACTGTGGGATTTATGCGAGGCAGTGATGTTGCAAAACAAATCTGTTTAATAAAAGAAAGAAAAAACTATTTAAATGAAGTAGACATTAATCAATCATACAGGCACACCATATATTTAACTTACCACATAAAAAGAAGACACTCTGAATGAAGAAAATAAAACAAATCTAATATTGACTTTAAAAATGAAAGCTAGACATTCTTCATTTTTTTAATCGTAATATCATATTAATATAACAGTAACACAGTACTTTGATTTATAAAATGGCATTGAATGATTACCATATTCATTTAGTATGGCATTTATTTACACAGCCCAACCAAAAAAGTTACTGATTGGATTGAAATGCTTATGAGTCTATGATTGGATGATTATTATCTAGCATAATATGGAAGTTATATGTTTGACAACAGCTCTTCTAAACCTAACTGATGGAGTGTGTAGCTTTTCACTTCTTTAAGGGGTGGTTCTGTGTTTTTTTTTCAAGGCTTGGTTCTGTTTATGGGGCGCAGTATAACGTGTCGTAATACTTTTTTTTTTTCCTCGAATTTTTATTATATTTTACCTTTATTCCACACCACTGTCTCCACTGTCTTTTGAACGGATTGTTTGCTTCCTGCTTCTATGAAGCCCATCCCTCCAAAAAACGCAATGGTCTTTGATTGGTTAGATGCATGTCTGCAACACTCTAGCCTACTGCAACAGCTCTATATTATAGGTGTTTGACATCGGCTGCGACTGGATGCATGCAATCGGTGAGAGTAGCTGAGTGCAGGCGGGAAGGAGCTGCAAACGGAGACGTGACGTCGGACACTTTCTGCTTCCCGTGGTGAAGCCTTTGCAAACTTTATCACAGCTGAAGTTGAATAAATGCAATATTTCTCAAATACAAAGATGTTTCAAATGACATTTTCATTCAATACTTTATGCACTGCTTAAAAAAACATCTGTTTGGACAAGATTAAAGTTCAACATATAAACCTACACTATCAATGAAGTGTTGTCAACGGTTTTTATCAGTTTTAGTTTGATAAACATGAGAATATAACATTGCGACTACATGAAAAGAGGTTTTGCTGTTATAAATAAATGATTTGTGAGCATTAGCGTAACATAAGGTTTTAGAATAAACACACGTGATCGCTGTCATGTGGTGAATCCAGCCAATCGTGGATCAGCTGTGTCGTCATCAGAGCTTGTGCAGTCACCCTTGAGAATCTGCACCGGCTGCATCAGCCAGCTGGTCTCGAATCGCTCTCACTGTCACAGTCACGTGCCGTCGGCGCTGCCTCAAGTCGGACAAAATTTCTAACCGGCATGCACTGCTTCAAGTCAGCCGCCGATCGGTTTGCGCATCGCTGGGGGAAGTCGAACAAGCCTAATGACTGCGACATGGCCTCGCCCACTTTGTGGCGTGTTCGTGGGGCAGTGTTTATGTTAATAGCAAGGGTTTATGATGTCATCTTGTTGTAGTCCAAACCTGCCATTTTTGTAGGCAATAAACTTTAAAAGACAATATCTCCATTTGCATTGAACTTTCAGTGCTGTAACTTTGAAGATTATGCTCAAGCTGCAACATTACACACTAACTAAAGTTAAAAAGTGAAATCGCATGCAACCACCCTTTTAAACTACCATATAGGAAGACACATCATAGCCATATTCCAGAATGACAATGTCAAGATTCATCAGGCTCAAAATATGAAAGAATGTTTTGGAGGGAGTATGAAGAATCATTTTCACATATAAACTGGAACCTCTGAGTCCAGACATTACATTTATTGGAAGTCTATGGGATGTGCTGGAAGAGACTTTACAGAGCATTTGACTCTTACATTATCTTGACCAAAATGTATGCACCATCAAAAAGTCTTTTTTGGCTGAGCAGTTTATATGGTAGTACCCAAAATAACTTTAATTAAAAAAAATAAAAAAATAGTACTACAAAATGTTCATAAAAGAAAAAAGTACTATGGCAGGATCGGCCATCATGCAGTAATTTGACATTTCCACACGTATCATGTAATACAATGGAACTTTGATATATACGATGTACTGAATGATTAACATGTTCATTAATGGTGGTAACCCAATTAATTTAAAAGAATAACATGGTATTGCGGTGCAAGTTGAAAAAGTTTATAATAGATAAATTGATTCACTGGTTAATAAAACAACCAATATTAGTACAAACAACGCTTTGTAACGTCTCACAGCTTAAGCTAGGCTGTCTAAATAGACAGCAGACTCTTTATGCTGTCTAGGAAGGCAGTTCAGTGGTTCACAATTTTTTTTTAAAAGACACACAACCGCTTTCTTCGCACTGAGTACGTTATTGTCCATAACCGTTACAACGAAGAGAAATACACGGAAAATCAGTATAATAATGAGCAACAAACCTGTTAAACTGACAGCTGCTAAACACACCCAGAATGAGTTCAGTAAACGAAGGAACCACGGTTTAACGTTACAAAGAAACAACCACTCAGCCTCAAGCAGAAAAAAAACAAACAGCCCAGAGGAAGTTAAGGAAAATAAGAACGCAGTGTCTAAAAGTTCAGAAATGTTCGACTAGTTTTAACTCGCAGCACCTCGATGATTAAGTTGTCAGAGAATAATCTGACTAAAGTTAACTAAACTACCAGCGTCCAACGCTTATCTTTCTCGCCTTTATTAGCCTACTCGGCGCTGTTCTTATTTAAACTGAACTGTTACTGAAAGTTTGGCACTGAATACCGGGTCATGTTAGCGGCTCAAATGAATTAATAAAGTTCAACAGAGCCTTGGAAAAAGTTGTTTTTCCTCACACGAATTAAAGTATAAAGAAAATGCTTCCTTACATGTAAAAGAAATTCCCGGTGAACGGCTGGAGTGAAGCGCCTCTTGTGTGAAGTGCTGAGGGTGGAAATGACTCTGTGTTTCCCAGTCCCAGATCACTGAGGTGTGGTTGAAGTTTCCCCCATTAAAATGAGGAAATACTTCAAACCAGAGACCATCAGCGCCACCAATGGGCTACTGATATATCCGACGAATGTAGCAGAAACAACCAGTCCATTTTTTTACGGTCTATGGTGCAGACATACATAAAACCTGCCTTTCTACAGAATCCCCCCCCCCCCCCCCCCAATCATTTGTCGATTATTTTATGAAAATTGAGAGGTTTATTTAGATTAATTTCCTCCAGCTTACTTTTCTACATTTAAATCTCTATCAGTCTTTAGAATAGAGATTCCGTTTGCAAAAGCATTTAAAAGCTGTAAATTACGAAACCTGCAAAAACAATAAATAAACAAATAAATTAAGTAATCCACCGAAAATTCTACATAAATAAATAAATATGCAAACAAATACATTAATAAATACATAAATATTCGGTATAAATATATATATAGATTAAATGTGGAGATCATAATTAAATAAATAAAACGAATGGTGTACGTGTGTGTGTGTGGGGGGGGGGGATATAAATGTTAACGGAAATGCTAAACTAAAAGTTGACATTTTTACTTTTAACTGTTCGTTCATTTTTTTTTAATGTAGCCATAAACAGATTTCCCCAAAATTCGTATTAATGTAATTATTTATCTCCACGCACATTTCATTATTTATTTATGCAGGAATATGTGTATATTTTTTATGTATTTATTGTTTTTGCAGCTTCGTCCTCCATAATGAATCAGTGTTATATATTTTTATATATAAAATGTAACAATGCATGCTTACACAATAAACCCTTTACATTGGAAAACGTAAGCAATCTCAGCAGTCGAATTCTAAAGAGAGATTTAAATATTAAAATAACAAGTTGGAGGAAATTAATTTGCATAAACCTCTTCATACTGTTTTCTTCTGATGTAGCTAATATCATAGACTGTAAAAAAATATCTACCAGTTTTGCAGTATAGGGTGCGCTACAGACGTCTCAACTTTTAAACACTACCAAAGAAGAACCACTCAAACAGTTCTACTTCCGGTACCGTTCGTGCGCCATCTTTGACGGTAAATAGCCCATATTATGTTATTTTTGTTTTCAAAAAGTATCGAAAAGTATGATAGAACACTAAATCGTATTAAATAACCGAAGCATACGTCAGTTTTTTACCGTATACAACTTGTTATAATACAGTGAAAGTCTTCTGGAAACATTTTGGCGAGGTGAGCAGCTGAAGTTTTGCTTTATTCTGTTTACTAGAAACTGACTGCAGGAGTTTGATGAACTGTCATTAAAAAAGATTTTAATTACATATTTTGCATGGTTTTGGCGACATAGTAACTGCAGACGACCACTTGTCAATACCATAGCTAACGTTATATTAACTTTAAAACTTTAATAACTTAAACTGGAACGTAACTTACTCAAACTTGTTGAAGAAGATACAGTTTCACTATTTTCAATAATTTGTTCTTTACTTGTCAGATTATTAGCTTGCACACAAAAACAATCTGTAGTTTAATAGCATGGAAAATAGACTGTGTATATTACCAAAATCTCGTTGAAGACAACCAATAAGTTAACAATAGGAGTTGTTAGGCTTGTATTCATATAGAAATCAAAATGCTTTTTTTGTAAATAATAACATTATATAATACCAAATAAAGTCTGTGAAAATGTCCATCCAGCCACACATGGTATTGTAAACAAAAAGTGCCCAGCATGAACTCAACTTCCCCCGGAACTTGCCTTATTATAAAATGATGACTATTTCCCGCCCTGTCATTAATAATGAATTATGTATAACGTTATGTATACATCCGCTTCCCGTCACTTAAAACACTGGAAATACCCTTGGAATTATGTCTTATTATAAACACAAACAGCGTGTCATTCAGCATATAGTTTGTTTATATGGAAAACCGTTTCCTAAATATCTTTTGTACATTTTTTGAAACACTACATTTTGTTAACACCCCATGAAAGTAAACAGGTGGTTGTCAAGATATAAAGCAACTTTTCATTATCAGTATTTAGCATATTCTGATGCTCAAACCTTGTTTACATCGTTAGATGTCGCTTGTGGATTTGGGAAAGCGGTTGTTGGAAGCAGCGCGCAAAGGACAGGATGATGAAGTGAGGTCGCTTATGGCCAATGGAGCTCCTTTTACTACGGACTGGGTGAGTTGTATATGCTGAAGCATACTACATTTGCAGATCAAATGCCTATTGTCTGCCATTTATAATCTGCAGTTCACTAAAACATAGTATTGACAATGGTGATATGTTTTAGCTGGGTACCTCGCCGCTTCATTTAGCTGCACAATATGGGCACTACTCCACCGCTGAGGTGCTTCTCCGTGCTGGCGTGAGTAGAGATGCCCGCACTAAAGTTGATCGGACCCCCCTGCACATGGCTGCGGCTGA
Organism: Pseudorasbora parva; assembly: GCF_024679245.1. Classification (NCBI taxonomy): domain Eukaryota; kingdom Metazoa; phylum Chordata; class Actinopteri; order Cypriniformes; family Gobionidae; genus Pseudorasbora; species Pseudorasbora parva. The sequence continues at coordinate 13,829,437 of NC_090178.1, read as the reverse complement.
TGGCCACTCAAGCATTGTTGAATTATTGGTCAAGGTAAGAGCGGATGATCTCAGAATAGGATTGTTTGAATTTTTGTTGTGTTGTTATTAAATTCTGATTCATAACTGGGACAGAGTGGAGCAGACATCAATGCCAAAGACATGCTGAAAATGACCGCCTTGCACTGGGCTACAGAACACGGGCACAGGGGAGTCGTGGAGCTGTTGGTCAAATATGGTGCTGATACTCACGCCCTCAGCAAGTTTGACAAGACGCCTTTTAACATTGCAGTGGACAGAGGAAACACTGAGCTGATGCTCTTGTTACAGGTAACAATTCCCAGATGATATTAAGGCACAATCTAAAACTCACCAGCTGCTTTGTATTTAACATAGTTTTTAGTTGAAATCAAGCTGCAGTATCTTAAATTAATAATTGGATTGTTTGTTGTTCTAGGAGGGAATGCAGAACCAAGTTAACATGAATCCAGAAAGGACTATCTTAAGCAGCACATCACCTGCCACCACCAGCCCTCAGTTCATCATCTCATCCTCTGGAGTGGTCAATCTCTCTGATATTGTTCTCACCAATGCTAAGGCTAACACAGGTATGAGTTTCAATACATTAGGGTTAGATTTACTAAAGATGGCAAATTAGTGTGAGAGCACAATCCCATAAAAGCAGCGATGGGAGTGGAATGTTCTGCTCGTGATCTACTATATATTTTGTGTCTGAAAGAGAAACTCCTACAAATGCAAATGCATCAAGGACAGCTGCAAAAATAACCCTGTCCATGCCTTTTCAGCGCTCATTTTTTACTCACTGCAAAAAATGCTTTTATTACTTAGTATATTTGTCTTGTTTCTAGTCCAAACATCTAAAAATTCCTACATTATTAGACAAGCAAAAGTAAGATTATTTTGCTTATTATTTTGCTTATTTTAAGTTATTTTCCCCCCACAATAAGACAATAATTTTTACTTGTCTAGTAAATATCTCTTAATATAAGAATTTTTAGATATTTTGACTAGAAACAAGGCAAAAATACTAAGTAAGGAAAGCATTTTTGTAGTGCTGTGTGTTTTTAGTAAATCCTGACAGTGTTTTTTTTAATGCCAAGAGGATTTGCACTGGTGCAAGATGTTAGTTAATCTGCTTCTGTTTCTTCAGAATATTTGCCTGAAATGAAACTTGGACATCATTTTTATTTAAAACCAAATAATGAATAAAACCTTGCACAACACTCAAACTTGCTAATGTTGTATTATTATTTTTTTGTATGTTTTATCAATGTGCCTTCTACAGGTTCGGGTATACGAGGTTCTAAATATTTATACTTTTTTGTCCCTGTGACAATGGCAGTGGAAATCTATTCTTTCTATCCTACCTGTCTAAAATCATCTTAATATTTTTTTATTTTTTTTATCCTGTATATTGAGTTAAACCATTCAGTTAAAAGCAAGGAGTTTTCCACTTACACTACTGTTCAAAAGTTTGGGGTTATTAAGACTTTCTAAAATAAAGAATAGTTTTTAGAAATTAACAGAAGACTCATTACAGTGATCAAAAGTGATACTAAAGACATTTATAATGTTAAAAAAGACTTTTTTTTGTGCAAATACATGCTCTACTTTTGAACGTTTTATTCATCAAAAATTCCTAAAAAAAAAAAATCACTGTTTCCACCAAAAATATTAAGCAGCAAAACTGTTTTTGACATTGATAATAATAAGAAACGTTTCTTATTAAAAAAAATAAATAAATAAAAATATGATGATGCATGGACCAAGGTGACATAAAGTTCTTTCCATCGATCAGTTTCTTACTTTCACATTTTAAAAGTTTCATGAGGTTAACTTATATACCCTACTTGTGGTTAGTCTGCACAAATACCTGCATCAATGCTTGTTTGCTTTGTGGCCCCTTTAAATACGGTTTAAAAAAAGACCGGGCATTCAATTTACGTCAGAGGAGTTCACAAATCTTTGTACAGCGGGTGGGCAGGCGGGGCAGGGCAGGGCGGCCAGAACAAATTTTGAGGCTCTCGCCAGCGGCGGTGTGAACGCACAAATTTGAAACATCTCTCAAAAACATTTAAATACCAGCCTCAAATTTGAATGGTACTGAACTTTTTGAACTCTTTTGAACCTTTAGGCATACTTTGTAAACTTATGATGATTTAATTTCCCTTGAGATATAACTTAAATACATGACTTGTGACACTTTTGAATTGAATTGTGCTTTAAATTTAATTTTGTTTTAGTTCATTAGAAAATTACCAGCCATTGGCATTGTATTTACTCACTAAAGCCAATTTTTCTTGCATTTTCTGCTTGTTGAATATTCTTTTTAATATTGATATTTGGGAACATTACAGTCTCTTACAGACAAACTGCTGCTTATATTCCTGCAGGGGCTTCAGAGAGTGTGATTTCTGCGGATTCAGTGGATTCTGCCATCCAGCATCTTGTAGGGGAAGATGGTCAGAGAGTCATCACCATAGTAACTGACCAACAGGGAAATCTGCAGCCTGGCAACTTGGGACAGAAATTCTTTGTCACAATGCAGGGGCAGCAAAGTGAGTAGATTGCTGCAGCATTAGTTTATGGCTCTTTTAGGACTTTGCAGTATTTATATTCTGACATGCCTGTATATATATATTAGTGGTTGCGGTGCCAGCGGGTCAGATTTCAGAAGAAATCATAACAGAGGACACCAAACCAGTTCCAGCACGGAAGCGGAAATTCGAATCAACCGTAAACCACACAGATGTCAAACATAAGGTGTGACCAGTAGGGATTCTTTTTTTAATCTTACATTTTGTAATGCAAAACCAATATCAGGGTTAAAGTCGGCATGAAACATAACATGAAATTATTATTATATGTGAACTTTATTATTGAAACTGCAATATTCCATTGATTTTTATGGTTACTAGGGTTGGGTATCTTTTTGGATTTTAGCGATTCCAATTTTTGTTGATTCCAATATGGTAAAAATTTAAGTCCAAAATTTAAATATAAAACATATTTCATATTCTGTGACATTGCTGAATACCATGAACAAAAACCAGCAGCCTAAAGAAAAACCAAACTAATAAAATTGACTAACTAATATAAATTTCAAATATTATTAAAGACAAGTAAACGGCAATACAATAAGAATAAATAAGCAAATTAGCAAAAAGTTCAGAATTTGAGATCAAATGTAAAATAACACTGCATTTCTTTTTCTACATATAATATAGAGCAAAAGGGGCTTTCTCAGTGGAGTAACCTTTTCATAGCTCCAAGAACTATTGGTGGAAGTACCCGGATTTTGGCGTGTTCGCACCGCAGGAACTTGTAAACATTTTAGTTCTAGGAACTCCTTTTGGGGAACTAATTTAGCTTATACTTTAGAGTAGGGTCTAACCCAGCACAATAGAAACAACCAGTGACGTAAGAGTACGCTGATTGTCTGAATGCATGGGAAACGCCAGCATCTGCCATTTTTAATGTCTACATGCACAGATTATAGTCTGTATATTTACTCCTGAAACTAACTCTACGAACATGGAAAACAGTGATAGATGGACCTCTCAACCTTCACGCTAAAGAGAAAATCAAGCGCAACTTTGAGGGGACCAATACATGATTATGTATTTCTGCTAAGCTAGGGACATTGGGCATCGACCACATGGCAAACGCTAATACTTTTTTATCAACTGTCTAATTTCTTTGTATAGCAGTTATATCTAATAAGGTATTAGACAAGTCCGTGAAGACGTAGAATGTGAGAGCTGTGTGCTCAGGCTCTGCTGATTTCTGCGCCCTCGAAATAAAGGTCATCCGTGCTGTCAAAATAAAAGTCACAACAACAAACGCAGCTTATGTCACATCAAAGTTCCTACTAGCAGTGCGAAAGCAACCAGGAAAATGGCCTTAAAGGAACCACCCTGGTGGCAAGTTCCTAGAACTACCCAGTGTAAAAGCCCCTAAAGTTAAAAAAAATTAGGCAGTCAAGATCATTGAGTGATTTGCTTTTTATTTTGTTCTTTGATTTAATGACACATACAGCAAGTTTATTAGGCTGCTGTCACTTTGAGACCAAATGCAAGGATTCAATATACTGTTTCACATTTCACATCACATGCTTTCTTTCTCAACTGTTTATGTTCACTTAAGACATCACCGACTGCGTTTACAAGGATATTTTGACATTTCTCTGTTCAAGCGCAAGGAGACGTAAAAAAGAGCTATGTTTATTATTTGCGTGATGAATTGAGTTTTCTTTTGCTTCGTCTTTTGGCTCAAATGGTTTAAAATCACATTAAAATGCGCACACAAAAATACATAATTGGAAATTAAATATCTTATTTTATAACAAGTATCCAATTCCAGAATTTCATAACTTCAATGTTTGGTGTTTTCTGCAGGAGTCTAATGAGAAGGACAGTAGGGAACTACTGGAACAGCAACTAAAAGAGGCAAACAGAAAAGCCCAGGAGTACAGACAGCAGTTACTAAGAAAGGAACAGGAAGCTGAGCAGTACAGGCTCAAACTAGAAGCCATTGCCAACGGGCAGACCAATGGCACCAGCACAGAGCCCCAAGAGGAAGTGGTGCTCCAGGAAGAGGAAGAGGAAGAAGAAGAAGAGGAGGAGGAGGAGGAGGTGGTTGGTGAAGAGGAAGTTGTCATGTTGCCAGAAGGGGCCATCATCATTAAAGAGGAGCCTCTTGATTCGACAGCAGAGGAAACAGTGACATTAGTAGAGGCGGCAGATATCACAGCCACTTCTGAGGGCATGCCGTAGCCGTGAACCCAAAGACTCAAACACTGGTGGCATGTTGTATTTATTTATTGTAACTCATAACCTTTTGTTTTATCCTTTTTTACTTGTAGCATTCAGTTTCTGTACAGACCTCTACAAAGACGTAGCATGAATTATTTAGGTGGCCACAATGATGCTGAGCTGCTCAGATTGGTAGAATAGGAAGATCAGGCGTGTTCTTTTAACATACGGCAGTGCAAGATGCTTTTCAATCAAGCCCTATTAGTACTACTACAATAGTGTACTTAAAGGAATGTTCTGCGTTCAATACACACTATTTTGACTCGCCTTGCATTACTGAGGTTTTTTTTTGACACTTGGATTACTGATTCAGTAAAATGTATAATTTGAGTTGTAAAGTTATTTGAAAATGGTTTACCATTGTCATGACTTCAAATTTGAATGTATATTGTCTGGACTCATAGTGTGTCTTTTTAAAAGTATTGTTTTTGTTTTTTTTAGAAACTGAAGGACAAGTCATATTGCAAATGTTGTCGATATAGCTTAACTTGAACACGAAACATTCCTAAAATAGTGACATTAGAGTAAAGGTTAACAGTATATCATATAAAGAACATGAGATTAGGCCTCTATTATGTTATGGCTTTGTGAAACATTGACCTGCTCCTGCAGCTTGAGGAGTGTTTTATTGATGCAGTTGACATTGGGTGACGTGATAATCGAAGTAGCTATGTATTTACTTAACTCCTTCATGTTTTATAATACTTTTAGCTGTTTATAAAGATAACTTACTCTAGTCAGAGTATAATAATGAGCAATGGTTTTACTTTTTTTTTTTTATCTTACATAATTTCCTTTGTTCTGTTAGACACTAAATCATGATTTGCATTTCAAAGTTTTGTGCTCTAAAAAAAGTATGCAACATGTCTGTGCTTTTGTCTTTCACTGTGAAATTCCCCAGTTAGCAGCTTTTACAGTCTTTAAGTTTTACAATTAAGTTATATCATCAGTTGTGTTCGATCCTTGTATGTCAAGTTTTAAAAATGTGAATGAACGCTGTATGAAATTTTATGGAACTAGACCTTAATTACTCTATAGATTTCCTTCTCATAGAAAAATGGTTTTATTTTATTTTTAGCTACACAGCTGATGATTAACATTCCATGAATTGGATTTTAAGGGCTTGCATAACCATTATTGTGCTTACTTTTGCTTTGTACATATGCAAATATTTGTTTTCTTCCATCTAAACTCATGGATATTAAGATTTTGAAGGACATTGTACTATTTATTGAATGAGTGATTCATTTGGACAAGATCATTTTCCCCTTCAAAGTCTTCAGCAGTGCTTTATAGGCATAAAATAGCAATCTTATGTGAACGTTGACATTAGATAATCTCTGTTGAAATTAGTTCCAGGCCTAAAACAAGATGTTTACACTTTTATTTTGTTGTACTTTTTTTTCAGTTTGTTGTAAGCAAATGCTTAGAGTTTAAATGTAAAGCAGACACAAGCATTATACATAATATAGATCAACAGGTTGTCCCTAAGATTTCTTTTTTGTATATTTTTTACATATATATTTTTGTAATTAAACACTATTGGGGCCTGTCTTTAGTGCACTTTTTTGGCTGCATTTTAGTATCTTTGGTCAAAATAAATATTTCTGAGGTTTGTTATATCTACGATTATTTATTTATTTTATTTAATAAAATATTCTTGCGCTGATTGAAAAACAAACAAAACAAGAACACTTATTCACCCTTTCCTTCGTAGTGATATTCTGGTCATGGATTCAAACCACTCTACCGAAACGCGTTTTTTTAATGATTGTCCTAATGCTACTTCCGTACCCACGTTACTGGCAAACGTGAGATATTTCTTTGTATTTATACATAATGTAAAAACTTGGTGTAATTTCAGACACGTTAGGTACATTTTTATTTCATGTTTTCGTCTTTACTATACTTTGAATGATTAGACAACGCTAATTTAGTACGATAGTTGCGCTACATATAACTTGCATGAGAAAGGAAGCACTTGAAAGCGGAATGCTGTGCTTTTGTTTACAGTCGGATTTTGACATCATGATAAATACTGAAGAAAATTAAGAGGAAAGACCGTAGCATATCCTGCACAACTGTTTTGTAGTTTACCTTTATCTCGCAGATATGTTTCCAGAATTGAATAGTATTCTCAATTCCACTCCAGACAGTTTCAAATCGGTAACTAATTATAGTAATTACTTCGTTTACACGCATAATGTAACTCACAAAATGTCATTAACTCTAACCGATGTCTACTGTAACGTTACTTGTAGAGTGACTTCATCCTGGTGTCTGACAGACAAGCTGACGCATCATTTCTCATTCATCACTATCTTTCTTTCTATTTACGAGGTAACGTTAAGTGACATACTGTATGCAATGAGAAAATCTTATGTTTATATACGTACGTTTATTTATAAAGTTATATATTTCCAGCTGGCTGTAAGGTGTGTTTTCTGGGTCTTGTTCAGTCCTTCAGCCACTACAGTGCTGTTGGTCAAAGGCTGGTAAGACAACATCTATTTGCTCTATTTAGACATTTTTTTATTACATTAATATGACTTAATATAATGTTTCTGTGCAGGGAGTGAGTCTGGCCCAGGCAAGAGAGAAGGGCCAGCTAGTGTTTCTTGAAGGACTGAAGGACTCGATTGGAGCAATATTACAGGAGGAAAGCAGTCAGGGGACACAACCTTTGAGTTATCTTAGGCATGTATAGCATATAAATCTAGTTTAAATACTTTATATCTGTTGCCTCTTCCTGTAAGTCACATACACAGATCAGGCATAACGTCATGACCATAAAGTGAATAACACTTTTCTGCGGAATACTGTGCGTGCAGATTCCGTGTGGGTCATAATGTTATGCCTGATCAGTGTATGTGTATTTTATATATATATATATATATATATATATATATATATATATATATATATATATATATATATATATATATATATATATATATATATACACATACATACATACATACATACATACAATACTAGTCTTGCCATTTTGTATTTCTAGGTCCCCAGGTGCTGGACTGAAAGGTCTGTTCAGATTCGTGGAAAGTTCTGTGCGTCAGAATGAAGATCGTGATGATGGTGAATCATGGGGTCCTCCGGTGTTACTCATAGATGATCTCAGTGTGGTCCTGAGTTTAGGTGTTACTGTTGGAGCAATACTAGACTTTACTCTCTACTGCCAAGCCACTGTGTGCTCTGAGTTACAGGTGAGTCAGTGTTTTTGGGTCAGTGCCTGAAATAATGCTAGACAATGCTTCATTGTGCAAACAAATTTTGTCTTGATATCAAGGGGAATATGGTAATTCTGGTGAGATGTGAGGAGGAGGATGTAGATGAGGATGAAGAGGGATCAAACCTGCTCCAGAGGGGTCTAGTTCATCAGTGTAACTTGGCGTTACATGTAGAGGGGTTACCCACAGGCTACTGCAGGGACATACATGGACAGGTGCGGTTTATTGTTAAAACTTCACTAATACTCTGTAATAAATGGCCCTGATTTAAGATAAAATTTTGATATTGTTTATTTATTTATCTATTTCAGATGGAGGTTTGGTGGCGACAAAATGGAAAGACCATGTACAACCCACAAAAAATATTTCATTTTAAGGTCCATGATAAAGGAGCGTCATTTTTCGCTCGAGGGACTTCTAGTGCTGTTCTCTAAGTTTTCCAATGAAAGTTTGTCATCACATTGAATCTCTAAATGAACTAATGTCATTATGTGCAGTAGTTTGTTTTATATAAATACATGTTGCAGATGTTATGTTCATTTGTGTGCATTTCTTGCTGAGTTAATTTTGTGTAGCAGTAAAATGAGTGCTTGAAAAAGTAATAACATTCAATGCACAAACATAAATCAAGAACTGGATGCTAGTTTATGCTTTTGTTTAAAGGGACAAAAGAACAAAGAAGAGCTGAAAGAAAATCCATAATAAGGGTGGGGTTATTAGGTATAATTTTTTTAAATATTATTTCTGGCTCATCCTCTGATGTGTCCATGATGTCCCCTGCCTGTGGCCCAAGAGATAGGCTTCATCATCCCTATCAGTCTTTGTGTTGATCAGTCTTTCTCAACTGTAGTCTTGGGGGACTCACCTACCTACTAGAATATTTTTAGATGGTCTATTTAAAACGCCTAATTCAACTCATTGGCTTCGGGTATTAGGTGGGTATCGAGTACGCTGCTGTATAATATAAGGTGGTTTGGAGGACAAATGCAGTTTTTTTCTTATGTGTGAAGACGACTGAACACGTTTTTATTCTCCTCAACTATAAGGTGACCACAAGGATCTTAGGGCATGATAATTTTTTAATTAATTTATAATTTTTGAATGATAAAATGATTTAAAAAAAAAAAAAAAGTTACATTATAAGATTTTCCCTGGATTTAAAACTTCACAGTCGCTTATGTAAAGTTGCCACAGAAGGCGCTGTGTATTTTGATTGTAACAGGCCAGAGTTGTTTATGTGCCACGCGGATTCATTTCAGCGAATCGATTCCTTCGAACAGTATCGTATAATTGAACAGACTGATTTATTAACCGGTTCAACTGATTCATTCAAACGTTCCGACTCGTTCATGAATCGGACATCGCCTATGTCGCCTTCCATCACTACCGTCTCTTGAACACCGATCGAATTTCCTGGTTTGCAGTGAGTGAATAGCGGTGAATAGATATGCAATCTACAAGAAAATGATATAATAAATGAGTTTTAATACTCCGTCTTTGGCGTTTTAAGAGTAAATAAGTAAATAATTAATTTGGATTTATTCCTGCTATACATATTATGTATATCAGTCGATATATCAAAAAGTAAACAAGGAAATTTTGTTACAAATCACGTGTTTAAAGCGACCGCCCTCTAAAACCGGACCTTGAGCTTAGATTTGCACGCTTCACCTTGCAGACATATATATAGAGGTGCTATTAGACCTGTGAGTTTTTATCATGGGCAGTTTGTATCTCTCAGGAGGTCGATGTATTCTTCGGCAGGTGTTATCTGGCCTACCCATCATGCTGAAGCGGCCGTACAGCCTCGATGTGTCAGCGCAGCTCCTGCGGACTGAAGGCTTCATAGATGGGCGTTGGGTGTCCGCTGCATCCACATTCCCCGTGTTAGATCCGGCCACTGGAGAAGAAATCGCGAAGGTGTCGGACTGCGGTACAAAGGAAGCTCAAGACGCTGTCAATGCTGCATACAAAACGTTTCACATGTGGAAGAGTCATACAGCCAAGGTGATCACCTGAATATGTCTGGGAAATGTTATTAATTTGCAGGATTCCCAGCAAACACACAACGTTGGCACAACGTACTCAACCTTCTAACAACGTTGACACAACATGGCCAAAAGGTTGCTGTAATACGTTGTGTGGTGAAGGTTGTTACAGTGTTGTCACAACGTTGACATTGAACCACCGTCCAGGATTGCTTAAAGTTGTGCCAAGGTATCTGGACAGCCACTGTCATAACTGTTCTGCATTAGACTTAATTACATGTGTAGGACGTTATAATTAAGCTTAGACAATAATGTACCAGGTAGCCATATTTAATACACACACACACACACGTGTGTGTATTTACATATTGCTGTTGTTGGATGAATTCATATTGTTGGATACAACTGTTATTCAGCAAGGATGCATTATATTGAACAAAAGTGACGCAAATGTTTTTTTGTACATTTTTACAATTTTTTAAATTCGAAATTATAATAATATTTCACAGTATTTTTGATTTACTCTATTTTAATTTATTTTTTTACATTTAATTCAATATAAAAATCATAAGTTCTCATGTTGATGCCTGCTCTTTGCAGGAAAGAAGCGTTTTGTTGCGGAAATGGTTCGATCTCATCATTCAGCACAGGGAAGATCTTGCCAAGTTGATCACAGCAGAGTGTGTATGTATACTGATCTTCTACATGCAGTGTACAACTTATTAACATGTCCATTTACAAGGATCCGGATATTAGGAGACGTTAACAGTAACACATATTTGTGTACAGGGCAAGCCCATGAAGGAATCTCTTGGGGAGATTACATATTCTGCCTCCTTTCTGGAGTGGTTCTCTGAAGAGGCCAGGCGTGTATATGGAGATATTGTTCCACCTTCAGCCAAGGACCGCAAGATCCTGCTGCTCAAGCAGCCGGTGGGAGTGGCCTCCATCATTACACCTGTGAGACTTCCTTCTTCATTGTGATAACACCACAATTTTCTTGTAATATACATTTCACATCACCAAATTTTTTAATGATTCTGAAACGACTCGATAGATAAATCAGTCTCTCTAAATCCCTCCTTTCTGCGAGCCTACTCTGCTATGCTTGGCCAGATGGCCAAACAATTGGTCTGTTACAATTGGTCTACCACTTGCAGCATGTTTTGGAAGCTAAATGCTCATTACCAAACTGAACTACAGCTGAGGCTTCCTCAGTCATCACCGATTGTACACACTGTAAAGACAGTAAAGATGACGTTGATTTTACCATGTCAATCCGAGTGCAAGTCCGATGATGAAACATTGGAAGAAGTTATTCGACCCAAACTCCATCGCAAGGACAACATGAGCAGGACGTTTCTCACTGATACGCTACTCATTTTGAGTTACATTATGAGATGTTGCAACTGTAATTCCTCACTATCGGTATTAACAAGTGTATGTCCATCAACAAACCCATGTGTATATTTCTAATTTATTCACAGTGCACATTCAGGAAATGTTCAATAACAGCACATATTAGCCGAACACTAATGTGAACGACGGATTTAACATTAAAGTTTGCAAAACAGATCTTGCGCCACCCTTTATCTTTAACCAGAGCAGTAAGAACGATACCAATCTGCATTTTTAGACAGTTTTAGGTAATAGTGGCACACAGCTGCTTAGCAGAAGTATTTCAGTAAGACAGGGTGTTTAAAAACTGTATTTTGGTAGAACACCTGGTAGAAGATATATACATCAATAATTATTCATACTTACAGTTTGTTATTCTGAGGAGCAAGCTGGTCCAAATAAACTGGGTACTGACCCATCTTTCAAAAGCAAGCGTTTTGCGAATCCCGCGTTGAAATACGAGATTTGAGAAGCAATAGGCGGGAATTATACAAATGTCTTTTCTAGTGACGTAGAACCGTAACGAAGTGGGATTTGATATATAAACTGCTTGTATAGGCGGAGTCAATTCTTTCTTTTGGGAGAAAATAACTTTATTTATTGTGCACTTTTGACTTTACAACTTTGCAGAATGGTTGAAACTCCATGAAAGGGAATCTTTCACACACACAAAAAAAAACATAATAGGGCGTTTTAAATTTTCTCATTTTACAGTGGAATTTCCCCAGTGCCATGATAACCAGGAAGGTGGGCGCAGCGCTTGCAGTGGGCTGCACTGTAGTGGTGAAGCCGGCTGAGGACACGCCTCTCTCTGCTCTGGCTCTTGCTGAGGTCTGTCTGTTTCCTTTATATTAAAGGGCTAGTTCACCCAAAAATGAAAATTCTCTCATTAATTACTTACCCTAATGTCGTTCGACACCCGTAAGATCTCCGTTCATCTTCTGAACACAGATGAAGATATTTGTGTTGAAATCCGATGGCTCACAGGCCTTTATTGACATCAATGTCATTTCCTCTCTCAAGACCCATAAAAGGCACTAAAGGCGTCGTTACAAAGCCCATCTCACTACAGTGATTCTACAATAATTTTATGAAGCGACGAAAATAATTTTATGTGTGCAAAAAAACTAAATAACGACTTATAAAGCGACGGGCCGATTTCAAAGCAAAGTTTTAGACAGTAATGAATATGAGGGTATCGATTCAGGTTTCGGATTGGATGTCAAACTGCTGAAATCACGTAACATTGCCGATCCGAACAGAGGTCTTACAGGTGTCAAACGACATTAGGGTAAGTAATTATTGACAGAATTTAAATTTTTGGGTGAACTAACCCTTTAAGGCCAGTTCACACTGTATCGATTTATGCAGACCAATGACAGCAGTTACCAGATTACCTCAGACATTTTAAATTCAATTCTGCATATTTAGTCGGTGAAAGTGTGCTCCAACAAGTGTCTGTTGCTTTCTGTCGGTGCGGTGTGAATTGGCCTTTAGAATGATTTCTGAAGGATCATGTGACACAGAAGACTGGAGTAATGATGCTGAAAATTCAGCTTTGCCATCACAGGAATGGAAACCAAATTAAAATGGAAAACAATTACAGTTTTTACTGTATTTTTAATCATGTAAATGCAGCCTTGGTGAGCACAAGACTTCTTGAACATTAAAAAATGTATATGAATATGAACGTAATAATATTATAATGTATATGAATGTAACGTATATGAAAGAAATGTATAATCTATTGTGTTCCTATCCAGCTGTCGGTTCAGGCGGGCATTCCTCCAGGAGTGTTTAATGTGGTGCCCTGCTCAAGACAAAAGACCCCTGCTGTGGGAGAGCTGCTCTGCACGGACCCTCTAGTAGCCAAAATCTCATTTACCGGCTCCACAGCCACTGGCAAGGTAAAGATCCACACAACATCTCATTTATGTCTGATGTCAACATGTAATGTTCACCATAATTTGAATAATTGCCGAATTAAATGCTTTTGCAGATTCTACTAAGACATGCAGCAGGAACGGTCAAAAAGGTCTCCATGGAGTTAGGTGGACACGCCCCCTTTATTGTATTTGACAGCGCAGATGTTGATAAAGCCGTTGCTGGAGCGATGGGCTCCAAATTCAGGAACTCAGGCCAGGTAAATGTTATTTCAATGTTAGATCATGGTACGAGTCATTTTAAATCACTGATATATTGAAGTTATTGTTGTTATTGTACACTACATACTGAAGTTATTGCTTAGTTATTTTTGTTGGAAATTCAGAAATGATCTGCCAACATGATGGACCAATTCTTTTTTATTTAAATAAATGTTTGTATAATATTTTAATGATAATTTTATTTATTTAAATTGTAATTCAATTAATACATTTTATATTATATAAGTCACAATTTATGTAAAATATTGTTTCTTGTTTTTTCCCGTTTATTTAGAAGAGGAATATGACCCATACATTTCTTTTTGAGATTCACATAAACAGAAGGAAGAAAACGGTATTAGAGTGAATATTTTTCACAAACAAGGAGTGAAATAGTTTAAGTATTCCATCTCTTTTATCTTTAGGTATTCCAAAAAATAAAGTACCATGGTATTCTTTGAAGTACCTTTAACTTTTTTCCCTGCCAGCATTTAAAAATTCTATCTTCATGAATTATTTTCTTTTTTTTAATCCACATTTGAATATGGGTTTCATTAAAAAAAAAAAAATGTTGAGCAAAAAACTGAAAAAAAAGTGTTTTTGTCAAGGACTATGTCTGGAGCAGATTTAGTATGATGATCAAAACACAGATGGGGTAGATTGAGTCCATTAACACCACCTTCCACGGTCCTAACCACTTCCTGGGTCCACATTTCACTTTGTAACAATAGGCCAGTTTGATTTATGTGCCGTTTATTGTTGATAATCAAAAACATTTTTTCGTGTGCATTTCCTTACATATGAGATTGCTGGTTTCAGCTTCCTTTTTCCTGTATTTTGATCTGGAGATACTGTGCTCGTTTAGGAGATGCGTAACAGTGCCCCCTAGTGTATTACGCAGTAAAGCTTTTTCTCATAAATGACTAGTCAACTTGTCAGTGGCAGGGAAAGTATGTATATGACATTTTTCGTAACCAGCAACTTGTACTCATCTCTACTGTAGACCTGTGTATGCTCCAACCGCTTTTTGGTGCAGAGTGGGATCCATGATGCTTTCATGGAAAAGCTAGCGAAAGCTATGGATGCCGAGCTGAAGCTTGGCCATGGGTCAGAGCCCTCTACCACACAGGGGCCACTCATCAATACCCGCGCCGCAGAGAAGGTGCGTCCTGTCAATAAGCACACAAATCGATCATGTGAAGGGCATTCGGTTGAGATGAAAGCATATAATGCTGTTGTTTCTTTCAGGTTGAGGGTCAGGTTGCTGATGCTGTGGCACAGGGAGCAGTCATAGTTCGAGGTGGGAAGAGGCTTGAGGGCTCCTTCATGCAGCCAACCCTGCTGTCCAATGTCACCACTGACATGCTCTGTATGCGAGAGGAAACCTTTGGACCCCTTATTCCTGTTGTCAAGTGAGTATTTACAATGTATTGTATCATATAACTTGTTGTTGTTTACCTTAAGTGGTGATTTAAAACATGTTCTATATATTTTAATTTATATTATCAACATTTATATTAACAACAATTTTAGTGAAAAGTTTAATTTCTTACAAAAATATTAAGGTGTCAGTTGATTATTGTTATGTGAACAGGTTTTAATGGGCGACATGTTTTAGTGTGAATGATTTAAAATCCTTCTTACTGTTTTTTTCTTCTTCATTAGGTTCAACACAGAACAGGAGGCACTTGCTATTGCCAATGCTTCTCCTGTTGGTTTAGCAGGTTTGTCCATCTGCACAAATTAATCATGTTTTTCTAATGTAGTAATGCACATTTAAGTGTTAAGTGTTAAGGTTAGGGTTTATTTATTGTCAGATATGGCTGAAAAGATGCATGTTCCTTATTGGTTGAAAGGCATAGATAATAGTCGAATGAACTAATCAATAACATACTATACACATTTAGTTATTCACTTATTCAATTAAAGGCCCTTTCATTTTATTTTTACCCAAAACACTACATCACAAAGGGTTATTTTGAATATGTATTTAAATGATACAAAAATGTCTTTATATATATATATATATATATATATAATACATACACACACCGATCAGGCATAACATTATGAGGTGAAGTTAATAACACCGATTATCTCTTTATCGTGCCACCTGTTAGTGGGTGGAATATATTAGGCAGCAAGTGGACATTTTGTCCTCTAAGTAATTTGTCAGAAGCAGGAAAAATGGGTAAGTGTAAGGATTTGAGCAAGTATGACAAGGGTCAAATTGTGATGGTTAGACAACTGGGTCAGAGCATCTCCAAAACTGCAGCTCTTGTGGGGTGTTCCCGGTCTACAGTGGTCAATATCTGTCAAAAGCGGTCCAAGGAAGGAACAGTGGAGAACCGGTGACAGGGTCATGGGTGGCCAAGGCTCATTGATGCAAGTGGGGAGTGAAGGCTGGTCCGATCAAACAGACGAGCTACTGTAGCTCTAATTGCTCAAGAAGCTAATGCTGGTTCTGATAGAAAGATGTCTGAATAATGTTATGCCTGATCGGTATGATAGATAGATAGATAGATATATATATATATATATATATATATATATATATATATATATATATATATATATATATATATATATATATATATATAATACACACGCGCACACACACACACACACACACACACACACACACTACACTGTCAAATTAATGCACCCCATTAGAGGGATGCAGTAAAGCAAACAAGAACAGCTAGCTCTTGTCTCTTTCTGTGGCATAGCATTTAAAACTGTTTTATTTCAACAGGTTACTTTTACTCTAGAGACATCAGTCAGATCTGGCGAGTGGCTGAACAGATGGAGGTGGGCATGGTCGGGGTCAACGAGGGCTTGATCTCCACCACAGAAGCTGCTTTTGGTGGAATCAAACAGTCTGGACTGGGCAGAGAAGGGTCCAAATATGGCATTGATGAATATCTGGAAGTAAAGTACATGTGTTTGGGGGGACTCACTCCTTGAAGACAATGGTTACTAGTGGTTAGAGCAAAAAATATATAATTATTGTGCGCAATTCAAGCAAGTCCATCATGAAAACATAAATCCACCAAACACTGTGAACCATTCTTTCTTCTAATCAGATGTAACTGAATATTGACTATAAGGATTGATGTTCTCAAAGAACAGAGACATTTTGATGACGGTACTTTAGATATTTGCTGTAAAAAGGGGTTGTACAAATTTTCCTCTTTGAGGTTCTGTCCATTATAACTGATTTAAGTAACCTAGTTGCACTGAAATAAGGGTGACATACACTGCAAAAAAAAAAAAATCCTTATTTTTGTGATTTAAAAATAGCTAACCTTCTTTAAAATAAGATTATTATTCTTTTATTGATGGTTTTTACCATTTCATGAGATTTTTTGCAGTGTAACCGATTCATTTAGGCACAAAAAATGATTTTTTTTCTCAAATATAAGGATTATAACCTTTCTAAAAAAGAAAAGAAAAATGCTATTCCAGAGTCTAAATGTTTAACTTGGTGTTCTATTTTTGTAATTCTAGAAATAGAGTAAGACTGCTAAACATCCAACATTGACTGTTTGTTTCTCTTTTGTAAGTCATGCAAAATGTATAACTCTATAGTATGTGACATATTTGGGTGTTTGAACTGTTCTGATTTGAGGTATTGAAGTGTAGAGATTTATCTGGAAAGTTAACAAATTTGTCATTGTGGCCAAATGTTGTGCCAATGTATTTTTTTATGAAACAGTCCTCCTTTTAGTGTTGTTTTTAAATTGTTAATTAATTCTAAATTTATATACCTAATTGTTGTGTAAACTGTGTATGTTTAAAAGTCTATTCATTTTGTACATATGATTGAAATGTTTGCAGATAAGCACATGAAGATACAAAGACTAATAAATAGAGCTGAAACCCTCTGTAAAGAAAAGTGTTAGTTTAGTTGTGCCATTTCATCGCACACGGTTTCATGACATTTCTGACACTGCTACTATAAATACTGAACTCTTATTTTGGTTATAAAAGAGTCTTAACCTCTGTAAAGGTCCACACGTCTTTATTTATTTATTTTCATCTCCAGCTGCATTGAAACTAAAATTAACTCCTCACAATATTCTTGGAACAATTGGCTTCTATTGCAATTCCAGCTAAAGCAGAAATTTTAAAAGCTTGTAAAACCAGAATGTTAGAAGACAGTACAGTATCAGAGACAAGACCAACAAATCATAACAAAAAGTGCATTTTAATCAGGCACATTAACATTTAAAAAGTAGTTAAAATGCTTTTCCATAAAGAAGAATGATATTTTCTTGCTTTTTTATTTTACTTTTCTAATAGAACAGTTATTTGGAGCTTCTCCCCAAAATTGGTAATTGAAGCGTCATATAAATGGCAAATAACCAATGTCAATTGCTTGCACTGTCACTGAACATACAAGCATTATTAAGCACATACTGATGAAAACTGCAATTGTGTGAGTTGAATGCACAGGTCTTTATATATTCAAATTGTATATGCTATT
Organism: Pseudorasbora parva; assembly: GCF_024679245.1. Taxonomy (NCBI): domain Eukaryota; kingdom Metazoa; phylum Chordata; class Actinopteri; order Cypriniformes; family Gobionidae; genus Pseudorasbora; species Pseudorasbora parva. Next base: position 13,811,356 of record NC_090178.1, on the reverse strand, counting down.
GGAAACAAAATCTAAATGTATCCTTCAGCAAACCATGATTATTCATCGCAAGACCAACTGCATTCAGTAGTCGGTAAGTTTAGTAGCCCATTCAGCCAGTCTTTGTCTGTATCTGTACTTGTGGAAAATTCAACAATACCCTTTTGTTGTAAATATCCATCAAGAAATGTCCATTTGTCCATGTGAGACTCATCCCTCCACAGGACAAAGGCTGAGAGTGTCTCCATTTCTGACCACTCCATTGGCTCTGTTCCGAGCTTTATCGGCTCTCCCGTAGTTGAAAATGTTTTCCTGCTCACTGTCCAGCTCTGATTCTGACATCATCAGACTCGAGTTGTGCTCTGTGCTCCTGTGTTTAATATCTAAAGATGACAAAAAGAAAAGTGGATACATTAACTACTATTACAAACCTAATGGCTTGCCTCTAAAACGATGGTGCGAACCGCTTAAACATACACATCTTCATTCATCTCTGCAAAAATGTAATCAAGAAATTAGGTCTGAAACCTACTATACTTTGGCTGAAGCTCCATCCTCTCCTGCTCATCCATGTTGTCTAATATTGTGTACTTGGTTTTCTTTCTCACTTTGGTGCGTCTCCCTCTAAAACAGGCCAAAACAAACACGAGTATAGATGCTCATACCATAGTACACACAATCACCATTATGTCATTGTTTCTCATGGAACAAAAAATGGCCACTAAATTTGATGAAAGTGACAAATGTACCAAAAATATAAAAGCAGGACTCCATACAGAGCAACCTGACCCAGATAGAAAATTACATCTGGCCCAGTTGTGGCCTAGCCTGGTCCTACCAGACCCTTGTACATTTAATTTGTACAGTCTGGCCACTCTCCTTTGACAAGCGTTAACTTCCTTAAAGGTGTGTACTCTGTTGAAGGTTAAAACTTGGATCTGCCATAACCAATCACTAACGTTTGGTCGTGACATATGTCATCTCAAACCATAGACTGTAGCGCACGACATCAACGTCATCGTTCTCAGCCATTTCCCTCTGTTCACTGATTGGACCGGTTATAATTTGACAGGAGAAAACCAGCGAATATACCACAATCCCAGACGGAGTATTGAAGGAAAATGAAAATGGAGCAGAGTTACATAGGAGGGCAGAGCCAGGCTAATTGTGGCCCACATCTCGCACATACTCCATGGAATGATTCAACCTGAGTTTGGCTGGCAATATCATACATATCCAGGCCTCATCTGGGCCAAATATGGCACATATGGCTCAGTTCTGGGAGCAGCAAAGGCCATATGGGCAGTATCTGACCCACACATCAAGCTGGTTTTAGTGTGAGTTGTGACTTGCCCATATGTGACCCACGTGAACTTTACCGCTGGTAGAACTGTGCCATATTTTGCCCAGATGAGGCCCAGAGATGTATGCTATCTGGGGTGTGCTTTAAGTTATCTGAAGACAATAGCTTTGACAAAATTTCAGTTTAAATGTGGCAATATGGACCACTTTTATGATGCTTTTGTCTTGTTCCTCAAATTAATTGTTTTTACATTCAATATTCTTGTCTGAAAAACAGCAGTTAATACAGAATCCAAAAGATATAAGTAGTTATATGGGTTTGGAACAACAACATGAGGGTGAATAAACAATGATAAAAGGTGTTTTTGTTTTTTTGTGGCTGAACTATTCTTTTAATACTGGACTTGTATTGACAGGAAAATATGACATAACTGACAGTACACATTTCAATAGACCGTTTGTTTACATGCAGTAATATAATCGTTATCACCTTTTACAGCAGCATATGCAAATCCAGCTGATTGACAAAAGGAAAAGGATTGTCACAAAACAAGAGATTGTGACATACAACACGCTCCAGTCTGCAGAGAGAAGACAGAAGATCAGCCCTCAGCATTTCCACTGTTGTCAATCATTCTAGTTCTTGTATGACAGCCCATCAGAAATATCACTAGATAACTTAGCAGAGCAGAAAGCATCAATAAAGGTGTGGTCATGTTATAGCGAAATGTTGAGGGAATAAATGGTCTATGAAGTACTGCTCACACAAAAGTCACTTTCCAACCAAACTGCTTTCTCTTGTCAATTTGCGGGCCCAACTAGAACCTAATGTGACATTTACACCAGGAAACTTCCGCTTGCACAGATTCCTAATAAAATAAATTGAGTTTGAATTCTGAAAATTTCGCAGAGCAACAACAAATGACCACACTTTAAGACTGAACTGGCTTCTATCTTATTTAAAGGGATAGTTCATTTTAAAATTAAAATTCTGTCTTCCTTTACTTACACTCAAGTTGTTTCAAACCTGTATGAATTTCTTTCTTCAGCTGAACACAAGGGAAGATATTTTGAAGAATGTCAGTAACCAAACAGTTAACTGAAGCCATTGACTTCCATAGTATTTTTTTTCCTACTATGGAAGTCAATGGCTCCAGTTAACTGTTTGGTTACTGACATTCTTCAAAAAATTGTCCCTTGTGTTCAGCTGAAGAAAGAAATTCATACAGGTTTGAAACAACTTGAGGGTGAGTAAAGGAAGACAGAATTTTCATTTTAAAATGAACTATCTCTTTAAAATGTCTCATTTACATATTTGCCTCATTTGGAGATATAATAAAGAGGTCACACTAACCGCAATTGCTCTCGCCATCTTCAAGGAAAAGGCGAATGGGGTTTTCCATCCAAAGAGGGTCACAGGAACAGCTTTTTGTAACAGGGTCACACTGACCACGTCCAGAACACAGCAGCAAACACACTAAAGTATTCACCACCAAGGTAAAATCAAAAGGCTGTATTTAACTTTAATTTATTGTATAAATTACTGTTACCATTTGTTGTTAAACAGTCTTAGGGAAATTCAATGTATAAATGTCTTTAAAGTAAAGAAATCAAGTCACTCACTGACTGTGTCCACTCTCAAGACCTTAAAGAGCAAGAAGTCTGTTTTCTCTCGCAACAGCTGGTTTCTCAGCAGACGAGCGAGCTTTGGTCCTGGGATCGTACCATCAGGACCCTGCACAGAGAACCTAAATACTGTGCTAAACATAAGAAACACATTTAGGCTTTAAAGGGATAGTTCTCCCAAAAATAATAAAAATATTCTCATAATTTACTCACCCTCAAGCCATCCTAGGTGTATTCTTTTTTAAGACGAATATAATCAGAGTTATATTAAAAAATATCCTGTCCAATCCAAGCTTTATCATGGAAGCCCAAAATTTGAAGCCCCCCAAAAATGCATCCATCCATTATAAAAGTACTCCACATTGCTCTGGGGTTCAATAAGGACCTTCTGAAGTGAATCAATGGGTTTCTGTGTTCAACATTAAAAGAAAATAATGGATTGATACACTTTTTTAATGTCTTCAAATTTTGGGCTGCCATTTACTGCCATTATGATGCTTGGAAGAACCAGGACATTTGTTAATATAACTCAGACTGTATTTGTCTGAAAGAATAATGTAATAATACAGTACTGTGCAAAAGTCTTAGGCACGTTAGTATTTGGATCAAACAACTGTTGTCAGACTCCTTCTGCATACAAAAATCTAGATGGATTAAGGATTATTACAATTAATGGAAAATAAATGTTTGAAAATGTAAACTGATATTACCTACTGACACACTATAGCAAAATATATAAATAACTGGCATAAAAACATTTGAGGCACTAACATGCCTAAGACTTTTGCACAGTACTGTACACCTAGGAAGGTTTGAGGATGAGTATATCATGGGCTAATATTCATTTTTGGGTGAACTATCCCTTTAACTAAGCTAAGGTTAGTTTCTATGCTTAATTTAAGAACAACAAAAGTCAAAATGCAGTTCTCCTTCAGATTAGTTTGGTTAATGTGTGTGTAGTACCTGATGTCTGATTGGCCATGCAGGCCCTTCAGTGCAATGTCTGAGTCCAGAACATGCAGTAGGGCGGCCAGCTGTCTCACTACAGTGTTCTTCTGCTGCTGACTGATCTGAGCCACGCCCACCAGCAGCTCAAGCTCCACCTCTTCTCGCTCACGTGGATCTGCACAGAAATATCAATGGCATCAAACAAGCAATCTGTAAATTAGCAGAATGTACTATTTTAATGACCTTAAAGGCAGGGTTGGCGATTTCAAGAATTGTTTTTGTTATGCTGGTTGAAAGTCACTTCATAACCTGATAGCAATCACTACGTTAAAGCAGCACTGGGTAACTTTTGCTCTCGGGGTCCCTCTACAGTTGGGAAAAAATAATGTCCTCAACTACTGTCGTAAGCTCTGTCATCCTACAACAGGGGATGCCATCGCACGTGCATTTGTTGTCATGACAACTAGCCCTGAACTAGTGATGCGCGGGTCGTCTCATAACCCGCGGACCCCGTATGTCTATTTAATGGTCGCGGGTACGGGACGGGTAGTAAAAATATATACAGTGGTGCGGGGCGGGCCAAATAATTTCATAAAAGCGTCCCCGCGGGTTGGTGCAGCACTAACAGTTACCCTGAACACTGCAGGAGGAGTTCACATGCAGGTGTTCTTCTAGCGTCACGTGTGAAATGTCTTCATCCCAGGTACAGTCAGTGGCATATGTTTCAGCATGTCACATGAATATAATTTCATGGGTTTTATTTTTTTCAAACGCCAAATAATCACGATGCTCACGTTTACAAGCCAGCGTCATTATAGTAGTCTATTGGTTAACGTTTTACAGAATTTATATGATACTTCAATTCAATGTGTGAGTGGTGGGTAATCACCTTAACAAGCAGGACAGCATCGGTCGGGCACGCCTCCTTTAGCTCACGCCGACGAGCAAACGCTGGGCACATGTTGATCCTTGTCCTGCCTTTAATCCCATCACTTTTTCATTTCCTCTTATTGCTTTCCTCCAACAAAACCTTTTCTTTCTTATTTGTCTGTGCTGCTTCAGACATGACTATATTATCCGACGAACAAAGTTGGGCTCGCACGTCCAAATTTAAGGAATTGTGGGTGTTGGTGGAAGTGACGTATATCCCGTAAAGCAGTTGAATTTTGTAGTTCTTTTTGTTCTCGGGTTACTACCCGAAACCCGAAGTTTAAAAGTACGATAAAAAACGATACAGACCCAATCAAGCTATGGCAGACGTGTCATTCAACCTATAGTAAGTAGATCTTTCATCACAAGAGTCTTGAATATATATTATGAAGGTTGAAAAGTTACCTAGTGCTGATTTAAGTGGTCTAAATATATATATCATAAAATATATCATCTGTGGAAGCAGGAGATGCTTTGAGATGCTCTTGCACTTTGAAACCTATTTAACATTTTTCATTCTCAGGCCACCAAAACGCAATTGTCATGTAAATGATCAGCCAGAGAGCATTCAAATTTGTATTTTTTCAGTTGAAAACGTTATTGTGAAAGCGGCCCCTAAGGTAATAACTAATGATTTTGAATTACTTAAGCTGGACAATAACTATTTTCTAGAGCCAAATTTGTTTTGTTTAATTAATTTCCTGTTATCACTATAAAACTGATTTGAATCAATCTCTAATGTAAAAAGCGCTATATATATAATATGAAGGTGACTTGACCTGACTTGGCTTTGAAGGAGGGGCGGGATCTTATGTTTTCACATCTAACTCGCTGTTTCAAGCCTTTTTGAAAATCGCCTAACCTACCATGTATGTTTATATGAAGGTAGAAATTATCTGATAAAATTTAGCTGCATTTCCATGGTGGGAACTTTCCCCAGGAACTAGGGATTTTGGGGTGGTACTCGTGTGTTTCGACCGCAGGTTCTGGGTAAAGATTTCCCCCTTAAAAAAGGCCCTGTTTGCGAGATAGTACTTTTTCAAAGTTCACAAACTTTTGGGGGTGGGACTTGGGGGCGCTGAACATGCTGACTGGTTGCGCTCACCCAGCTTTTTATTTCAAACTTTTGAACAGCAGTCTATTCTTAGCCGATGACAAATGGCAAATAAATGATGCATGTTAAATATCTAGCAACTGTTTCCTACTATGAGTAATATCTTACCAGGGCGTACTTCCACAGTGGCCGTAGCCATGTTCGAGCGGCCCTGGGCATCAGTGACCCGGAGCTGGAATAGATACGTTCCTTCTACCAGATTGGCGAGGTAAAGGAAGGCCTCATGATCTGAGCCATATAAAACATCCTACTCTCAAAACAGTTAAGAGAGAGAGACAGAGAGAAACCGAGATCATCAGGTAAAATACTGAGCCACAGCAAATGGTGTATAAATAACTTACTCACCCCGGCAGCAGGACTCTGTTCATCTCGGACCCAAAGAAAGGACACATTTGCTGTTCCGCTGTTGGACGCCGAGCCTTTGAGCACCAGAGAGTTGTTGGGCAGAGTGAGTGTGTGACTGCCGCTGGCATGGGCGACCAGTGGAAGGCTTTTGGCTGTGAATTTAACAACACAGAATTCCTGGATATTTTTGTCATAATACCATTGTATTGTCATTTGAAGTCAGACAAGCTTCTTTTTGTGAAATATTTAGCTTGAAAATGTACTTGTGATGGATTTTTTTAACTCTCTTTTTTTGGTAAAGCTTTTGGCACTTGCTATGTGAACACAAAACAATAATAATTGACATGACTCAAAAAGTTAAATAATCCTGTAAAAATAGTTTACGTTTAAGTTGGATATTTCATTTTTAGGTCTATGCTCAAAAAGTGAATACATTGATTATAACTACTACATAAATATAATTTAGTACCATAAAATCCTCTAAAAAAACAAAACATTAAATAAAAAACATTATTGAACTAAAATCTGTATTTTTTGACCACAGTACGAAAAGTGCCAGAGGGATAAAATAAATGCCAGTTGGTTTTTGATTTTCTGTAATATATTGGCATTCATGCATTTTAAATGTCAGTTTTTAAATGATAGAAATACATATTGTGTTACTTACATTTATACATTTACATAATTCTGCTCACCTTCTTTAATGGTGACGGTCAGGACTGCGCTGTCTGTTTCTCCCTGCTGATCTGTCACAGTCAGTTTGAACTTGTAATTCCCAGATCTCAGGCCAGTAGCTATGGCAACCGCTTTATTGGCATCTTTTATCTTCAAGCCTGGAGGGCCACTTCACCGTTACATAGGAGAGTGGTGATGGCACATCAATACAATTTCCACCAAAATCCCTCACCATTAATGCAACACTAAGGGCGATTGAAACTTTAAAAAAACATGTTTTGAAATGTGTTTTTAAATATGAGACAGGTCTGTACGAAGAAAGATTTCAGAAAGAGGGTTGAGGCAAGAACAGATCCTACGGAAGCATTCTTAAAGACAACATGCCACATTTGTGCAGTTTATGGAGTTGCAATGTCTGGCTTATTTTGATCAATCCAAATTCAATAATATGATTCAATGATTCTTTAACATTTCACTGCTTCCCAGATGTCCTGTGACATTTTACATGCTTTAAATATATTTTATTAAAATGCTTATGTAATCTAGGGTTCAAAAGTTTGGGGTTAATATGATTTTTTAAAGAAAGAATGCATTCAACTAAGCGGCAGTAAAGATGTCAAATAAATGCAGTTCTTTTGAACTTTCTGCTCATCAAAGAATCCTAAAAAGAAATGTGTCAGAAATTTTTTTCCAAAAAAAAAAAAAAAAACACATTAAGCAGCACAATTTTTTTCCCAACATTGATAATAATAAGAAAAGTTTCTTGAATAACAATTACCAATTTCTGGAGGATCATGTGTCACTGAAGACTGGATTAATGATGCTCAAAATTCAGCTTTGTCATCACAAGAATTAAATATATTTAAAATATATCCAAATAGAAAATTATAATTTAAAAATAATTATAATATTTCACAATATTAGTTTTTACTCTATTTTTGATTAAATAAATGCAGTCTTGGTGTACATAAGAGAGACTTCTAAAACATTGAAAACATTAAAAAATCTTACAGAGCCCAAACTTTTGAACGGTAAGGTGTAGGTAAATATATGTTTGTAAAATATAATATAGCTATAATGATATATGATATAATTGAAATGTATTTACAAACAAATAATTCATGAATCACTTCAACCAGTTCATTGTAAAGAAGCAATGTTAAAAGAATGATATTGGTACCTGATTATGTCCCATTGGTAGCTGCTGATGGCCTTATCATCTGTGCTGTCGCTGCCATTCAACGTGATGCTGTTGACCGGGAGGAAGAGTTGCCTGTCTGGCCCTGTTATAGCGACTGGTGCTTTGTTTTCTAACACACAACAACATTTCAATCATAGAGAATGCATAGTTTTTCTTTACTCACACTGATTTGTGTAGTGGGGTTGTTTTACCAGGCAGCACAGTGACTGAGATGGTGTCTGAATCCTGTTGACCTCTGGAATCAGTGACTGTCAGTTGAAACGTGTACCGACCCTCCTGGAGATCAGAGAGCTGCAGGAAAGGTGATCTCACACCCTGAAAACACAGCATATGAAAACATCAACTGCTCTACAATTATGTCTGTCTGTCTATTTAACTATTACCATTTCAGTCGTATCTGACTCTTGATGGTGATTTTATGGCCATCGCTTTCCATACACGAAAGACTCTCCATGAAATTTCTTGGCAATCTTTTTTTTCTCCAGGGTAGGTTGCCTGGTCTTTCCCCCACCTACCTGATTACATGACTACTAGGTACTCTCACTCACACATACGGAAAATTTAGAATTTCCAATTCTTCTATACTGCATGTTTTTGGATTGTGAGCAACCAGATGAAACCCACGCAGACACAGGGAGAACATGGACTTGACTTGATCTACTCCATCTATATTTTGATCACGCTTCTGAATCTGATCTGAATCCCCTGCCACTTCAACATACCTATATTTTATATAATTAAATGAATAATCAAAGCCTTAATTAATATTTATCTTCCTATCCCTAATGATTTATTCCAGTTATGGAAATGAGACGGTGAAAGAGGGAGAGCGGCCTACAAACTTCTAGTGAGACTTAAAGCTGGCTTCTGCTGTTGAAACGGCAAACTATTCTTAAGTACTTTTTTCTTGAATTAATTGCAATCCTGACTCTTTGTCTTCATTTTACTGGTCTTGGGTCATAAGCTGTTAACCCCGAACAAGACTTTGACAAAATGTGATTTTTCTCAGCTTTTTGCCCAAAATTTTGCTTTTTTTTAAACGTACCTACACTGTCAAAAAAAAAAAAGAGTACAAAATTTTACCTTTTAAGGTACAAGTGGTCGTCACTGGGGTGGTACCCTTAAGGGTACATTTTTGTACCTCTAAATCAGTGTTAGGCAAGTTCGGTCCTAGAGATTTGATGTCCACCAAAGTTTCTTTCCAACACTTCTAAGCCACCACAGTATAAAACGTGTGACTCCCAGCATGCATTGCAGCAATAAGTATATCACCATTGCTGAGATTCATGCTAATTCTTGATATCTATGTGCATCTATACATTTCCCCCTTTAGAATGTTTTTAAAAATCAATATTTAAAACGTCTGCTCTGTGACAAGCAAGTATTGTTGGTGAATATTATTTATTATTATTTTTATTCAGTGATGAGTTTAGTCAAACATTGATACAGTTTGTTTTGCTTCTTTTGTTTTGAACAATTATGTGTTTTGTTTATGCTGTAACAAACTTACTTAAAATTCCAAATCAAACTGCCCAACTAAAGGAAACACTAATCACCATAATGGTTACCAAACTTTTTCAATAAAACATCAAAATCTAAACATCTGTTAATTCCAATAAGAGCTTCTATAAATGTCTTTCAGGGTTGGAACCAAACTCTGCAGGACAGCGACTCACTAGAACTGAACTGAGAAAAACAATGGTATAATTGTACCCTAAGGACCAATTGTGTACCTTTAAAGGTACAGTTATGTTTTGTTCCCTAAGGAACAAAATTGTACATCCACTGTACCCTTTTTTCTGAGAGTGTGCATTCAATTGATAAAAAAATAAATGCATCAAGCTATTATAAAAAAAAAAAATTGCTTAAAAACAGGGTCTGTTCTTTCTTTTACTGTTAAAATGTAAAAATGCTGTTAGTAAATAGAACATTAATTACATGTATTAATGTAAAAATACTAATTAGATAAATAATGTTTATTTAACCAGGTGTATATATGTATATATATACATATATATAAACAAATTCAAAAAACTTATTTCGGAACACCACGGCGGCACAATTTCTCAGAAATAAATTAAAGATCTAATTACCTGCATAGTGACCTTTTGAGTCATGCTCCTGGGATGGACAGTCCACAGGTAGCTGGTAATGGCATAGTCATCAGTGCTTTGGTTACCCAACAAGGTGAGATGGTTGAGAGGCAGGGTGATGACCTGGTCACTGCCTGCTTTAGCCCGAGGAAGGTCATCTTTTGGGCTGCTGACCCTTACAGTGGCAACGCTGGAATCGGTCAGTCCATCAGAATCAGACACTGTCAGCCTAATGTAGGCCAAGCAAAAATCAGGTCAGGATGGAGTTAATGAGGTCAAACCAAATTAGAAAAAGCCCTGGAGGAATCGCTCAACAAAGACTCAACAGCAAATTGTAGAAGATTAAAAATTTAAGTTGTATAAAACATAGGCCTATTCTACAAACTTATATCATAGTCCTTACTTGAAGGTATATTCTCCAGGTGAAAGATTTTGTAGCTGCAGTACAGGTGTGTCAACAGGGCCCTCAGGTTTCCAAAAAGGGCCTTCCACCTTCTCCCACAGGTAACTGACAACTCCAACATCGTCCACGCTCTCTGGGAACATCAGCATGCACATTGGGCTAAAAACTCTTGACCTACATGATCTAAAGAAAAAACTGAGAGAAATGGACAAAGCAAGCTACATACGACTGCCATTAATGATGAAGATGGAACCTTCTTGAAAAAGCACATCTTGGCTCTTAGGCAGTGTGACAGCTTTGGGAGGCTTATTTATAGTCACAGCTGTGGAATGAAAAGTAAGTTCATATATGAGGCACATGCACATACTGTATGCTTGCAAATAATATCAAATTATGATCTAAAGAGGGTGACGTTTAACCAGGGTGTACTGTGAAGTTCACAGAATTTTCTCCATACGCTTGTTGTCCTTTCACACTCACTCGGACAGCATAAACCCCAACGGAAAGCTGGAATACAAAAGGAAAGATGTTTATAGAAAAAAAGAACATTGTCTAATGTTTTAAATTATGAAAGTCATACTGAAATTGGCCAGGAGTTTAGTCTCACTTCTGAAATTTGGATAGACTTGTTGTGCTGCCCCTCCATCACCCCGTGGCGTCCATCAGGTGACGTTACCAAAGTCCACTCATATATGTAAAGAGCCTCTGAGGAAAACGGCACCACCAACATAATATTAAATGTCTAATTACAATTCAGGAATGCACTAAATGTAGAAGGCCATACAGTACCTGAAGAGTCATCTGGATCAACAGTAGCACTCAGTTTGACTGTATTTTGAGGCAGTGTTGCTTCCACAGGGCCTTCAATGGACACAGACAGGGCTCTTACTGAACAAAGAGTGTGTGAAAAGAATGTTAATAATAATAGTGATGCTTGCATAAGTAAACACCTCTAATAAATTGAAATAATGTAGAAACACATCTGTGGTACCTGGCTCTTCTGTGATCATCTGCGATGTGGCTTCAGTGCTGAGTGGAGTGGTGAAGAAACTACTGACTGCGCTGAACCTCGAGGGCTCTGTGCTGATGTCTTGCAGGACATTGGGCTGAGTAGTTGCAGATGAAATGTTGTGTGGGTCTTCTTCAAACTTTAATGATAAAATTAACATTGTTTTACAAACTCAAATGTCAACCAAAGTCTGTGGACTAGTACAGGACACCATAAAAAAGGCAATAAAAGTGAAATGACAGGACTCTAAAAGGAAAATGATGTTTCAAAAGATTTCACACAGCAGATGAGACACAGAAAACTGATTAAGCACTTGGCCAGAGTGAGAATACATTTGATAATACAATGATGCCGCTACATTAAGAGAAAAGCCAGTTCCCTTCATTTCATATTGCTGTGCTAACAGTCTTGTCAATGATATATATGCTGCATTTATTGTATTTATTAAAATACTGTAAAAACATTAATATTTTTAAATATTATTACTATTTTAAATAAAAAAAATTCTATATGAATATATTTTAAAATATAATTTATTCCTGTGATTTTCAGCATCATTACTCCAGTCTTCAGTGTCACATGATCTCTCAGAAATCGTGCATGCTGATTTGGTGCTCAGTTCTTTATATAAAACACCTTATCAATGTTTAAAACATTTTTCTTTCTGCTCAGTGCTTTTGTGGAAACCAAGATACTTCCCCTCCCTCAGGATGAATAGAAAGTTTGTAAGAACTCCTTTGTAACAATGTAAAAGTCATTACTGTAACTTTTGATTCATTTAATGTCCCTGTTGAAAAAAAGTATTAAATTCTTTCAAAAATAATCTGACCCCAAACTACTGAACAGTGGTGTATTTAATATGTATTTACCTGTCTGTTTTAATGTCTTTAAGGTGTGTAGAAATAAAATGCATAAATCCGTAACCAACACTCACCATCATGTTAATAACGGCGCTTATTGGGGGCGTCACATCGGATTCTGTTTCAATAAGAGATGATTTGCTTTCATTTCTCATTTCTGGGAAGTGACCTGGGGGAAAGGGGCTACTTTCAAGAGAGCCCTGCACTGTCATCGGCCTTTCATCAACTCTCTCCATTTCTGATTGGTTGAATTCTTCTTTTCCTTGCAGAAGTGGCAAAGCGTATAGCCCAGGGATTTCTTTTTGTTCTACAGCTGCACCATCCCCGTCTTCAGCTCTTTTGTCTTCCAAACTTCGAAAACTCTCAGCATACTCAGCATCAGTGTTGTCCAAATCTTGAATGCCTTCTAACAAGGCAAGATCCTTCATAGGGTCCTCAGAGCCCCTGTGCCTGGGCAGAGGCTGCCAGTGGTTTGGGAAAGACTCTCCTCGGACTAAGGATTGGAGAACCAGTGTCTGCGGGGGCCCACGTTGCAAAAAGGCCAAGAGAGAGTCAGTACCAGGTCTTTGCTTTGGCTGGCAGTTCTCTGTCCGCTGACAACTGAGCACATAGCAGCGGCGCTCAAAAAACCAGGCCAGGTCACAGCCCGGGAGATCACAGCAGGCCCCCGCACACTGGGCCATAGACGTGACATCTGGAACCCGTAAAATACTGCTGCTCCTCAGCTCCGGAGACACCACGCTCTCAGTGTAGCTTGCGGCCTGCCAGCACTGTCCTGATACTGAATTGACAACAAAAAACAAATGCATGATGAAATAATGTAATTTTTTGATTCAGTAGTCCAATAAAAAGATGTTACATAACCAAGCCCCTACAGACCACAGCAATGTCTAAAAAAATAAAAAAACAGAGTAGTTAAATTTTGTCAACCTTATTCTCTCAGTTTCTTTCATGTTCTAAAGGCAGCTTGCTAAATCCATGTCCAGATCCTCTTAATAATCAGCAGTCAATACCTGTTGTACACAATCTACTACATGCTTTCTTCCCTCTGGTTGATAATTCATATCTTTTTAGCAAGAAATTTAGTAAAATTCTGAAAATGTCTATCTTTAGGTTTAGGCACATGTGACTTTTTGCTGGTTTTTTTTTTGTTTGTTTTTATATAAAAGTAAATGAGAATTACTTTTATGTTTAGTAGATGCCCTTTGTAACCCTTTGAAGTTTGGCATTTACTTGTTTGAAACAACTTAGGTTTATTTTGTTATCCATAAAAATTTTTTTGAAAATGAATTATCCTCGAGCGTGAGCTCTAACACTATATAAACCAGAACAGCCTGATATATCAAATATGATACATAAACAAACAAACACGCAAGCTTATATATATATATATATATATATATATGTATGTAAAAACGTAAAAACACACACTTGCATATGTATATAAAAGAATAGTACAGGCCAAAAATTTGGACATTACTATTTGTAATGTTTTTGAAAGAAGTTTCTTCTGTTCATCAAGCCTGCATTTATTTGATCAAAAATACAGATTTTTTTTAATATTGTGATATATTTTTACAATTTAAAATATTTGGTTTTCAATTTATTATACTTTAAATTATCATTTATTTCTGTGATGCAAAGCTTAATTTTCAGGATCGTTACTCCAGTCTTCAGTGTCACATGATCCTTCAGAAATCATTCTAATATTCTGATTTAATATATTTATTATGATTATGAGTGTTGGAAACAGTTCTGCTGCCTAATATATTTGATGAATAAAAGGTTCAAAAGAACTGCATTTATTCAAAATAAAAACATATTTTCAAATAATATAAATCTCCTTTACTATCAATTTTTTTATCAATTTAACAAATCCTTCAAAAACATTACAAATAGTAATGTACCTAAACTTTTGGCCTGTACTGTACATGCATATATTTCTTAAATGTATACATGTATGTGTGTTTATTAAAATATGTAATTATACACAGTACACATAAATATATTACTTAAACTTTTCTTTTGGATTCGATTAATCATGATTAATAGCCTTCGTAGACCTATATATACAGCTTTGCCTTGGTGGATGCAGCAATATATACTTGCCTCTGATACAGAAGAGCAGCACAAGTGAGACAACTGGTGAGATGTTCATGCTGCCTATTCACAGCAATGGATTTTGACCGTCATTACCTCGTCAATCTTTCTATAAGGTTAAAGACAGATGAGACAACACATGCTAGTCTATCACAAACAGAAAGATAAAAAAAAATAACATAACAGTAGTAGCCTTAATCAGCCAATAGTAAAAGCAATTTAAAGCTAGATGCTATTTGTTGCATGGCCTTTTATTATCCGAGCATCCCTCACAGCAACCGGCCCTGAGGGCTTTGATACCTCTGGAGAAATGTCATGTGATACTAAAATATATATTATCTGCAATATTATTTACTACAATTAACACAATTTATTACATAAAACAGGCACATCACTAAAACGGTGGGGCTAAATAGAATGTAACAGCAACGTGCGCTGTTATTGTGAGTTGTAGCTGTACCCGTGGTATGTGACGCTCTTATTCAAGCATCTGTTTCCATGACATCGAGAATCAGCTTCCGTACTGCTGCTCCAAAGCGAACCTGCGCAGGATGGGACACGCGATGCTGGGGTAATGATGGGATGAAGGTCCTGTATTGCGGCAGTGATGCTGATGAAGGGCTGATATTGCTAGAGAGATGTTGAGGTGTATGTCTGCGGGAAGGAGTGTCAGCACAGCAGAGACGAGCAGGGCGGAGGGAGACACGTGACGTGGTCTGTTGCAGAAACGCGCATCATCGCATTCCTGATTTTGTATTAATTTGCGTCTTGACTTGAGGCCAAGTAGAACGTTTTTTTTTTTTTACATTTACATGTTTATATCATTCTACAATTACAATATTATTAAAATGAAATAAAAACGTTATCGTAGTAGCATTAATATACTATATTAATATTATCGCGACCACACCCCAAAGCGTAGTCACAGAAACAACATTATTTATTTAAAAATACATACTTATATTACCATTATTAACTAATATATTAATAAGCGACCACACACCAAAATATGTGATCACAAAATAACATTTATTATTTAAGAAAATAAGTTATTATTAGCATGTTTAATTTTACTCTTAGGCTAATATTATGTCGACCATACTCAAAAACGTGGTCAGAGAAATAATAACAACAACAATACTAATAGTAATCTTCAGTACACCACTTTCTTTAAATAACACCTTAAAAATGTGGTGGGGGCGGAGTTTAGCAGCTGCCTGAAATAATCATCTCATTTTAACGCTTCCCTGCGTTTTTAATTCAGGGGACACATTTTATTGAGCTTTATTGTTATTTTATTTAACTATTTATTTATTTATACCGCAAAATACGAGAAAACCCTTCTGAGATTTGAATATGCCGCTTGGTTCACCATGACGCTGACGTATAGCCTATGAGAAATCTATAGAGAGTAAAAGGAAGGGGAAACCGAAACTAACTGCTGCCATATGGAAAGGCAAGACAAGAGACAGTAATGCTTTTCTCGAGATTTGGGAGTCAACAACAGTTGTCTGTAAGCATGAAATTTATGTTATGCTATCTTTATATCTCGCTCCTGTCAGTTAAAACCTGTTATTGTAGACCTAATTCTGACTATCCTACTTACGACATTGTAGTATTTCTTCTTATGGATTCCAAATTCATAATCTGGAATGTATAGAAGTTCGTTAAAAGTACATTTAATATAAGTTATTTAAAGGAGTGAGAATGGTAGTTCAATTTTAGATTTAAGCTGTAACCTACACAATAATATCACATAGTGACAGCTACCTGTCTAACCTGTTGCCTAATGTTCATATTGTTGGCATTTTGTGCATAATGCATATTGTGACTAATGAGTTAACTATGCTTTTATAAGCATAGGCTGAATAAACTTGTTCTTGTCGGTTTAACTTGACTGCATAATCACTGTCAACACCAAACCCTCGAACAGAACTAAACCTGAAAGCTCCAAGAAGGGAACACAAACCTATCTTCCATTACAATGAATGAACCACCTTGTTCACCAAGGTATGTACATTCGATATTATCAAGAAGCGTTAAAACATTTTTATTTTCTGTAGTTAATCAATGTCAGTTACTGTATACAAAACTGTTTTGGTTAGACTGTTTCATGTTTTGTAAGTTTATCTAATTTCAAAATGTCAAGCAGTGTTGGACTTGATAGATAATATGCTGCTATTTTATTTTTAATGGACTAAATGTATTAAAGGGTTAGTTCACCCAAAAATGAAATTGATGTCATTAGTGACTCACCCTAATGTCGTTCCACATCTGTAAGACCTCCGTTCATCTTCAGAACACAGTTTAAGATATTTTATATTTAGTCCGAGAGTGTATCCAACTGTATGCACACTATACTGTCCATGTCCAGAAAGGTAATAAAAACATCATCAAAGTAGTCCATATCAGCACTTTTTCTCTGGTTATGGCATATCAGTTTACTAATCAGTTCGAAAATACATTTTGGTCCAAAAATAACAAAAACTACAACTTAATTCAGCATTGTCTTCTCTTCCTTAATACTCAAATAATGATTCAAATGGTCATGAATCTGCGTATTGATTCATGATTCGGATCGCATGCCAAACTGCTGAAATCACGTGACACTGGTGATCCGAATCATGAATAAATATGCTGAGCCGTACAAGTCGTAGTTTTTGTTATTTTTGGACAAAAATGTATTTTCTTTTTCAAAATGTATGCTTCAAGAGATTCTAATTAACCAACTGATGTCACATATGGACTACTTTGATGATGTTTTTATTCCCTTTCTGACATGGATAGTACAGTGTGCTCACACTTGGATACGCTCTCGGACTAAATATAAAATATCTTAAACTGTGTTCTGAAGATGAACGGAGGTCTTACGGGTGTGGAACGACATTAGGGTGAGTCATTAATGACATCAATTTCATTTTTGGGTGAACTAACCCTTTAAGCTGCAACACAACTGACTTTATGATATACTGTATTTTATTCTGTGATAGTCATACTTGCACAGGAGAGCCCCATGTGGTCTGTAATGACAGTACTTCATGTCTTGTGGACACCAAAGTTGAGGGGAAAACATGGAAGAATAAAAAGCCTAAAAAGAGACGCGGCGCTGCATGCCAAATGAAAACAGGTGATAAGTGTACTCAGATCACTGTCGAAGAGCTGTCACCATCCTCACAACACCTGCCTGAGTCCCGGGAAAAAAGGGCTGCAGGATCAAAGCAAGAAAAGAATCCCAGCAAAACAAGAAATCATTCTGTTTCACCTGCAACTTCTCCTGCAAGTGCCACTCATCGACAAAAAGCCCAAAGTGCACAGAAAACATCTGCTCTGTCTACCTGTGATCAGTCAACTCAGACGGAGTCACCTAAACTCCAATCTGTCCAAACGCAGTCAACGCAAACCCCTCCGATACAGTGTGTAGACACACCATCAACAGAATCCAAGTCCACCCAGACAGTTAGGTCTAGTTTTCCCTTAAAACAGGCATACTGGGGAAATACACTCACAGATCAGTCAGCTGATCAGCAGAAAACCCAATTCAGCTCTGGAAGCAGCTATCTGTCTGTGATATCCTGGAATATAGACGGTCTGGATTCGGATAATGTCTTTGACCGGGTCAAAGGTCTGCTGTCACTCTTAGGAAAGTACGTTTTTTTATATATTTTTATTATGTATACATCTTAAGACCAAACAATAATGTGAATAGATTTCCATTGCACAGATTTAAAAGATTGATTTAAGGCACAATATGTTATTTTCACTGCTAGAGGTGGCATATTCAAAAAAAGGTGTAGCTTGATTTTGTGGAATCATGGGAGTCGTTGTCTTCACCTCTACAGCCGGTGGAAAAGAATCCGACTGGACTCGGAGATAAATTATATTCATGTATGAGCTAATGTGTTAAAGAGTTAGTAACGTTACTGTAGTATGATGCAGGCCCATCGCGACAAGGCAAGCAAACCAAGCAATTGCTTGGGGCCCCGAGCTGGCATGT
This sequence comes from Pseudorasbora parva, assembly GCF_024679245.1. Lineage (NCBI taxonomy): Eukaryota > Metazoa > Chordata > Actinopteri > Cypriniformes > Gobionidae > Pseudorasbora > Pseudorasbora parva. Next base: position 13,792,777 of record NC_090178.1, on the reverse strand, counting down.
AAAATGTAACGAAATAAATAATATTTAAAATAATAAAAAATAAAATTATAAAATTAATAAAATTATAAAATGCAACAAAAAACTGTGTGAGCGCCCCTTTGATAGTCAATGCAGTAAAGTGCAATGACACAGGTATCGGGATCCCCCTCAAGGGGTCCCCTCTCAGTAGCCACTGACAGCAGCCAGCCAACCACGCAATCTCTGCTGCCGGCAAAATACAAAAGCTCCTCGGCAGTCATCATGAATCGGAATTATGCTTCAGGAAGCCAAAAAATTTAAAATAAATAACTTACCAAAAATAGTGGTAAGTGATAAATTACACTGGATAAAATAGCTTTACTTGTCTTGTACAACATTTTTTTAATTTTGCAGCAGGTAGGCTAGCAAAAAATGTGTTTTTATGTTAGCTAACTGTTACCTGCCTGACGGCAAATGCTGCTTGTAACAAACAGTTAGTGCAACTTTTTTTCCCTGAATGGACGGAATATGGTTACATACTGTAATGTTTTTTTTAAAAAATAAGATAAGGAAGACTCAGATGTCTTCCAGAATCACTGTTTATCGTATTTAATAAAATTAAATTTTTATAGCTTTGTAATAGGTCTTGATGAAAGTAACATAGCATGCTATACTAACTATTATTTATGCCATGCATAAATAACCTGTAATAGTTAATATAGCATGCTATACTAACTATTATTTATGCCATGCATAAATAACCTGTAATAGTTAATATAGCATGCTATATTAACTGTTATTATAAACATTATTTAACCAGAAAGAGGCAGAGCAGAGGAACATGAAACCTTATCATATTACGGTAATTTTCTTATACCTTACACATATATAGGATATACACATTAGTGACAGTTTATGCAAATATACCATTATTTTTATAAGTTAGCAATAGGTTACCAATAGATCTTGAACAGTTACTTTATTCTGTGTGGCAATTTTTACACTGTTACATTTTGAAGTACAGTATCGGGACAACCCACATGTTTTACTGCTACTGTTTATTAACTATTTAACAAGGTATTATAGTCATCTTTTGCAACTTTATAATAAACATACCAATAATGTTTATAGACAGTTTACAAACCAACTAGTAACCCTTAACAAAGTAACAAAGTATTAGGAATATCTGGTCTTTCTATGTATGTGTTGCAAACTGTGCTCATAGATAAGCTCACGGAGACGAAGGAGAACGGTAAACATGGGTTTTAATAACAAATTCAGGGAAACATGCAACACAGCTATACACGAACGAGTACCGACCAACACAGAGGGCAAACTGAGGGATTAAATACACAGGATAACTGAGGAGCAGGTGAATGACAAGGCACAGGTGATAGACCTCACTAATTAACTAAACAGGGGAGAAACACGACAAGCATGCACATGTGACAATATGTAATGCAGATGTTTTAAAAACGGTTTCTTAAAGGTTTTTAAACTTTTTACCCCAATACCTAATATTATATTAGGTATTGGGGGGCCTCCATGCGCATGTACACGGCCTGTGTCCTGGTTAAAATAGCTTATTTCTCTGGATTTAAACATTCTTGGAAACATTTAGGATAATGTAAGTACACAAACCAACAAAATATATAACATTGTTCTAGCGTTTTTTTTTTAGATATTTTAATCCATAAAATATTATATATTGTGCCTTTAAATGGCATTATGGTAATTGAGCTGAGCTGAGCTGATGTTATATAATAGAGATATCTTTTTGAAAAATTTGTTACTTACTGTTTTCTCTGCGTAATAATCGGAACAAATATTTTAACATTAATAGCATTGCACACGTCATATACAGCACTTAGTGGTCTCAATTAACTAAAAAATATCTAATGTTTTACAAAAAAATCCTCGGAATGAATTGATCCCTAAATTATGATTTTAATGCAGGTACCGTGCAGATGTTATACTGTTACAAGAGCTGATTCCTGATTATTTGAAGATTTTACAGAACATTATGAAAGATTATCAATTTCTGCAAGGTATGTTAATGGTTGCATACAAACTCAATAAATAAATACTATTTTGTGGTGTGAATATTAGATAATTTGGGGGTTTTTTTCAGCCAGTGAAGAGGGCTATTTCACTGGCATTTTGCTCAAAAAGGACAGAGTACAATTCATCCAGAGCAACATTGTGAAGTATCCAACCACAGAGATGGGCAGGAACCTGCTAATAGCAAATGTAGGTCCATTTTTTGCTAGCCATTTGATAATTAATAATTTAATATGCCTGATTAATAATTTCTAGTCAAAACATTTAACTTCCCGTTTGCATGTTTGTTTAGGTAAGCTTTTTAGGCATTCCACTTTGCATCATGACATCTCATCTGGAGAGCTGTAAGACAGGGTCTCAAGAACGCCTGAATCAGCTGCGGAGAGTCTGGAAATGGATGAAAGAGGCTCCAGGGGACCACTCAGTTATATTTGGTGGAGATACTAACCTTAGGGATTGGGAGGTTGTGTGAGACACTAACATGTCTTTGCTCTAATGTCCTCAAAATCAAAACTCACATTTTACTCTGTTAAAATGTGACGTTTGAATTTGTTTGCCTGTGTTTGGTATGACAGGTGAAGAAGCTCGGGGGGCTGCCGGGCGGTATCTCTGATGTGTGGGAGATTCTAGGGAAACCAGAGGAAAGCAGATACACCTGGGACACATCCATCAATGATAACAATGAAATCCCTAATTCTATACGCCTGCGATTTGATCGAATTTTCCTCAGACCAGCCGCAGAGGGTGCCCAGCTACAGCCAGAAAGCATGACCCTGATCGGTCTGGAGAAGCTGAAGTGTGACTATTTCATCAGTGATCACTGGGGCATTCTTTGTACTTTCATATTTGGGACATCAGAAGAGTAGTGTGATACTGACTGATATTCTTATTTATGGCCTGTACAACATGATTATATAACTAAATGGATCATAAGCTTTTTAAACCAATTGTTACTGATTAACTTGATTTTTAAATGTTTATTGACAATCATAAACTGCTGGAAAATTAACTTATACTACAACTATATACCTAGGCCGATGTTAGTTTTACTCAACTCCAGTGATTCAGTGAATTTTGACAATTTTGAGTTTAAAAGTCAAAGTCAGAATTCTCACAAATCTGATTAAAAAAACAAAAAGTCCCAATTACCTTTTTATTTTTTTATTCTGTGGCGGAAAAAAGCTTCCATACCCTACATATGTTACATCTCCACAATAGTTCATTGAACACATACTGACCATTTGTGACAACAAATAAAACCTGCTATTAAATAGTATTGGATTTTGAACATCAAACCACTGTTTTGGACAACAAATATTTTTTTTAAAGAAAAAAACATAGAAGAACATAGTTCAAGAACAGTTCAGTCTTTCAATCTTCATTGTGTTTCTTGAATGCATGGTATATATAATATTACTGCTAAAGATATTTGGACACAAGACTGTTTAGACTATAGACTTGACAATGTGACATGCAACTATCACCCTATCTACTCTATATGTAAATGTTAATAACTCATGTAAATAATAACCATTACTTTCAAATCTACAGCTTTCTTCCCTTATTTTTTCACTAGAGGGAGCTCAAAGCACAGCCTATGATTCTTATGTATATGTGACAAAAATATCAAAGCTATTTTAATACATATTTGAGTTTATGTTTCTAGATTCCATTTAAAGTCATCAAGATTCAACCACAGATTTAGGAATACTACCTATTTTTTGTTCATTATAATTATGCATCACAGACACATTTTGAATAGCAAGCACACAGCAGTTTAAAATAACCTGGACTTCATGTATATGTGTTTTGTTTCAATATAAGTATGATGAAAGTCTGGTCTGAATCTTCTGGATGACTGTGGGGATGGATAGTAATATATTCTGCACGGAACTGGCAAACATGGCCCTGTTTTCACTTGGGAGAAATGATTTACAGCACATTCTCTCTCCTAAGTTAAACAGAATTGAAATGTGCCAGTATAGTTAGAGAGAGGTGGCAGGCTGACAACAAGAATCATTTTTTTTGTCATTGGCATGGTGTCAGGAATTGGATTAACAAAAGAGCCATTTACCCGGACAGTCCTGGATTCAGAAATGCACTGTAATGTGCCACGAATCTTCTACACTGCTTCTGTTTTCTTTATTTTCTATTCATCATGTTTGTCTTAAACATTCATTATTATCTAGAGAGAGATTTTGCCAGCATTACCTCACATAATTGAACACGTCAGAATGTTATACTAAAGGCAAAAACCTTGTCCTTTAACATGTATGACAATATTATTAATCAAATGTTCAACACAGTAAATGGTTCAATGTTCTGTCATGCTATCTATTTCCTTAATTTATAATACATCACAGAATAATCAGCCACATTAATTAATTGCCAAATCATCTATGAAGTATTTGATCACATGTTGAACATTGAAGTATTCTGGAAGGCATAATTTAATAATGACCATCATGCAGGTTGTGAAAGATCATTAGCTCCCATTGTTATAAGAAACCCTGTGTCATTTTACTACAAAAAAACTAAAAATATTTTGTCCTGTTTTTAAATTGGGTCAAACCAATTGGAGTACAGTTTGTGTGGAGCCACATGAAAATCATGAATTTTCATCAAATATTATCTGAACATCTGTTCATAACAAGAAGTCAAGAGTCCCTCAGAAAAGCACTTATATATCAGATTCAGAAAGAGATTTATTGCCAACTTTTCTTGCACACACAAAAGGAATTTCCTTTATGTGACAGAAGTAGCTTCCAGTACAGTCCAAAACTGCAGCTCTTGTTGGGTGTTCCCGGTCTGCAGTGGTCAGTATCTATCAAAAGTGGTGCAAGAAAGGAACAGTGATGGACCGGCGACAGGGTCATTGGCGGCCAAGGCTCATTGAAGCCCGTGGGGAGTGAAGGCTGGCCCGTGTGGTCCGATCAAACAGACGAGCTACTGTAGCTCAAATTGCTCAAGAAGTTAAAGCTGGTTCTGATAGGAAGGTGTCAGAATACACAGTGCATCACAGTTTTTTGCGCATGGTGCTGCATAGCCACAGACCAGTCAGGGTGCCCTGGAGCAGCTGTACTTATGATTGTCCTTGTGTTAGTAAATGTTGTTCAGCTCAAACAGGACGAAAACGTCTATGCAGGATTGCCCGCTATTTATATAAAACACATAAGCTTTCTTTCATTTACCAGACCCTTTTGGTTAAATGTTCTAACTAATAATATTTATGTTATTATTGTGATAAATACTCTAATAGTTCCCCATCCTCATCCTCAGATGATATCATAAAGCACATGTCAGTTCCCTAATTTCCCTAATCTCTATATTGGGCAAATGCTGATGACCATAATTCATAGTTCAAACTGAAATATGACAAATGACTCCATGCTATGGGTGCTCTGCACGCCCCCTATTAAAGCAGGTGGCAATTCAAGTCACTTGACAGCATGGAGACTGATGCCATGGCAGTCCACAGCCCACCTGCGCGTGCTCAGATTAGCAGAGGAAATAATTACATTAGAAGGCTTCCTCCAATTTAAACTGGACATATTTCAGACATGATAAGCCTGAGCTGTCAATAAGGATAAGCGCAAGGCGGGCAGATAATACAGTGAAAATGAAGAACAGGCTTACAGATAGACAGCTCACTGATTTAAAAGATAAAGCAGGGGGATTATATTTGTATTTATTTATTTAGAAAGAACACATTAATTAACATCAAATTGTCATATCAATGTTCCAGATACAATCACAATGCCTTGTAATCTTCTTCCCCTGATAGCCAAAACATGGTAAATATAAATTGGCAACTGAGTTTGCTAGAAATTTACTGTAAAAATATGGCGGTTCATTTTATTAAAAATAAAAAAACAAATAATTTGTGCCAATAATTTGTTTACTTTACAACAACTTGTTGTATCATATTACAGTTGAACTCAATATGACCAGCTCATACAGATTTATTGTGGATTGCGTAATCCAGAGCAGGTGGCAACCAATGTACTATATGTAATTACTTTAAAAGAATGGCTATTCCTGGATTCTCATATTATATAAATGAAATTAATTTATATATGAGAAAAGAGCTCACCAGGTTATGAGCATCGGCCCCCTGCAGTGTTGGAAATTAAAATATGGAAATTGTACAGTAAACCCAGTATTAATGCATTGACGAAAAAGAAGTGTAATACTTAAAGTGATATTTAAGTTAAGTTGAAGTATATTTTTAAGTATACTAATATCAATGTACTAGTAGTAAATTTGTAAGTGTACTATTTTAATACTACTTGGGACTAAATTTGTCCACTTTTTATTATATAAAATTATACATTTGAGTGTACTATAAGTGTAACAGTAGTGAACTTTAAGTGCACAACTATTTCCCACTATTACCCAACACTCACCCCTCCCTTTCGAAGCACGTGGAGAAGCTACGGTGGCCATCCGACACAGGACAAACATGCTGTCGTCTGAGAAAGCAGAAAGTAGCTAGTGCTCTGTAGAGCAGTTTGTCCATTTAGGGTTACTGTAAAAACATGATGCCGCAAAATGGTGATTTCACTGTAAGGGGACCCACGGTGTATGTAGATAGAAATGGCTCATTCTAAGGAAATAAAAACATAATGGTTCATTATGTAAGGTCTTCATCCATCACTGAAAACATAATTATGTATATTCTATTGCATTTCTTTCAATAGATTCTCATAAATACTACATACTGCCTCTTTAATACTTTTAGTACATTTTTAGTTTTTTAAAGTACATTTTGAAGTGTACTCTCAGTAAACTAATAGTTTTATACTGCAAGAATACTTATAATAATATTATTTTTTTTATACTTGAAATATACCTTTAACTCTTTCCATTTAAAAACATTTCATTCTAGCTTCATGCATCCCTTTTTTTATCAACACTCACACTTTATCAACAAGTTTAATAAAAAAAAGCAAAATTTTAAACAAAAAGCTGATAAAATCAGATTTTAGAATATGTTCAGTCAATGACGGGTAAAGAATAAAGTAGATTTGAAGTAAATTCCTATGTGCACTACCAGTTTACTTAAGTAGAATAAGTATAGCCTACGTATGTGTCATCAGCATAGCAATGGTAGGAGAAGCCATGTGTCTTTATGAGGGGTCCAAGATCTGAAACCCGAGGAACCCCTGTGATCAGCTGATGTGATTTGGATACTCCCTTCTCCAGGCAACCATGAAAGACCTACCTGTGAGATAGGATTCAAACCAGTGAAGTGGAATCCCTGTGATGCCCAGTGATGAGAGGGTGTACCGAAGGATCTGAGGATTCACAGTGTCAATGGCAGGAGATAGATCCAGGAGGATGAGAACTGATGATCTGGAATCAGCTTTCAGTCTGTAGGGCTTCAGTGACCGACAGTACTGCATTCTCGGTTGACTGGCTGCTTTTGAAACCTGATTGGTTGACGTCCAGCTGGTAATACTGTGAGAGGAAAAATGAAACCTGGTTAAAAACAACTTGTTTAAGTGGTTATTGCTACGACTGGTAGGAGAGAGACAGGTCTGTAACTATCTACAAGAGACATTTAATGTGGGTTTATGAAGAAGTGGGGATACCCAGTGGGAAATGGCGGAGGGGACAGAGAAGAGAGTTGAATAATTTGAAAAGTGTGCACGTTTAAAACGTTGTTGATCTTGTTGTGGAAATATGAGGATTTAGCAGCATGGACTCAACAGAAAAAGATGAGAACAGAGATTGATACATACTCAGGTCAGACAGGTTTGCGTCAGGAATCTTGTTTCTTGACATTTATATGAGCCTGATTTTTGATATATAAATATTTATCACAGTCAGTCATCACAATTTCGAGAGTAAATCCTGCATTTATATGCAATTTTTTATTCAAATTTTGAATATATTATAGGTCTATTCATTCGTTTTTTATATCAACAGTGCACAAAGAGAGCTGATCACTAAAAGCTGTCACTTATGTAATGAATCTTATGTAATGCGATCTCACAAAATTCTATTATATTAATCAGTGAAGCTGACTACACAATGAATATTTTATCTACATACTGTCTACACTTTGTTAGAGAGAATTTGAATGTATGTAGAACTCTAGCCTAGAAATCTATAAGCACCCTAGCGGCAGCAAATCTAATTTACCGCGAGTGTCGTCTAGCAACTCTCAATAGACTTTTGAGCTGGAAAAAATAAACTCTGGTCAGGCCAATCTCTTCGTGTATAGAGTCGGTGGGCGGGCTTAACAATGACAGCAGAGCTGCGTGCTACTTGTAAACATAGAAGCTGTCGAACAGCAGTCTTTCGAATCGGCTTTGGCTGCGACTCTGGAAGACTTGGGAGTTAAGCTTTTCTCTGAGAAAAGAACGGCACTGAAGTCATTCTTAAGAAGGGAAGATGTGTCCAGAGTTTTGCTGACTGTATACGGTGAAAGTTTAATCCATCAACCAGCTCCGCTTCACGTCGCTCTGGTTGGTTGTAGCGATATCCAATTGCGTGCAGAGGGAGTTTGAAAGACAACCATTTATCCCGCCCCTCGGATTGAGCCCTGTCAATGCTGAGTTCAGACCCAACATCTTGATGTGGGTCTGGCTTGTCAGGCTAGCAGAACTCAGCACTGGACCAAAACTTGAGCGGTGAGTGGATTCTAACTTCAACACCTGCGATTGGTCATTGCGTTCAATAAATCAACAAATATGTCTATGATTGTCTACATTACTCACAGAAAACATATTGGAAATTTAATAATTTGACAAGTGCAAAAGATATGCACTGAATCTTGAGCTAACTTTTTCACTTATAATATGCTATGATTACGAAGAAAACAGATCCTAGACCAGCAGTTATGGGCAGCGTTTCCCTGCAATCAGTAGTAGAAGCAGCAGGCAGCAGTGGTTTGAGTGAGAAAATGACACACTTTTATCAAGTCCACCTCCCTTGGCCTGGCAATAGTAGGGAGCACTGGAAGGGATGTCCAAGTGATCCATGGCTGATGGTGACGTCACGTACACACCCTCTATTGTGTGGGCAAGGGAAGAGAGGATGACAACAGTGGAAAGATGACAAAGTAAGCACACTACCAAGTAACTGGTAGTGGGGTTGGTAGTGCACAAGTATTAAGTTGTAGATTAAAATTAATGAAGAGTCTTTTGAAGCCGCCACAGTTAGCTAGCTAAGCTATCCTAAAGACATTTATGTCTTTGTGATTATATTTGTAATATACATTTCTAACAAAAAAATAATACGTTTTGTCAGTTTCAACATTAAACTTAATGTGCTCGAGCAACGTAGCCTACCTGTTGCTACTACCTCAGGTGATCACACAAATTCTTTTTACGAGCTGATTTGAGAGTTGTGTTGCTCTACACATGATTTTATTATGATTACAATTCCCTCACCTCTGTCCCTAATCAAGAATAAATGAGGCATGCTCCCTGCGGGATGGCATGAGCAATTATCCATGATGTGATCACTCACAAACAGCTCTTCTGATGGTTGGTGATGCACCAATGAACTGTCCTTTTCAAGCACAATCATCGTAATAATCTCACAGTCCTCTTCTGACTTTATCCACCCTGGTACTAGGACGCTGTGAAGTAGACAATCCTACAACATATCATTAGTAGCTATACCGATAACAGGCTGGTGATTAAAGAGGCTCTTGATGAAGTGTGGCAGTTTAATTATTTGACGTGCTGGACACAGTAAACACACGTTTCACCTTCAGAATCCTGATGTATCAGTTTGGACTGCTTCATTTAATTTTCCTGTCTCTTCATCCAACTCGATCTTCTGTAATTACACCCAAAGGACTCTCCAGCACTCATTGCGTCTTAATGGCATGTTTGTGTCATATGAACACACTCTTGTCGAAAGATGAGAGATCTAAGGTTTGAAAAGGATGACACTGAACACACAATTATCGGCTAGTGGCGGTTTTTCCTATTTTTGGAAAGCAATCCACTGTGCTCCATGTCACTCCTATTGTTCTTCTAGGCTGCGGTTGCCATGAACACCACGTGGGTGACGTCTGACATGGCGGTGACCTGTGGAGAAAGGTTGGCGAATGGGCTCACACACCTTCTCCAGCTGGTAGATGTTGTCACTTAAAACATTCACCTGCTGCTTTTGCCATGCTGCTTGTGTCTGATGCTCCTTCAGACAGGCATCCATTTCTTTGTTGTTGTTCCTAGAGGAAATTAGTAAATGCGCCTTTCAATAAACTTGAAGGCATGAGGACAATAGAGTTAATTGTTTCAAACAAAATTGCTTTTTAGCTAGGAATTGCACTTATTATTCCAAGTAGCTTTTTGATTTTGATTACCCAAAAGACAAAACCCTCAAAATTATTGCTCACCAATTATAATTCACCATAGGGGAGGATTTATTATGGCTTTTTTTCTTTTGGTTCCAGGCGTAAAAGCTGCATGGGAATCAAATCATTCCAACATTTTCATTGGAAACCTTTTGTCAAAAAATCATGCAGTTATTATCATCAGCATCATCTGGATCTGTCATCCAAACCCCAGCATCTCTCAGAGTCTGATTGGAACCTCAGGGAAAAAACACTGATTTGATTATTTGCCTTCCTATTGTCATGGCTTCCTGAAAAAACTATGACAGAATGATAGTGATTGTGAAAAACACAGATTATGAATACTTTTGCTAACCTCTGGACCTCCTAAATGAAAAATATTTTTAAAAACCTATAGTGATTGTGAGAAACAAAAAAACAAAAAAAATGTGCAGGCTACGTGGTTCAATTAACGTAGCATGTCATAAAAATCTTTATGTACAATAAAACATAGCTGGGAAATTCCTCAGACATTACTAGATTACTTAAAGGGGGGGTGAAACACTCAGTTTCAGTCAGTGTCATGTCAATCTTGAGTACCTATAGAGTAGCATTGCATCCTGCATATCTCCGAAAAGTCTTTATTTTTTTATAATTATATAAGAAAGATGCGCTGTTCCGAGTCTTTCCGAAAAAAGCAGAGCGGGTGGGGGCGTATCGTGTGAGCGGAGCTAAATAATGACGTGTGCTCGCTGCTGCTATTGTGTTGAGTCGAGTGCGTCGTAAAGCTGTGTCATCCCTAACAGCGGGAAAAAAACTTTATTCAAAATAAAAATATGGCTTTTAATCAGATACAGCCATACATCTATGATCCGGAATCAGACCCAGAGTCTGCAGTTGAACAGGAGCAGCAATAAAAACGACTAGAGCAGGACGTCTCTATGTGGTACAAGTTATACACTAACTATATAATATGCTTAGCGGCTTGTGTTATTTACATATTTATACTTGAATTATATCGTCGTATTTTTGTCTTTGAAGGTGTACATGTGGGAAGTGCAGTTGTGCACGTGTGTTTGTGTGTTTACGCGTGGTTTGTGTAGACAGTAAGCGGACCGGTTTTGCACGGCAGGTTAAGTTAGTGTTTACATAGAAAGACACGGAATAGTATGAATAGTCACATATGGACTAACTTGATGATGTTTTTATTCCCTTTCTGGACATGGACAGTAAAGTGGGCATTGACTGCATATGCTCTGGGACTAAAATTTAAAATATCTTAAACTGTGTTCCGATGATGAACAGAGGTCTTCTGGGTGTGGAACGACATAAGGGTGAGTCATTAATGACATAAATTTCATTTTTGGGTGAACTAACCCTTTAAGTACAGTAACTAATTACATTTACTCAAATACTTTACACCACTGGTAAACTAACCCTTTAAATTCCCCAAATTAACTTAAAAAAAACAAATACCCATATGGTATTTTCATTTTAAAAAACTATAATCAAAAATGTCTATTTCCTTTGTTTTTATTCTTAAATATTATACAATTACTATGTGTAATTCATCTTCACTTTTGTTAAAAGGCCATTAAAGTATAAAGTATAACTCCTGGTCAGTTGTATGGCTATGTAGGACATCACATATGACCCAGGACTATTTGCATTGGCTGTTGATTGGACAGAAACAAAACAAAAAAAGCCTCAGAGCCAAACAAACAGTGTCCAGTGTAATGAATCATTATCACCAGGACAAGACAACAAATCAAGCCCACGGTGATTAAGCAGGGTGTGCATGCATGCATGTGTGTGTGCATATCTTATCTTGAGTGCACTTGTTCGTCCACATTGATTTCCATGTGGACACTCTATTCATCACTATGAAGGAGACTAGTCATTATGTTTGACTTTGTGTATTGATTTACATCACTATAACCCTATAACTCCTCGACACATCTGCCACCTCACTGACTCTATAGGTGAAAGAGCGTGCGGATAAAATATATCTCTGGTTATCCAGAGGATCAGTCTGAGCCGCTTGTTCCTTTTTCTGATAAGATGTGATTTTCTGTTTTCTCCATTTAATGTCAACACAAATTCATATTATTACACTGGTGCTTTACAGAAATTCACTTTCTAAATAAAGAGCTCTGTGTCAAGACAGGGCACAAAAGAAATGGAATAGATTTTCTCCAAGTTCAGTCTGCTGACACTTGTGCTTTAGGGAACGAAGCTTTCTGGCCTACAGATGAAATGGGAACCAAATGAAAAGCAAAAGTACTGCCAGGTTTAGAGTGACCAAAGTGCCCCCAGGAGCCGGCCTCTCATTATCACCTGCCTGTAGACGATAGTACTGAGACCATTTGTATTCACATAGCATGACCACACAGCAGACCATTGGAAATGACTGTTTACAGGGGTAAAACTGTAGAACAAGCATGCTGACACATGGAAAAGGAAAACAAAACTAACATTATTCACCTATGTTGACTGGCAGACATTTTATGCATACAAATTTGATTTAAACTGAACTACATAATGTACTATGGATTTTTTTCAAGAAATCTGTTTTCCCCATGAAGTCAACATTTAAGATGCTGACATATAATAAGGCAGTTTTTTTTATTTCAAGAACTCTAACAAAAATCTATTAACTAACTCTTTTTAAATGAAATTATCATTTGTATATAAAATGTAGCCTATTGTACATAAATAATAATACATTTTTATATATAGGCTATATAATAAATACTAATACAAAAGTTAATATACTATAGCAAAATTAAGTAGTTCCAAATATTTTTGGTTTGTTTTTGTATTTGTTGTAATATACGATTTTATCTAGGCTATTTTCATTTATTAACTATTTTTCCCCACATATATTTCCCATCTAAAAATGTTGCTGGTTGCATTTAAATAGGCAAATGCTTAAAGGGGGGGTGAAACACCCAGTTTCAGTCAATCTCATGTCAATCTTGAGTACCTATAGAGTAGTATTGCATCCTTCATATCTCCGAAAAGTCTTTAGTTTTATCATATTTATAAAAGAAATATAGGCTGTACCGAGTCTTTCCGGAAAAAAACGAGCGCCTGGAGGCGTATCGTGTGGGCGGAGCTAAAGAATGACAAGCACGCAAAGCGGTGACCAGTGTTGCCAAGTCCGCGGTTTTCCCGCGGAATTGGGCTACTTTTAACCACTTGCCGCGGGTTGATTTTTTATTCCGCGGGTTAAAGGTTTAACATATTGCATCAGTTATATTTAGCTGAAATGGTTGTGTTGAAATAAATATTTTACTTTAGCCAATTCATATTCCACCAATGATAACAAGGATTCTAGGATGATGACATAAGCAATATCGTATCAGCATAACTGTGCTGATTAGCGCACACTTTGTGAGGTACAGTGGCACTGCTGGGCTTGTTCGCTAATGTGTGTGTGGTGTGTGTGTGCTGCGGCGCGCTGCGCGCGCACCGGCTGTTTTCGTTTCCATGGTAACCGAATGCGTGCTCTCCAGGGTTGTTGCTGGTAAATAATAATTTAAAAAATAAATGTCATTTAATGAGGAATATCTTGCAATGTTTATTTTACATTATTTTTAATTAAGTCTATTAATTAAAATAGACTGTTTATAATTACTTATACAATTATCTTTTAGTATAAATGGTGTGTAGTGCATAACACTACCATAAAATGTGTATTGGAGTGTTATATTTAGATTTTTTGGTATTGGGCTAGTTTTGGGCTAGTTGGATTGGCCATTGGGCTACTTTTGGGTTATTTTTGATTGCCCATTGGGCTGGTTTTGTTGCGAAAACCTGGCAACCCTGGCGGTGACGTCCTCAAGCGTGGAGAAACCCATCGCTATCTCAGCTAATACAGATAATGATCCAGAATCAAATCTGAGGGAGAAATAAATTGAACAGGAGAAACGGCAACATCAGGACGTCCGTCTCTGTGGTATGTAAGTTACTGTATTTAATGGCCTCTCCACATTTCTGTGTGTTTACTCGCAGTTTATGAGGACATGATTCGGTTTATGGACTATTGTATGCGACTAGACCTTAGAAGTAGCAAGCAAAACGGTTTTGCACGTCAGAATACTGTAACGTTATACAGAGAACAACAATGGAGTAACCGTTAGCGCATTTGAATGACGAAGCACGCGATCGTGTCGTTTACTGATGTTTACTCATGCGTCTGTAGCCAAAAGCAGAGACATTTGAAGCAGTTTAAGTTAACTCACCGGCTGCTTCCAAAGCTGGACCGAAGCTTTATCGCTGGGACTGCTCCGTCAAAAACACACTTCTTTGGTATGATTTGGTGAAGTCCTGACAGCAGTGGCGTGTAAATCCATTTTGAGACGCAACTGAAACGATGTTGTGAAGCTTCCCGTCATTTCTGCGTTCAAATCGGTTCAAATGCAGCGCTGCCTTCCCGGAATGCTGTGCTGAAGCGTTGAAGTCGCTCGACGTCACCCATAGGAATAAAGAGAAGCGCGGCGCCACATAAGTGTTCATGGACGACTGGATCTGCATCTGAGAGACTGTTTACGCCGTGCTCTAGTCACGCGCGCGCACCCTACCGGGAGAAGAGCCCGTACGATCCATACAAGGACCTTCCGCTCTTATTAACGTCAAGCCGAGCCATACTCGAAAAAAACTCGCCGAAACTTGTGAGAAACCGGAAGGAGTATTTTTGACACAGAAATACTCCATCAAACGTCCAACATTAGTTTTTGAAACTTTGTCTATGTTTAGGATGGGAATCCAAGTCTTTAACAGTGTAAAAAGCTCAGTATGCATGAAACAGCATTTCACCCCCCCTTTAAAGGGGTACTTTCAGCACTGGAAATATGAATCTTTATTTAAACTGAGTCATTAATGTGGTAGAAATGTTAAATTATTTTTGAATTTGGTGCCTTCTAGACTGAGAAAAGACAGAAAATGTATTTTTGTCTCATGGGAATGAAAGACTACAATTCCCAGAATGCTTCGCTGCCCTACGAGGCCACTCCCAAAGCCATCACTAATGGATTACAGTGACTGAGTTCAGAAAGTACAATTAAATACTGAACGTGTCTGTTCAATATAACGATCGAGTTGCCGCGTGAGTCTCACAACACTAACTCAGATTAAGAGTCAGATTACATTTATAATGAGCTGATGGGCTCTCGTGATGAGAGCTGAGGTAATCGAGACCACATTCGCGGCATACATTCACAACGCGAGTTCAGTCTGGCGCGTTTTCAGTTCATGCCTTTGGAAGCTTAACTTTCATAGAAATGAATTTGAGAAGTTAAAACACTTACATTGCTCACCATAGCTCCGTTTAAATGAGTGCCTGTAGCTGCAAGCTGTGCTGTAAGTGTGATCTCCCATCCCCCATGCACGAGTTGAAAACATGTGGAAATGGCTCCCTCTACTGGCTGTAGTCTTTAGCCTCTGGGCAAACATTCCAAAGACGACGCAAATATCGTCAATTTGCGTCACAAGAGGAATTTTTCCAGAAATAATATGCATAAATCTCTCGTCTCAGGGGGATATGAGGGGGGAAAGCACAATCATTTGATTATTTTTTTAGTTTCTACTGATACAAAGCCATATGCTAATTGCTGAAGTAACCCTTTAAGAGTCTATGATTGGATCATTATTGCAGTGATTATGATGTCAGTTATGACAGCTATTTTTTTCATCCTCTTGATGGAAATAAATGCTGTGGTGTTATTTCCATCAAGAGGGGCATACATTTTTTTTCAATATCTTGTATTAACAATGCAAGAGTCCAGCACTTTGTAAAGTCTCCACCAGCACATTCCAAAGACTTTCAATGAATTTAAGGTCAGAGTTGCCAGTTCATGTGTGAAAATTATACTTCATGCTCCCTCCCAACCATTCTTTCATAATTAAAGCCTGATGAATCTTGACAGTGTCATCCTGGAATATGGCCATAATGTGTTGTCTTATATGGTTGTTTAAGAAATGAAAATCTACACAAAATCTACACACAATCAAACATATAAAATGCTAGCAACATAATAATCACTGCAATAATGATTCAATCATAGACTTTTGTTTATTTAACCAATAATTATTATAAAAAACATGTCATATATGACTTTTATGTCAACTCCTAAACACTCCAACTTTACAATAAGTAGTATTACACTGACACTGAGAAACAGCTACTCCTTGACTTCACATGCAGTGTGAAGAAATATAACTAACTGTCTAGTATTTGCTGTTATTCACCAAGCACAAAGAGGAGCAAATGAAAGCTAAAACTTGGCTGCCATAACTGATGCTTTGAAAGGAAGATAATTAGAGTGGTTTTTACCCTCCATTGCCTCCCTCTTTGTGTTTTTGATTTTCATTTGGCTCTTGGGGCCTGCAAGTAATAAATTCAGAGATAGCAGCAGATAAACGACTGTTATAATCTCACAAGATTTACAACCTATATTATTATGAAACCAATGGCCTATAAAAAACAGTTGGCATGAGGGGGCAAGGTGATACCACCGTGAAGGCTTTTTCCCCTCTGAAATGAGCAACTCATGAAAAAACAAGGCTGGGGAGGCAGATGGCAAAATGTGCAGGAGATTTAGAAGATTCATTAAGTTGAAAATTGACAGGTTTATGTGCTTTCATTGGTTTAAGCCTTTATATCCAGGGTTAATTTAATATCTGAATTGTCCATTAGCATTGAAACAATCCATTGATTTACAGATAAAGGAGCAAAAGGTGAAAGAGATCATTTGAATCAAAATTTTCTTTATATGACCAGCTGACCTCCATTTATTTATTAGACTTAACTCGTTCTTCATGGTGCAGATCTACCAGACATGTTTGTTATTATCTCAGTGTCAAATAGAGATCAAAATAATGAATATCAGGTAATGATGTGAAAAAAAAGGTATGTGGGTTAAAAAAGGGACAAAATGTCCCCTTTCTTTATGTGTTCTATAGCAGATGTGGCAGCACAGTGCATCTGCTCGTGGAAAGCCGTGGCCAAGCATGAGAGAACGTGTGTGTGGGTGGGAGATCATGCGTGAAATTATACTACCAGGGTGTAAACACTACCAAGATGAGAATAACAATGCACTCCCAACTGCACAAATCAACACCACCACTCACTGTATAACTAAGGGGAAACGACACACAATCACAGGTAATTTTGCAGCCTCGTAGACTTAATCTGTTGTACGGGCAGTCTAGAGAAACATGGTGAGATCTCCTTTTTACAGAAAGTCAGATGTTCTTGCACATTGAAGCACAAGAAAATAAAAATTGAAGCACAAGAAAATAAAAATGCATTGCTCAGTGGTTGCTTTACCAAAGCTCATGAGACTTAGTTTTGATTTTCATATATCTCTCATTTCAGTATCAACAGAGTTTCAGATGTTTCTTTTAAAATTACTTAGGAGAAATAAGAGTAGATGTAACCGAGACATGAGAAATATCTGAGAGAAAAGAGTGCAAAATGAGAAACAAGAAACATGGGAGATATCTTTATTGTCTTGCTGTAATCTCTTTCAAAACTCCATTATAAAAATATTTAATTTTTTTTTTATGACATTGGGTTTTCACCTTTAATGGATTTTTTTTCCTCCTCAGCTAGAGACACTAAAGCTCTCACATTTGTCTTCTCTAAAGTTTAGAAGAGATGCCAACAACATGACAAATGTGAGAGCGCCAGAGTCTTTAGCTAAGGAGAATTATCTGAGCACAGTGTGTGATGCTATTGAGATCTTTTATGAAACGTTAGAGGTGACAAAAAGTGAGAGTTCCAGAGAATCTAGCTGAGGAAAAAAGTCTGAGCACAGTGTGTGATGTTGTTGAGATCTCTTCTGAATCTTTAGGGGAGACAAATGTGATATCTAGAGTCTTTAGCCAAGGAGACAAATCTGAGCACAGTGTGTGATGTTGTTGAGATCTATTCTAAAACTTTAAAGGAGACCATTGTGAGAGTGTTAGAGTCTTTTGACTTCAAGCATGAGAAACAGGAGACTTAAGCAAGTCTCCATTTGATCTTAAACTAACCTAACTAATTTTTGTCTAGGAGAAACATTTGAGATGCTAAGAGATCTCACTTTGGATTTTTCTTATATGGGTGTAAATAAAACTGGAGATGACAATCAGATTTCACAGAAGGAAGTTTTTTAGTGCTGGTGCCATTAAAGCAGAAGGGGGGCAAATCAAATACTAATAAACATTTTTAATTTCAACTTTTTACTAAAAATGTTATGCTGGTAATATAATTTATAATAAATCATAAAAAGATGAATACAGCATACAAATAAAAAAAAAACCTGAAATAATGATTTTCATTACATTGCAGGAAACAGAAGCTGTATCTGAAGTGCCATTTAGATGCATTTACACAGACTCTTTAATACAGCTCAGAGGGGACATGGATGCATTTAACCTGCAGTTAAAACCGCCAGTAGGTAGGTAATTTCAGCCATTCATTCAAACAGCTGATTCATTGAAACTGTCCTCACTGCAGAACATGAGATCCAGGCAGCAGGGTTGGATCCAGATTCAACTCCTCCCACTTAATATACTTTGCTATATTACTTCGCTGTTATACTGCAACAATGAAGCCGCAAAAACTTCACATACTTTTAAAATTCCATTGTTTAGTTGATCCTAGTTAGCGCTCATTGTCACAGTTGTAAACACAATGAGTTTGCATCACAGCATTTGTTTCCAGGCGAACCATTAGAGAACACGACTCACACATATCTCGTGGACTTAGTGTAGAATTCAAACCAGATGATGACTTAAGTTAAGTGGTCCGTCTGAGGCAAGACTACACTGACTCCAACCCTAAACCTACCCAACTCCACCCCCTGGATCGGGTGTTCTGCAGTGAGGAGCTACTGGTTTCATTCAGGAGCTAAGCATTTGACTGTCGTAGTGGCTGCAATCGAAAACGCATACTTCCCTACTATATAGTGGGTGAAAAACAGTATGTGATAAAATAAATGTCAATTCACTGTATTTATTCACAAGTTCAAGTCAGATAGAATAAATCGTATGCATATTTGACGTGCTGTCCGAGGAAAGGGCTCTTAACTCAATATTTGGCCCGAACCCAGAGTACTCCCCCCGTATTCCTGGCTGTGGTAGAGCAAGCCAAGAGTGAAGAGTCAGGGGTGGTGGAGGGATGCTGAAACTGTTGAGGAATGTCAGTGAGTCGACTAATAAATGCTTTATAGGCTCTCTCTCTCATGCTGATAGTATAGATTTGGTAATACAGTATATAATATTTGCAATAGGCAGATAGGAGTTTGACAGATTTCGCACCGTATGTTGTTAATCAGCATATAAGCAGCTTAGACTACTGACAATAGCACTGATTGCAAAGACCGGCAATGCATCAAATCTCAAAGTTGACAACTTATCGAGCAGGGAATCATCAAGTCCATTTCACTGTGGCATGTTTGGTTTCTTAAGCTAGCCTGAATTATCATTCTCTAATTTAAAAAACAAAACAACAACAACTATTTAATATTCTTGCAATGACAGTATGGGGGTTCAATTAATTGACCTAATTACCAAATTATTCTCCAGTCATTTAGTAAATCTGTCAGACACCTGAATGTGTCCTCTTCACTTTCTGATCCTGTCTGACCTCTGTCTCATTTTATTTTCTCTTGAAACCTGATCCTTGCCCGAAGAAGCGCGACTGCAGTGCTCACCTGTTAAATGTTTGGCATTTGAGGAACAAAAAGCTCCCGTTTCCTGAATGTAGCGATGGATCAGCCTGTAAAAAGCTCTGCCGCTAATGGGCCCTAATGAATTAAAAGATATGCAAACCCACGAGGTCCTCTCATTCACATAAGGTGAAACAGAATGAATCACATTCCCGAAATACACAACCATTAACCTTTCTTCACTTGTCAGGCATGAGAAGACTGACACTTCTTGCTTTCTCTTAGGTCAAATGCACAAAAAGGCAACATGTGCCTCTGCTGCCTGAAGGGATGTCCTTTTGAAAAGGCTAGTACTAAAACTACATGCTTTTGTTTTTCACCTGAGAATCAAAAATGTTCCTGAAACTATCAGTTATTTATACTGTGTAGTTCTAGTAAAATATTCAAATATTTTGCTCCAGACACAACAATGGTAATTTCTCCTACTGTATAATGTGAAAAAAAAAATAAAAAATCATAATTTAAACAGTAAAAGGCTATAAAAATGATATGGTAAAAACCTGATAACTGGTTAACAGTAAGTTGTGTTAGTACATACAGTGAATAACTAATAGATCTAACATTACGTCTAATGTAATTTTAAAATTCTGTTAAATTTACAGATAAATATGTTACTAATATAAGTACTTCAATAGGTCGGTATATTATTATTTCTCAGTGTGGGTTTTAACAAAATAATTTGTAATTTCACAAAATCATAAGATTCAGGTAAAATCAAGGTTAAAATTATATATTATTTTTCCAAAACCAGACCAGTAAAAGTAAAAGAGGCAGTTTATCATAATTTGAAACCTCTCACAAACATCTGACCATCTGATATGAATCCAGCTGGACATCTTTCTGGTCATATCTCATAATGGTCATATCAGGAGCACATCATTGCTGATACGTTGCCTCTGGGGTTTTTTCCACAATAACAGCCATATGGAGGATGAGAGTCCCTGCTGCACAAATCTGTGGCAAAGGGGGGTAAATTGTAGCAAGGAATCCCTGAAGAGAGATTATTGAAGTACATGTTCTCATGACACGGCAGCGACAGATAACAGGCTGAGCGAGATGGTGAGGGCTTGATAATCTATTCTCCCAACACTGAACTGTCATTCCACCAATGACATCCTCAGATAGCATGTCATCACTCATAATCTAACCCTGTCATTTCAACAATGAGCATTCTTTCATCTTTAAGATAGAGGTGATGCTTACCTGTGGCACAAACATGCCTGAGGCATGTCATAACCGTCTGCCACTAAGAGAATGATGGAAAAACATGAATGGACTATTAAAGCTGGTGGGTATTTTCTGATCTGATTACATAGAGATATATTTCTCTGTCCATTCTCACCTGGTTTTTAAGCAATGATTGATGCGCACGTTTACTCTTTTTTAAACCTGCTGTTGAGCTCAGAATGTGATGCATTAATCGGATAAAACACTCAGTACCCAATAACCGCTTGGAAGCAACATGTGCTCGTACAGCTAAAATCTTCATCACCAAACACAATCACCATCTACTGTATGAACACCACTGTATGTATGATACATAACTTACATTTCAAGTACATCATTGTTGATGCAATTACTTTTTACATATTTAACCCAGAATATTCCTTTAGATGCCATAACACCACCATTCTGGTGCCTTTCCCATGACAAATATTCAATAGCGGTTCAAATATAAATATGAAAGTGCATTATTTAGCAGATGTTGTTTAGAAAATGATGAATATCTATTTTTGTTCAACATCTAAACAGATTGATATGCCATATAAAGACAAATGTGCTGATAAAGTATATTCAAATGTACAAATATCACTGACTCTTCAAACACTGTCAATTTCCAACCAGCTAAGTGAACTAAAAGAAACAGCATTAGCCTTTTCTTGACCTTTAATCATGCTAAGCCCCCATGACTATCCATGGTGAATAATCAATAAGCATGCTTTACCTAGCTATAATTAACTTCTTGAAGTACTAGTCTGATAGGGTGGGTAACTGAAGGACTTCTTATGAACTGGTGGGTCTGTGAAGTATTCGTGTCCTCATGCGAAGAAGGGAAATTATCTCATTCACATGTCCAACAGCGGCTCCTCTAAAAAAGATCTATGAGCGACAGTAATGACAGTCTATTTTAGCATCCCTCAATACCCAGAGGAAATCATCACACTAAAGTTCAAAACAACATTTTTATATCACTTCCCTTCCTGTGAAGATAAATATGGGAGAATGCCAAACCTCACTGTTTCCAGCAAGCTAGCTCAGTAGGGATAGCCACACTATTTTCTTATTATATTCTGTCCTTTTCTTAGTTGAAGTGTGATGTTATAAATATCTAGAACATTCTTGCAATTCTGAGTTGGAAGTAGCGACAGATATTTTCTTACATATTGTGCTGTAAATCTGAGTTTAACAGAAAAGGTGAAAAAATTAAGGTGCAATGGCGAGTTCTATGAATCATTTGCAGTTTGTATTTTAAGATATGGGCTTTGCACTCAAAAGTGGAGGAAGGTGAATGCGAGAAATGCAGAGAAAAGTTGTTTTTAACCCAACTCATCTATTTTTGATATAGGCCGGAAACAGATGAAATGTTCACAATAAGGTGTAAAACATGCATTTAGAAAATAGAAAAATAGGTAAATTTTCATTTCAAAATTATTTTTTAACCTTAACTTGGCTCTTATTGGTGGTTTTGTAAACTTTTCACTTGCCAGCACCAAACCACTCTGAATAGCTAGCAACATCCTGGCAACCACTCAAACAACCTTGACAATGGATTAGCCAACTCAGGGAAAGTTGTGTTATCTTCAATATCACAGCATACTGCTTCAGTCCATCAACACCCAAAGCTTCACAGTCCTAGACCTCATCCTAGATCGACATTTCATCATATGTAATATTAGGCGGTTTTGATTTATGTGCTGTTAATTGTTCACTTTATTCTACAAGGGCATCTGCGTACAGATATCACTTGTTTCTGCTTCTTCGTTTCCATTGTTGTTTTGATCATGACATCAACAATCTTTCAGAAAATGTGTATAGCGCTCTAATGTTTAAAAGTGGAAACACGAAAAGCGGAAATTTCTGTCAATGGCTGAGAAGTGTTGTCTCATAAATGATGGAAATTTCCTTTGACGATGAAAGAGTTCAAATTTAAACATTTCTTAAAAAATGGAAACATTTCTAATTCCGTCTCATTGTAAGTACACTGAAACGCTCTTTCTCTAAAAAATCTCATTCTAAAATGTAAAAAATTGTTCACACTTACTGGAAATGTCATGTTTTCTTAAGTCTCAAGAAAACAGAAATGGAGGATGAGTACATATTTCATGATGGAAAGTTGCTTTTTTAAAGATTGGACAACAAAGTAACACAACAAACAAATCGGTTACAATAATAACTGTTCTGACACGTTACACAGCAACACAAATACAGTGGCGCTTTAATATACTCAGTTGTAAGTCGCTTTGGATGGAAGCGTCGGCTAAATGCATAAATGTAAAAGTAAAATGTAATATGCGAGGTAATCACGTCGCAGGCACAGAACATTTTAGTTTTAGCAATAGCAGCCTCCTGATGTTTAGTGAACCAAAACCCCTGCCCAGTGGCTAAATTCATGTTTATGTTACTTACCGCAACGTAGAGAGAAGAATGAGTCACAACATTATCTACAGCTAATAATAATATTCTTTCTTTATAAAAAATTTTTTACCAACAACCAACTTATTCTTGCTGTATTATTCATGGATGCATGCATTCAGGTTGAAGATAGAAAAACATGAACACACACAGAGAAAAGAGAGTATGTGTATTCATGTATATGGAGAAAGAGATCTGAATTATAATAGGCCTATACCTTCATTTCCAATTGAATTTATTCAAAGATTAATAGAAAGTGGTGTTTCACATGTGACTTGTCAAAAAGTAATTTCCTAGTTTCCTCAGCTGATTTACCAGAAGAAAATTCCATTCAAGGCACATTAGGCATTTTTGGGGATAATCTAATAAGCGTTCTGTGACATTACACAAGACATTTCCTGAGTCAGAAATAGGTATCTAGCATTGGAAGGGTATAAATTTGTATCAGTGATTGAAGTTTGGAGTTGCTGTTCCCAAACATTTCTGTGTGTGCGTTTGTTGCGCATAACCATTTAAAGCCGAAATTAAATGACAAATTCACAATCTGCTGCCTTCTCTCATATAAAATTTCACTCTGCAAAACTCTTGGCATGAAATAATTTGGTTCTTGCTTTAAAATTGACATGTAGAATACAGCAATATATTGCAACATTTGAGAGCGATACAGGTTTTATATCTCATACATTTTGAGAACTTTCACTCTAATTTATGATGTCAAAGTAAAGGTAAAACATGTTGTAATGCATTTATTAATGACTTGATTAATAGAAATCGCCCAACTTCACATTTTTACATAAACACCCTTTATGCATTCCACAGAAGAAAGTAATTCAAGTTTGGAACAACATGAGTAAACAATGACAGAATCATGAACAGCTTCACAACGGCTGTGTTGTAAGATCATTATTAATACATGATTAGTCCTCAGCACTCAGCCAAGATATTGCTGGTGTGATGCATAGAATTATGGATCTGGATATGTGCTTTCCTGATTGCATCAGCAGTTTGCTCCATTGAAATGTAATTGAGTCTGATTTGTTGAGTTCATTGAGACAGAAATTTCTTGGGACTAAGATGATCCATCTGTTCACAAAGGAAATCCATCTTTTTTAGTCTGAGATCTCGGCCTGGATATATACTGTATATATATATATATATTTGATTTTGCATGCTTAAAATATTTGACCTTGATTTCAAGATGTGCTTTATTGATAGAAGATCCAAGTACAATGCGAGTGAGAAGCAGAATATTATTGATTTAAAATGTCCCAAGAGGAACAAATCCATTTGTTTACGCGGTTAAATACGCTTTCTGACAGAAGAGAGACGCATGAATTCCACAATGATCATATATTGATTCAAAAGTAAGATGGTATTGACATTTAGTAAAGTGATGTCATTATTAGTCTAGTAATCTCAAGAGGTTAGTTAGTTCACCCCCAAGCCATGACTGACTATCTTCTTTTAAACGAAATAAAAAATATCATGGTTCTTCCAAGCATTATAATGGCAGTCCTGATTATGAAGTCCAAAAAAGTGCATCCATCCATCATTAAAGTAATCCATTCGGCACCAGGGGGTTAATAAAGTCCTTCTGAAGCAAAGTGATGGTTTTTTGTAAGAAGAATATCCATATTTCAAACTTTATAAACTAAGATATCCAGCTTCCGGCAGACGGCCTATGCAAGTCAACTTACTCCACTAGAGTAACTTGTGATGCGATGTATGATGTAGGATGTAAGTAGCGTAAGCTTTGATGCCTCTCTCGGTTCAAACAGAGTGCTTGGCATCAAACTCAAGATTGTCTTCACTTATACATCAAAATTCTCTAACGTTTCCCAAAATTCTCGTTTTAGATTTCTAATTCGTGACTGGTGTTTTGTTTTGCTCTATCCTCTGAGATTCCGTATTCATCAATTCGTCATGTGTCAGGTCAGAGGTTACTCATTTGCTGTAAAGCAATGCGTACGGCTGTGTTTCAGAAACTAGTTGTATAACTATATCTACTTTATGAAGTATTCAATATGGATATCTTTCTTACGAAAACGCATTGCTCCGCTTTAGAATGACTTGATTGGGTTAATCAAGTCATTTTGAAGCGAATTGATACGTTTTCGTACCTGTAGTGGTATGAATTACTTTTATGATGGTGGATGCACTTTTTTGGACTTCAAAATCAGGCTCGCCATTCACTGCCATTATAAAGCTTGGAAGAGCCAAGATATTTTTTAATATAACGCTGATTGTATTCGCCTGAAAGAAGAAAGTCATGCACTTGTACTTGTATGGCTTGAGAGTAAGTAAATCATGGGGTGATTTTGATTTTTTTTTTTTTTTGGAGAACTATCCCTTTAAGTTACAAATTGCTTGTGGAGCAAACCAGTCAGAGACTTGAGGTTTCAGGCTTGACAGATCAGTCACGGCCACTCAGCGAGTATAGGCTTGATGGATCATTAACCTTTGCCCTCAGTAAAGTCAGGTCAGATGATTAATTATAGGTTGATCTAAGTCCATTGAGCTGATGTCAGTCAAGCTCTGTGCAATTAAACCTGGTTGGATGCATTATGGAGTTGCTATAGGTATGATACAGGAGGGAGCCTTTTTAAAACCATACGATTCTGCAACAATAATGAAGGTATGATACATGCTACATTACTCAATCACTGCATTATCCTAGGAGTCACATGAATGCCAGTTAAGGAATATTTACAAATATTTAGTCATTCAGATTCAGATGATCTTTAAAGGAATAATTCACCCAAAAATAAAGTTCTGGTACCATTTAGTCACACTTGTTGTTTTAAGCTTGGTGTTGCTTGACTTTCTTAATCTGTGACTGCAAATATAAGATTTTGATGTTCAAAAGTAATTTGATTTTACTGCAGAGTACAATACATTGTTTTTAAATAGCATGTATCATTATTCAAATCTTGTTAAATAATGTGGTTCACAGCAAGGTAGAAGAGTCACTCACTTTGACAGCTCATGGAGGAAAGTTAGAGTTGGGTGAAATTGGGATTTATTCAAGTATTGTTTAATTTTTTTTGTATGTTTGGCTTTTAGTTGTTCTGTCTGTAGTGTTTGGAGTGTCTTTATATTGTTGCATCTTTATCAGAACTGCTAGGTTATTATTCACTTGCTCAGCACCAGCTCTGTTGTGACGTGTGAACAGATGGCATGTCTCATATCCTTGCCAAATCATCCGTTAAACACACACATGCAATACGTAATTTGCACTGTCTGTTCCTAAAATGTTTATTTACCTTGACCACATGCTCCCACTCCCCTCTTCTGATGGGTCGGTAGAAGATTGTTTGCTAACTGAACGGACCCTACAGCTCTGCCAGCACCTGTATGATGGTGAGACAGCTGTCAGACTGCATGTCTGGACAAACAGTCAGGGTCAGTCTCACCCTTCCTCCCTGCAGGGCTCGTCAAATGAAATCTGATCAAAACACAACACCAGACCAATAGCAGCCCAGTTGGAGATTATGTAAGATTTGGATTGTATCTGTTTGTCTGTCTGTCTGAATAAAGTATTTTTTTTAAATAAATTAAAATAGATTAATAAAAATAAAAAAAATAAAAAAAGAAGCCATTACTCTAGTCATACACTCCAGTCCAGCATCGCATGATTCTTTGGAAATCATTCTAATATTCTGATTTGGTCCACGAGAAGCATATCTTATTACCATAAATGTTGAAAGCAATTGTCCTGTTTAATATATTTGAAGAAACTGCAATAAAAATGTATTGATGAGTATTAAGTTCTTTAAAAAATATATATTTTTGAATGATAGTGGTATATATTTCAATCGTGACAAGTCTCTGAATAGTTTAAAAGCAAATTATTGTAAACCATTCATGCGTGATAAGACACAAAAGAGAACAGTGCGCGTCTGTGAATTCAATCACCTTTCTGTAACACACACACGCGTGCACAAAAAGCTGTTTCAGACAGCGCTTTCATAGACAAAAACACAAAATGCCTGTTTTGTCAAGTATCTTCACAAGCACAGTTAAATGAAGTCTTAAAAGTACGTAAAGAGCTGCGAGATAAAGATGTGCATCAGATCTGTGTCGTGCGAAGTGACAGCAGCCTATTAAAGCTGATACTGGGATGTCTGTCATTAAAGGGTTAGTTCACCCAAAAATGAAAATTCTGTCAATAATTACTTACCCTAATGTCATTCGACACCTGTAAGACCTCCGCTCATCTTTGGAACACAAATAAAGATATTTGTGTTGAAATTCGATGACTCAGAAAGGCTTTTATTGACACCAAAGTCATTTTCTCTCTTAAGACCCATAAAAGGCACTAAAGACGTCGTTACAAAGTCCATCTAACTACAGTCCGTGCCCGCCGCTACGACCACACGGATCACGCGCTGCGCGTAGGGCACCAAGTGCCGAGGGGGGCAATAAATTTCTCTCAGCAATACTAAAATGGCCCCCACAGTCACCAGATCTCAACCCAATAGAGCACCTTTGGGATGTGGTGGAACGGGAGCTTCGTGCCCTGGATATGCATCCCAAAAATCCCCATCAACTGCGAGATGCTATCCTATCAATATGGGCCAACATTTCTAAAGAATGCTTTCAGCACCTTGTTGAATCAATGCCACGTAGAATTAAGGCAGTTCTGAAGGCGAAAAGGGGTCAAACACAGTATTAGTATGGTGTTCCTAATAATTATTTAGGTGAGTGTATTATATATATATATATAATATATATATAATATGTGTGTGTGTGTATATATATATATATTAGGGCCGGGACTCGATTAAAAAAATTAATCTAATTAATTAGAGGCTTTGTAATTAATTAATCGAAATTAATCGCATTTTAATTGCATATAAATATTTGACCTGAGAACAATGAGAAGTAATTTTTCACATGTATTTTTAGTATACCATTGAATAATGACTGAATACATAAGCTTAATCAACAAAATATTGTTTATTTATTTCAGTCCAGCAGACCAGTGCAATGTTTGCCATTAAGTTTAGCAAAAGCATATTTGTGATATTTGAGGCTCGATGTGCTGCGGTGATACGCTAATTCCTTGTTGTATAGCTTGCACACAACCATGCTCTTGTCGACGCTTCCATTCTTTCGTTTTTTAAAACAAAATTTCCCATCCACGGGGCCAAGCAAAGCGGTCTCATCAGCTTCTTCGTTCATGTTCACTCATGCCCTGCGTCTCAATCAGCTCCCTAGTTCCCTAGTCAGGGCACTGATCAAGACATAAGTCAATGGGCTGACTCCCTGATCAGTGCCCTGACTACTGAACTAGGGAGCTGATTGAGACGCACCCATGTTGTTGTCGTAACTCCGGAGCGCTAGTTGGTGTTCCAGTATAATCGGTCCGTCAAAACTGATTTATTGAAAAACGTTCCGCGGTGCAAAAAAAAATGCGGTTAAATTTTTTATTTTTTTTTGCGTAATTAATTAACGCGTTAAAGTCACGTAATTAATTAATCTTAATTAACGCATTAAAGTCCCGGCCCTAATATATATATATATATATATATATATATATATATATATATATATACACACACACACACACACACACACACAACTTTTTCTTTTGTTAGTTGCACTCAAGTCATCCTTTTTCACATTTCATATATATATAGTTATTTCTACTAAAAATGAGTATTGTCAGCTTTACGTAAGTGTTTGTTTGGTCAACTTAACATTGCTGAGTGAAACAAACAAACTGGGCAGTGGACCTGTTGTTCAACATGCTTTGCAAGGGACTGCATTAGGAGTAAATTTGGGAATTAGAGTGTAATTTTATGTGTTTTTCAGTGAAGGGAAAGATGTTGTTAGTGTATGTTAGTGTTTAATGTTCTGTTATGTTGGACATTGAGGAGCTTCTGTAATTTTGTGGTTACCATTATGCAGAAGAGTGGTGACTGCATGTGTTTAGGCTGTGGGCATACACTCTTATTGGATGGAATTCTTGCCCTTGATAATGAGTTATTTTTGCATTTTCCTTGGTGTCCAGAGCATTGGTGTTTTTGCGGTTGCCAGATTTCAGTAATTTAAATCCCCTATCAGAGATTTTCTGTGAAAAGAACAGCTATACTATCCGGTGTTTTACCTAAACATGTACAATCTGGCAACCATATGCAAGCTCTCTCTAGCGCGCAGATGATCTGAACACACCAATAAACAAGTAGGCTGCATTTTAGCAATCTCCATTTGAGATGTTTTGCTTAAAGTGTCATTCAGTCGCTCTGTGTTCTGTCAGAACAGTCAGGACTCACGAGCCACTTCGCTGAACAACTGAATTGTTGTGAGCTGATGAAATAAGTAATTCGGAGCAGAGCTCAACATTAATATTCATGACTCTTCCAAATAAGACAAAAACAGAGCATTACATCCTAGGGACAATTTCTAGGGTTGTAAATGGACCTGTAAAACTGTATCTGGACATTTTTTGCCCTTAAATAAGCCACATACCCTCTATGTAGATATCAGAGAACAATTTAACATATTGTTTCAACTCATTCTATGACACCTATAATTTAATATGGTAAATTATAAATGTGTTGAACTAACACACTTTTATAAATTCAACATAACATTATTAAGTAAATTGCACATATAAATATTATGTAATGATGACAAATTGAAATGGTTTGTATTAACTCATAGAAATTTGGTCAGCTTTATTTGAATTTCTTTTGTGCATATAACTTTGTTATTTGTAAAAAATTACACAATATAGTTGCATTGAACCACGTGATGCTGCTTTAAGTAAATTCAACAAGTAATTTTTTGAGCACACTTATGCACACACACATTTTGTACAGTCTGAATACAATACATTTTCAAAATGAATGTAAATTTTTGGGGCTGATCTATCTTTTCAATAGGTAATGTTCTGACTCTTGAAGGAAGCTAAAACAGCTAATAATTTTTTGTCAAATATTTTGTTCTATAGAAGCTGGATTGTTACAGTGACATTATCTTGAAAAAATAATCACTAGGAAAACACATTGTCTACCCTGACCAGTCTATGAAAGGTTGCGTGATGCGTAAAGACTAGGTAGGTCTAGGTAGGGACTAAATAGCAAACACTTTTATATGTTTGTGCACTTTGCTGAGCTGTGTGATTCCTGTATACATTATGGCTTAGAGCTTCAGGGTCCATTATAATTCTCTAAAGCCCTTATGCTGTGGCTTAGAAATGGATTGGCAGTCTCAGTATTGGAAAGGTGCGACTCTAAATTTGCTGATGCATTTACAGCAGTGTCTAAGGCATCATTTCTACTCTGAGATATTGAGCTGATTCCAGAGATAGAGAACCATAATATAGAAAATAACCTAATCTGAACATTATTTGAGAACCCAAAGTAAATGGTTACAAAACATGCAACTTATTGCTTTTCACCAAATTGCATAAAATTGTGACTTTTGAAAATGTACTCTTTTACGTATTTACTCATTTATGCTATTTGTTGTATGAAAAAACTTGGTATCAGGACACTTTTTTTGTGCCAGGGGTCCAAGGTAGTTCCTGTCAATGAGTAACATACCCAGATGTTAAATTATGTAACAGTATGATGTCCACGCAAAGCATTGACTGGCCAAAACTGAATGGATTAATCATTCATTCTACTTTTACTGAGTTCAGATGGTTCAAAGATTGTGTTGCCCCTTGTCAAGTACATATTTCCAGCTGAAAAGGGACAGGGAAACACTGATCTGTACACAAGTACGCTAACTATTAACCACGCTCTGTTAACATAGGTCAACTCACTATCAACAGCTCATGTGAAAACCTCAGTTTAACTATTCAGTTTGTAATTTGTTTTACTTGAGTAGGATAAGTTTATGCCATATTGCATCAGGACAGTATTAATCCATATGTAAATGTTACTTTCTAGTATTTAGCTTAGATTTAAAATAGAAAATCACCTGGGTTCATATGTATGTATGTAGTATGTATGTGTATATATTTGTACAGTCCCTGACAAAAGTCTTGTGCTTGTGTACAAATTGATCTAAAGTGCCGCTGAAATATATTTATTATCAAGATTTTTTTTACAAGAAATGGCTCATTTTATTCCCACCAGCTTTTGTGATAATGTTTCAGTGAAAAACTAAACTTTCAAAAAGTATTCTAATATTCACAGCTTGGTAAAGCCCATTGAGTAAATTTTTGCAAAGACATAAGTGTTGTCAACTTGTCATATGAGCTTCACCTGTGACTAATAATGGATCAATTAGGTCTCAAGTGTGTATAAAAAGAACCCCAGTACACTAGACCTTCACATCAACTGCAACTAGACCTCTGCAAACATGCCTAAGATTCACCCTGAGACTAAAGTTTTGATTATCAAGAGGCTGAAGACCAGATCCACTGATGATGTTGCAGACACCTTCAATGTGTCTCAGCTTCAAGTACAGAGGATAAAAAAGATTTGAAGAGACTGGAGACGTTTTTGACAAGCCCAGGTCAGGCAGACCCCGCAAGACAACTGCTCGAGAGGACCGTTTGTTGGCTCGAAAATCCAAGGCCAGCCCATTTTCCACTGCATCAGAGCTCCACGAGACCTGGTCACCTGAAGTCCCTGTGTCAACCAGAACAGTTTGTCGGATTCTGTCTCGAAATGGCCTCCATGGTTGAATCAGTACCCAGAAGCCAGCACTAAACAAAAGACAATTGAAAAACCGTGTGGCATTTGCCAAGGCCCACAGCCTGCTAAAAGGGTGTAACGCAGGAAAAGTGGCAGAAGGTGGATTTTTCAGATGAATCTTCAGTTGAATTACACCACAGTCGCCGCAAATATTGCAGGAGACCTACTGGTGCCCGAATGGATCCGAGATTCACCCAGAAAACAGTGAAGTTTGGTGGCGGAAAAATCATGGTCTGGGGTTACATCCAGTATGGGGGTGTGCGAGAGATCTGCAGGGTGGAAGGCAACATCAATAGTCTAAAATATCAAGAAATCTTAGCTACCTCTTACATTCCCAACCATAAAAGAGGCCAAATTCTGCAGCAGGAGGGTGCTCCATCGCATACTTCCATCTCCACATCAAAGTTCCTCAAGGCGAAGAAGATCAAGATGCTCCAGGATTGGCCAGCCCAGTCACCAGACATGAACATCATTGAGCATATGTGGGGTAGGATGAAAGAGGACGCATGGAAGACGAAACCAAAGAATATTGATGAACTCTGGGAGGCATGCAAGACTGCTTTCTTAGCTATTCCTGATGACTTCATCAATAAATTGTATGAATCCTTGCCAAACCGCATGGATGCAGTCCTTCAAGCTCATGGAAGTCATACAAGATATTACATTTGGATCTCACAGCACCACAACTTAATTTGCTGACATATTTTTGTATTTGCAGTAAATTTGTTCAATTTCTGTATAGGCGACAAAACTTTTGTTATTTATTTATTATTTTTATTTATTTATTATTTATTCCAGTGCATTAAACATCATTTGGGAGGGTTTTAGCTTTTCATATGAGCTATTTCTAACACCAATGAATTAATTAAAAGTCAGGTTAATATCAGGTATTTCTAGAAAATTGATAAGCGACAAGACTTTTGTCAGGGACTGTATGTATATGTGTGTGTGTGTGTGTGTGTGTGTGTGTGTGTGTGTGTGTGTGTGTGTGTGTGTGTGTGTGTGTGTGTGTAAACATACATTCATAAATCACACATACATACATCGAAAAAACAGAATATTAGAATGATTTCTGAAGGATCATGTGACACTGAAGACTGGAGTAACAATTCTGAAAATTCAGATAAATGATAATTTAAAGTATAATAAATTGAAAACCAAATCTTTATAATCCAAATCTTTAATAATATATCAATATTTTTTTTTTTTAAATCTGTATTTTTGATCAAATAAATGCAGGCTTGATGAGCAGAAGAATCTTCTTTCAAAAACATTACAAATAGTAATTTGTCCAAACTTTTGGCCTGTGTGTGTGTGTGTGTGTGTGTGTGTGTGTGTGTGTGTGTGTGTGTGTGTGTGTGTGTGTGTGTGTGTGTGTGTGTGTGTAGAATAAAGTCATAGCAAAGATTGGATGGCTGAAATGATGACAGGATTTTATTTTTGGGTGAACAATCCCTTCAAGACCCTTAATACATAATAAAAGTGATAGTTCTCAACCAATTTTTGAATACCATTATCTAACATAATAGATGTTCATTGCAGCCTGTACACTGTACACTATATATTTATGGTTGTCTGTATTGTGAGCAAATGGTATTTATCTTGGTGTCTGAAAGTAAAGTTTACCAGGAGATTGAGTCATATAATTTCTTGGAAAACTTATGAAGATTTCCTGCTCTCATTATTTATGCAGCCAATGAGACGAGAACTTACAGTCCTAAGAGATTATTCTCTCTCTCTCTTTCTCTCTCCCTATCTCTTTCTTATCTGTTCTCATAGAACAAGTACACACTATTTCCAGGTGCTGTCAGCCTGTGATTACCTGTGACTGAGATCATGCACACCAAGGAAAACTCATGGTAAATTTTAGTTTTATGTCATTGATATTCTATATGTACCAGAGAATGTATAAAGGAACATTATTGATGAAAACATATTTACATTTACTGTTTACTAAAATAGTCAGTTGATAATATAATTTGGATTCACAGCTGTTATAGAGTAAGATCCTTTATGCATTTAATCAAATCAGTAAGGCCAATAAAAATATCAACCCTGCCAAACACAGCTGAGTCACAATATGGAGCAGAATTATCTTTAAATGAGATGCAAATTAAATAGAGCCTTGACAACTGCATGCTGTAAATTTGCGTTTAGGAATGCTTTTAGAAACTGTAAATGTGTCCACTGTTTATATTTCCACTATAATTTCTATTAAGCTTTATACCTTTTCAGCTTTAACCACATTACGCTAGCTTTATATTCTCAGCTTTTTGCTACCAGCATATTTTCAATTATCAAGAGGGTCTCTGTGCTTTCATTTATATTAGTTAATTTCCTGGATGCTTTATACATCATTATATTTTCATAACTGACTCCGGAAATGTAATAAAAATGATGCAGACGTTTACAGTGCATAAAGCTGATGATACACTGGGCAACTTTTTGAGCAATGTTGCTTGGGCACTTTCCCACTGAGAATGGGCAACACATTTCTATCTGGATATCCAAAGAGAAATTTGTTGCCCATTCCCAATGGGAAAAAAGCCCACAGCAACATTGCTCAAAAAGTTGCCCTGTGTATCATCAGCTTTAGAGTAAGTCTGACTGTTCTTACATTTTGGTGGAATTTAATGTCAAAGTCTGTTCTGTATTTATATATAGAATATTGATCTCGGATCACAGTCCATGATTTGATGTTGCATGATTGATGATCTTCAAAACATTTTGTTTCTCAGTGTAAGCATTGGCTGATCGGTAGATGTTTATTTTCACTTTGTATCTTATCAGACACATCAGCAGTTATCAATGTGTCCCGTTCTAATGTATCTTGCCCTCGTTCTTTCTTTCTCCCGACTCAGCTGCTGTTCCTTTGATGACTGCAAACTGACCACAGAATGGCTGCTGAGCAGGACGAGACACAGGCCAAAGATAGCTATAGTGTGCGGCTCTGGACTGGGACTTCTCGCAGACAGTGTCTCAAATAAACAGACCATCCGCTACGAGGACATTCCCAATTTCCCAGTGAGCACAGGTACCGGATTCATGGAAGTGTATCAGAGCTGAATTAATAGAATAGAAACAGCCCTATACATAAAACATTAGTTGGCATATGTAGTGATAAAGCAAAGGATGAAGTCGGTGGATGTTCTTATGTTAATTTACAGTGTGCTCATTTCAGTCAGCATGTTGAGTCTATAAAAAAAAGCCACTAGACAGATACATGATTTGTTCATGTGAATCTGAAAGCGCAGAGGTTTTCATACTGTCCTTCATTGTATTGTATGGTTAACAAATTACGCCCAACTCCTGGTAATATGAGCTACAAAATGAATAACTACAGCTTATGAATAAAATATCATGACTGGAGCAAAAATAGCCTCTAATATCTGCCACAGGGAGTTCATACTATGAAATCTTGGACAGGTTTAAATATTTATATGGTGAGGTGAATAATCTTGAGAAGTGTTCAGATGCATCAAATGATATTTGCAATACCTGTAGCCGGTGTGTGTGTGTGTGTGTGTGTGTGTGTGTGTGTGTGTGTGTGTGTGTGTGGTGGCTGAAGAATAAGAGCCCTTGTAATTTAGGGAAAGTACTGTATAATAAGGGTCTTAGAATCCATTTGTGTTGTCATTCTGTCTAATCCACTTCAAAATTTAAATTCGCTAGGTTATGGAGACTATCAGAGCAATGACGGACAGGTTGAATTATGAAAACTATGGATGCTCTGTGCTGATTTTTTAAATAATAAATTCTTCACATTGCCCATTTTATCATTCATATAAATCAACAAATGTCAAAAGCAAATCAGTCAAAATCAAATTACTTTATCGCCCTTACACCATAGATGGGTGCAAAATAGACAATATAATAACGGATTACTGCTACAGGTTAAAAAAAAGTGATTTGAAGCATTTTAAAATGTGATTATAGTACAGAATTATAATATAAATGTTTATTTACTTAATTATCATGTATATTGCACTTTAATGCATATATTGTTATTTTGTATATGTATCTTTAGAATATTAATCTGTCTATATAATGAATGTACACATACGATATATACATACACAAATATATATATATTTGTGTATATATATTTGTATATATTGAACTGCAATATGTAGTATATATATATATACACTCTTACATACACTTTTTTAAATTTAGTTTTTTAGATAATTAGCCATTTTTAAGCATTACTAAATTTATTGTTGTTCTCATTGTTTTGCCAAATTGTGACAATATGTTTTTAAAACAACTCGGGCAGCATACTGAAATGTTCATTTGCTCATTCATTTTTACAATGTTGCAGGAAATACATTTTACGGTGAGTGTAATAAGTCCCCACTCTGAGTGAGTTTTTTTTTTCTCAGAGCCATTCATCAATGCTCATGCAAGTAAAGAGGAATCAGCCCCTGGAAAAACAGCTATTATTCTAGCAGAACCTCATTACGCTGCAGGTTTTAGGGCCAAACTCATCTCATCAGCCAAAATTCAAGGTTATATTTACATATGTTCCCATTCCCTTGGCTCAGTCGGCCTGTTCCCATGTCAAAGCAAGTTCCTGAAGCTTCTAACAAACTGCATCCTCTTACTGGCTCATAATGTTAGAAAATAATGTTTGCTCCACCTGTTAGTACACTAATGATACACACAATAAGTCTCACTAATGCTGTCCTTGATGACATCAGCAGATATCAACTTTTTTTTACAAAGTTGAATGAGCAAAGTGAACATGCAAATGCAAATCAATGAACTTCTAAATACAGCCAAGCCAGCAGGACCTCTGAGACTTGGGGACAGTCATTAGTCAGTTCACACCATATTATAGAAAAGGATTAGATGACATCTGTTATCAATGGCAGCATCTGACCTTTTATTTGCTCATTACAGAGAGGTTTAGCATTGGATGAATAACCCCTTAGGTAGACACAATAAATTAAGGAGGGAGCAAAGAGTAAATGCTTTACAGCAGGAGGTTCTTTATCAGGGAAAGGCAGCTCTTAAAGCCCAATATACACTGCATTTTATCATTAAGATACTTCATACATCACATTGTGTTAGAGTAACAACACATACAAATCAATATAACAGGGGTCCATAGGGAAATATTTACAGACTAAGGGCCAGATTTACAACGCCAAACCCTCTTTTGCCATTAAAAACTACTTTCAGGATTTACTAAAGACATGCAGTGAAACATTTGAGATAGAAATGTGTGTTGTTTTTGCGCCTAACCTTATTTTATATGCATTTAAAGGAGTTTCCCTTTCAGTTGCAAAATGTATGCGAGGAGATTTGAACATCATGCCACGTGAGGTTTGCGGTGGTCAATTTACTACTATATGAACCATTATTTAACCTAAAAGCTGTCTAAAAAGCGGCCCCATTTTATGCTTGCCATGGCTGCCCTAATTTGCCCTATTTAATAAATCTGGCCCTAAATGCTTTTATAGTTTGTTGTGCTCAGTCATGTGAAATGCTATAATTACGATGAGTCTCCTTTTACCCTTTAACTTAGGAACTTTTACCCTTTACCTCAAAAACGTTTCTCACATGAAATTCTCTCCTCAATGTTGTATCTTTGGATATGATCACATACTCAAATGATGCAAAACTGTGTTGAACTGCAATATGTAGTATAATAGTTATATAATAACATACACCGATCAGTCATAACATTATGACCACCGACAGGTGAAGTGAATAACACTGATTATCTCTATCACGGCACCTGTTAGTGGGTAGGATATATCAGGCAGCAAGTGAAAATTTTTTCCTCAAAGATGATGTGTTAGAAGCTGGAAAAATGAGCAAGTATCAAGATTTGTGACGGCTACACGACTGGGTCAGAGTATCTCCAAAACTGCAGCTCTTGTGGGGTGTTCCTGGTCTGCAGTGGTCAGTATCTATCAAAAGTGGTGCAAGGAAGGAACAGTGGTGCACCGGTGACAGGGTCATGGACGGCCAAGGCTCACTGATGCATGTGAGGAGCGAAGGCTGGCCCATGTGGTCCGATCAAACAGACAAGCTACTGTAGCAACAAAAAAAAATGCTCAAGAAGTTAATACTGGTACTGATATAAAGGGTGTCAATACACACAGTGCATCACAGTTTGATGCATATGGGGCTGCATAGCAGATGAGACAGGGTGCCCATGCTGACCCCTGTTCACCGCCAATAGTTGGCATCAGAACTGAACCACAGAGCAATGGAAGAAGGTGGCCTGGTCTGATGAATCACGTTTTCTTTTATATCACATGGATGACTGGGTGCAGGTGGGGTGCAACGCTTACCTGGGGAAAACATGGCACCAGGATGCACTATGAGAAGAAAGCAAGCTGGTGGAGGCAGTGTGATGCTTTGGGCAATGTTCTGCTGGGAAACTTTATGTTGTGCCATCCATGTGGATGTTATTTGGAGACATACAACCAACCTAAGCATTGTTGTAGACCAAGTACACCTTTCATGGAAAGGTATTCCCAATGGCTGTAGCCTCTTTCAGCAGGATAATGCATCCTGCCACAAAGCAAAAATGGTTCAGGAATGGTGTGAGGAGCACAAAAACAAGTTTGAGGTAGTGACTTGGCCTCCAAATTCCCCAGATCTCAATCCAATCGAGCATCTGTGCAGGACTTAAAGGATCTGCTGCTACCATCTTGGTGGCAGATACCACAGCACACCTTCAGGGGTCTAGTCGAGTCCATGCCTTAATGGGTCAGAGCTGTTTTGGCAGCAAAATTTACCAAAACAATATTAGGAAGGATGTCATAATGTTATGCCTGATCGGATAGTATGTAAAAAGAATACATTACACTAAACAAGAGTAAGCAGGTTTTTAATGATATGTCTCTTTATGCATAGTTCCTGGTCATGAAGGCTGCCTGGTGTTTGGTCAAATCAAAGGCGAGTCGTGTGTCTTCATGCAAGGAAGGTTCCATCTGTACGAGGGTTACTCATTG
Organism: Pseudorasbora parva; assembly: GCF_024679245.1. NCBI lineage: Eukaryota > Metazoa > Chordata > Actinopteri > Cypriniformes > Gobionidae > Pseudorasbora > Pseudorasbora parva. The sequence continues at coordinate 13,753,482 of NC_090178.1, read as the reverse complement.
TGTAAGGTGAGCTCAAGTAAACCGTTTGATGCTTCTATTCCAAGTGCTACCACAGCCATCTTGTTTAACATGTCCGAAACTGATTTCACTTCATCTTGCCTTTTAATACAGTTCTTAGATGTATCCATTTATAATACTTACAAGCTCAGTGGTTCCTTTACTTAAAGCAAAAGCTATATAACAAACCACATTTTTTCTCTGTAGCATCATTGTCTCGTAAAGTATTGTGGCGTGCCTTTCAAGCAGTGGCCTTGGTTCCTTTTAGCATCACCTCAAGGACAAGTGAACTCATTGTAAACAGATCCTATTTGTAAAACAGAGAGGAGCTGTTACCTCCAGTATGGGTCATTAACTTTATCTGTCACAACCAGGAGATACACGAATACTGAGGCTGAATGCTGAGAATGCAGGTGTGGAAGAGAAACAAACTGTTCGCTGCTCCTGTTAATCTCATATCAAAGCAGCTCATTGACAATATTCAGCTTGCACTCGTAGTCTGTTGTGATGTTAACAAGAAAACCTTCCTTTAAAAAGGATCTGAATGCATTAGCATGTTGACTATGAAAAATATATTATATCATGAATACATTTTCACCTCGGTTAAAAGTCCTAGTTATTTACAAGTTATCCGATGTTCATTTACCCCAGAGTTCAACTAAATAGCTTTAATTTGTGTGAGCTCTTGGCTTTCTCTCCATCAAAGTCTGTCCTGGGAAATTATTTATCTGTTGCACATGGGGCCAGAGAGACACTTTTTACTAAATTACCAAGGAATCTACACCATCTTGCCCTGGAGTGGCACTGTCATTGTAATTGCAGCCCTGACAGCATGACACAATGCATTACAATCAGTTGTCATGGCCACCATGCCCTCTACAGCCAGCCAAAAGCTTTTTACTCTTAATATGAGGCTGGGGAATTAAATCCATCACCCCCCTGTATTATCAAACCCGAGCCTTTCAAAAGACTATTTTGTATTTAATGTTTTAATAGCTGTGGTGCATAAACACACACTGCATCCAAATTTGCATAACTGTCCTAAATAGAATACCAGAATTCAATTAGCATATATCAGATCAAATCAGGCAGACGTTAAAAAAAATAGTGCAGCAAAGGCCCCTAGTGTAGTACTTTATGATGACATTTTCACCCATGACTTTAGCATTACTAGCGCGACATCCACAGTTAACAGTTAAGTGAGGCAATTGGTACATATTTTTTTATGTACGGTTTCTTTTTTTTTCTTTTCTTTTTTTAATGAAAAGGATTGAGTGGAAGAACCTTTCACAGCATTGGGAATCTAAAAATAATTATAAGGCAGGGCCGGCTGGGCCGCCAACTTTTGTAGTTAAGCATGGATTACAAACAAAAAGATTGTTTATTAAATTACAAGGTTTTAAAATCTGTTGATTTAGTTGATTTTTATACTGCACAGACAATGTATAAGTAAGTATACAAGAATTTACTTCCAGATTGTATCCGGAAGCTGTTAGAAATGAGACAAAGTCAGTATAAACTAAGAGGAATGCCTTTGTTTAAAAAAAAAGGGCCAATAACTAATACAAAAAAATAGATGTATATCTATCAAAGGTGTGAAACTAATGTTTCATAAATCCCTTCTCAAAATTAAGACAATGACTAAACAAGGTAATGAATAATTATATATTTCAATATAAATAACTGTGCATGTAATACTTAATCTTTTGTATTAATATCTGAAATGTGTACTTTTGTAATTATCTTGTTACATTTTTGAAAATGTCATATGTAACTTTATTTGTAGATCTTTTACTAATCAAATCTTGTAGATTTTTTTTTAAGCTGATTAGATAAATATGTATAAATGTGTAGCCATAATAAGAAATAGCTTCATCCTACACCTTTTTTGTTTATGTCTATTTTTTTGTTTTATTTATAATAAAAAATTGTCTGTATGGGTGGGGGGGGGGGGGGGGGTATTCAGTTCAGTTCATAAGCTTGCAATTCAATTCATTTGGCTAAATATCAGGCTAAATATACATTTTCTCAAGGAAACAAATCTCTCTCAGCTAATGCTGTAAACAGCTTTTTGCTGGAATATTGGAATAAGGCTGTAACATTAAATGTGGAAAAAGTGAAGCGCTGTGAATACTTTCCAGATGCACTGTATATGTTAATCTGCATTATTTTAGTATTTATATATTATTATAATGTTCATTCATATTTTTTAATTCACTTTTTAATTTTTCATTTTATTTTAGACTTTAGTAAATTTGTAGATTTTTATTAATTACATTTTTTATTTATTTTTCGCTTTAGTTTTTCTGTAATTTTAGAACTTTTACTTAAACGTATTAGTTAGTTTCCAAGGCAACATTTATCATTTCAAAGTTTTTCATCTAATAATTTAGCTTTATGTCATTTGTGATATGCAGATTCCAGATTTAAGATTTTAGTCCATAAAACAAGTATGCAAATTGGGACAGACTGAGACACCTTAAAGACACTTTTTTCTGTATTAAAATGAATTCTGTTGTTATTTACTCCAAGCTGACATTTTCTGGGCATGGGGGCTTTGGAACTTGGAACAAAAAGTTCCAAAGGGGGGCTTTGGGGGCTTTGGAACAAAAGCAGCCATTTTTGAAGCCCCTCATATAATAAGCAGGAGCTCAAACAATCTAGTTATTAAATCCTTTGTCAAACTGTGACAGCTGGTTTGTACCTTTAGTCCACTGTTCAATTTGCTTTAGCTGACTCATTTCTATGAGTCACTGTGCAAATCTGTGCCAACTCACTGTATCCTAAAAGTGCACCAAACTCATTTCTCTTACAGTTTAGGATGAAAGCTTGCTTCCATGCTTGCCCTTGGTAACACAACCCGTTATTATGGCTTCTTTAAATGATCTCTTTGTTGTGGAGAGATGTGCCATGGAGGGTAATTGGACAGTCAAGCTTAGTTAGCCCTTCACTGACCTCTGTTTCTCTGCAAGTAAAGCAGCATTATGGTGTTCAGATGCATTTAGAGAGCTTGTCTAGAAAGTAAAAGGGCCATTCACAAAATGCATTTTTGCATTCCACTGCACTGCTTTTCTGTTGTTTTTATGTAAACATGGGCTAAACGGATGATTTTTGCAGTGTCTCGTTCTAAAAATGCAGCACTCAAATTAAAAGTAAAAATTTAATAAACACGCATCTCTAGATTTAACAGGGTGTGTTTATCATTCCACTATACCCTACTTCCACGCTCCTGCCTTCTGTGTTCAGAATGCTGTGTTCTACATTCAGTGTTCAGAAATCCAATATAAGTGTCATTGTGCTGTTTAACATGTACATAAATGTTGCTCACATATTATTGTAGCCCAGTTTGTGCTGAATACAGTCAGTGTAATGAGATGAGGATTAATGAGATGGAATGAGATTTAGCAATTAATGTTTATAAACAACAACAACAAAAAAATGTCAAAACTTCTCCAGGGGCCCAAAACCCCTCAGACCCCAGAGGGTTAAGCCATCTGATGTTTCCTAATATTTATGTTTTATGTCAGTCCACTCAATGAAAAACAGAACCGGCATGATTTTCATGTCTTTCATTTCATGCCACAGACTCTTGCTCACTTGTTTTATACCAATTGCCAGTAATATGCACATAGGTACAACACACGGACACTCTGCTTATTAAAAGACAACTCCAGCTTATAACGATAGCATATGGGGCATAGAATAAGTCAAATCGCTAGTTAATACCACTAACAAGGCTCAAAATAGCCTGACTTGACTTGACATACCCTGTGACTTGACTTGCCTAGGAAAAAAATACTTGGGACTTTAAGGTTAAGACTTGAGACTTACTTGAGACTTGCACATGTGTGACTTGGTCCCATCTCTGTTAATATTACTGTAATATTGATGCAGCAGTGTTTGTCTTGTTACTAGGTTGATGGTTTTGTACATTTTGACTTAAGAAATTATACAGACAAAACTCGCATCAATATTTCATGCACTGATTTATAGTGAGGAAAATAAGTATTTGAACACCCTGCTATTTTGCAAGTTCTCCCACTTAGAAATCATGGAGGGGTCTGAAATTGTCATCGTATAGGTGCATGTCCACTGTTAGACACATCATCTAAAAAAAAAAAAAAATCCAGGAATCACAATATATGATTTTTTAACTATTTATTTGTATGATACAGCTGCAATAAGTATTTGAACTCCTGAGAAAATCAATGTTAATATTTGGTACAGTAGCCTTTGTTTGCAATTACAGATTTTTGCCCACTCCTCCACACAGATCTTCTCTGGATCAGTCAGGTTTCTGGCCTGTCACTGAGAAACACAGAGTTTGAGCTCCCTCCAAAGATTCTCTATTGGGTTTAGGTCTGGAGACTGGCTAGGGCACACCAGAACCTTGATATGCTTCTTACAGAGCCACTCCTTGGTTATCCTGGCGGTGTGCTTCGGGTTGGAAGACCCAGCCTAGACCCATCTTCAATGCTCGAAGTGAGAGAAAGAGGTTGTTCCCCAAAATCTCGCAATACATGGCCCCGGTCATCCTCTCCTTAATACAGAGCAGTCGCCCTGTCCCATGTGCAGAACAACACCCCCAAAGCATGATGCTACCACCCCCATGCTTCACAGTAGGGATGGTGTTCTTGGGATGGTACTCATCATTCTTCTTCCTCCAAACACGTTTAGTGGATTTATGACCAAAAAGTTCTATTTTGGTCTCATCTGACCACATGACTTTCTCCCATGACTCCTCTGGATCATCCAAATGGTCATTGGCAAACTTAAGACGGGCCTGGGCATGTGCTGGTTTAAGCAGGGGAATCTTCCGTGCCATGCATGATTTCAAACCATGACGTCTTAGTGTATTACCAACAGTGGAAACGGTGGTCCCAGCTCTTTTCAGGTCATTGACCAGCTCCTCCCGTGTAGTTCTGGGCTAATTTCTCACATTTTTTAAGGATAATTGAGACCTCACAAGGTGCATCTAATTTAGGATAATAAATGGAGTGGAGGTTGACATTTTAAAGGCAGACTAACAGGTCTGCCTTTAAATATAATTATAGCTGATAGACAGGTGTTCAAATAATTATTTGCAGCTGTATCATACAAATAAATAGTTAAAAAATAATATATTGTGATTTCTGGATTTTTTTCTCTCACAGTGGACATGCACCTGTACGATTACAATTTCAGACCCCTCCATGATTTCCAAGTGGGAGAACTTGCAAAATAGCAGGGTGTTCAAACATTTATTTTCCTCACTGTATATATTTGTTATTGTACTATTTAAAAAAAATCCTTCTCATTATTTGCTAACCACCCATAGTCGAGTCCAGCTTGGTGCTATTTATATAAATTACATTTTTTTTTTTTTTTTAGGATCAACACCTCTTTTCTATGCAGACTTAGAATTTTTTTACTGGAGTAGATGCCATTTACATTAAGTACAAATAGTGTAGGGGTAAGGTGCAAGGCATAAAGTTTTGATGCAAAATTATCCATGGTTCGAATCTGTCTCATGTCAAACTCACTCTACTCCCAATAAAAATTAAGAAAATTTGAGAAAAGTGGAAATAAAGCGTCTACCATACTTAATAAGTGTTTATCATTAGGGGTAGGTAAACAGACATTTTGTGCTGAATTAGTGACGATAAAAGTGAGTGGGTCCAATATCATTCATCGTAAAAAACGGGGTCTTGTCCCACCCACACACAATAGCTCCAACGCCCATGTTCTAATGATCAGTGCGTGCAAATAGCCTCCATGATGCAATCAGCAAGTGCAATTCATTCTTAGTGAATACCCTGAAATTGAAATATATGCCAATTCATGACACAGTGCCAAGACATAAAAGATTCTCTTATAGACATTTACTCCGTAATAGCGCGCATTAATCAAACCGCCAGTGACGGGTAATCAACAGACTATCTATAGACCTATAATGCAGACCAATTCTCTTAGGAGAGTTAAATACTAAAAATTTGAAGTGATCTGGTCTCTGAGAGTTGACGATCCAAAAAGAAGTCATCTCTTTAATTTAAAGGGTACCAAACTGGGGTGTATTTCCTGAGAATGCTGGTCCACCTCAGTGACCCGTCTGTGTATAGTTGTAATGGCTGTGTTGCTCATGGCAGCCCCACACGTCCACCCTGGTTCATCAGCTGGAGAGCAGGCTGACAGACTGTGACATCCCTATTGAGCTTTGCTTTACTGAGCCCACAAGTTCATTATTCATCTCCTGCTCGCACTGACACCTCCCTTAATGGCTCCCTGCTCTACACTCCTATATTTATCCCATTTGGAATTACCAAAGTTTATTTAATACCCATCTAAAACTGTGGTTAGGCACTGTGGGATACCATTTACGCATGTGGATACTGTCATGCCCACGTGCTCTACTGAAATGAAAGGGGGCTGTTTTTTAGTCCAATATAAATGTGATAAAATAAATCTTTGTTTAATGTCCTAATTTAACTAAGGCCTAATCCTGGCTTAATCTAAGCACTTTCTGTGAAACCAGGCCACAAAATTATAAATAAATAATGATCTATTTGTTTTAAATTATTTCTGTACCGTAACATGATATTTTTCTTCACTTAAATACGTATGGACCTGAAACGGACGTATGGCCACGGCTTAATTAACATCCAGTATAATTAATTTTTTTTTTTATAAGTGAAAATAATATGTCAGAGAGATCCTGCTTTGAGTAACAGCATGCGTTTTCTGGGGAATTTTTCCAGGTCACGTTCCCCGTGCGGATCTTCAAGCTGATGGGTGTAGAAACCATTATCGTAACAAACGCCTCTGGAGGTCTTTGTCAGGATTTCAAAGTGGGAGACATTATGGTCATTAAGGACCATATTAACTTGCCGGGGTTTGCTGGACAGCACCCACTGTGTGGACCCAATGATGAACGGTATGCAGATAAGTTTGAGAAAAAGGCAGAATAAAGTTTGTAAGAGTGAGTGTTATTGATATTATTTTACAGAACTGTTTCCCATTTTATGGAGGGGAAAAGTGGTGCATGTTCTCTCTTCTTCCTCAGATTTGGGATCCGGTTTCCTTGTATGTCTGACGCTTACAGCAAAGACCTGAGGAAATTAGTTTTGGACATCACTTCTGAGCTGGGCTACTCAAATTTTGTGCGCGAGGGTGTCTACTGTATGGTTAGCGGACCCAACTTTGAGACCATCGCAGAGGCACGCATGCTGCACATCTTGGGGAGCGACTCTGTTGGTATGGACAGTCACAATACACAAAAGGGAAAACTGGCAAAAATGCATATGAAAATTTTCAGAGCTGCTGCTGTCAAGATTTCAACATAAGACAACTTCAAACAGAAAATACTTGTCTACAGTTTAATCAATCATCAAAACAACCAAACAGTTTTTTATTTATTAATGTATTGGCTTTAGCCCTATTCAGACGGTAATGTATTGTAATGTAGACGGGTTGTAAAGTATTTTTATCATTGACAGGGTTTGTTATTTTATTGCTGTCCAAATGCAAAATGTCAGTGTTTTCTCCCACCTCCCACATAAAAATCCCCATCCGAATTATCTACAATTTTTTGACAAACACCAAGGTCATGTGGTGATTTAATTGCCATCTGAATCCACATCTCGGAGTTTCCAAGAAAAGATTGCTTAAAAATGAACTGTTTATATCATTTTTCCACTGCGGAGCACCGTATTGTTGCGTTTCCCTGTCATTTGGATGCATTTTAAAGATTTTAGCCTACATTTTTATCACTGAAATGCTAGAAAGTATTTACAAGAATAATCTTTCATCACTGATCAAAGTTGAAAGAGAAGAAAAACACCTAAACATTTGAAATGAGGCATTATTACGACAGTTATTAACATTATATAGCCTAGGTTAAATTTGCAGCATTATATTAATTATATTTCCACTAACTTCCACATTTTTAAAATGACATCTTTCTATTTTTAAACAGCATATTTAAATAATTAATAATTTCCTATTATTAAGTTAAATATGATTTTATTCTTATTATTCCAAGCAGATTACATTTTTTACAGCAGACAATCATTCGACGGACCCTGTGAGCTGTGTTCCCAGGTGCTATTTTTATGGACGTCCACTTGAGAAACAATTACTGTCCGAATAGGGCTTTTGTCTGACTTTTCATTAGTGATTGAATACTGATTTTCTGTCAGTGACGATTCTAAACATGACCATGGGCCCTATTATACACCCAGCGCAATGCGATGGCAGGCACAATGAAAGTGTTTGTTGCTAGCTTCAGCCCCAAGCAGTTATCATTTTCACATCCAGCGCCACGTTGTTTAAATAGCAAATGCACTCGTGGCCATCTGCCTGCTGATCTAGAAATGAGGTGTGTTCAGGCACATTGTTGGTGCGTTGCTGAAAACTACTATTTCTTGTGTTATTTAAAGGGCAAGTTAGTAATATGCACCAATAGGCAGGTTTTTTTACACAAACATTTTTTATAAATATAAAAAATAAATAGATTCACCCTGTAGAACCGTTCAGTCTTTCCGCTAGCAAATTCCTCCATGTAAATAGCGAATATGCTGTGGTGCAAGCACAACTGACTTTTAAAGGGAATGTGAGATGAGACTCTGATTGGTTTATTGCACGTTATAGCCAAAACACAATCATGACTCATTAAGAGACTAGGTACAACCCTTTTGGACCATGCGCCTGGAGTGCCGACCTTCTTTTTTTCCCTGATTTATTTATTTATTTATTTATAATGACAGCACAATTAGTTAAAGGGGGGTGAAATCCTGTTTCATGCATACTGAGCTTTTTACACTGTTAAAGACTTGGATTCCCATCCTAAACATAGACAAAGTTTCAAAAACTAATGTTGGACGTTTGATGGAGTATTTCTGTGTCAAAAATACTCCTTCCGGTTTCTCACAAGTTTCGGAGAGTTTTTTTCGAGTATGGGTCGACTTGACGTCGATAGAGCGGAAGGTTTTTGTATGGGCCATACGGGCTCTTCTCCCGGTAGGGTGCGGGCGTGACCAGAGCGAGAGAGGAAATGCACCCCCATAAACACTCGCTCAGCTGCAGATCCAGTCGTCCGTGAACACTCATGTCATTATAGTCCGCACCGCGCTCCACTTTATTCCTATGGGTGACATCAAGCGACTTCAACGCTTCAGCACAGCATTCCGGGAAGGCAGCGCTGCATTTGAACCGATTTGAACGCAGAAATGACGGGAAGCTTCACAACATTGCGGATCTCCACGGTCACTGCTGTCACAGGACTTCAGCAAATCATACCAAAGAAGTGTGTTTTTGACGGAGCGGTCCCAGCGATAAAGGTTCGGTCCTCCTTTGGAAGCAGTCGGTGAGTAAAACTGCTTCAAATGTCTGTGCTGTTGGCTATCGTCGCGTGAGTAAACATCAGTAAATGACACGATCGCGTGCTTCGGTTCCTCCATTTAATTGTTGTTCTATGTATAACGTTACACTAGTCTGACGTGCAAAACCGTTTTGCTTGCTACTGCTAAGGTTTAGTCGCATACAATAGTCCATAAACCGAATCATGTCCTCATAAACTGCGAGTAAACACACACAAATGTTGACAGGCCAATAAATACAGTACATACCACAGAGATGGACGTCCTGCTGCTGCCGTTTCTCCTGTTCAATTTATTTCAGCCTCCGAATGATTCTGGATCATATCTGTATTAGCTGAATCTGATCGATAGCCATGGGTTTCTCCACGCTTAAGGACGTCACCGCTTTGTTCGCACTCGTCCTTCTTTAGCTCCGCCCACACGATACGCCTCCAGGCGCTCGTTTTTTTTCCGGAAAGACTCGGTACAGCCTATATTTCTTTTATAAATATAATAAAACTAAAGACTTTTTGGGGATATGAAGGATGCAATACTACTCTATAGGTACTCAAGATTGACATGAGATTGACTGAAACTGAGTGTTTCACCCCCCTTTAAGAGGAGGCAAAATTGGAGAGAGTGAGAGAACAATATATCTATATATATAATATACTATTATATTATATACTATATATACTAGTATTATGTATATAAATATAATACAATATATAAAGGAGTTTGAGTGGTTTAGCTTGCTCTTTTCTTTTGTGTGTAGTGCCTCTCCTGTAAGTGTTGCTTCATGAAAATTATAGCTCGTTAATAATGATGTCCCATATTAGCAGACCTGCCATATTAACTGATGGAGATAAGGCCCACCCAAAGAGCCAAAGCAGCCCACTTCAATCAGTGTGATTAGATTAATCAGTGATCTGAATAACTTTCTTGTCCATATGATTGGCATAAACTATACTCACTGCTGATACTCTGATGAGTCGAATGATGCCTCAGATAATTGGGCTCCGATTACCAAACAGCAGCTCTGTGCGCTAACTGGTGGGCTCCTCTAACTATACCGGTCAATGACCGGTTCCTATGTGCGTTCTCCTTCCTACAACAGGACCCCAATAGTCCTCATTAAGTGAGACCCAGAGCCGGTCTGCTTTATTAATGATTCACCTACTGTGCCACAACAGAGATAAATGCTATTTATAGAAGAGTCTATCTATCTATCTTTACTTTGTCTTCCTCACAGGTATGAGCACAGTTCCTGAGGTGACGGTAGCCAAGCATTGCGGACTGCGGGTCCTGGGCCTCTCGCTCATCACCAACAAGGTTTCTCTTGACTACAGCCGTGAGGAGAAAGTGAATCATGAGGAGGTGCTACAAATCAGCAAGATGAGAGCTGAGATGCTCCAGAACATGCTCATGACCTTCATAGCTCGCTCTCACCAAGTGGAGACCATCAACAACAATGACTGCATCTACTCAAATACGGTCTAGGATCAATCAGACCAGTTTAATCAAGGGCTCTGTGGAAGTCATGTTTCGATACAATAGATCTTAAAGGCTCCATGCTATGTTTAGCCTTTATCTATCTGGTTGCTTAAAAAATTCCAATGTGAGACCTCGCTGTGCCTTTGGAGAGGATACATTTGATTTCCAGACTGAGATTGTTGTCTTGCTGACTTTTCCTGACATTTCATTTCAAGATGAGAGGATTTTTTTAAACGTTTGACATCTCAGTGGGAACATGTTTCAAACCATGTTTACAAGCCAAAAACAACAAAATTCAGTTACACAAAGTATGGTTCTTAATCTTTTGTGTACTGTTACACCCCTAGTTAAATGGCATAATTTCTATTGAGCATTAAGATCAACACTGAAATTGTTAAACTAAATGATACGAAATAATGCAAGCAGGAAATCATCTAAAAGTTTTCTTTACAAGTTTATATATTTAGCATTTTCACCTAACCATTTATTGGATCACAGAGTTTTCTATAATTCCGACCTACAGACAAAAATGTATTCGTTTTCAAAGCAATATGTAGCAGTTTATTCATACAAAGTGATTTTGCTGATCTATTTTGACACACCCAATGCTAAACAAATGAATCAATCTAAATATGAATGACTAAATATAAATGACTAAAGATGGGCAGATTGAAATGATACATCAGTGCATTATCTATTTAGTTAGCCTTTTGAGATCATATATTGACCATGTTAACAAATTGGTGAATTTGAATTATCTCAACATCTGAAGTTTAGATGAGTGGTTTATGAGCAGGTATTTATGTGATAAAGACAGTTACAGTAAAAAAGACTTGCTTGGGGCAAACTATTTTGAATAACTCTTATTATTTACTGGCAAAGACTTTAATTTTTTAAGATGCAACTCTCAGGGTCAAAAAGTCATTCTTCTAATTAGCACCATTTTATAATGAGTATTCTTATCAATAAAATGGATTTGTACTTAATCAGGAGTTTTGACTGTGTTGATGTTACGGGCACAACCTTCTTTGATTTTCCTTGAATGTCAAGTGCAGAAACCAAAGGTTCACTGGGCCCAAATTCACATTCCTGTTTTTTTGGAGTCAGCAGGAAATATTGGTCCCCTCTGAACATTATTTGGGTCTTTGAAAGCTCAGCTAGACAGATGATTCTAAAACTTTTCAGACTGTGTTAAATCTCTCACTAAACACAAGGCTGAACTTTGACCATTTAAGCTCACACATATATTAGCAAGGACTAAACTGCTTATTGTGGAATAATCAGAAAAATCCAGACCTGCTACATCCTCCCAAATGTCCTCGTGGTTAGAAGGTGTTCCAAAATACCCAGGACAAAATGTCTGTGTGGTTGCTGATACACCTCAGCTGTCACATACGCAGCAGACTATTTGCTGCATCTTCAGGATCTGAGGGACAAAAAGATGCATTCTATATGTTAGACAGCCAGGCTGAAACCAGTTATAATCAGACTTCCTAAAAATAGCTGCCAATTAATTTGGGAGCAAAGCTGAATTATTTTTGCAAGATACAAATTATTGGAAAATAGTAATGCAAGCATTTTCCACATCACAACAATTTAAATGAAGACATTTCTATTTTGTCAAATTAGCAAGTAAGGAATGTAATTTAAAATGAGTGATCAAGATAAACAAAAATAATACAGAAAATGATTCCCCTTTCCCACTGGTTGCTCAACAGTGATCTGCTTAATGGATAAATTATTCTTCCATGAAAAACATACACTTTTAGTGAGGAGAGTTTCTACTGCAATTATTAAAAGTTGTACGAACCACACAACCGTACAGCTGTGTTAAAAACGAACAGTAAACAACACTATCATTAACACAAAACAAGACAAACGCATTAGATAACACAATATTAAAAGGTTACTATAGTTTTAAACCCTATAATATTGATTTAATACATGTAAAAACACAAACTAACACAATCTTACCCATGAGAGGTTATTTTATTTCTTCAGGAATTCAAATTTCTTCTTTATTTTTAAACCAGAGGCTGTGCAATGTTGTGTTGGATTCTCATGCTAAACATGGCCAAAATATAGAAACAAATAAAAAAAAACACATTTCTGTGGCAAATACACTCCTTCAGGATTTGAATACATTTAAGCCTAGTTCACACTGCCCGATTTTTGCCCCGATTTTGAGTCGCCGACAGGTTTTGCGAAATCGGCGACAAATGCCCGAGATCATAGTCAAATCGGTGCTCGTCCACGCGAGTGACAATCACGCAGTGTGAATAATCAAAGACGCGATCATAGAGAATCGCAGACGAGTCGCCAATGCCGGTGAGATATTTGGCATGCTAAATATCTGGACCTGTCGGCGATTCAAACTCCTGCTGTGTGAACTGCGTTCTGACTGAAAATTACACCGACAGCCAATGAGAGAGTGCGATACAGGGCAGCAGGAGGTTCAGGGAGGAATTATAGAGCAGAATATTAGTATTTTAATATATATATTTACAATTCTATCAAACAGAAACAAAGCCCAAACATTTGCACATCCAGCCACAGCAGCAGCGCATTACAAAATTGTTTATTTACCTCAAACTGTCTTTGCAGAACACAATCCTGGCTCCCTCTGTCTCTCCAACAATTTCTTCCACCATAATCTTTTTTCTTTTTCTACACAAATCAGCGCACATACAGTTAAGCAAACTTTGTGTAGTTTATCATTTTTAATAATAATTCCAAGTCTGACGCACTTGTGATCTCGCGTTGTTTACTTGTCACATCGCACATGTAGTTGGGAAACGTAGTTTTCGATTCCGGAGCAGCAATGGCGTTCTGCAAGTTTGTTTTTTTGTTCCCGGTTATGACTCGAAACCGCAGGATGGTGAGTGAAACTGCATCAAATGTCTGTGTTTTATTGGCAGTAAGTGCACATACTCTAAACAAAACAAACGTATAGTGAATCAAAAGGTATCCAGGGATAATGCCATGATGTATTGTGTGTGTTCGTGACTCATTAGCCCCGCCCACTGTGCACGTCCACAAGCTTGGCTGTTTTTGGAAAGAAATTGGTACAGCGTATCTGTCTTCTATAAATCTGATAAAACTAAATACTCTTCGGAGATATGAAGGATGGAATACTACTCTGTAGGTACTCAAGATTAACACTGGCATTGGCAAAAACTGTGTGTTATGTACCCTTTAATATCCACAAAGAGACCACCAACTGCAACTTTCGACTCTTTCATATCTTTCTTTCTTAGCTTAACTGTCACGGATGGAAGTTTCCAACTCCGATCGCAGGTATCATATGGTGCACATCTCAGCATCTGAGGTGTAGAGGAGTTATTTTCATGTGCAGGTGTCACTGTTTACTTGCTAAGGTGTGATGCAGGCTCCTCACAACAATACACAGCAGGAGTGTTTCATAATGGCCTGGGCTCACACTACACAACTGCCAGCCAACCCATCTGTGTGTCTATACAGCAATTAGTGACCAAAACCACAAACATATGTAATACTGTCCTTCTCTCTCTCTCTCTCTCTCTCTCTCTCTCTCTCTCAAACTACGTGTCCCAACTACATGTGCAATGTGACAAGTAACAACGCGAAATCACACATGCGTCTGACCGAAGTTCTCGCTTGAGACAGGAATTGTTTTTGTTGTTGTTGTTTTTTTAAAAGGGGACCTAAAAAACCCCACCAGTTTTATGATAACATCTGGTTGCACCATTAGCACCATGTAGTCTTATTTAAGCTCATTTCACTCACTCTGCCAGACTACCAGGGAAGTTTCTAGTTGCATGAGGACTGTGTGTGGTGAACTGTCTATCTGTCTGTCTGTGCCTACCTGCCAGGCAGGATGCTATGACAGGACCAGACACAACCATAATTTGTCTAAGCAGAGCCTCATTAATTAACTTATTAAGAGAAATTATCTCATGGGTCATTGTTCATTATTTACAAATTAATGTTCTGAAAACTAACAAGTCAACCGAACAAGGGGGCAATGCCCATAAAGGCTGAACTTATAATTCCATAAGTTCAGCAATAAGAATATAAATAACATACACACAGCTTACAAAAATGTATGCCAAAAAGTACAAAACAATTTCCAGCTTTTAATGGAGGAGTCTTAACTGTGTCAGTTAAAAAGCAAAACAATTGTATAGAATAAAGCTATGTGTCAATCACATTGCAAGTTTACATTTCTCTCAGCTCTCTCTCTCACACACACACACAAAAATGTAGCCTACACTAACGTTAGCTCACTAAACCAAACCCGGCAAGGTCTTCCGAACTACTGCAAATCAGTGAACAAAAAACAAGACCAATTCTTCTACCTAGGACCACTTTTACACCTTGTTTTTTTTTGTAATCCATTGCAAGCTTTATTCTCTAATGACCCAATTGGCACAGCATGAAAGGATTAACTTAACCAGTGTGAGCAGAATTATGCCCCTTTTCAAGTGGCAACTATTTTAAAAGGAATATGCCGCCATTTTTAAAGCACTGTTGAACATTTGCCAAATTATTAAATGTAAAATGTAAATGTATGGGTGCAAAGTTTGCAACACCTCATATTGTTATTTGGTATGACTAGTGTAACGCTTTACAGAGAGGCCAGATAGGCCTTTTGTAGCCACGTGTAAGCAAAACTCACTTATCTGATATTTCACAGGTAATGTTTTATCAGCTTCGTCGATCCCACACACACATGGGGCAGTTTGCAAAACGCTCCACTAACAACTGCGTTACTGAACAGAAAAATAAACAGGGCAAAAGAGCAACAGAAATATTAAACGCATACAAGCGACTTCACAGCTCGCGCTCCATACGGACTGCCCCCACTCATCAGCGAGAGAGTGCGTTCCGCCTTAAAGGAGCAGTACCGCCGCGACTTCATCCGTTTCCGCTGAACAAAGTTGAAGCTTTCAGATGCCCCGCACGGTGCTGACATCTTGGGACCGGAGTCTGCGCAGTAGTGATTTCGGGGCCTGGAGTTTCGCAGTAGAGAGCAGGAAGTAGGCTCATAGCTGTCAACCCTCCCGTTTTTCCCGGGTTTCTCACGTATTTTAGCTCTTTTCCCGCTGTCTTCCCGTTTTAGTATTTTCCCGTAAAATATCCCGTTTTTTACGCTCTGATTGTGTTAACTCAGAACACGCAACTACATCTGTGTCTGAAGCTTTTAACGGTCTATGCTGTGTGAAGTGGCTTTTGCACTTGGGTTGCTAGACCTCCAGTCAAGCAGGTGGCAGTATACAGACAGTAGCTTACTATCGAAGAAGAAGACAGTTGCAGCGGCGGGCGGGAGAAAGAGGGAAAAGGGTACCGAAACCCGGTATTAAACGGGCCCCGGGGCTGAATTTTGAAAGACCGTTGTATCGATAAGCTCGGACGTTATCGGTTCTGCTGTCGGTACTTTTGAAAATGCACGAGAGAGAGAGAGAGAGGGAGAGAGAGAGAGAGAGAGAGAGAGAGAGAGAGAGAGAGAGAGAGAGAGAGAGAGAGAGAGAGAGAGAGAGAGAGAGAGAGAGAGAGAGAGAGAGAGAGAGAGAGAACAAAACGACAGCCCACGGACAGAACTAAACATTCAAATAGCCTAGTTTCACTTTACACTAGATTGTGATAATGTGATTTAATTTAGATTTTGGCTTCTTTGGCAAAGATTATAATTTTGATATTCATATCTAGCGCAACTTAATTCCCATTGCAGCAGTTGCCTACGCTGTCATTTCTCCATATAACTCAAACGCAATGACAGAATAAGCGCGATCAGTGATTGTTGTAAAATGCAGTCTAGCTACTGTTGGTAAATTGTGGGAACAATTTTAATAATAAAAAGTGCGATTAAAAGCACAAACATGTGTGCAAGAGATTGTTCCCAAGTCCGCGCACGCTCCGAAACAGCCGCAACGAGACGAGCAAATCACACTTTCGGTTTCACACTCGCGTCTAAACGATCAAATGTACTCAAACATCTATGTCAAAATGACCGGCTTGGAGAGTCTCTTAAACACAGTTTGTGTCTAAAATGGACGTAGTTATTATGGATATAGTCAGGAGAAAGTGTAGTGCATCTGCCTATTATCAGTCGCCTATAGATCTGCACGTCTGTCTTAAAGAGGCAGCGGTGTAAATAAACATGATGACGAATTACTGCGAATTAAAGAACCAAATGCAAAGATAAAATCACTCACAGCTCTTGAATGAATAACCAGCTTTAATAAGCATTATTTTGGCTATTTATGATAAACTATGCAGTGTTATTTTACGTTTGATTAGCCTACTAGAATTCTTCCTGAAATTAAAGCACTGTGCAGGCCTATATAATGTGTATCTTTGTTAATTTTGTGTGTGTGTGTATATATATATATATATATATATATATATATATATATATATATATATATATATATATATATATATATATATATATATATATATATATATATATATATATATATAATCTCAAAAAGTACCGATAAGAATACCGTTAAAGTACCGGACCGATAAGCAGTATCGTTAAGAGTATCGTTAATACCGTTAAAACCTTAACGATACCCATCCCTAGGTTTAACCAACCAAAACCAAAACCGAGTAATGTTAATTTGTTCCTAAATAAAGCACTTCAAACATATACATTGGTCTGTCATTCTTTAATAGATATTGTGTAGTTATAAACTCTAGACTGTTAATGATTAGTGCTTTTTTTTTTTTAGTTTGTGGGATCATGTATAAGAATCATGTATAAAAAAAGCTATACTCTTTACTGGTAAATATTACAGTAAACAAACATTACAGACAATAGACCAAGGCAGCTCTGGCATAATGTCAATAACATTATGCTTAATATATATTGTGTAGTTATAAACTCTTTAGACTGTTATGATTAGTGCTTCTTTTTTTTTCTTTCTTTTTTTTAGTTTGTGGACAAGAATCGTGTAAAAAAAAAAAAATCCCTTATTTTGGGGATGGATTCCGGGAAATCTCCCTTATTTTCAATGTTCAATGTTGACAGCAATGAGTAGGCTACAGCCGAGATATTAAAGCCCACCCACACTTTCACAGATGCAGAACAATTAATTATGTTGGTGTGAAATAAACAGTTATGGAAATGTAGAAATTAAACCCAAAGATCCAATCTGCTCCCAAAAATCCCCCATCAATGTCTGTTAGTGCCTCAGTGACAACTTCACGCAAAGATAAAATATGAACACTTGAAATGAAATATTCATGATGATAACTGCCTTGTGCCTACAATGATATAAACTAACTTTAGGGAAAAAATATTGGAAGTGTAATTTGATTGCTTAGTTTGCCTCGCGATTGGCACTAGGACATACTGTTAGTAAAAATCTTTTAAAGGGATACTTCACCGCTTTTTCATATTAAACTATGTTATTCCCTTAACTAAAACGAATTATGTATGGCGGAATAGCACTACTGAGAGTACTTCGAATCGGCGCAGTAAAAAGTCATGCCTGAAACATCCTCCCTCACATCTAATTTTTACTGCGCCGAGTCGAAGTAATCTCAGAAGTGCTATTCCACCATACATAGTTCTCCTTTTTAAATAAAAAAAATAATTTTGAAAAAGAGGTGAAGTATCCCTTTAAATAAACCACAGCTTGTCAATATTTATTCGTATACTGCCGCACATCACACAAGACTTCAAGGGGGTCGCACACCGGACACAAAGCTCAGCCCCAGACGCGCACATTATATAGGCTGAATCCACTTCTGACAGAAGAGCTGCACGATGTGTGCATCTTGTAGCACAGGGTGAAATCAGTACATTGGTGCTCTGTGGTGCAGCAGGATTTTGAACAGCTTCCTGAGTCCCACGCGGACAGGCGCCGAATGCTGCCGCCCGGTGTCTCATTGAAAATAATGTGTTTGAAAGTTAAAGACGTGGCGCGGTGCTGTATGTATGACCTGGCAATAAATGTGTAGGCCTATATAATGTTATATGCTAAACTGATTTTATTTCAGGTGCGGGTCGGGTGTCGGTTCTATTTTAAGCGGGTCGGGTCGGGTGCGGATTTTAATTAGTGCTCCCTGTCGGAAAACGGGTCGGATGTGGTTTAGCGCACCGCGGGTATGGGCGGGTGCGGATTAACAAAATCGGACTCGTGCAGGACTCTAATTCTTGTATTACCATGAACTTTTATCAAAGTTTCAAGAGAAAATTTTCTCAGTTCATCACCCCTTTAATGGCTTGAAAGTGGTAGTTGTGTGTAGGCTACTAATGGAGAGAAAGAAAGTTATCAGATTGCATTAAAAGTACTATCTTTGAATGATGAATTGAAGATGAATGACGTTAGCCTAGAAATCTAGACGCACCCCAGCGGCAGCAAATGTAATCTGCCGCGAGTGTCTAGAAACTCAATACACTTCTGAGCTGTAAAAGCCAAACTCTGGTCGGGCCAATCACATTGTGTATAGAGTCGGTGGCCGGGGCTTAACACAATGACGTCAGAGTTGTCCTCTGTCCATCATGGCCTCCTAACCATCCCCATACACTGATTGGCCTCATCACTCCTCTGCTCTCCACCAATCAGCTGGTGTGTGGTGAGCATTCTGGCGCAAAATGGCATCGTAGTCCAGGTGGATGCTGCACATTGGTGGTGGTTGAGGAGATCCCCCTTCCATGTAGAGCTTTATAAATGTAACAAATTACTAATTATTATAATTATTACAGTTGGAAAGATATAAGGGTGAGTAATTAATGACAGAAGTTTAGTGTTTTTTATTAAAAAATAAAAATAGGCCTAAAGACCGCCACCCTGGCAGCCTCCCAAAAGACGTCGAAAGGAGTTAAGAATGAACGCATGGGTCACTGCGCAATTTATGCATGCATGTCAGATTGTGATTCTTGCAGCCAGATGTTTTTGGAAGTTCCACAGTTCCTATTTTGAGTTGTATTAGTGTGCCTGTGTGCTTTGTTTGAGTCTGTGACATTCGCGCATAAAGAAGTTCTGATTTAAATGCATCTCACATCTGTGCAGATCAGCACTATAGCGCGCGCTACCTGCGGTGTGCGGCGACAGAGGTGCGCGGGGCGTTTGTCATCATCTGAGGGGAGGGCGGAACTTCACTTAAATACTGGAGACATCACAGAGCCATTCTCACAGCATCGCTCTCACAGCATCAGCGCCCGATACACGGAGAGAACATGGCAAACGCATACCTGCAAGGAGTAGAGATCTCAGCTTCTCAGTTCCTGGATATATTCCATCATTATGACAACGATGGTAATTTCTCTCCTTATTTTGTGGATTTCATGAACTGAAACATTTTCTGGGGAAGAAAAAAAATGGAATTATTCTTGCCACCTGCTTTGCAACTGGTTTCCAAAAGTTTGGTTTAAATGATTTGTCTAATTTATCTTACATAATCTGACATGCATTAACCTGTGGGGATGTCAACATTTGACATGATATAGATTTTTAGAAATTTCAGATGGTTTTGAAATATACTCTTTGGCAGACTGATGAAAACACATCTGAATCTGAAACTGTGTTGTGTCATTGATTTGGGGTGTAAATGCTCTCAGGTAATGGATATATCGAGGGGAAGGAGTTGCAGAATTTTATCAAAGAACTTCAACAAGCACGAAAACAAGCAGGACTGGTAAGTCACACACTCTGTTTAATCTGCTGCTGCATAGAAGGCTGGGATTTATGTGACATCCCAGAAAATATTGTGTTAAATGTAAAAAATGAATATGATGATTATTATGACAATAAATACAGCTGTCAGCATATTGGGGTCCAAGCAAAAAAGTAATATCTGGAGAAAATTACAAAATATGGACAAAAATAGCCAAATTTAAATAAAAATCCTTTGTAAACAATTGTTTACATGGAAAATAAAAGGTTTCTTATCTGCATTTTACACAGCTTTATTTTTTCTTCTTATATAACATACCCTTACATTTATTTATGTATGTGTATATTTAAAAATATATATATATTTATGTATGTGTATATGCATACATAAAACATATACATTCCGCTTAAATATTATTGGCTCTTCATGTTAATTTTTGATTGATTTGCAAACAGCTATTAGATTAACAGCAGATTGCAAGATTGTGAACTTTGTCGACTAAAGTGCATGGAAGTATAAGCGTATGACTGACTAACAGCAGATGGAGATTAGGCATTGGTACTCTACTGTTATTCCTGCTGTTACCAGCTGTGCCATGCTGAATATGCTGTCAATTTCTGAACCGCTGAATTAGTGAAAGGGGATTTATATAGAGAAATAAAACAGACTGAAAATTGCCTGTCGAATATTATAAGATATGTGGTATTTTCAAACAGACTGAATATTTGGTATGGAAGGTGAATAGGATTTATAAAATTTGTAGTAATGAGCCCAGAAAATACAATACATTAAAATGCAAGCATTGTTCCAATTAGTGCAATTCAATAGGCTTTTTTAATTAACCTTCATAAAACCATTGCAGACAACCGTTTTTTTTCTCCCCCCATGGATAGAAGTAGACACATTTTCACATGCAGTATCCTGGTGTTGGATAGTTCAGTTTCATAAATGTTGGACTAGGCATTTAGAAGATGTACTGTGTGTCAATAAGTGAATATAAGCGACCCCCAAACATTTTACCAGTAAAGTGCTTTAAAATCCTTTCAATGCCACAACAACAAAACAAATATTTGACAGCTTTTTAGAATGATGATGATACATAGCAAATGTCATGCGAATTAGATAACAGAAGTCTGAAAAGGCAGTTTTTTCCCAGAAAACAAAAAATAATGGAGAGCAGATAAAGTTTTAGAATTAGCAGAAACATAGCATCACATATGATTATTACATAAATTGTTGGAGTGGTATGTACTGTCTGCCTGTGGTGAAGTGGTTGAAATTTTGGACCATCCAACCTGGGGGCTCTTCAATTCAATTAAATTCACATTTATTTGTATAGCGCTTTTCACAATACATATCGCTTCACAGAAAATGAATGCATTTACATTACAATTTAAAGTATAATGTATATGGTCTGATGCCCAAATAGTAATAACAATAATGTGTAATAGTATACAGCTGTGATCAGAATTGTTGGCCCCCTTGGTAAATATGAACAAAGAAGCCTGCACAGATAAATCTGCATTGTTAATTCTTTTGATCTTTTATTTGGAAAAAAAAACACAAAAATCAGACCTTTCATTGAAGTAAAATAATTGAAAATGTGGGGAAACTCTCTTTATGATTTTTTTTCTCTCCAAAAGACGTTGGACATAATTATTGGCACCCTTTTCAACACTTTTTTTCAACACTTTTTTCAACCTCTAACCTTTTGCCAGGATAACAGCTTCTTCTATAATGCTGATGAGTTTGGAGAACACCTGACAAGAGATCAGAGACCATACGTTCATACAAAATCTCTCTAGATCATTCAGATTCCCAGCTCTCCTCTTCAGTTCACCCCACTCATTTTCTAGGGTTCAGGTCAGGAACGGCCATGGCAGAAGATTCATTTTGTGCTCAGTGATACATTTTTGTGTTGATTTTGATGTTTGTTCCGGATCATTGTCCCGATGGAAAATCCAACCATGGTCTATTATAAGATTTCTAACAGGTTTCATTTTTATTTATTTTTTATTTGATAGAATCCATGATACAAGAACAGAACAAGATGTCTAGGACCTCCAGCAAAAAAAAATAGACCTGCAACATGAAATATCCAGCATTATATTTAACCGTTTTATCCCATTTGCACCAATTCCATCTGTAAAAATGAATGGGAATAAACTAAAGAATTCTATGGATGCCAATAATTGTGTCCAATGGGTTTTGGAGAAAAGCATTTTTTTCATAATGTGATTTATCCCGTACTTTCAATTATTTTACTGCAATGAAAGGTTAGATTTTTGAATGTAAGGTCAAAAGGTTAAACAATGCAGATTTATTTTTACAGCCATCATTGATCAATTGATCATATTTACCGGGGGTGGGGGGTGGGGTACACACTCCATCGATACACACTCCATCGATTAGGGTTAGAAGAACTGTTAGAACTGATAGAAACATAATCACTGCAATAATGATCAAACCATTGCCTATTTAAACCTAAACGATGTCCAGGCAATGTATAATAAAATGATTATTAAAAATAAATACTTATTGTATATTAAACATAAGTATACAAAAGAAAAAGGAAACATTAAAGAATTAATGAAAATTATAATAGATAATAAATGTAATAACTTTATTACCACTAAAAAATAACTTCAGGCACCACTGCAAGGAAACAAGATAATATCTCTCTACGAGGGTGTGAGGTGTTGGTCATGGTCACAGTCCATCTAAATGGATCTTATTTTGTTTCATCAAAATGACGCTTGAACCATATGACCTTTTTAGAAGATATTGCAATTTTAGTGGCATACACATTGTCTCCAGGCTAGCTTTTATAATAAATGATGGTGAATTCCTTCGCTGTATCAAATGATGGAGTGGCTTGTTATCAGACCTGTTAAAAGCTCTGTTAGAGGACAGAGACGTTGTCCCAGTTTGTCTCAGTCAGCACGTTAGAGTCAGTCTGTCTCCCCATCTGTGTCCATGCACATCTGCTGGCTGGCTCCTCCTCTCATTTGCTTCATAGAGGATAAATCCTCATTTGCGTTTGTTTTACAATACTTCAGTAGTTGCAATCTGCTGGTTATGCTGTTATCTATAAAGAACAGCAATGCACAGTGTTGAAAACAAAGATGAAAGAACCAAAGCCTCATTGGAGGGAACTGCATGCGGACTTGATGTAGTGGAATGACCTTGGATGAAACTCATTACTGGATAGAAATGATGGTTTGTTCTTGTCTGGAAATGCACATGCTAAAATTGCCAAGTAAACAACATTCATAAGGGCCAAGAATGACTGAATAGATGTTGAATCAGTAACTGAATGACTCTAATAAATGTCATTATAATAAATGTGAAGTTCTTCCATCCTGAAGGTCATGTGTACATAGCAATTTAGCATTTAAACACTCACTATATGGACAATTCGCCCAAAGCAACCCAGGTTAAGTGCTGTTCTAAAGGTCTCAAAGCTTGCTTCTTATAGGATCAGATTATACAGTTTTGTCATTTGCCACTTCAAATGCTCTACCTTTTTTAAAGTCTGGTGGCTTCTGATTGGTTGTCATTGATTCAAGTAATTCCAATTATATAGTTTCTCTGTGCCATTATCATTATAGTTTTGTGGTATTCTTTATCATTTAGAGCGATTTGCAGATTGTTATAGTTATATTGTTATAGTTAGATCGTTATAGTTATCGCCCTTTAATACCTGCAGGAAGCATTTACATTCATCTAAAAAGCAGTTTCTCGGTTGGCTTAGGACCCTTGGAAGTAAAGGATTGGAAATATTTCCTCAAGAGAACCACTGAAAGTGTTTAAGCAAAATAATAAAATGTTTTTAAAAAAACATATTGATAATGATGAATGGTGAAAGAGGCTGAACCTGATGATACTGTCATAGTGTACATACTATATGGTAACCAGCACTGAGTTTCAGCAATCCCATCATCTGTATTTTGTAATTGCAGAGTTCAGATATACCTACAGGTGTGCAGTTAGTCTGAAATTGTAAAACAGTGACTTTCTTGTCCTCCATGTTGTCCCTGAAGTGGTGTCCATTGCTTTGCTTTATTGAGATTCCCAAGTCTTTGAGCTACGGCTCTATTAGGCGTAAAGAGGAGGTGATGGACTGTGACAGGACTGAGGAAAAGCAGCCACTGGGTCATTTCACACCTCTAATGATATCACGCTGTGCTTTTCTGCTCCCTAAATATCTCCCATGGGCCTCTGCATATAACAACTTAATTTATCCAGACATCTAGACAGTGCATGTGGTCAGGTGTCATTTAATCTTACACGATATACATCTTTGCCCACCTTACTTTAGGTCTGCTCGCCTAACACTCTTTGAATACGGATAAAAATGCACTCATAGACTTGCATGGACCTCAACTCACAAACCTCAGTAATGCCATCAAATGAGTAAAAATATGACCTCAACCAACAAATAAATAAAAAAAGAGACAACACGCAGCAAAACATTAATACTTGATCAGTGAGGGCATGGCTTATGCATAAATGCATGCTGGGAGCTAACTAACAAAATCAACAACATTTTTCAATATGAAACTGCTTGTTCATGCCACTGTGTTCATGCCACTACGATTACTAATAATCATTACTAAAATTGCAGACTCATTCTGTTCATTATCATCTGAAAGAGGACAACTCAACCTAAACCTTCATTTAAATTTTCCTTTCAATTATGCTTTGAATTTATCCCTCCTTCCCTATCCTTACAGTCAGCTGAAGCAGAAATATTTGGACGATGGAGTTGATCACATCTTTAGAATGAAACAACAGAGCACAAGGATTTAGGATGGTTGTGTAATTAATCAATAGGCATTTTCAACCAAACAAATATAATCCTCTGTGTATTAAATAGAAAGTCTACCTTCATCAATCATTATGGTAGCCTCATGCCATCACGAGTTCAGAAATGTTGGACTTATGGGTAAAGAACAAGAAAGGGTACTGACAAAAGCAATGAAAGTAATAAGATTAATGCTCTCATAGGCAAGAAATTATTACAAATTGCATTATAATATAAACACTGTTTAAAAAAAAGTTGAGAAAACTTAGGGTCGATTAGGGTCAATAGTTGTACGAACTTTGTTTGAGTTATTTCAACTTTTTTCATGTTAAATACTGTAGTTGAATAAACTTTAAAAGCTGAATTTGTCATACAAAGTTGGATTTTTTTACAGTGCAGAATTCTACAATTATTCTTATTTTTATATTCATCAGTATGGGTCACCAATGTTATTTCATTAAAAAGTAGGAATGTTTTTTGACAAAAAAATGACATTTTAAACATTTTAATTAATATATATTAATAACAATAGTTAAAATGTCCATAAATATTTTTTTCGTGTCAAAAAACATGGCTACTTTTTAATGAAAGAGCAAACTATTTAAGAAGGTCTGAATACTTATAGTCGGTACGGTGGCTAAGTATTCAGACCCCCTTAAATGTTTCACTCTTTGTTATATTGCAACCATTTGCTAAAATCATTTAAGTGAATTTTATTTTCTCATTAATTTACACAGTGCAGCAAATATTGACATGAAAACACAGAATTGATGACATTTTTTCAAATTTATTAAAGAAGAAAAACTGAAATATCACATGGTCCTAAGTATTCAGACCCTTTGCTGTGACACTCGTATATTTAACTCAGGTGCTGTCCATTTCTTCTGATCATCCTTGAGATGCATACACCTTCATTTGAGTCCAGCTGTGTTTGATTATACTGATTGGACTTTATTAGGGAAGCCACACACCTGTCTATATAAGACCTTACAGCTCACAGTGCATGTCAGAGCAAATGACAATCATGAGGTCAAAGGAACTGCCTGAAGAGCTCAGAGACAGAATTGTAGCAAGGCACAGATCTGGGCAAGGTTACAAAAAAATTCTGCTGCACTTAAGGTTCCTAAGAGCACAGTGGCCTCCATAATATTTAAATGGAAGACGTTTGGGAAGACCAGAACCCTTCCTAGATCTGGCCGTCCGGCCAAACTGAGCTATTCGAGGAAGAAGAGCCTTGGTGAGAGAGGTAAAGAAGAACCCAAAGATCACTGTGGCTGAGCTCCAGAGATGCAGTCGGGAGATGGGAGAAAGTTGTAAAAAGTCAACCATCGCTGCAACCCTCCACCAGACGGGGCTTTATGGCAGAGTGGCAATAAGAAAGCCTCTCCTCAGTGCAAGACACATGAAAGCCCGCATGGAGTTTGCTAAAAAAACACCTGAAGGACTCCAAGATGGTGAGAAATAAGATTCTCTGGTCTTATGAGACCAAATTATAACTTTTTGCCTTATTTCTAAGCGGTATGTGTGGAAAAAAATATCACCTGTCCAATACAGTCCCAACAGTGAAGCAGGGTGGTGGCAGCATCATGCTGTGGGGGTGTTTTTCAGCTGCAGGGACAGGGCGACGGCCAAGTACAGGGATATCCTGGACGAAAACCTTCTCTAAAGTGCTCAACACCTCAGACTGGGCCAAAGGTTCACCTTCAAACCAGACAATGACCCTAAGAACACAGCTAAAATAATGAAGGAGTGGTTTCACAACAACTCTGTGACTGTTCTTGAATGGCCCAGCCAAAGCCCTGACTTAAACCCAATTGAACATCTCTTGAGAGACCTGAAAATGTCTGTCCACCAACGTTTACCACCCAACCTGACAGAACTTAGAGAGGATATGCAAGGAGCAATGGCAGAGGACCCCCAAATCCAGGTGTGAACAACTTGTTGCATATTTGCCAAAAACACTTATGGCTGTATTAGATAAAAAGGGTGCTTCTACTAAATACTGAGCAAAGGGTCTGAATACTTGAATCATGTGATATATGTCAGTTTTTTGTGTGTTTTTCTGCCAATATGGGGTGCTGTGTGCTATGTACATTAATGAGAAAAAAATGAACTTAAATAGTTCACTCAAAAATAAAATTTATGTCATTAATGACCCTAATGTCGTTCCACACCCGTAAGACCTCCGTTCATCTCCAGAACACAGTTACAAGATATTTTATATTTAGTTCGAGAGCATATGGAAGTATATGCACACTATACTGTCCATGTCCAGAAAGGTAATAAAAACATCATCAAAATAGTCCATATGTTACTATGGCCAAAAACAATGACTTCATTCAGCATTGTCTTCTCTTCCCTGTTTGTTTTCAATCCTCAAATAAAGATTAAAATGGTTATGAATCAGCGTATTGATTCATGATTCGGATCGCGTGTCAAACTGCCAAACTGCTAAAAATCACGTGACACTGGCGATCCGAATCATTAATCGATTCACTGATTCATAATCGTTTGAATCTTTATTTGAGGATTGAAAAAAAAAAAAAAAAAAACACAGGGAAGAGAAGACAATGCTGCATGAATAAAGTCGTAGTTTTTGTTATTTTTGAAACAAAATGTATTTTCGATGCTTCAAGAGATTCTAATTAACCAACTGATGTCACATATGGACTACATTGATGATGTTTTTATTCCCTTTCTGGACACGACAGTGCAGTGTGCATACACTTGCATACGCTCTCAGACTAAATATAAAATATCTTAAACTTTGTTCTGAGGTCTTACGGGTGTGGAACGACATTAGGGTGAGTAATTAATGACATCAATTTCATTTTTTAAATGATTTTAGCAAACGGCTGCAATATAACAAAGAGTGAAAAATGTAAAGGGGTCTGAATACTTTCCGTGCCCTCTGTATACATATTTTTTTTTTACTATGCACAATTTTTTTATAGAAAAACAAAAAGCATGCAGCAAAGAGAAGAGCATGCATTACAACAAAATCAGTTATTAATATTTCAACATTTCTCTCATTTTTGCATGTCTTCATAATTTCTTTGCATTGACAGCCATTTGTCATTTACTGTAAAAAAAAGTAAATAAAAATAGGGCTAAAAATATTTTTTACAGGTGTTTTACCTGTAGTGAATTATGCATTAGGTTTGTTTTAAGGGTTAACTTAAAATTCCGTAAAAAATTCTGGATAATGTCCTAGTAGAAAATTCCCAGTATATTTTCCCTTTTTATTTTTTAAAGAGTGTTTCATTGCATTATCACAAATATAACATTGACTCAACTGCAACTATGCAATATGCTTACAAAATCTTTTTTTTTTTTAAAGTTATAGTATTTGAATAAAGGGTGCTGTACATGTTCCTATATGCCATTTATTTTTACATATTACATATTTATATTTACACACAAATGTATTTAAGAAACATTTTTTTATGACCTATGTCTAAGGGCCATTTTATCTTAGTATACACTTCATTTAAAAGTCTGCAGTACACCAGTGCAATGCCCTCTCGGAAATGACTGCTTGAGTATATGCTTTCATTTGTCTCAGCCACCCTATTGATTCTCACTGAATCTGTAGATATATTTTCTCTTGGTAAACAGGCAAAAGTTTAGAAAACTTGGTGGGTTCCATTTTATTCACATCAAGAGGATGGAACAAACTCTGGAGTCTGAGGCCTAACTTTGATCAAAAACATTACCTCATCATGTGAATGAACTGAGCTGTTTCACATTATTATACTGATTTTTGCGCAGTCACCGCTCTGAATCATATGCCAAGTTGGGTAGGGTTTTTTGAGGAATGAGAATTCCGCTCATCTGTATCAAAAGCAGTATGGAAACACAATCAGCATTGTGCAATGAGGGATGAAGATAGCAGCATATCCCATCTGTCTGTGTGTATTTGTTCTTACACCTCAATGGCTTTTAGAAGGCAGAAGAAATGGATTGTAACAGCCGGAAGCTTGATTGTTACCAGTGATGTCTGCAGAAAACTGTATTTTTGTTAGCATGCATGACAGTTACAGAATTTATTCTTTAGGATGTCCTGAATTGTTCTTTTCTTTCCAGGAACTAACAGACAAAATGAAGGCCTTTGTAGAGAAATATGAGCGAAATGCTGATGGGAAAATAGGTATCATTGAGGTAAGGAAGCTAAAACCACATTCTATGGTATTAAATAATACATATATATATATTTTTATTTAATTATGTAATTTTCACCTCTAGAGGTTATAGAGAGCTTGAGGATGCCTTGATTTCATGAAATTATGGGAGTTGCTGTCTTCACCTCTACAGCTGATGGAAAATAATCAGACAGAACTCGGGCAGAAATGATATTCATCGATGAGCTTATGTATTAATATTACTGTAGTATGAAGCAGGGTGGGGCTGAAAGCTGTGGAGAAGAACGAGGCTGCTGGAGTGATTGCTAATATGAGACGAGCGTGACACACAGCTCGAGAGCAGTGCAAGTTTTATTATGCCGCGGATGACTGCTTCTGCTTCTTCCTTTTTTAGCATATTAGATACTTTTTTTGGTGATTTTTGCCGTTATTATGATAGGATATAGAGTGGACAGTAATCCTTCATATGTCCGAAGATAGTCAAACTCGTGAAGGAGTCCAGTGGTTGGGGATAAAGAGTCATGAGTACACACACACTGCCTGGATAACTTTCAATTTACTAAATTTCCATGCTGATTGCCAAAAAAAGACATTTGATGCAGTTTCACTCACCGTCCTGAGGTTTTGTCTCGTGACTGGGACCAAATAAACACACTTGCAGAATTTAGTTGCTGCTCCGGAAAAACAAACTACATACGCTGTTTCCTTAACGCTTGGTTAATTGGAAAACTGAATAAGGTTATCTTAAGGTTATCTTAAACAAAAACACACTTCTTTAGTTACATTATTGATTTTGTTTTGTGGTCTAAAAACAAAATGACAGCACTGCCAACGGCTTCTGTAACTCAAGAAAGGTTTGTCATGTCATTGCAGTAAACTATTAGCCAGACCCAGACAAGCCAGACCCACATCAAGATGTTTAGTCTGGGAACTCACCATAGACAGGGCTCAATCTGAGGGGCGGGATAAACGGTTGTCTTTCAAACTCCCTCTGCATGCGATAGGATAGCGCTACACCAACCAGAGCAATGAAGGTGAAGCAGAGCTGACAAATTAAACTTTCACTGTATCCGGTCGGAAAGTCCAAACACATCTTTCCTTTTTAAGAATGACTTCAGTGCCGTTCTTTGTTCTTTTCTCAGAGAAAAGCTTAACTCCAAGTCTTCCAGAGTCGCGGTCAGAGCTGATTCGAAAGACCGCCTTTCGCCAGTTTCTGTGTTTACTAGTACCGTATTTTCCGGACTAAGTCGCTCCGGAGTATAAGTCGCATCAGTCAAAAAATGCGTCATGACGCAGAAAAAAACATATATAAGTCGCACTGGACTATAAGTCGCATTAGGGCAGAGCGGGAGCCGCGCGCGCATGCCAGCACCCGCTCGCGTGCACTCACTCGTGCCCGCTTCACTGAATGACCCGAGCAGAAGAAAGAAAGTTTGAAGTGAGTGAGAAACTTATAAGGGACAGGTGAAAAGCAGAGGTTACTTTAACTGTGATAAAGAAGAAAAAGAAAGCTACTTGCGGACTGTAAGCAAGATGGCCAGAGCTGAAGGAACGAGTCCACAGATGGGAGAGGCTCAGCTGCGCGAGATGAACGCTGTGTGAATCGTTCTCCGCTGCATATTTTACTACATGTTGTTTGTATTTTGCAGAATAAGATTTTCTTTATGGGGGCATTTTGTTTGTGTTCAGTCTTTCTAATTTGTTGTCTTTAAGTAAATATTAGGCTACAGGAGCAGCATAGAGCGCATTCTCGCGGCTATATGTTTATTCTTGTCAGTCAGTATAAATTAAATTTAATATATAAGTCGCACCTGACTATAAGTCGCAGGACCAGCCAAACTATGAAAAAAAGTGTGACTTATAGTCCGGAAAATACGGTACCACGCAAGCCCCACCTACCGACTCTATACATGATGTGATTGGCCTGACCAGAGTTTGGTTTTTTACAGCTCAGAAGTGTATTGAGAGTTGCTATACGATACTCGTGGCAGATTCGATTTGCTGCCACTAGGGTGCGTCTAGATTGCTAGTAAACTACGTGAGCTTAATGCTGCACTGTTGATTTACCTGAGAACAACTTTTTGTTAATTTATATAATGCTTTCATCCAAGTACACTGAATCACATTTTATCATCAAAACGTCAATTGTGAAACAGAATTATTTATTCACCATGTCAAATCTGTAAAAAAAGATGTTTTCAGAGATGTGATCTCTGAGCAGATATCCTCAGATCCAGCAGACTCGGACACCTCATAAGCTGGCATTCCTTGTCTTTCCCATAGTAATTTATGCTCATTACATTAATAAGAAAGTGCAAAACTTAACCTTTTCTTTATATCTTCCACAGCTGGTTCAAATACTACCCACAGAGGAAAACTTCTTGCTATTTTTCAGACAACAGCTGAAGTCTTGTGCTGAATTTATGGAGGTGATTCTAAAATATACACAATTTAAACAACCTGTGCTGACTATAGAATAGATAATACCATTGCGTTTCTTGAAGTATACAATTAAAAACGTATTCAAAAACCATCCAAAACTTTGGAGTCAGTAAGGCATTTTTAAAAGATTTTATATTTTTATTCAGCAAGAATGCATTACATTGATTAAAAGTGACAGTAAAGACATGTATAATGCTACAACACATTTATACATATTTTTTTAAATGCTGCTCTTTTGATTCTTCTATTCATCAAAGAATCCTGATTAGTAAAATGTATCACAGTTTGCATAAAAAATATTAAGCAGCACAAATGTGGTCAACGGATCTCAAAATAATTATTATTGAAACACTGAAGCTGCAGCTTTTTTACACATCCATGTTATTAATTTGTCTTCCAGGCGTGGAGAAATTATGATGCTGATCACAGTGGATACATCGAATCTGATGAACTTAAGGTGAGAAGCAAACTTTTAACCACTCAACTGATTTGTGCTCAGTGAGCAACCATCTCTGTTGAGGACTTTAACCATGTTCAGCTGAGATGACTATGTTCCTTGTGTGTGAAGACCCCAATGTCCCAAACCCAATGCCTAGAGAAAATATGTTTAAAGATACTATTATGAAATCATAATAGTATCTTTAAAACATATTTTCTCTAGCTCCAAACTATACACTATATTGCCAAAAGTTTTGGGATGCCTGTCTTTACATGCACATGAACTTGATGACACCCCATTCTTAATCCGTAGGGTTTAAGTAGTTGTCCCACCCTTTGCAGCTATAACAGCTTCCACTATTCTGGGAAGGCTTTCCACAAGGTTTAGGAGTGTTTATGGGAATTTTGGACCATTCTTCTAGAAGCACATTTTGTGAGGTCAGGCACTGATGTTGGATGAGAAGGCCCGATTTTCCGTCTCTGCTCAAATTCATCTCAAAGGTGTTCTGTCGGGTTGAGGTCAGGACTCTGTGTTCAGGCCAGTCAAGTTCCTCCACACCAAACTCACTCATCTATGTCTTCATGGACCTTGCTTTGTGCACTGGTGTAAAGTCATGTTGGAACAGGAAGGGGCCATCCCCAAACTGTTCCCACAAATTTAGGAGCATGAAATTGTCAAAAATGGCTTGGTATGCTAAAGCACCAAGTGCTCCTTTCACTGGAACTAGGGGGCCAAGCTCAACCCCTGAAATACAAAGCAAAACCATAATCCCCCCTCCACCAAACTTTGCAATTGGCACAATGCAGTCAGGCAAGTACAGTTCTCCTGGCAACTGCCAAACCCAGACTCGTCCATTGAATTGCCAGACAGAGAAGAGTGATTCAACACTCCAGAGAACATTTCTCCACTGCTCTAAAGTCCAGGAGCTATTGACTGCAGAAAGTTGGTGTCTTCTGTGCACTGTGCAACTCAGTATGTGCTGACCCCTCTCTGGGATTTTATGTGGCCTACCACTTCGTAGCAGAGTTTCTGTTTTTCCCAATTGCTTCCACTTTGTTTTAATACCACTAACAGTTCACTGTGGAATATTTAGTTGTGACAACATTTTATGAATGGACTTGCACAGGTATCAACCTATCACGGTACCACACTTGAATTCACTAAGCTCCTCAGAGTGGCCCATTCTTTCACAGATGTTTATAGAAGCAGTCTGCGTTACGTGCTTGATTTTATATACCTGTGGCCACGGAAATTATTGGAACCCTTGGGCTGTGTCCGATAACCTAGGCAGCTGACACGTCGCCTTGCTGCTCTATCAGACAATGACAAAGGCAGCTTTTGTGCATCAAGGCACCTCACGATACTCATTTTGGACAGACCTCTAAGGCAGTGTAATAGTTTATGATCTACAGCAAAATAGAGAGAGCTTTGGTGAGAAATACATAAATATTGAATTACTACAGTACTTATTTTTTTCAAACGCAAATTTCAGATGCCATCTTTTTTTTTGACTCAACTGTCATAGAATGGAACGCAAAGATACATTTATGCTGCCTTCAAAACACGATCAGATTCAATTATTTCACGAGACAGGAAGTGAAGCGAACATTAAATTTGTACGTGCCTTGATGCCTTCCTACTTTGAAATGTATCCTCCGAGGACAGGATTTTCCAGGTTTCGGACGCAGCCCTGAATTCAATGATTTAGAGGGGTGTCCCCATACTTTTGGCAATATAGTGTATGTTGCTCTGACCTAACCAAGACACACTTACAGCTTTAACTCTCTATTTTACCAAAAATAAAGGTGACATGCACTTTTCAAAAAGTCAAAATATTTCCGGTTCTGTCTGAGCAGAAACACATAGTAGAAAAACACATTAAAACAAATCAAAATAAGCAATAAGCAGGAGAGTACTTCAGTCATAATCTTAAAATGTGTTGCTTAGAAAAAGTCATGATGTATCAACCAGTTATTTGGCTTATTAAACTGGCCTTTGGATCTCAAACATTGACATAAATGTTAATATATTTTAGGCTTGGCCAGACAGTAAAGCATTATGACACTTGGCACACAAACTTGCTGACCAGCATAAAGTACAACTCCACCCTATTATCTCTTCACAATCTTGTTTCATATCAGTTAGGACAAGTGTTGGCCTTTTAAAGTGTAAACCTATTAACAACATATAACTGACCTCAAAATGCAAATCAACTCAGAAGGCAACTCGTACCTTCTTAAAATGTAAGATTCATGAGGTCAATCATAGCAATATGGGATTACCCACATTGGAGTTTCCCTCTTAAGAAGTCAATCTAGGTCTTTCACTTATATGTGGACTGAAAGGTAGGCCATTTAACGAAACAAAATATTTCATTTCCAGATCAATACCAATAACCATTTGCACCCCTCCAAGGGGATTGTTTAAAGCAAGCACTGATGATTTTGCCATTTAAATTAAAATGGGAAACGGTTTCTTTGAACGTCTGCCAGATTTACAGTCAGTGATTTGATGAGTGCAATTTGTCAACACTGGACCGCTTTTGGACCCACTAATGAACCTCCGGCAGGAAGAGGAAATGATGAGAGCACTGTGAAATATGAATGTTGCATTTTTAAAACAGCACCTTCATATAAAACCTAAAATGGATAGATCTGGTCCTAGATGCTGATTGGTCAAAATGTGTTATATTCCAGAGTGCAACACTGCCCGTCCACTTTTTTCAGAAGACTTAGTTACAAAGATTTTTTACCATTCAGTTTTCCAGGATTGTTTTAAAAGAGTTATAAATAAAGCAATTAAATACTAACCAACTACAATGTGCTTTATAATTGGTCTACCAATTCTCCTGCGGAACATGCTTATTTAGAAAGTTGAAATAATGCAGGCTGACGGTAGCCTGACAAGCCAGACCCACATCAAGATGTTTGGTCTGGAAACTCACCATTGACAGGGCTCAATCCGAGGGGCGGGATAAACGGTTGTCTTTCAAACTCCCTCTGCACGCGATAGGATAGCGCTACACCAACCAGAGCAACGAAGGTGAAACAGAGCTAGTTGATAAACATTCACCGTATCCGGTCGGCTAAACTCCGAACACATCTTCCCTTTTTAAGAATGACTTCAGTGCCGCTCTTTGTTCTTTTCTCAGAGAAAAGCTTAACTCCAAGTCTTTCAGAATCGCAGTCAAAGCTGATTCGAAAGACCGCCGCCGTTCGCCAGTTTACTAGAAGCACGCAAACGCAACTCGGCCGTCGTCATTATGGCCCCGCCCGCCGACTCTATACACGATGTGATTGGTCCGGCAAGAGTTAGAGGAATACAGCTCAGAAGGGTATTGAGAGTTCCTAGACGACACTTGCGGGCAGATTAAATTTGCTGCCGCTAGGGTGCATCTAGATTTCTAGGCTAGGCTGATGGTTTAAACAAAAGCTATGAAGACAATAAATGGGATTTTTACTTTCGTAAAAATCCAAAGTCTCCTATGCTCAATTGTGCTTAATCAAAATCGACAGTAAGTCTTTTTGTGAATTGTGAATTAGTTCAAAAGAACATTTGAAACAAAATATTTTGTAACATTATAAATGTGTTTACTGTAATTTAATTCATTCTTGCTGAATAATTTCAGCAAAAAATATAATCTTTTCCCAAATTATGTTTTTCAGAACTTTTTAAAAGATCTGCTTCAGAGGGCTAAAAAACCATATGATGAGAAGAAATTAGAGGAGTACACACTGACTACAGTAAGTAAACTAGAACCCAACAAAAACATGTTTTTTTTGTTTTTGTTGATGGAATAAATATTGTTGTTTTTTTCAGCTGAAAATCTTTGATTCAAATAAAGACGGGAAATTATGTCTGTCAGAAATGGCACGGTTAGTGAGCTTGCAAATTTTTTATGAATATTTGTCATTGGCTATTAACTTTCTTAGAAAAATGTAATTTTCTCTCTCTCCCTCCTTCTCTCGCCCCCCCTCTCAGGCTGTTACCAGACCAGGAAAACTTTCTACTAAAATTCCAAGTATATCTGCATTAGTCATTAACACATAAATGCTCATGATTTACCCAAACCCATCTAAAACTAAGCAAATCTTTCCTTCAGGGGGTAAAAATGGCCAGAAAAGAGTTTAACAAGATCTTTGAGTTATACGATCAGGTAAGTGTCTTGCATTGATCAGTCATTCATTTAAATGATGTAATCATCAAAATACTGTGCCAGGATGCCTAAGTAATCCTGGTTGATATTTTTGCATAACCAAGCATGCATAGATCAGCCAGACTGTCTCTGATTGAGGAAAGCAGTCATTAGTATGCAAAGACAGTTCTCTTTCTGGATATCACCTCCAACATCATTGAAGCTTTTGGCCCCGGCTCCATTGTAACGTATTACTGTGTCCCTGAATAGGGCAAATTCCTCACTGCTGATGACAGCACCCCTGATCTTTATTGACTGGCAGGTTCGGGTTGCGGGTTGGCTCAAATGCACACATACCCTTTTTTGGGCTATTAGAAAACACTGTGCAATGATGTGGCATTAGAAGAGGCAGCATATGCTCAAAGCTCTGATGCATTTCATTACAGACACACCGACTGCTGGTCTGCATTTAGCAGACACGTAGCTCGGCCACATAATGTAAGCTTGTTCTTTCATCAGCTCATTGAGAGGTGATACATGGACTGATTTGACTGACTTATTCTTGATTTAATCTCTTTAATGCCTCCTAAAATGGTTTAAAATAAGTTTATTTGGATGCAGTATTGATACAGTAATTAAAGTAGTTCACTCAAAAATAAAAATGATGCCATTATTTATTTACCATCAACATCCTATTATTTTCTTCTGTGCAACATGGAAATAGAAATCTTGAACTTGGAAAGGCATTATGGTGAATAAAAAAGAAAAAGGAGGGTGAACTTTTCCTTTAAACCAAAGCCATTATATATAGTACCTTTTTTAGGATGATGTTTAAATGTCTCAAGCTCTCTAAAGGAAGTTACAGACCCACTGTCTCTGGCTATTATTTCTTCAGAGCACACCAAATGTGCAACATAAGACCCAGCATGTCATTGAATTGACTCTGTGTGCCAAACCGATCCTTAATGCCCTGATTTCCAATCTCTCCCTAGAGAACATTGCATGAGGCGTCCCTAATGTCTGAATAGAGAATACAGGAAATGATGGTAAAGTGGCATGACACTGAGTTTCCTCAGTGGCTGTCACACATCTGTGCTTGTTAATGTTCACTATGCTCGCTGCCTCTCCTAGGACAGGAACGGTTACATGGACGAAAATGAGCTTGACGCCCTCCTCAAAGACCTTTGTGAGAAAAACAACAAGGTACACATTTAAAAACCATGCTAATCTGAGGTCTCTTACTTTAATTTTCTGAAATCTGTTCATGTATTCTAGCTATATCAGTTGAAGGCCATGGTGTTCACAAATTTCTGCAAGGTTTGAAGACGCCATAAGTTTCACTTTACTTTTCTGTGCAAATGCCTATTTCCTATTAAAACAGGAAGTTTGAATTATTAGCCAACAGGCTATATTTACGTCACTGTGAGCCATGATTAGCAACTTGCTAGTTGTTTGCAGGTGGATTTGGGGAGGAGCATTTTTATTAAGAGTACATTTATTCATAACCCTGTACTAAAAATACTTATCACGTACTGCCGACAATGTTGTCAAAACGATCCTCATTCACATGGATCTGCAATAAATCATTAAAAAAATCATAAAAAAACAGCTTCTTACTGTTCCTCGTTCTCGCTTAAAAACTAAGGGTGATTGGGCATTTTTAACTGTGGCCCCCAAATTTTGGAATGCACTTCCATTCTCCATCAGGTCTTTACGGAAGAGGATTAGGGCCAAGAAAAAAAAAAAAGCATCTTGAGATTAAAGTCATTATAATGCAAGATTAAACTCGTTAAATTTCGAGAAAAAAATTCGAGATACAATCATAAACTCATTAGAATACAAGAATAAACTCATTAAATATTGAGAATAAAGTCGTTGTATATCGAGAAAAAAGTCGAAATAAAATCTTGAGAATAACGCATTCGATCAGTGTTCATTGCATAGCATACTGATAGAGGACATGGCAGAGTTGGATCACTTAGTCAAGCTATATTTCAGACTTTCTTTCAGTAACAAAGAAATACTATCAACTTTAGCTAATTATGACAAAATTGTATTAATGTCCTCTATCAGTATGCTATGCAACGAACACTGATCGAATGCGTTATTCTCAAGATTTTATTTCGACTTTTTTTCTCTAAATATAACGAGATTTTTTCTCGAAACACAACGATTTTATTCTCGAGATTTAATTAGTTTATTCTCAAGATTTTATTTCGACTTTTTTCTCGAAATATAACGAGTTTTTTCTCAAAACAGAACGACTTTATTCTCGATATTTAATGAGTTTATTCTCGAGATTGTATCTCGACTTTTTTCTCGAAATTTAACGAGTTTAACGTCGCATTATAATGACTTTAATCTCGAGATGCTTTTTTTTTTTTTTGCTTGGCCCTAATCCTGTAGGTCTTCTGCCACATTGTCTGCACTTTTTTTACACTTTGAAAGCTGTTTTCGAACATTTCTGTTTTCAGGCCACCAAAACTCCATTGTCATGTGAATTAATGGAATAAAACTGTGAATAAAAACAGAATGCAATGATGTGGAAGTTTCAAATTTCAACATTTTATTCAGAATACAACATAGATGACATATCAAATGTTTAAACTGAAAAAATGTATCATTTTAAGGGAAAAATAAGTTGATTTTAAATTTTAGGGCATCAACACATCTCAAAAAAGTTGTGACAAGGCCATGTTTACCACGTTGTGGCATCCCTTCTTTTTATAACAGTCTGCAAACGTCTGGGGACTAAGGAGTCAAGTTGCTCAAGTTTAGGAATAGGAATGTTTTTTTTTAGGAATAGAAATGTCCCATTTTTGTATAATGCAAGGCTCCTAGTTGCTTAACTGTCTTAGGTCTTCTTTGGCGCATCTTCCTCTTTATGATGTGTAAATTTTTTCTATGGGTAAAAGATCTGGACTGCAGACTGGTCATTTCAGTACCCAGATCCTTCTTCTACGCAGCCATGATGTTGTAATTGATACAGTATGTGGTCTGGCATTGTCATGTTGGAAAATACAAGGTCTTCCCTGAAAGAGACGACATCTGGATGGGAGGATATGTTGTCCTAGAACTTGGATATACCTTTCAGCATTGATGGTGCCTTTCAAGATGTGTAAGCTGCCCTTGCCACATGCACTCATGCAGCCCCATACCATCAGAGATGCAGGCTTCTGAACTGAGCACTGATAACAACTTGGATTGTCCTTGTCCTCTTTAGTCCGGATGATATGGTGTCTCAGTTTTCCAAAAAAAACTACAAATTTTGATTTCTTCTGACCACAGAACAGTTTTCCACTTTACCACAGTCCATTTTAAATGAGCCTTGGCCCAGAGAAAATGCCTGGGCTTCTGGATCATGTTTAGATATGGCTTGTTTTTTGACCTATAGAGTTTAAGCTATCAACGGCAAACGGCACGGTGGATTGTGTTCACCAACAATGTTTTCTGGAAGTATTCCTGAGACCATGTTGTGATTTTCATTAGCATTCCTGTGGGCCGACTAAGGGCCCGAAGTTCACGGGCATCCAGTATGGTTTTCCGGCCTTGACCCTTACGGACAGAGATTGTTCCAGTTCTCTGAATCTTTGGATGATATTATGCACTGTAGATGATGATAATTTCAAACTCTTCGCAATTTTTCTCTGAGAAACTCCTTTCCGATATTGCTCCACTATTTTAAGCCGCAGCTTTGGGGGAACTGGTGAGCCTCTGTCCATCTTGACTTCTGAAAGACGCTGCAAATTGGTCCTCCAGCTGGTCCTTATATGTAAATTTAACTTTTCCAGCTTCTTATTGCTATCTGTCCCAACTTTTTCGGAATGTGTAGCTCTCATGAAATCCGAAATGAGCCAGTATTTGGCATGACATTTCAAACTGTCTCACTTTCAACATTTGATATGTTATCTATATTCTATTGTGAATAAAAAAATAAGTTTGAGATTTGTAAATTATTGCATTTCTTTTTTATTCACAATTTGTACAGTGTCCCAACTTTTTTGGAATCGGATTTGTACATGACACAGTATAATAACTACAAGAGTGTAAAGTGCTTTGGGTGTCCAGTAGTACATATGAAAGCGCTATATAAATGCCTCATTCATTCAAAAAACTGTATAGTGCAATAGGAGTCATGGATGATGTAATGGGTCAGGATTAGTGCATTATTTTTGGCCCATTTTCCTGTAGAAAGAATACATTATACATTTGGCAACTATAGCATATTTGACCTTAAAGATAATTACTCTAAAATCATGTTTTTACTATCTACTACTTTTTCTTAAGAACACTGAACATGCTCTTCTGCTCTTTTGACAGGTTCTAGAGGTCAACAAAATCCCGACGTATAAGAGTGCCATCATGGCTCTGTCTGACGGAGGCAAGCTCTACAGAACGGAGTTAGCGCTGGTGTTGTGCGCAGAGGAGATGTGAACACCTCCATCTCTACTCGCACTCAGAAACCCGTCCCCAGCTCACCTGTGATGCGTAATGTAGCTAGAAACTTCTTACGTTCTTTAATTTTGAACATGGATTTCACATACACAGGCAACCAGTGGCACATACTTTTCAATTTGTTGTTTCTATACTGTTTCTAAATGTACAGATTTTTTAACAATGACACACGTACAACACAACCTGCACTGCACTGATGAACGCTACATTTTCCTCAACATAAAGAAACCCAGAAAACTACAAATCCCCATTCTGATTTCAAAATCTAAATATTCACCAATACCTATTCAGCAAATATAATAAATAAGGATTTATCTAACAATATCATAGACAAAAGCAATAATTATTAATGTCCTCAAGGAATGCTGATGAAACATAGCCTGTTGGTGGGATCTATGTAAAACTCAAAAAGGCTACATTTACTTTTGCAATGCATGTTTATACTGTAGCTGACGGCAGGCCCTGGTAGTGGGGAATTTTTGACTGCAAGCACATGCCGAATGTAATGTATCGCCCCAGTCCTGTCTTTAATGTTAGATTTTGCACTGTAAAGAATGACATGCTCCTCTATGCTGAACACCACAGACACTGTGTAAGATGATATTAAACTTATTGAATGACTACTTGTGTCCAGTGTGTCATATCTCTCAGTCCTCTGAAAAGTCAATGGGGTCCAATTTTGTTTGGGCAAACAAATTATTCTAAATATATTCTTGTGTACCGCAGGAGAACGCAAGTTAGGTTTGAATCAATATGAGTAAATGATGAAGATCTCAAGAAGCTCATCGTGTGGTTTGGTCCAACATATTCATAAACATGCAAATGTTAGTTTGTTCAGTATGCAAAATCATCAAATTGAATGGGTAGTTTAAAACAGTACATGAAAAATAAAGCTGGCGTTGGGAAGCTCTGGCAAAAGCACAAAACAACTCTCAGTAGACTTCTCCTGCCCATTTAAAGTTTAAACAGATCATGATCTTATCTTATAATTGAACAGTCGACCTTCCCAAAGCGGACACTGCAAGACAATAAAACTTCTGTCATTGTGAACAAACAGAAATGCTCAGAGTCTAAAATCTATTTGTTTAGCTGGAACGTTGATAGCTTGACGAAACTATATCAGACAGGATATCCACATATTGAAAACGCATTTGATTTACATATTTTCTCAAGATTTTATGCTCAGAGTTTTCGATTAGACACCTTTGGACTGGAACTCCAAGGATGAATTGAATGGCATTCGAGAGTAATGCCTTTCCTCCTCAGGCGCTGTAGTCAGACAATATTTTTATATTTAAATGATATTTGATGTTTTGATACCAGAATTTCAATGCAAATTTATGAGCTATTTTAGCACCCTGCTAGCAATATCTAGTGATTTAGGCTGCCCTGAAAATGCCACATTAAGGTTAAGCGATATTGAGCACTGATGACTACGAGAACATATTGAGAACTAAAAACCTCAAGACTCAGGCTTTGTTCAGCAAACATATTAAATTACACATTAAACATACAAAGCATATCAAAATTCTGAAATGTATTTCCCTCATTTATTATAATTCCTTTTTTAATTGGTATTTAACCAAGAATAAGCAAGTAAATAATGCAGAATTTATTCTATATTTGACTAAACTAATTTCAAAGCATGAAACAATGTACACCAAATTGTCATTTCTACTTCTTCATTACATTATAAGGCATTTGAAACTTGCCACAAAAGATCAGAGACAAGTTCAGGTTGAAATTATACATTCCTTTAAACATGATATTTGTAGG
The DNA here is from genome assembly GCF_024679245.1 of Pseudorasbora parva. NCBI lineage: Eukaryota > Metazoa > Chordata > Actinopteri > Cypriniformes > Gobionidae > Pseudorasbora > Pseudorasbora parva. Next base: position 13,710,854 of record NC_090178.1, on the reverse strand, counting down.
AATCTTTGTGGGCTTTATCAAAACAGGGGCAGTATCCATCAATCCACTATTCTATTCTTCAAACCGCTTACATTCTGTTTAGGTCGCAGGGATGCTGGAGCATATCCAAGGGTACTATGTAAATATGTAACCAAAATGTTTACAGCCGACAGAATGTAATTGCCATTTTTACAATGGATATTTAAGGCAGAAATGGCTGACAAGCCAAATAAAATGTCAAGAATTGCACACATTTTTAATTCAATATGGCTCTAATACTCCAAACAACATTTCTTAACATTCTTTACATCTAAGGTGTTAGAATTAATATTTGTACGTGACAATTTAAAGTCTTAATTCATACAATCTACAAACCATATTTCAATTGATCTTATGTGTTACAATGGGAGATTGAGATTTGGAACTGTCATTACTGCAGGTTTTAGAGGTTTACGATCCCTTTGTTTTTCTGATCATTGACTCCATCATGGCCCATTGCTCCTTTGTGACCTAGCAAATAAAATCAAGGTAAACATATAATAAATAAAGTAATGAAAACTCCCCATTGTAAATATCTGATTGATAATCACCTCCTTCAGACCATTGAACTCGCCAGCCATGGAGACATATTCACCACCATCCATTCGAATGATCTGTGAGGAACGAAAGAGCCGTTAAAGCAGGAAATTTGTCTTTCACTGTGAAAAACATATTAGCTGCCCTGTCAGAACTCCTTAACTTTATATAGAGCCATTACAGTAATGCGCCGGACCATATAATTCCATATTGATCTGTGGAGCGCAACTTTTCCCCCCTAATTCTTCACAAAATTCCCTCACAGAGGGCTACCCATCACAGAGGGAAAGACAGGTGTAGGTTGCGCCCTTGGGTTCATTTCCGTTTGGCTGTAAATGGAGAAGCCCTGTGGGGAAGATTCTAGGTGAGCTCTTGCCCAGAGATGCGAAGCACTTTTCATGCAAGGTCAACGAACTCACCGCGCCTGATACCCAGCTGGCGTATTCGCTGCAGAGGTAGGCGGCAAGGTTGGCGATCTCTCCAGGAGTGCCCATACGACCCACGGGTATCCTCTTAAGCGCCGCCTTCTCATACATTCCAGTGGGATCCATCCTGCTAAAGGCACCCTTCAAGAAATATACTAAAAAGAGTTAGGATACTGTTTGAAAAAAAGAGATACAAAAAAAATTCCAATCTGGACTGAGTCAGTGAGTTTCACTAAAGAGTTTAACAGATCGAATTGGTCCGACTAGAAAGCATGATTCATTCAAAAATGGTCATCGCTACTTCTCTGAACACACCAAGAAATGGATGACAACATCTTCAAAGAAGATCAACGATAAAACATGCACACTACCTTGGTTTTGATTGGTCCTGGTTGAATAACGTTGAATCTCATGCCGTAACTGCCCCACTCTGCTGCCAGAGACCTGTAGGTAGAGACAATCAGTCAGACCTTCTACACATGCTCTGATTTATTTGAAACTTGTCCCACGTTTTGGGGACATCTGGTCATCAGCCATGGCCAATAGTTCTTCTAGTGTAATTATCTCCCTGGGATGGACCTTTTTCCATTAAGTTTATCACACAGGGGAAGCAATAATAAGCATGGTGGCTCAAAGTCAAGCCAAGGAAAATGCAATCATTGGCCTTAAGGCTTTGGTGATCTAATGTAAAGAATGTATGGAACAGACCAAGTCAGGCTATCAGTAATTATGTGACCACTTTCTAATTAAGCAACAGATATTTCTGTAGGGTCTAAATCCTGAATACAATTACTGTAGAGTCCTTTTGTGAAACCACAATGAAAATAAAATGCAGTATTTGTAAGCTTGAGAAATTCTGAAAAGGAAAAAATTATTATGATCTACAATTATTAAGATATATTTAAAAAATATGTATAAATGTTAAAGAAATATTTAATATTCTGCAGTATTTATAACTCACTGAACAGAAATAAATCTTACAATTTTAAAAAGAAACTCTTAATTGGTTTACTTGAAACTTTCACTCAAATAATTGTTCTGATAATTTGTTGATTATTTTTTAATTGATGGGAAAGTTCACCCAGGTCCATTTACAACCCATAAATTGTCTCTAGGATGTAATGCTCTGTTTTTGCCTTATTTGGAAGAGTCATGAATATTAATGTTGAGCTCTGCTCCGATTGGCTTATTTCAGCAGCTCACAACAATTCAGTAAAGCACCTCGTGAGTCCTGACCGTCCTGACAGAACACATACCGACTAAATGAAACTTTAAGCAAAACATCTCAAATGGTGATTGATAAAATGCAGCTTACTTGTTTATTTGGTGTTTTCAGATCATCTGCACACGAAAAAAAGAGCTCGCATTCGTGCGATTGCCAGATTTCAGTAATTAAATCCCCCAAACAGAGCTTTTCTGTGAAAAGAAACCTGTATACTCTCCGGTTTTTACCTAAACATGTCTAATCTGTCAACCATATGCACACAAGCTCTCTCTCTCTCGCCGATCTGATCTGAAAACACCAATAAACAAGTAAGCTGCATTTTATCCATCTCCATTTGAGATGTTCTGCTTAAAGTGTGTCATTCCTACATTTTAGACTTGTCTTTTTTCGTCAACGTTATTGCATGTTTATATAATGTTAGTCACAATGTAGGCTAAGGTTACGACTGTGATGTAGCCTAATCTGAAATACAAAGGCAAAAACATCATAGGAAACACCATACTTCAGTTCTCAAAAATAATCGTTTTAACTTATATGGCGGAAAAGGTGACGTTTGCTAGAACTACTGCTTACTGTTACTGCTTGCAGGAATACAGTTGTAATTGCCACTTTCTTCAGTTTAAGACACTGAGCGAAGCTTGCTTAAAATGGGCCGAACAAACGAACGATCTTGAATTAAATTGTTGTGGTATCGGATTATAATCATCAACCATGACTGTTGAGATTTTTTATCTATGAGAAGGGTAGAAAAGTCCTCAGGTCTCCTGAACAGCTTGGAACATGAAGTGTGTCCATGCGAGCAGCTTGTTTACCTGATGATTCACTCCATTTCCGCCTGACAATGAACATATTTGGGCAGATGCAAATGTTGGGGGCGTGCATATAAATGATCCCCAATGCTTGCGTCACTGTAGGGTTTATGTTGAGAAGCACTTTTTTTCCGTGGAGTTTTGGATTCAAGAGATTTACATAAGAAGTATGAGGCAATGATGTTTGAGACTCACAGTATGTGATGGCCATGTACTGAACTCTTATTATTTCGCCATGGCAAGGTTAATTCAATTTTTCATCCTAGGGCACCTTTAAATATGGATACTTTTCTTACAAACGCCTCGCTTCAGAAGGCCTTTATTAACCCCCAAGAGCTGTGTGAAGTACTTCATGAAAAGATGCACTTTTTCGGGCTTTCAATTTTGGGCTCCCATTCACTGCCATTATAAGGCTAGGCCACTCCAGGACCTTGAAATGCGAATGAAACGAAGTCACTCCTTTGTTGCCCGGGGGGTATGTTTTATTCATTGTCATGCTGAAAGACCTAGCCTCGTTTTATCTTCAATTCCCCTGCTGATGGAAGGAGGTTTTTACTCAAAATCTCAAGATAAATGGCCCCATTCATTTTTTCCTTACAATATGACAATACGTCATTCTCCCAATCCTTTTCGGGATCATCCAAATGTTCTCTAGCAAACTTCAGAACTCCCGGCCTGGACATGTACTGGCTTCAGCAGGGGTGTTCAGCAGCATAGTGTGTTACTAATGGTAGAGTTTGTTACTTTGGTCCCAGCTCTCTGCAGGTCATTCAATAGGTCCCCCCTAGTGGTTTTGGAGTTTGGAGTCTGAATGTTTGAGGTTGTGGACAGGTGACTTTTATACTGATAATGAATGCAAACAGGTGCCATTGATACAGGTAACGAGTGGAGAAAAGAGGAGCCTCTTAAAGGGGGGGTGAAATGCTGTTTCATGCATACTGAGCTTTTTACACTGTTAAAGACTTGGATTCCCATCCTAAACATAGACAAAGTTTCAAAAACTAATGTTGGACGTTTGATGGAGTATTTCTGTGTCAAAAATACTTCTTCCGGTTTCTCACAAGTTTCTGAGAGTTTTTTTCGAGTATGGGTCGACTTGACGTCGATAGAGCGGAAGGTCCTAGTATGGGCCGTACGGGCTCTTCTCCCGGTAGAGTGCGCGCGCGCGTGACTAGAGCGAGAGAGGAAATGCACGCCCATAAACACTCGCTCAGCTGCAGATCAACTCGTCCATGAACACTTATGTCGTTATAGTCCGCACCGCGCTCCACTTTATTCCTATGGGTGACATCAAGCGACTTCAACGCTTCAGCACAGCATTCCGGGAAGGCAGCGCTACATTTGAACCGATTTGATCGCAGAAATGACGCAAAGCTTCACACATCGCTTCAGTCGTGTCGCAAAGTGGATCTCCACGGTCAGGACTTCACCAAATCATACCAAAGAAGTGTGTTTTTGACGGAGCGGTCCCAGCAATAAAGGTTCGGTCCTGCTTTGGAAGCAGGCGGTGAATAAAACTGCTTTAAATGTCTGTGCTGTTTGCTATTGTCGCGTGAGTAAACATCAGTAAACGACACGATCGCGTGCTTCGTCATTCAAATGCGCTAATGGTTACTCCATTGTTGTTCTATGTATAATGTTACACTAGTCTGACGTGCAAAACCGTTTTGCTTGCTACTGCTAAGGTTTAGTCGCATACAATAGTCCATAAACCGAATCATGTCCTCATAAACTGCGAGTAAACACAAACAAATGTTGACAGGCCACTAAATACAGTACATACCACAGAGACGGACGTCCTGCTGTTGCTGTTTCTCCTGTTCAATTTATTTCAGCCTCCGAATCTGATTCTGGATCATATCTGTATTAGCTGAATCTGATCGATAGCCATGGGTTTCTCCACGCTTGAGGACGTCACTGCTTTGTGCGCACTCGTCATTCTTTAGATCTGCCCACACGATACGCCTCCAGGCGCTCATTTTTTTCCGGAAAGACTCGGTACAGCCTATATTTCTTTTATAAATATAATAAAACTAAAGACTTTTCGGAGATATGAAGGATGCAATACTACTCTATAGATACTCAAGACTTACATGAGATTGACTGAAACTGTGTGTTTCACCCCCCCTTTAAAGAAGTTACAGGTCTGTGAGAGCCAGAACTCTTGCTTCTTCTTCTTTTTAGGCGACCAAATACTTATTTTCCACCATAATTTGCAAATAAATTCTTTAAATATCAATGTGATTTTCTGGATTTTTGTTCCCTCATTCTGTCTTTCATACTTGAAGTGTACCAATGCTGAAAATTACAGGCCTCTCTCATCTTTTTAAGTGGGAATACTTGCACAATTAGTAGCTGACTAAATACTTTTTTCCCGCACTGTAACTAAGGACAGCTTGAGACAGAGTAAATCAATGGTTAATTTGAATTTTGGAGTGAACTAGCCCTTAAAGGGATACTTTACTGCTTTTTCATATTAAACAATGTTATTCCCTTAACTAAGACTCAGTGCATGCACTTAATCGTTCTGACGCGTGGTGACGATCTGATAGCATTTAGCTTAGCCCACTAAGCCCAGTTCATTCACTATGGTACCAAACAAAGATCAAGTTAGAAGCGACCAAACACCTCCATGTTTCCCCTTTTTAAATACAGCTACAAAAATAATTGAAAGATCAAGTATGGTGACATAAAATAAAACATGACGCTTTTCTAAGCGGATTAAAAAGGAGAACTACAATGTGTGGCGAAATAGCACTTCTGAGAGTACTTCGACTCGGCGCAGTAAAAAGTCACGCCTGAAAAATCCTCCCTCACATCTCCCCATCCCATTTCTCTCATTTCTGTTAATAGGGGGGAGGGGGAGATGTGAGGGAGGATGTAGTGAGCTACTGATCTAAACTATCAGTTAGGTCTGCTGTCCACCTCTCCCTATTGTATTTCCAGCATATTTAACACTCCTTAAGGGGAGAGGATCAAGATCCTCATTTTACAATTAAAATGTAAATGAAATGGCACACTGCACCTTCATTATGATAATATATGCAGTCCTTCAAGAATATATTAGAAGGGCATTTGACAGGAGGACCTGATTCTCAAAGGCCTGCCAGATGACTTGGCTAAAACGTGTCCGCAGTGTAACAGTGTAAGAGTACATACGTGCACAGCGTCTCCACTCCAGATTTAGCCGCAGCACTTGGCACAACAAATCCTGAGCCACTCTCAGCATAGATTGTGGTGATGGCCAGAAAAGCAGCACCTTTATAAATGTATAAAAAGATGATCAGTTTCTGGTGCTTCAAATGAGATTCAACTAGGCTGCAAATCACCTGTGACATCATAAGATGATGACGATTAAAAGAAAAACAGCAAACAGTTTATAAATAGTTATATGTTCATCAAGAATCACGTCACCATTGAAATACAATCGTGAAGGTCAGACTTGTTATCAGTAACAATATCTTTGCACTTAAGCGTTAACGGAGTAGTTGAACATTCTGTAATCACCATGTCCGAGGAAGCAGAAAGAGGTCAAAATAATCAGGTGAGGCTAGACGTCTGAAACTGAGCAGCTAATACAACAAATACACACAACAAACACACAGATGCGGTGAACTGGAATCATCCCCCCCCCCCCCCCCCACACACACACTTGGGTCTTATCATTGCAAAATACAGTAAATGTACATAGACTAATGATGTCTTAATTTACACAAGAGTAATTATCCTGCAGCTTACTGGTTACAGCCTGAAGCTGTTATCTTAACGGAAAACAAAAAGAGCAGAAAACGGCATGAATGCACATAAATTAGCCCATTACAAAAACAAGCTTGATTAGCAAAACAAATCCCACTTTTTTTATGCCACTATCCCAAAAGCGTTGTCCATGGGATGTGCAAGAAGCCACAGGCAACCTCATTACTGCAGAAACATCAAGACAATGGGCAGAAGACGACGAATGCAGATCATCTGGACAACTTAGGTCACAAACATAACGGCCAGTTTTTTTTACATTTCAATTCATCACAATATAAAAGAATTGGTCACAATAACTTACAGAACAATAAAAAGTAAAAAAAAAAAAAAAGTGAATTGTTTTTTGAAAAAAAGTATCGTGTGCTCACCAAGGCTGCATTTTACAGAAAAATTACAGTACAAAGTTCAATACAATACAGTACTATTGTGAAATAGTATTATAATTATTATTACAAAATAAAAATAACTGTTTTATTCTAACAAATGCAATTATTACTGTGATGGCAAAGCTTAATTTTTCACAGCCATTACTCCAGTCTTCAGTGTCACATGATCTTTATTCAAAAAACATTTATTTGACATAAATCTTTCTTTACTGTCACTTTTGATAAACTACAGGCATCCTTGCTGAATAAAAGTATTAATTTCTTTAAAACATAATAATTTTACACTACCTTCTTTAAAAGAAATGCTCTCTGGGTTCTCTATTTTCTCTCTGTTGAAAGCATCTGTGACAGTTTATTTAGTCAGTTACCACAGATGTCAATTCCAATGTGTCTCTCAAAACAAAAATATTGTAGGCTACTGTAAATAGCACAGATTATAAGTGACTTGAGCACTCCGTGGGACTTTTTTGCACTTACTGCCCTCTAGTGGTTATGTACTCCAAATCAACCACTTCCAGCCAACCAATCCAATAACCATTTCACATTTTCATGTATGCATTTGGCAGAAACTTTTATCCAAAGACACTTTTAGATACACATTTTAATCAGTTCACTCATTCCCTCGAGCGCCATGGTCTACTGTTTGTAACTGTTGCATACTACAGCGGTTCCCAACCCTGGCCCTGGACTGTGATTTGTTTGGTAAATTCTGTCATTAATTACTCACCCTCATGTCGTTCCAAACCCATAAGACCTTCATTAATCTTCGAAACACAAATTAAGATATTTTTTATGAAATCCGTGAGCTCTATGAAGCCTCCATAGACAGCTATTTAATTACCACTTTCAAGGCCCAGAAAGGTAGATGCATATAGTCTATGTGACTACAGTGGTTTAACCTTAATGTTATGAAACGACAGGAATACTTTTTGCGTGCAAAAAACAAACAAAAAATAACGACTTTATTTAACAATTTCTTGTCTGTGTCAGACTCCTACACTGACGTGGTTAAATACAGTGCATTGCTTCCAGGTTCAACGACAGAACAGTGGCATACCATTGGCCAGCTTGTGGTGCTCACGTGAACAGCATCTGCCAATGGTAAGCCAGCGTTCTGCCGTGTACCTCGAAGTGTTGCACTGTTTACACTTTGTCAACAGTGTAGGAGACTGTACACTGTCTAGTAGTAAACTGTAAACTGGGAAGTAGTTGGCGAGGTCACTTTGTAAAGAAACACAATGTGACTATAGACTAATAAGCAATGGCATGTGCATGATATCACTGTTTTCACAAAGCCACGTTTTTTAGTTTACAAGGAAAAACTTGTTAAAACGTGTACAGAAGTTTGCATTTTCAGGTTCCCAAACCACTGTTTTTATGTAAATATCTGGCCAAAGCACATACAAAGTTAAGTTTTTAGTTTAAAACAGTGTTGAGTACTGCCCCTTAGATATCTCCCTAATCAAACACACATTAGTAAAGATTTTAAGATTGGATGGGTGTGTCGGATAAGAGGCACATCAAAATATTTGCAGCGTTGGGGGTACTACAGGACCAGGGATGGAAATCACTGGCATACTATATATAAGCAGATCTTTCTATCATAATTATTGAGGGTTATTATTGTAGGGTAAAGTTGAATTACCCTACACCTACTTTGCTACATCTCTATAAAAATAATAAATCACCTTTCTCTGCTTTGATGAGGCGTTTCCCAATGTCTAGCGTGACATAGGCTGTGCCGTTCAACACTGTGTCAGTGATGGTTCTCCAGGCATTGGGAGACAGCTTCTCTGAAGGAGAGATGAAGTTTCCAGCTGCATTGTTTATCACCACCTGTGGGATGGCAAACAGGATCCCATCACATCAGAAAAGAGTTTTATGTGGAATTTATTGCATCACTGCTGTTAAGATAGGAGACCTAAACCTACATCAGGCAGTCCGACTTCATTGACAAGCTGGTCAACAGCAGCCTCCACTGAAGCAGGGTCTCTGACATTACACTGGACGGCATGAACCTGAAACGTGAATACATTTATCAAACTCTAGGAAGATGAAAACTAGCTCTTCAACATAAAAATGACAATGATGGCATAGACTTTCTAAGACAGAGGTACCTTGTTTCCTGTCTGTTGTGAGATTTCCTCTGCTGTTTTCATCAAAACATCAAGATTTCTGGAAGTGACAGGAGACTTAAAGGGTTAGTTCACCCAAAAAGGTGACTTACTCTCATGTTGTTTGACACCTGTAAAACCTCTGTTCATCTTCAAAAAATCTTACAAATTAAGATATTTTTGTTGAAATCCGATGGCTCAGAAAGGCCTCCATTGACACCAATGTAATTTCCTCTCTCAAGACCCATTAAAGGCTCTAAAGACATCGTTACAAGCCCATTTCACTACAGTGGTTCTACAATAATTTTATGAAGTGACAAGAATAGTTTTGTGCGCAAAAAACAACAACCAAGAAACGTCTTATACAGCAATTGCCAATTTCAAAACACCACTTCGTAAAGCCTCGGACTATTATGAATCAGTGTAAGGAATCAGCGGTTCAGATCGCCAAAGTCATGTGAATTCAGACGTTTGGCAGTTTGACACATTTGATCTGAATCCTGAATCGATTCGCTGATTCTAAACACTCCAAGGCTTCAAAGCTGTGTTTTTGGTCATCACTATATAAGTCATTATTTATGGGGGTTTTTTGCATACAAAAGTATACTCGTCGCTTCATAAAATTATTGTAGAACCACTGTAGTGAGATGGACTTTTAATGCCGTTTTAAGAACCTTTTATGGGTCTTGAGAGAGGAAATGACATTGGTGTCAATGGAGGCATTTCTAAGCCACCGGATTTCAACAAAAATATCTTCATTTGTGTTCCAAAGATGAACGGAGGTCTTGCGGGTCTGGAACGGTATTAGGGTGAGTAATTAATGACAGAATTTTCTATTTTTAGGTGAACTAACCAACGATTATTTTAACATAAAAGCTTTGCCTTTTGGCTTTGCTTGCAGGGTGTCAACAATTATTTAGGAACTAGAAGACGAAATTACAGTAATAGTGAGAATTGATATTACAATTTATTACAATTATTACAATTGTTTTCAATTTTAGTATTTTTTAAAATGTCATTTGTTCCTGTGATGGCAAAGCTGAATGTTTAGCAGTTATAACTCCAGTCTTAAGTGTCAAATGATTCTTCAGAAATCATTCTAATATGCTGATTTGGTGCTTAAGAAACACTTCTTATTATGATACATTTTTCGAAACAGTTGTGCATTTTAATACTTTTTTGATGATCTTACGAGAGGGAAAACTTACCTGCTGGCTATCACACACTCTGCTCCTAGTGAAGACAGAGCAGTGGTCATGGCTTTTCCGAGTCCCGTTCCTCCTCCTGTAATGAAGGCCACTTTGTTTTTGAAGGTTCCTGGGAGAAGCATAACACCTTCTGAAGGTGGGAAGAAACTAGCTGGAGGACTGCTCTGGTGTAAAGTGTTTGTCCCATTTCCAAACAACTGTTAAAGGATGCAAAGAGGGTAATTTTATTTATTCAGACAGGACTAAATAGCAGTATAAATAGAAACTGGGTGAAAGTTCATAAGGACAGTGTGAGTATAAAGTACACACTGCTTGAGCTATGCATTTAGGGAAATACACATTATAATTAATGCAACACATCTCAAATCTAGCCTAAATCATCTTTGAAAGGCATGATCACATTCAGTGTACATTATAACAATTAAATCAAGGTCATTTTACTGCGCAAAGTATTACAATGTAATTTAAAAATTTACGTTTTTATATAACTATAAATTCCAGATATAAATGACTTTGTCTTGGCTACAGCTTATGATATTTTGAAACTAAATTGCAATTTAATGCATGAACAAAATAATTTTCTTACTTGCACTGGTGTGAAGCACTTGTTTGGAGTTAATCCTCTATTAAACACGGCCAGTCCTCTGAGCAGCGCCATAACGTCAAAATAAAATATATATAATAAAAAAAATTAGAGGGAGAAAACGTGTTTCAACAATGTCAAAAACAAACAAAAAATGAGTGAAGTCAGACTCGATAAGACCCCAGTCACATAGACATGACTACAACTAAAGTCCGAAAATCCTGAACGATATCTTCCGGTTTCCGGTTGGGAGGCTTATCTAAAATCAGTCAAGTCAAGCTTTTCATCCAATAGCGTGTCGCCAATGAGCAGACGAACAGATCTCAGATCAGCCGAAAGAGACGCACGACTCTCGTTCACTCGTGAGACATAATAACAAACGAAGTGGCTCTTTTTATGTAAATGTCTGTATATTGTACCTTTTTTATTATTTGACAATTTTGCTAGTATTGATCGTTTTAACTTAGGCAAAATGTAGAATGTCTTTTTGTGTAAGGTGGAAGAAAATAACTCTAGTTAACCAGTCGGTTAGTTGACAGTGCGCTGGTGCTCAAAGATTCAGGTAAACAACCGTTTATTTTTACATCAGTGCTGTGAACAAACATTATATACGCACTTGCATGTGACACATTACGCTATAACTGGTAGTTTATATGGATAGAAGTGACAATAATGTAAAAATGTGAGTTATGTTTTCTAGCTAGTATTGCTAACAGAAATGATGCAGCATTTTATAGCCCATCCCTTACGAAACAAAAATATATTGCAGTATATTGGAAAATATCATGTAATACATTAGGCAATATATTCACATATATAATTATATTCTCCAATATATTGCAATATATGAAAGCGGCAATCATTTGTATATTTTGCAATATATTACAGGAATATATAATATATTGTATAATACCATCAATATATTATTCCATGTATTTACAATATATTATAATCTATTTCAAGTAATATATTGGTAAATATATTTTCCTTTCATAAGGGATGACACTGTATGATGGGAAAAGACTGTAACTTATACTGGATTTGAGTAATTTTAAGGTTATACTGAATTTATGACAACTTTTCAAGTATCTATCTAATCATATCTATCTAATCATAGCTATAGAGTTGTCTTTTGGGACTGATCCAGCACGATGGGGAACCAGCTGGCTGGAATTGCTCCATCACAAATACTTTCAGTGGACAGTTACTTCTCTGACATCCACGATTATGAATATGACAAAAGCCTGGGCAGTACACGGTTTTTCAAAGTGGCCCGGGCTAAACATAGGGAAGGATTGGTTGTGGTTAAAGTCTTTGCAATCCAGGACCCCTCTCTGCCCCTGACCAGCTACAAGCAAGAACTGGAGGAGCTGAAAATCAGACTGCACTCCTGTCAGAACTGTCTGCCTTTTCAAAAAGCCACGCTCACTGAGAAAGCAGCCATACTATTTCGCCAGTATGTTCGGGATAACTTGTATGACCGTATCAGTACGCGGCCCTTTCTCAACAACGTGGAGAAGAAGTGGATCGCTTTCCAGCTCCTCAATGCTGTGGACCAGGCCCATAAATCTGGCGTGCGTCATGGTGACATTAAAACTGAGAATGTTATGGTGACAAGCTGGAACTGGGTGCTTCTCACAGACTTTGCTAGTTTTAAACCCACATACTTGCCTGAAGACAACCCTGCAGATTTCAACTACTTCTTCGACACGTCCAGGAGGAGAACGTGCTACATTGCTCCGGAGAGATTTGTGGATGGCAGCATGTTTGCCACCGAAAGTGACCAGACAACACCGCTTGTGGATCTCTCCAGCAATAGTCAAAGGACCAGGGGAGAACTTAAGCAGCCCATGGACATTTTCTCAGCTGGTATCCATTATTGTTTTCTGTTTACTTAAAGCCAGTGCGCAGTATAATATATATAAATATTTTTCAAAGACCTTTCTCTTTTTTTTTAGGTTGTGTGATTGCAGAATTGTTCACAGAGGGCGTCCCACTTTTTGACCTCTCTCAACTGCTGGCTTACCGTAAAGGACATTTCCAGACGGAACAAGTGCTGATGAAAATTGAGGATCACAGCATTAGAGAACTGGTAGCATATCTATTCATTTGATATTTTGTATTCTACAAACTTATACATACCATTTAGCCAAGGCTACATTTATTTGATCAAAATACACTAAGACAGTAAGTAATATGTTAAAATATTGCAGTTTAAAACTTTTCTATTTGAATATATTCTAAAATGCAGTTTAGGCCTGTTAAAACAATTTTTTTGTAGAAACCATGATACAATTTGTTTCCAGGATTCTTTGATGAATAGAAGTTAGTCTTCTGTCACTTGATCAATTGAATGCATCCTTTCTGAATAAAAGTATTATTTCTTTCAAGCAAAATCTTATTAGCTTCAATAATTAATAATAATATGATACTAGGTAGAACTCTAAATAATTTCATCCACTTTATGCAGGTGGCACAAATGGTGCAGCGAGAACCGGAAAAGCGCCTGGCAGCTGAGGAATACCTGAAGCAGCAACGAGGCAAAGCTTTCCCAGAAATCTTCTACACCTTCCTTCAGCCCTACATGGCCCAGTTTGCCAAGGAGACCTTCCAGTCTGCTGACGAAAGGGTGTTGGTGATCCGTAAGAACCTGGAGAACATCCTCAATAACTTGTGCAGTGGCGGACAGAATGGGAAGTCTGAAAAGCAGGAGAAGGCGTCTCAGGAGCTTGGTTCATCCAAGGAGCAAGGGCTGGTGGTGCTGGTGTCAGTGATTACATCCTGTCTGCAGACGCTGCGATTTTGCGACTCCAAACTTGCAGCTCTGGAGCTGATCCTTCATCTCGCAGGCCGGCTCAATGTGGAGATTCTGCTGGACAGGATCACACCTTACTTGCTGCATTTCTGCAATGACTCGATGCCACGCGTCAGGGCCGAGGCCGTTCGCACGCTGACTAAAGTGCTGGCGCTGGTCAAGGAGGTTCCTCGCAATGATGTCAATATCTACCCAGAATACATTTTACCTGGGATTGCCCACTTGGCCCAAGATGAAGCAACGATTGTCAGACTTGCTTATGCAGGTATTCATGTGCTAAAAATATCTGGAGTTAATTGTCTTAATGGTCTGCTTTTTAAATTTGTAAATATTTTTCACAATCCAATACGTTTTTGAATTACGTTTCAAATGGAGAAAATTACATTTAAATTTGAAATATTTAAGGTTGCAGAATTACAGTAGATTATTTCATATTGACTTAAATGTTAAATTGCATCATTATTAGCTATATTATAATAATTTTCAAAAGTGTGAGGCCAATAAGTTTTTTGAAAGAAATTGATATTTATATTCTGCAAGGTTGCATTAAATTGAACAAAAGTAACAGCTATAATGTTACAAAAAAATATAATTGCATATAAATGCTGTTCTTTTGAACATTCTATTCATCAAAGAATCCTGAAAAAAATGTACCACAGTTTCCTCAAAAATATTAAGCAGCACAAATGTTTTCAACTTTGATGATAATAAGAAATATTTAATGAGCAACAAATCAGTATACAGTATTGTAATGATTTCTGAAGGATCATGTAACACCAAGTAATGGCTGCTGCAAATGTAGTTTTGCCATGTCAGAAATAAATTGCATTTAAAATATTTTAAAATATAATTGTTTTTTATTTTAATTTATCATATTTCACAGTATTACTGTTTTTGATCAAATAAATGCAGCCTTGGTGAGCATAAGAGACTTCTTTCAAAAACAAAACAAAAAAATACTTACAGACTTTAAACTTTTGATCATATATTATATTATATTATATTATATTATATTATATTATATTATATTATATTATATTATATTATATTATATTATATATTATATTTTAGTCATTATATTATATTTTAATCATTATATTATATTTTAATATATATACTAAGCTTTGCATTAATGTACGGTTTGTTAGAATAAGACTTTAAATCACATTTAAAGTTTTCCAAATGAAGTCCTTAGCAATGCATATTACTACTACTTATATTTTTTATATATATTTACAGTAGCAAAATTACAGAATATCTTCATGGAACATGATCTTTAATGTCCTACTGATTTTTGGCATAAAAAAAAAATCTATAATTTTGACCCATAAAATGTATTGTTGGCTATTGCAACAAATATACCCATACGACTTATGACTGGCTTTGGTGTCCAAAATCACATATTATATTATATTATATTATATTATATTATATTATATTATATTATATTATATTATATTATATTATATTATATTATATTAATTATATTACATATTTTTTAGAGAACATAGCACACTTGGCTGAGACAGCACTGCGTTTTCTGGAGCTGGTGCAGGAGAATAATTTGAGCTCTGAACAAGACCTCAATGGAGAGGACACAGAAGAAACTCTTCACCCCAATGAAAACTATGATTCAGGTAAAAATTTGACCTTCAATTAAAGCTCACTTTTATGGTAGTTTTGAAACAAGGTTAATTGATACTGTATATAGATCCCAAACCCGCTTTATGGACCAGTTTGCATGAAAATATATTTATGCCATCATTAAAACACTGTGGATATGATCCATCTTTTGTCCAAAGAGCTGCAGGCCTTACATGAGATGGTTCAGCAGAAGGTGGTGACTTTACTGAGCGACCCTGAGAACATCGTCAAACAGACACTGATGGAGAACGGCATCACGCGCCTCTGCGTGTTCTTCGGCAGACAGAAAGCCAACGATGTCCTCCTCTCCCACATGATCACCTTCCTCAATGACAAAAATGACTGGCACCTCCGTGGAGCTTTCTTTGACAGCATAGTAGGAAAGTTGCCACCACAGTCATTCATATAATGTTTGACGGTCTCTTACAAAATGGTAACCAAATCTCCTCCTCTCTGCAGGTGTTGCTGCATATGTGGGCTGGCAGAGTTCCTCCATCCTGAAACCTCTTCTACAGCAAGGCCTGAGTGACGTTGAGGAGTTTGTCATTTATAAAGCTCTCAACGCTCTCACTTGCATGTGTCAGCTGGGGCTACTTCAGAAACCTCACATCTACGAGTTCGTCAGTGATATTGGTCAGAAAAACTCTCTTCATTCATAGACCATTGTATAGTGTGCTTTGTAATTATAACATATCATAATTTAAAATGTTACCTTCCACAGCTCCTTTCTTGTGTCACCCAAATCTATGGATCCGCTATGGAGCTGTGGGTTTCATCACTGTTGTCGCTCAGCACTTAAACATTGCTGACGTCTACTGCAAACTTATGCCCCATCTCAACCCCTTTATTACACAGCCAATTATACAGGTGAGGTTACATTAGTGTGAACTTCAGATATAGTGTTGTGACTTATTTGCATAATTTCTTGTTTACGCTGAACACAAAAGGTGAGTTTTTAATGAGTATGCCGACCATTCTTTTCATATACAGTAATACAATTAATTGTAAATAAATAATATAAAAATAGTTTATATGGTGGACTTACAGACCGAATTGTAAGTTATTATGGCCTGAATATTCTTAACAATTCACCTTTTGTGGTTTGGAATGACATGAGGGTGAGTAAATGAAGAGAATTTTCAGTTTGGTCAAACACTTTTTCTGCCTTTGTACAGATTGATAAGGAGATTGTGTTACTCAGTGTGCTGAAAGAGCCTGTCAGTCGCTCCATCTTTGACTACGCACTGCGTTCCAAAGATATCGGAAGCCTCTTCAGACACCTGCTACTCCGCCAAAAAAAGCGCAATGGCTCCATCCCAGAATGCCCCATTCCCGAGGACCCCGCAATTGCACAGCTCCTTAAGAAACTTCTCTCACAGGTTAGGAAATTCAACTTAAGTACTATTTTAGTTTTTAATGGTTTATTTATAGTTTTTGTTCTAGTTATGTAGTTTTGTTGCTACTGTATTTTTTTATAAGTAAATAATTATTTTATAGTTTTAGAGTAACATTTCTATTAAATAACCATAGTTCTGATGCGAACACTGGCTCTAAATAATGACTGGTTAATAGAAATGTAATTTTAACGATCTAAGGGCATGGTCTATAGTGCACGGTGCAATTGCACTTAGGGCGTATCCGAGTCCTCTTTTTGTAGTTTAACGACAGGAAAAATGGTCGGCTTCACCGGCGCATGATCTGAAAGAGTTGCCCCTGTTCTCTTTATGATTCATGATTGTGTTTTGGCATAACGTGCAATAAACCAATCAGAGTCTCATCTCTGATTCCCTTTAAAAGCCAGTGTCCCTTGCACCATAGCAGATTTGCCATTTATATAGCAGAATATAGACACCCTCAACCTGACGACGAGTCAGTTATACATGTGTGTATTGCTAATTTAACCAATCGTGGCAAATAAGTAGCCAATTTCATCGGGAGTATGTATAAATCAAGTTGAGATGTTATCATGTGATTTCTTTCAGGGAATGACAGAAGCTGAGGAGGACAAGCTCTTGGCTCTGAAAGACTTCATGCTTAAGTCCAACAAAGCCAAAGCCAACATCATAGACCAGAGCCACCTGAGTGATGGAGCCCTCAGTGGAGTCATTGATCTCGGCACATTGGGCATCACTGGCCGACAGGTGGACCTGATCAAGCCCAAGCAAGAGTCTGAAGACAAGAGAGGCGGGTGACATTTTTACAGCTACCTCAAATAAAGATATATAGACTTCTCATGTCGTTGGTCCACCATTTAAAAATAATGCATTATATTTTTTCGTTTGCTTACAGACTTCATCCCTTCTGCCTCTGGTATATTGTTTAGATCTCAAAGAGCTAAGCTCTGTTTGAAGTTTTAATCACTTTGACTAACTCAGAGGCTTTGTGTGGCTAGATCACAGAATTCATGATAACACGCAGATATATTTATAGATACACTTTGCTGTGCACTGCAGCACATGTAATAATGCTGTGAGAGTCTATAGCTACTGGCGACTGAAGTAATTTAATCATAAATAGCATCACAGATTTCCTAGTATACACTACCATTCAAAATGTTAGGTTTAATTTTACTTTTATTCAGCAAGGATGCATTTAATTAATCAAAGTGACAGTAACAACATTTATTATGTTATAAGTACTGATCTTTTGAACTTTCTATTCATCAAAGAATCCTGACAAAAACAGCCATCATGGTTTCAACTAAAATATTAATAAAAAAGTCTTCAGCATAGATAATAATAATAAGAAATGTTTCTTGAGCACTTGAGCATCATGTGACACTAAAGACTGCAGTAATGGCTACTAATAATAAACATTTGCCATCAAAGGAATACATTATATTTTAAAATATATTAAAATAGAAAGCATTATTTTAAATTATATTTCACAATTTTATAACCTTAGTTTTTTACTGTATTTTTTATCAAACTTTTGAATGATAGTGTATGCAAATATTAGGACCCCCAAATATGTTTGCTTTGCAGTGGACCCCCTTCCTATAATATACAGCTAGTTATACTGTTTTTCATGTATGATAACCCATTTTTTACCTAGTTTTATTTATTATTTTTCAATGATTTATACTAGGGCTGTCTTTAGAAATTTGAGAAATATTAGCTATATTCATACCATTTTACTTTATTTTTTTAAGAAATTAATTGAAGATGGGCTTGTAAAACTGCAGCTTTAAGAGAAGTTGCAGGTGGTTTGAAATGTTGTAGATTTATTTGCTGAGAGTTAATGATCCCCTTCAGTTCAAGTGCATTTGTGAAGTAAAGTTTTATTCTGTTTGCCTCTGCATTTTGAACTAATATTAAATTACTTGAATTTTAAGTACTGTCACTTTGCTGACTAAATTCATTGCCTGATTTGTTTTTCATGTGTCAGTCCGCATGTTAACACTGTAACTGGGCACAGAGTGTTTTAGAAAGCAGAAGTGCAACATTTATCAGAACCACATTTGAATAGGTCCCTTTTGTTTCTCTTGTGGCAGCTCGCAAACACACGAAACAGGACTCCAACTTGAACGAAGAGTGGAAGAGCATGTTTGGTTCTCTGGACCCTCCCAGCTCAGCGACGACTCCCTCGACGGTACCTAATGTTCTAGTTCCGAGTGGTGGTGGGGAGCCCAATGGAACTCTGGCCGGAGAGCACCTGCGATCTGAGAGTTCCTCACAGACTCTTAACCTCCCTCATGTTCCATCCTCAGCCCAGGTCGACCGCTGAGCCGACAGTGTGCTATCGCCCCTCCCCACTTCTCTTTCTCTGCACTCTCTCCATATCCTTTCTCCCTTTTCTTCATCAACACCTATCTTAGTGTGCATTTGTCTGTGTTGCAGCTTTATAGCCTGTAAAGTCTTTGAATCATATTCCATCATGTTAAAGGGGGGGGTGAAATGCTGTTTCATGCATACTGAGCTTTTTACACTGTTAAAGACTTGGATTCCCATCCTAAACATAGACAAAGTTTCAAAAACTAATGTTGGACATTTGATGGAGTATTTCTGTGTTAAAAATACTCCTTCCGGTTTCTCACAAGTTTCGGAGAGTTTTTTTCGAGTGTGGCTCAGCTTGATGTTAATAGACCGGAAGGTCCTTGTATGGGCCGTACGGGCTCTTCTCCCGGTAGGATGCGCACACGCGTGACTAGAGAGAAAGAGAGGAAATGCACGTCCATAAACACTGCTCTCAAGCTGCAAATCCAGTCGTCCGTGAACACTTCTGTCGTTATAGTCCGCGCAGCGCTCCGCTTCATTCCTCCACTTTGACATTAAGCGACTTCAATGCTTCAGCACAGCATTCCGGGAAGGCAGCGCTGCATTTGAAACGGTTTGAACGCAGAAATTACGGGAAGCTTCACAACATCGCTTCAGTCGCATCGCAAAGTGGATCTCCACACTCCAAGAAGTGTGTTTTTGACGGAGCGGTCCCAGCGATAAATGTTCGGTCCTGCTTTGGAAGCAGCCGGTGTGTAAAACTGCTTTAAATGTCTGTGCTGTTTGCTATCGTCGCGTGAATAAACATCAGTAAACGACACGATCGCGTGCTTCGTCATTCAAATGCGCTAACGGACTTCATTGTTGTTCTATGTATAACGTTACACTAGTCTGACGTGCAAAACCGTTTTGCTTGCTACTGCTAAAGTTTACGTTAGTCGCATACAATAGTCCATAAACCGAATCATGTCCTCATAAACTGCGAGTAAAGACACACAAATGTTGACAGGCCACTAAATACAGTACATACCACAGAGACGGACGTCCTGCTGTTGCTGTTTCTATTTCAGCCTCCAAATTAGATTCTGGATCATATCTGTATTAGCTGAGATCGATAGCATGGGTTTCTCCACGCTTGAGGACGTCACCGCTTTGTGCGCACTCGTCATTCTTTAGCTCCGCCCACACGATACGCCTCCAGGCGCTCGTTTTTTTCCGGAAAGACTCGGTACAGCCTATATTTCTTTTATAAATATAATAAAACTAAAGACTTTTCGGAGATATGAGAGGATGCAATACTACTCTATAGGTACTCAAGATTGACATGAGATTGACTGAAACTGAGTGTTTCACCCCCCCTTTAACACAAACATGCAGGAATGTCCTGGATTTTCCCTAGATTAAATGTACTAGAATGTTGTTCCTCAATAGTGGTGATAAAGGACTAAAATCTTTATCTTATACCTCTCCCCGTTGCTTTTCCAACCACAGGTGCCTGAGACCGGATCTGTGCAGCCCAGGAAAACCACAGTGCTCCCTAGCATTCAAGTGGTACAGTCCTTAACCGGAGCGTCTACATACCAGCGGCGCATCACTACGTGCAAGGCTGAGCTGCAACAGCTAGTGCAGCAGAAAAGAGAGCAATGCAACGCAGAGCGCATGGCCAAACAGATGATGGAGAGCGCAGAGTGGGAAAGCAGGCCTCCTCTGCCAGGTACAGCAGTCACATCACCACGCTAATGTGTCATGTGGCTGTCTCGTACTGAAATCAGTAGCTGCAGCTGACCTTTTTGTAGACCTCTTTTGTTAAATGTATATTTAAAATGTATACATTAAATGTAATTGGGGAATGACCAACTAAAAGTAGCTTTTACACAGGGTATGTAAATTAAGTGGTTAATTAATGCTATGCCTGATTTGTGTGTGTGTGTGTAATTAGGGTAATTAATCATAAGCATAATTTACTAGAACAGGATTTTGAAAGAAAGTATAAACACTATCATAAAGATATTTTGAAAGAGACTGCTTTTTGAAAAGGGTGGCTTTTCTGTAGTTGAACTACTTTAACTCTGGTGCTCTTCGTTTAGGGGTTGCATTGGTTGTCTTCCCGATTATGTGAATGGACACCTACAAATTTAACTTCCTCTATTCCAGTAAAACCAATGCAATTTATTTTTCTTCAATAATATTTTTCTTTTTAATTTTGTATTTTGAGGTGATTTTATGGTATTTTTTAATATTTATGCAATAATTATTGTCTATTCTTACCATTTGAAATTTATTTCTTTTTATATTGTAATTTTTTATTATTATTGCAGTATTTCAGGTTAAAAACTAGGCCTTCAAAATGAAAATATTTGAAGGGAGATTAGTGCCCTCTTTTAGAATTATTTAAGAAAGTATGCAACCATGGGTGTACTCACTAGAGGTCTCTATGGAGCGGCTTGTGAATTCCTTAGTTCTATTTTGAACACATTTAATATTTTTTTAGATAGATTTGAATATATATTTAGAAAAAACAAAAAAAATATTATTATAAAGTTTTAAAAAAAAAGTTTTTTTTTTGTTAGAAATAATTATAATTTTTTTCTTCCTGTGGATTTTTGTCTTTTTGCAGATTTACCATTAATTTCTTATGGTTGTCATTTTTGACCAAAGAGCACAAGAGGGAGTATTTTTTTATGACCACTTAGTATGCTCGAATCATGCATCAATTTTTTTGTGTGTTTTTTACATACCTAATGAAAAGTCACCAAGTTTCATATTCCGATGAAGCTGTGATTTTTAAAAATTCAAAATGTGGTTCATAGGTTCAGTTTTTCGTGTGTGTGTGTGTGTGTGTGTGTGAGTGGATGTGTCAATATCACAGTCTTAATGTTTTAGAGTGTCACCCCTTTACTGCTGTGTACTTTTTTTCAGCATTGTAGCCGATTTGTAGATTGTACACACAAATATTCAGAGAATCTTTGTGTTTTTGCCGATTTCCCATTCATTTCCAATGGTTGGTCATTAATGACCGAAGACAATGAACGCTACTTTTTTTTACGACCAGTTAGCATGCTCGAATCATGACCCCAATTTTTTTGTGTGTGTTTACATACCTAATGCTAGAAAAGTCACCAAGTTTCCTATCATTCCGATGAAGCAGTGATTTTTAACATTTCAAAACAGAAATTTTTCCTGTCAGAAATGTTCAGGTTCCGAAAAAGTTACTTCAAGTTTTACTAGTTTTTCCACTTGGTAATTGTAGCTGTTGCATTGCAGGGTGGCATCCAAAAGGTCTTCTAGTGGCCCATCTCCACGAGCACAAATCTGCTGTGAACCGAATCCGAGTCTCTGACGAGCAGTCCATCTTTGCTACATGCTCCAATGATGGAACTGTAAAGATCTGGGACAGCCAGAAAATGGAGGGCAAGACGACCACCACAAGGTATATATATAATCTTAATGTCAATATTTTGACTCTTTTGGATCTATACATTTTCTAGGTTGTTAAAAATTGTGATTGTTTCAGGTCTGTGCTGACGTATTCTCGGATTGGAGGACACGTGAAAACATTGACCTTTTGTCAGGGGTCGCATTACCTTGCTGTCGCATCAGATAATGGTTCCATCCAGCTTCTTGCAGTTGAGGCAAACAAGCCACCCAAATCACCAAAAGTTCAGCCCTGTCAGACCAGGTGTGTGCAGGTCATATAAATGCTTACTCCACTTGTAGCATGCTGAGTTTTGTGTGCTGCCATACAACAGTACATAAGTAAATCAAGCCCATCACACTCAGTGTCAGTGTCAGTCAAGCAGTCAGATCAGTGAACCACTGAGTCTCTTTCAGGTTTCTGGATCCAAAAGATGAGGGCTGTGTGGTGGATGTACATCATTTTAACTCAGGGGCGCAGACAGTTCTGGCCTATGCCACTGTGAATGGCTTTTTGGTGGGTTGGGACCTCCGCAGCAACAGCAACGCTTGGACTCTCCGTCATGACCTGCGCCTGGGCCTCATCACTTCCTTTGCTGTGGACATGCACCAGTGTTGGCTGTGTGTGGGTAAGATAGTTGCATAACTAACAGATGATGTTTAGTAGTGACATCATGAAGTCAAGTCACTTTTATTTATATAGCACTTTATACAATACAGATTGTTTGAAAGCAGCTTTACAGTGATAAATGGGAAAATAATGATCAGTTAACACAATTCAATTCTGCTGTAAGGTACAGTCGAAATGAGTGCTGATCAAAGGCCAAATTACAGAAGAAGCCTAGAATATGAAAGCAATCGAGAAACGAGGTTTGCTCTGTCAAGCTTGGATTTATTTTGTCCTAATGACATAGGTACAAGTAATGGCACAATGGCATGCTGGGATATGCGGTTTCAGCTACCAATTTCCAGCCACTCCCACCCAGCCCGATCTCGAATCCGACGCTTGCTGATGCATCCACTCTACCAGTCCTCTGTCATTGCAGGTGAAAAATCTCTTATGCTTACCAATGCTGCATCTACTTGATATATTGTGAAATATTACTTCAATTTAAATTCCCAGTTTAATATATTTTAAAATGTAATTTACCCCTGTGATGGCAAAGCTGAATATTCAGCAGCCATTAATTCAGTGTTACATGATAGTTCAAAATATCTTTTTTCATTTCATTTTTGATTTTTATTTAAATACACAATGCACAATTTTGCACTTTGAAAGAATTTAATGCATCCTTGCTGAAAGGTATAAATTGTTCTTCCAAAAGTATTTATACAGGTCCTTCTCATAAAATTAGCATATTGTGATAAAGTTCATTATTTTCCATAATGTAATGATAAAATCTCCATAAAGCTTTTCAGCAGATGGAAGATAAAACACAGTGGACCAACACCAGCAGCTGACATGGCCCCCCCCATCACTGACTGTGGGTACTTGACACTGGACTTCAGGCATTTTCGCATTTCCTTCTCCCCAGTCTTCCTCCAGACTCTGGCACCTTGATTTCCGAATGACATGCAAAATTTGAGCAACGGTCCAGTGCTGCTTCTCGGTAGCCCAGGTCAGGCGCTTCTGCCGCTTTTTCTGGTTCAAAAGTGGCTTGACCTGGGGAATGCGGCACCTGTAGCCCATTTCCTGCACACGCCTGTGCACGGTGGCTCTGGATGTTTCTACTCCAGACTCAGTCCATTGCTTCCGCAGGTCCCCCAAGGTCTGGAATCGGTCCTTCTCCACAATCTTCCTCAGGGTCCGGTCACCTCTTCTCGTTGTGCAGCGTTTTTGCCACACTTTTTCCTTCCCACAGACTTCCCACTGAGGTGCCTTGATACAGCACTCTGGGAACAGCCTTTTTGTTCAGAATTTTCTTTCTGTGTCTTACCCTCTCGCTTGAGGGTGTCAATGATGGCCTTCTGGACAGCAGTCAGGTCGGCAGTCTTACCCATGATTGCGGTTTTGAGTAATGAACCAGGCTGGGAGTTTTTAAAAGCCTCAGGAATCTTTTGCAGGTGTTTAGAGTTCATTCGTTGATTCAGATGATTAGGTTAATAGCTCGTTTAGAGAACCTTTTCATGATATGCTAATTTTTTGAGATTTTGGGTTTTCATGAGCTGTATGCCAAAATCATCCGTATTAAAACAATAAAAGACCTGAAATATTTCAGTTGGTATGAAATGAATCTAAAATTATATGAAAGTTAAATTTTTATCATTTCATTATTGAAAAAAAAAAAAGAACTTTATCACAATATGCTATATATATATATATTTATATATTATCCCAAACGTTAGAATGGTAGTGTGTGTGTGTGTATTCACTATCTACCATGTCTAAATATAGATTATAAATATATAATATAGAGTATGTTCATAAATATTTTATCATTCTCTTCAGCCGTCCAAGGTAACAATGAGGTGTCCATGTGGGATATGGAGACTGGAGACAGGAAGTTTACTCTGTGGGCCAGTTCTGCACCTCCGCTTTCAGAGATGCAGGTTGTTACATGTTGTCTCTTCTTCTTCATCACAGAACATTTTCACAATAATGAGTAAATTCAATCAGCATAACCTGCTGTCATCATACTTGTCTATGTTGTCCTCCATAGCCCTCTCCTCACAGTGTACATGGGATATACTGCAGCCCTGCCGATGGCAACCCTCTCCTACTAACAGCTGGATCTGACATGAGAATCAGGTGTGGCTAATTAGTTCAGATAATCACTGTTGATTTGTTAACAGATATATTTGAAAAAATACAGGCAGTCCATCTCGGGCCATCCACAAATTTGTCAATATCAGGGGTGTCCAATTCAGGGGTCTGTTCTTTGTGCCTCAATTAATACATCTGAGATGATTTGACATGCCAGCTCTTCTAATCGTGATAACTGAACTCTGGCTAATTTGGTTCTTCAAACAAATCTGTGGATTGGATTAAAATATCTGGATCATCAACATCACGTTCTTGTGTTCCCTGAAAAGGGCAGATGCATCGATACTCGAAACCACATTTGGCTGGTGTCAAGACAGCAACGTAGTGAGATCATACAATTAAAAAAGACACCTGGTGAAAATTTCCAAAATTTCAAATTTCCGGACCTTTATAAGGTAGAATTAGGCATCCAAAATTACATAAAAGTTATAAAAGATAAATTAAATGTGTAAAAAAAATTCACAGGATTCCCAATAGGCCTAATTTATATGAATGATTTCTAGTCTTTGTACTGGCTTCACATTTTAATATTATAGTTGTAATTTAGCAATTCATTTCATTTGACATTTAAAGCAGATTTGTTACATGACAGCATTATACTAAAACATATCTACTACTAAAGTTTCAAGCCTCTCCCCTAATGTCTGTCGTGGTTCAAATTAATGCACGCATGGCATAGACTAACTGTACATCATGTGTAAGACTCCAATAAAATTAATAAAAGTATTAGGTCATTATTCCCTCATTAATAAATGTGTCTGTGGCTATATTATGATAGAGTACACAACCATATAATATTATTTCAAATGTATTTTTAAATCATTATTATTGTCCCTGGTTCACATTATGGTAGTCTTTTAAGAAGGCCACCTATGAAATCCCACAATCCTGGGCGGTTTAAAGTAAATCAATTAAAAATGTGCCTTTATTTTCAACTCCAGACATTATTTCCTCCATATAGTTATTGAATATCCCCAAAGCTTAGGTGACTTTGTTTTTGAGGGTACCTACATATATAAAGAATTGCCTTTCGGATATAGACTATTTCCATACCATATAGTTATATGGAATGGAAAGGCTTAAATTCATAACAAATTCAATATATGTTCTAAATGGCATCTACAGGTTTTGGGATTTGGCCTACCCTGAGAGGTCCTACATCGTCGCAGGTGGTGCTAATGACTCTCTTCACTGCCCTTCTGTGTTCTACAATCGCAAGATCATAGAAGGAACAGAAGTAGTACAGGTCTGAAGCTCATTTCCATCAGATTTTTGGTTTCTGCATGCTTCTATTTAGCTGATCTTCACTCCTGCCTCTCTTTCCCTTAACAGGAGATCCACAGTAAGCAGAAGAGCGGATCCACTGAAGACACGCCTCGCCGTGGCCCAGAATCCCTTCCCGTGGGCCACCACGACATCATTACTGATATTGCGACTTTCCAGACCACCCAGGGCTTTATAGTCACCTCCTCTAGAGATGGCATCGTCAAAGTTTGGAAGTGAGATGCGCTGTGCCAAGATGGGACGACATTGTTTGTATGGACGTCCAATCATGTGCAATGTAAATTTAAATATAATGCCAATTAATATAATTCAGTCAAATAGGATCAAATTCACTTTCAAACAGAAATGAAATGACTATATAAAACAGTGTAAGCCTGCAGTTTGCGTGTGAACAGTTTGCTTTGTACTTTTGTTCTTTTCTGCAACTGCTTCTTGTGGATATCAAGGTCATACAATATGGCCACACTCTAGAAAACAGGACACAGCGTAGCTAAAAAGTATTTGAGGTCTGTTTCACACAGTACTTACACTTATAGTGTTATTTCTGCACAGCTATGTAAACACGTAGTTTTGTTTTGAGGCCTGAATGCAAGACATGGAATGAAACTTCCATTGTAATCACTGCGTAATGGAAATTACTGAATAAATGTGATGATAAAGCCGTATTTTCTTGGAGTTTTTGCTGAAAGACAACATACTGTATCGTGCGTAGCTCAGCATATTTTAAAGTTTAAAGTGAACACGAAAATTCTAAATTAAAGGGTTAGTTCACCCAAAAATGAAAATTATTTAATGAATTACTCACCCTCATGTCGTTGGACACCCGTAAGACCTTTGTTCATCTTCGGAACACAAATGAAGATATTTTTGTTGAAAGCTGATGGCTGAGAAAGGCTTCAGAAAGGTCTCCATTGGCATTCAGTACATTCCCACTCTCAAGACCCATAAAGGCACTAAACACATCGATACAAAGTTCATCTCCTTACAGTGGCTGTACATTTGTAGGTACTAAATTTGTACTAAAATGTAGGTCGGACGTGAACTCGCGCGATAGCGGCGCTCCTCCTCTTCTGGGTCATGCATCTGAACGGCGGATCTGCATCATATTCTCGTGCATGCGTTGAGTTCACGTCAATAACTTGGTGGATAAAGTTGTTATTTTGATTTTTGTGCAACTATTTTCGCCGCATTGTAAAATTATTGTACAGCCACTGTAGTGAGATGGACTGTGTTTAGTGCCTTTATGGGTCTTGAGAGTGGGAATGTACTGAATGCCAATGGAGGCCTTTCTGAAGCCTTTCTCAGCCATCAGCTTTCAACAAAAATATCTCTATTTGTGTTCTGAAGATGAACGAAGGTCTTACGGGTGTCCAACGACATGAGGGTGAGTAATTAATTAAATAATTTTAATTTTTGGGTGAACTAACCATTTAACTCATGGATTCCCATTGAAGTCCAACCCTGTTTTTATTGTGGAAAACCTGGTTTCACTCAAACATACGTCAAGCAACTGATGTAAAGTCGGTTGCGGGTAATTTTTCACAATTTTTTATGAAGAAAAAAAAAAGCACAGACTAAAATTTGTATTTTAATTTGTATACATTTTTTTTTAATTGCACAGTATTGGTGCTGTCACAGAACTTCTTCACTAACAACCATTATGTACATTTACATTTTAATCTACACTTTTACAGTAACTTCATAAAAGTAGAAACACAATTACAAAAAAATGCTTATTTGGATGCTGGTGGGTAATTCTTGGATTTAAAAAAAAAAAAAAAATTTTTTTTTAGTAAAAATAAAAGTTAAAAAACTATTTTTTACAAATATAATTTTCTAGCGTTGTAAAAAAAAAGTTTGCTAAATGTGAGGGTGAACATTTGTGTCATTTAAAAAAAATAAGTAATCCAGGTTAAATGTCCCTTAGACAAAGGGCTTCACACTCCTGCTGCGTGTCAAACTTGTTTTTGTTTCCTTCACATCCTCCAAACCAGAATTTAGTGCATTCATTCTGCTGGATGTCATAGTACCATCTTAAAATGTAGTTACTGCAGGGGCCCACATCCGGTTTCATGAGGCATGCATCTGTGAGTGGAAACATCAGGAAAGAGTTGATGCATAGCACTTCAGGCAATATTGTTTTTGCATGTCAAATGCTTTTACTGGCTTTACAGATAACTTAATAATGAAGATTTATTTTGAAGTACTCAACAAAAGACAGACAAGCAATGAGAGGTGGCTCATTTCTCACCATCATATAATGCAGTTTCCTCCTTTGCCTGCAGGATTAGTTTAGGATCTGGAGATGGAATAAATAAATGTTTCACCATTTGTTTTATATTGACAAATGACCTTAAACTAAAACTATGTAAATTTACAAAGATTTATAAACCAGTGCAGTGCTGAGTACTTGCAAATAATGCAAGCTATCTAATTAGGTTACATTTTCAAGTAACTAGTAAAGTAATGCATTACTTTACAACACAATATCTGAGTTATTTTTTCAAGTAAATCATGCAAGTTACCCAAGTTTATTTTCCTATTTGTTGACTGACACTTAATGAGACCCAAGTTAAGAGAAATCAAAGTCCCTCAAAGACATTTTCACTCGGCGACCATCTTTGAAACGCCTCTTGGGCATGCAAGTGCTGCTCCTCTGTCTTTGAATGGTGAAACAACAAAAACTCAGAAACTGTTCACCAAGTTTACGATTAAATTTCATATTTGAAATCACCAATGAAATCTGACTGCTGTCTCATAAATTTAGTTTTTGAACACTTAAACATTTTTCAGCCTGGATGAAGTCTATGCCCATGCGCAATCCTAAGCGTGCGTCTCAGATCCCTACCTGTTTCTATAGCAACCGGAGCATCTAATGACAGCTGAAGTGACCCGATGACTTTACTAATCAACGATTGGCTTTTTCTCTCATTCATATGTAATTGGACTCCACCATCTTCCTTGTTTGGCTATCACCAGACCAAACTCAATTTAAGATTGAACATTGGTCTGGTGAGTCTTCTCTGTATTTTCTACTGGACAAAAGGATCAACTAGCATAGTTCAAATAACTCTGTACGAAATTGGATAGTCCTTTAACCAATCAGACCACAAGAGGCGTGATCAATAAGCATCATTTAAAATACTCTGAACGCAATTGGATAGTCCTTTAAACCAATCGGACCAACGATCCATCGCTTCTTTATCCGTCATTGTGTTAAACTTCCAAAAGGCCGCCAGGTTAAGCCGGTTTGTGATTGGTCTCCACAAATTTGTAACAGAAG
Organism: Pseudorasbora parva; assembly: GCF_024679245.1. Taxonomy (NCBI): domain Eukaryota; kingdom Metazoa; phylum Chordata; class Actinopteri; order Cypriniformes; family Gobionidae; genus Pseudorasbora; species Pseudorasbora parva. Next base: position 13,680,873 of record NC_090178.1, on the reverse strand, counting down.
CAGGATTAAGCTAGCCTAGAAATCTAAACGCACCCTAGCGGCAGAAAATCTAATCTGCCGTGAGTGTCGTCTAGCAACTCTCAATACACTTCTGAGCTGTAAAAGCCAAACTCTGGTCTGGCCAGTCACATTGTGTATAGAGTCAGTGGGCGGGGCTTAACATAGTGAAGGCAGAGTTGCGCTTGCGTGCTTCTAGTAAACACAGAAACTGCCGAACGGCGGACTTTCGAATCAGCTTTGACCACGACTCTGGAAGACTAGCTCCGCTTCACCTTCGTTGCTCTGGTTGGTGTAGCGCTATCCTATCGCAGGCAGAGGGAGTTTGAATGACAACCATTTTATCCCGCCCCTCGGATTGAGCCCTGTCTATGGTGAGTTTCCAGACCAAACATCTTGATGTGGGTCTGGCTTGTCAGGCTAGGATTAAGCAGGATAAAAGTATATACAGGTTTCCAGACTGAGCTGCAGGGCGAAATCAAATCGCTAGCAGATCAGGCTGGGTTTACCCAGTCTACTTTATATATAAAATATTTGGTAAAGTACAGAGGCATTGTGTGAACAGTGGGAACATGATGGTTATTGTAGTTCCAGACTAACTGTGAGCAGGCATTTCTGGTCTCACTTGAAAAACAGATTCAGTATTCCTCAAAATGAATTAAATGAAAACAGGTGAAATGAAAACGCTGAATATTATGTGAACTTGCAATAATGAAATGTTAAATAATACAAATATTCTTTATGTATTTAATCTCACTTTATTAACCAATATCTTTGCTGCTGACCTTGAGTGATCCAATTCAACTATCTAATAAGCAAAAATAACTAGTTAAATATAACATTTCTGTTAAAGTTTGGTTTTTATTACTGAAGTAAGAGTGTTCAACTTTCTTCTTCTGCATCTTCTGGAATCCAGAATGTCAGCACAGCTGAAAGGTTTGTTTGCACTGCGCCCTCTACAGTACAAAACGAGGTGTTCAGTCGCATTGTTGCTATTTTGAGGTGCCTGAAAATGACTGCGCCATGAGCAACAAAAACCAGGTGTAAAGTCAACAGCACAGAATTTTAGTTATTTAAAAGACGCGTTAGTAATATTCGCCTATAGGTGGGTGCACAATGCGCGTACACTCTGCTTATTACACACAGGGCAGCAGCAGACAAACATTTTTAAATATTAAAAATAAAATTCCTCTGTGGAAGCGCTCAGTCTTTCTGCTCACATTCCGCCATGTAAATAGCGAATCTGCCATGGTGCAAACGCAACTGGCTTTTAAAGGAAATAGGAGATTTAGATCATGTGCCTGGAGCACCAACTGACGTTAAACTAGCACAAGTGGATTCAGACTAAGTGCACCAGCGCCATGCGCTTCAGACCATGTGCTCAGATCGTTAAAATAGGGCCCTTGGTCTGAAAGGTCATTGGTCATTTAAAGGGTTACTTCAGCGATTAGCATATGGCTTTGTATCAGTAGAAACCCTGGAGAATTTTCAAATTATTGTGCTTTCCCCCCTCATATCTCCCTGAGACGAGAGATTTATGCATTTTATTTCTGGAAAAATTCCTCCTATGATGCAAAATGACGATTTTTGCATCATAGGAGGAATGTTTGCCCAAAGGCTAAAGACTACAGCCAGCAGAGGGAGCCATTTCTGCATGTTTTGAATCCGGCATTGGGGGATGGGAGATTACACTCAGCTTGCAGGGAGAGCTCAGCTTGCAGACAGGATCATTTAAACGGAGCTATGGTGAGCAATGTAAGTCTTTTAACTTCTCAAATACATTTCTATGAAAGTTAAGCTTGCAAAGGCATGAACTGAAACGCGCCAGACTGAACTCGCGTTGTGAATGTATGCCGCGAATGTAGTCGCGATTACCTCAGCTCTCATCACTCGTGCAGTTAGTGCTCAGTGCTGTGATCGCGCCGTGACTCACTCATTATATTGAACAGACACGTTCAGTTTTTAATTGTAGTGTCTTCTCTAACTCAGTCACAGTAATGAAGTTGTTGGCGTTGTGAATGGCCTCACAGGGCAGCGAAGCATTCTGGGAATTGTAGTCTTTCATCCCCATGGGACAAAAATACATTTTCTGTCTTTTCTCAGTCTAGAAGACACCAAATTCAAAAATAATTTCACATTTCTACTGCATTGATGACCCAGTTTAAATACAGATTCATCTTCCCAGCGCTGAAGTACCCCTTTAACTTGACAAAAATAGAACTTGTTTTTTTGTTATTTAAAAAAAACAAGCAAGCCCAGCCCAGGTGAGAAATGTAATTAGTTAGTTACCTTTTTAAGCCGTAACTCTATATTGTAATGCATTATTTTTAAAGGTTTTTTTCCCAAACACTGCCACTGTACAGGACTTACTTTGTTTGCCACAGGTCTGAAGGCATTCCTTTTCTGAACTAAAGCGGTTATTGTTACCGTCACAGCCCCCATACCAGAAGGGTAAACATGCAGCAACTGCTTCATTATAATACCACTGCTGTATATATTCACCACAGGCGGTGCCACTGTCACTGTTCAGGTGACACTGACCTGAAAGCAAAACACTTATTTACTAATAAGCAATGACAATGATGCTGGAGAATCATTTAAATGCGTAACTTTTAAATGATTTGTTCTTTTTGTTGAATAGGTTTAACCACTATACACTGTGACGTGAGCAGAGATGTATAAGAACATACTGTTTGTGCGATCAGTCGGGGACTCGATTATTGAGTCTCCACGGCTTGAGGTCTGCTGGCCCTCTTTCTCCTCCTGTGCAGTGTCTTCTTCCTCCATTTCCTCTTCCACCACTACATTTGGGAATTCAGTAGATGGCACAGGAACCCTAGGGAATAGCATTTGTTTTGACACTGGGCACATAATGGATATTTACATATTTTTTTGCATATTTGCATATATTAGCATATTTGAAGACAAAAACTTATCTTCCATCCTTCTGAATCTGATGTAGTCTTTGACAAAAACACGGTTTTCTCAGCATTTTTAGTTCAAAATGTTGCTTTTTAGGAAACTTACCAACATTGAAAAGTTCGGAAACGGACATCGGCTTTATTTTTATGTAACTGCAATCTTTCTACAGTCAAAATAAATAAATGTATTTCACATTTATTTTTTTAACCTGGATATTAATAAGCACCAGTCATCTTTCTATGTACATTAATATTAAATTTATAAATAAATGTATAAATATAAAATATACATATATAATTTAAAAATAAGTAAATTACATTAATTTATAAACAAATACATTTATTGCAGGTTTATGTTATAAGCCATTATTAAAATGTAAATATATATATATAATTTATATATAAATAAAATACATTTACACATTTTTTATAATTCTTTTATATTTTAAATTACATAGAAAAATTATTTAACTTGATTTAAATAAATACTAAATAAATAACGTATTTATTCATTTCAGATTTATTTTAACCTGCAGCTTAATAAGCACCTGCCTCTTTTATATGTAAATAAATGAATACAGATGTTAATGCTCAGTGTTACTGCTATGGTTTCTAACATTCAGCTGTTTCACATTAGATGGTTTTGTCTTTTGATACCAGTATATAGGTCTCTCTGCAGCCTCGTAGTCCAAACGCTGATCTGGACGTTGTGGATAATTACTACACTGACTCTGGAGTGATGGATCAGGGTAGGAGTTCACATTCTCTGCATTCACAAAGAAACTATATTAACACACAGTCAGAAACAAAATGTCTGCAAAGTCATCCTTAAAGGGACAGTGCAAAAGCAATAATTCTGTAAACAATTACTCCCTCCTGTTGCTCAAAAATCTACGATGTCATGTTTTGGAACACAAAAAGTACCACAAATCTATTTTACGGCTTCAGAAGAGGCGGAATACCGTGCACAGGTCATATCAATGACTTTTGTGGTGTTTTTGTGCTTTCTGAGCGACATGAGGGTGAACAGTTTTCAATAAGTGAAATATAGCAAAGCTTAGGCCCTCAAATCTGTACTGAATGATGTGAAACACTCACTGCTCAGAATGTGGAAGAATGTCCTCATGAAGCGCTGTGTGTATTCCTGCTCTCCGTTTTTCAAGTGGCCCAGGTGTATGATGTGCTGTTCTATGGGATAGCTTGCAAACTCATCTACCTGAGTACTGCTGATGTGGTCACCCACCATCAAGGTGAAGAGAACGACACCCTCGCACTTCGCCGCCCTGGAGACAAAAGCCAGCTTTGCTCTGTCCTGAGATGTCATCTCTTCCCCGACAATGGCCAGTACCATCTTGTTCTTGCGACCTTTGGGGGCCGCGAGGATGCCCTGCAGTATGGCATGTTCCATCGCAAGGGCGAGTCTGGAAGAGCCTCCGGTTTGTTTTAGGTCCTGGTAGATGCTTCTCTTCATTTGATCGCGATCAGAGAACTGTTGGAAGCCAAATACCATTTTTACAGCAGACTGGGCTTCACTGTACGTGGAGCTATGCTGGTAGACGGCCACTCTTGCAAGTCTGTCAACCGCGCTGGGTCGATTGCTCACAACAATCTGATCTAGCACACGTCCTAGCACCTCCTTCACACCCTCATACTCGTCAGCCAAGATGCTACGGGAGCCATCCACAATCATTGCCAAGTCCATTTCCAACTCCTGAGGAGCAGGTGCCAGGTTGGTGCCCTCACATTCCCTAGCTGGTCTGCAGGGATCTTAGTAGAGAAAAGAGTGTAGATATGACTACAAAGACACTGCAGCCATAGAATGCTCTGTACAATTAAAACACTCATCTTTTCAGAGTTTTACACATACTTCATTCCTTGCATGTTCATATTGAAATCTTTGCAAAGCACAGTTCAAAACATTGTACATTGTACACAAACACACAAACACCTAGAAGTGCCCATTAAAATGAAGGAAGGGAGCATATAACATGGGCAAAGCTTTGCAAGTTATATGCTCCGTTCCTTTATTTCAATGGGCACTTCTAGGTGTTTGTGTGTGTGTGTGTGTGTGTGTGTGTGTGTGTGTGTGTGTGTGTGTGTGTGTGTGTGTGTGTGTGTGTGTGTGTGTGTGTGTGTGTGTGTGTGTGTGTGTGTGTGTGTGTGTGTGTGTGTGTGTGTGTGTGTGTGTGTGTGTGTGTTTGTTTCCTTTTCAAATAAAAAATCAATCAGTCACAATGCAGACTGCACACAGATATGAAGTGATTAGATTTGAACATTACAATACAAACTTCCCTCCCCACCACTCCCGCCCCCCACACACACATATGTGAAATGAATGGTGAAATTATAACAGCATTTGTAACTGTAACAGTTAAATAAAAAAATAATAATTATATTATGCAAAACAAACAATTGTATATGAATATTATTTTATATCAACTATAAATTATACAAATATTATATTACATTATATTATGGGGAAAGTAAGATATATATATATATATATATATATATATATATATATATATATATATATATATATATATATATATATATATATATATATATATATATATATATATATATATATTCAGCAAGGATGCATTAAATTAATCAAAAGTGATTATAATGTTACAAAAGATTTCTATTTCATATACATCATATACATGCATTATCTTCAGGTTCTACTCATTAGAAAATCTGTAATCATGGTGTCAAAACCTTTGGGTTATCAGTCTGAGTCGCTAACCATTACTGCCCTAATATTAGAATGATTTCTGGTGCTTACCAAAGCAGATAACACAACTCTGGATCTTACTGAGAGTAGCATTCTGGTCTTGCAATCTACCCAGCACAGTGAAGATAAAACTCTTGGTTTCATCCGCCTGCATACAATAGAACAGCCAACAAATGAATAGGTCAACACACTGTAACTGTGTAATGTATTCAATAATTAAAGGGACAGGTCACTCAAAGGTTTTTATTATAAGAGTACACTCACCTAAAGGATTATTAGGAACACCATACTAATACTGTGTTTGACCCCATTTCACCTTCAGAACTGCCTTAATTCTACGTGGCATTTATTCAACAAGGTGCTGAAAGCATTCTTAAGAAATGTTGGCCCATATTGATAGGATAGCATCTTGCAGTTGATGGAGATTTGTGGGATGCACATCCAGGGCACAAAGCTCCCGTTCCACCACATCCCAAAGATGCTCTATTGGGTTGAGATCTGGTGACTGTGGGGGCCATTTTAGTACGGTGAACTCATTATCATGTTCAAGAAACCAATTTGAAATGATTAGAGCTTTGTGACATGGTGCATTATCCTGCTGGAAGTAGCCATCAGAGGATGGGTCCATGGTGGTCATAAAGGGATGGACATGGTCAGAAACAATGCTCAGGTAGGCCATGGCATTTAAACGATGCCCAATTGGCACTAAGGGGCCTAAAGTTTGCCAAGAAAACATCCCCCACATCATTACACCACCACCACCACCAGCCTGCACAGTGGTAACAAGGCATGATGGATCCATGTTATCTTTCTGTTTACGCCAAATTCTGACTCTACCATCTGAATGTCTCAACAGAAATCAAGACTCATCAGACCAGGCAACATTTTTCCAGTCTTCAACTGTCAAATTTTGGTGAGCTATTGGAAATTGTAGCCTCTTTTCCCTATTTTTATTGGAGATGAGTGGTACCCGGTGGGGTCTTCTGCTGTTGTTGCCCATCCGCCTCAAGGTTGTGCGTGTTGTGGCTTCACAAATGCTTTGCTGCATACCTTGTTTGTAACGAGTGGTTATTTCAGTCAAAGTTGCTCTTCTATCAGCTTGAATCAGTCAGCCCATTCTCCTCTGACCTCTAGCTTCACCAAGGCATTTTCGCCCACAGGACTGCCACATACTGGATGTTTTTACCCTTTTCACACCATTCTATGTAAACCCTAGATAGGGTTGTACGTGAAAATCCCAGTAACTGAGCAAATTGTGAAATACTCAGACCGGCCCATCTAGCAACCATGGCAAGGCCACATTCAAAATTGCTTAAATCACCTTTCTTTCCCATTCTGACATTCAGTTTGAAAATTCAGGAGATTGTCTTGACCAGGACCACACCCCTAAATGCATCGAAGCAACTGCCATGTTGGTTGATTAGATAATTTCATTAATAAGAAATTAAACAGGTGTTCCTAATAATCCTTTAGATGAGTGCATATTTAAATGAACAATTTAAAATGTCATTATGTACCACAGACTAAATTAAACATTTTAAGACATTGGGGTTGAGTAAATGATCACAAAATGTTTATTTTTGCTTTAACAATACCTTTAAATGATTAAAAAGTAAAGTGCTTAACTTTACCTCAAAAGCTTTTCTAATAGTAGGGACATTCCTCAGTGCGATGACCCCGAGCTTAATGTCCAGGGCTTTGTACTCTAGAATGGCCGTGGTGAGGGAGGTCGAATCCTGAGATTCTCCAGCAGAGAGGAAAATTGTTACTTTCCTCATCAGGACACCTTTTCGCACACGCTTCAGGACGTTCCTCCCCACGAACCGCATGGCAGCGCCTATGTTGCGCCGATTTGAAGTGCGCTCCAGGGCGATGTTATTCACCGCTTCGATAAGCTGCTTCTTGCGTTGATAGTCGTTGAAACGAATCAAGTATCTGGTGTAGGAGTTGTAGGAGACCACAGCCACACGAGCCCCCGTCGGGCAGCTGTTCTCTGCAATATTGATATTGTCCAGCAGCCTCAGGACTACAGAACGCATGCGTTCAAAGCCTTGAGGAGTCACATCTTCAGACATGTCCATGCCAATCACAAGATCAGTGGGGTAGGCAGGGCATTTTATGTTATCTAGAGAGACGAATATGAGAGAGAAAAATAATGAGTCATATTTAAAAATGGAGGGTAAATTGAAAAAACAATATCTCACATTTTTTGCATCTCATTTCTATGGAAGCTTGTTTCCGCCACAGAATTAAAAAAATGAACAAGGTAATTGCGACTTTTTACCTCACAATTCCGACAAAAAATGTTTTCGTTGCACGATATAAAGACAAAATTGCGAGAACCCCCCCAGAAAATCTGAATCACGTTTACATCGAGTTTATATTTTACAATTCTGACTTTATAACTCGCAATTGTGTGTTTATATCTCGCAGTAGAAAAAAGAAGTCTGACGTTTTTGTATTCTGTGGCGGAAACAAGCTTCCATGTATTTCCGTGTCCTTTATGATATAAAATGTTATGACATAAAATGTTACCTACTTTTGCAGCACACTGTTAAATAAAAAAATAAAAAACATAAAAATGTCAATATCATTATTATGTTACTATTGTCTATTTAAAGGGGGGGGGGAAAGAATAAATAAAGATTTCTTACCACAGTTGTCTCGAACATATGAAATCAGTTGACAGTCCTACAAAAGATTATATATTAATATGTATTTAACAAAATGCTTTGTATTTAGAAACACAAAGTTAAAATGTTTTTTATTTATTTAAAGAAACTAAACATTGTATTGAGAGAAAAGGGAGAGCGTTCAATTGGTCAAAAGGAACATAATTCCATTCATCAAAGAATCCTGGGCACAAAAAATTATATTAAGGGGGGGGGGAATGCTGTTTCATGCATACTGAGCTTTTTACACTGTTAAAGACTTGGATTCCCATCCTAAACATAGACAAAGTTTCAAAAACTAATGTTGGACGTTTGATGGAGTATTTCTGTGTCAAAAATACTCCTTCCGGTTTCTCACAAGTTTCTGAGAGTTTTTTTCGAGTATGGCTCGGCTTGACGTTAATAAGAGCGGAAGGTCCTTGTATGGGCCGTACGGGCTCTTCTCCCGGTAGGGTGCGCGCGCGTGACTAGAGCGAGAGAGGAAATGCACGCCCATAAACACTCGCTCAGCTGCAGATCTAGTCGTCCGTTAACACTTATGTTGTTATAGTCCGCGCCGCGCTCCACTTTGTTCCTATGGGTGACATCAAGCGACTTCAACGCTTCAGCACAGCATTCCGGGAAGGCAGCGCTGCATTTGAACCGATTTGAACGCAGAAATGACGGGAAGCTTCACAACATCGTGGATTTCCACCGTCACTGCTGTCACAGGACTTAAGCAAATCATACCAAAGAAGTGTGTTTTTGACGGAGCGGTCCCAGCGATAAAGGTTCGGTCCTGCTTTGGAAGCAGCCGGTGAGTAAAACTGCTTCAAATGTCTGTGCTGTTGGCTATCGTCGCGTGAGTAAACATCAGTAAACGGCACGATCGCGTGCTTCGACATTCAAATGCGCTAACGGTTCCTCCATTGTTGTTCTATGTATAACGTTACACTAGTCTGACGTGCAAAACCGTTTTGCTTGCTACTACTAAGGTTTAGTCGCATACAATAGTCCATAAACCGAATCATGTCCTCATAAACTGCGAGTAAAGACACACAAATGTTGACAGGCCACTAAATACAGTACATACCACAGAGACGGACGTCCTGCTGTTGCTGTTTCTCCTGTTCAATTTATTTCAGCCTCAGAATGATTCTGGATCATATCTGTATTAGCTGAGCTCGATAGCCATGGGTTTTTCCACGCTTGAGGACTTCACCGTTGTGCGCGCTCGTCATTCTTTAGCTCCGCCCACACGATACGCCTCCAGGCGCTCCGTTTTTTTCCGGAAAGACTCGGTACAGCCCATATTTCTTTTATAAATGTAATAAAACTAAAGACTTTTTGGAGATATGAAGGATGCAATACTACTCTATAGGTACTCAAGATTGACATGAGATTGACTGAAACTGAGTGTTTCACCCCCCCTTTAAGCAGCTCAACTGTTTTCAGCATTAATTATGCTAAGAATTGTTACTTTAGCATATAACTTATAATATAAATTATTATAACAAATAATATATAATATAATGTGTGTGTTTTATAGCCATTTAAATGTTTTGTAATAGTTCGATTTTTGGCACATTATGTATACTAAAGTGTTATTTTCAAAATCCTACAATTTCTTTCCAGGTTCAAGTATGTATATGTATATGTGTGTGTACATGTTAATAGTAAAGAAAATCAGAAACTTACAGACATCTGTCTGGCTCCTCGTGGTCCTTTTGGGCCCTAAGTAAAGAAGAAAACATTCTCTATCCCTTCAAAATCTTATTATCATATGACGTGACTAATATTCACATACCCTGTGTCCAGTCACCCCTTCGCTGCCAGGATCTCCAGGTGGTCCTGCCCTGCCAGCATTGCCCTGTAATCAGACATCCAATTAAGTCTGCTCAATGGGATAGTTCACCCAAAAATGAAAATTCTGTTATCATTTACTAACCCTTAAGTTGTTTCAAACCTGTATGAGTTTCTTTGTTCTGATGATCAGATCACAAAAGAAGATATTTTGAAGAACGTTTGTAACCAAGCAGATGGAGCGACCAATGACTACCATAGTATTTCTTCCCTACTATGGTTTTCATAGGTTTCTCAATCTACTATTTCTTCAAAATATCTTCTTTTGTGTTCAGCAGAACAAAGAAACTCATACAGGTTTGGAACAACCTAAGGGGGAGAAAATTACATTTTTGGGTGAATTATCCCTTTAGGGTTCACAGAATGAGTAACACAATAAAGCTCACAAAATGTTATTCCATACCCCTCTTCCCCTGTTGCCTTTAGGACCACCACCTCCATTTGCTCCTTTAAAGCCAAGTTCTCCCTGAATTTCAAAGAAGAAACATTGTTCCACAATCAAGTTATAATTATCATTATAATCACTGGACTGGCAAGTTTTGAATGTGAAGTCACCTGAAGTCCAGTATAACCTGGGAAACCAGAATCTCCCTTTAAAGAAAAGTAACAAATAAATAAACAAACATCAATACATATGCTCAAAAAGAGTTATGTCTAAAAACTCCAAATTTGCTATTTAAGAACAAAGTATTGTGGTATGATTCTATATAAACCTTCTGTCCTTTGAGTCCTGGGAATCCATAGCCATCTGCACCATCTTTTCCCTGTTAATAATAAATAATGGCGCAATCAGCTGGATCACTTGTGTCTAATGTCAAATGCAAGTAAACACATTATTAGACAACTTGTTGAATTGTAACATTTAAAAACAAAATCGTTTTTTTGGATGATAATGGATGAGGCCTGACATTGCTGAATTTTAGTAGCGGTTAAAAAAGAAAGAAAAAGTAACCGGCAGTCCTCTGGGGCCTTGTGGTCCGAGAGCTCCTTTAACTCCAGGATCACCTGGCTGGCCCTGTAAGGCAAAAGCATGATGCACAGGTTTAGCATTAAAGGAATAGTTCATCCCAAAATGAAAATCCCTGATGTATATGACTATTTGTTCAGATAAACACAAATGAGATTTTAAAGAAAATAATCCATCTCTGTTAATCCATATAATGCAAGTAAATGGGTGCGCTCAGTTGACACTCAGCAATCGTCTTCTGTAGTGAAATGATAGGTATGTGTAAGAAAAATACTAATATTAATAGGAGCGTTCGGGAGAGAGACATTGTGACGCCTGAAATAAGTGTGTTGTGATGCTTGTATGAAAATAGACCTGAAGCAATGATCTGTAGTTAAAAAAATTACTTACACACACCTATCATTTCTCTTAAGAAGGCATTGATTCATCTACTGGGGTCATATGGATTACCATCATAATCGCTGTGTGTGGTTTTTAAAGCATCAGCCGAGAAACATCCCTTCAATGGCATTATATGGACTCACAGAGATGAAGTATCTCCCCCCGAAAATGTGTTTGGGTTTTATGAAGAAAAAAAGTTGTATACAACAGTGATGGCATGTGTAAAAGGTGAGAGAATTTTCATTTTTGCCTGAACTATCCCTTTAAAAAAGCATAGATTAATAAATAAAGAGGTCACTCACCTTCTGTCCCCTGGACCCAATGCTTCCTTTAGTTCCTGGCCTTCCTGGAAGGCCAGGAGACCCCTGTGTAAAAAGAATTAACAAAGTCCCATGGATGACCAGATGTGGTTTATTAGATATTATTGGTGTTAATAACAACAACAAAAATTGGTCAATTCATTCTATTTCAACAATTACCTGAGGTCCAGGTAGACCAGGAAAACCTTTCTGCCCAACCGGACCAGATGGACCAAAAGCTCCCTGAACAGAGACAGAAAGACACTAATTAAACAGTTCAAACTGTTTTTTTTTTCAATATTTTTTTCTTTTCTTTTCTCACTGTTAACAATCTGGCAAGCAAATCAGATACAGCTTTACATGGTTTTGACAGTTTTTTTGCTGTGTCATTATGGGGTCCACCTAGTTTTTAAAAATAGGATCATTTGTACATTACCAGTGGACCTGAAGCCCCATTAAGTCCCTGTTGTCCTGGTTCTCCTGGAGGCCCTCTGGGACCCTGAACGCACAAGCAAACTAAGTCATTTGGTATAACGTCTGTAGTGGCTTAATTATTATTTCTAAAGTACTGTACCGGTAGACCCGCTGAGCCTCTTCTGCCACTTAGACCCTGAAAATAATGACAAAAATATCAACATAGAAAACAGGATTCATAAGTTAATACTTATATCTTCTGTACTATAATTACATATTAACTTACTGATCTGCCATTATCACCATTTTGGCCTGGAATGCCATCTGGACCTGGTTCACCCTGTTAACAGAGCACATAGAATGAGAAAAAAATTTACCAGAACAATTGGGTAGATATATTTGATAATATATAGTCAACAATACATTTCACCATCAATTAGTCAAGTCTTAGTTCAGTGATGTCTGTTTATCAGGTATGCAGCTATTAATACTCCTAGACGCATAAAAATAAGGGGTCAGTTTGTACTGAAAGTAAACAATGTCCCATACCGGTATGCCTGGACTGCCGATGTCACCTTTAGGACCAGGGGTGTTGTTGTCCAATCCTGATCTTCCCTGATTAAGATTAAATGGATTGACAAGGGGTCAAAATGGAACATCTGCTGCATAAAATGAATCAATGGCTGATCTTGCCAATGCCTCACTATTCACTATTCTGTCAAATTTGGCAACAAAAATGTTAGCTGCAACCCATTCCTTTAAATTTATATTGGAACATTGAACCATCTAACCTGAACTAAATCATTTGCTTCTGGAAAAAATAAAATTAAATAAAAAAACATAATTCTAATGAATTTTTCAAAGACAGTATGAATGAACAGTGTTGTTAATTATGTGCAGCTAAATCCTACAAACCGGATCTCCTCTCAGGCCTCGTTGTCCTGGGGTTCCAGGGCTTCCTCTGATACCTCGTGGACCCTGTTGTTTTGGCACAATAAAGATAATGCATATGAAGGAATCAATAAAACTAGAGCACTAAAGAGAGAATGGATTATGGTTGAGAAGTGTAGAGAATATGTGTAAGAGATTTTACTGGGCTGCCTGCATCTCCTCGCTCCCCTGCTCTTCCGGCTGCTCCAGTTACACCCTGAGAGGTACAGTGAAACAGAAATGCATCACATCCACATTGTAAAAATAAAGGCAAAAGTAGATATTAACAAAATGTGAGTTGTGCTTGCCACCACAATACTAAGGTGTTGCCAGGGCATTTATTTTTTTTATCTTATTATATACATACACTGATCAGGCATAATTATGATTCCTAATATTGTGTTGGTCCCTCATTTTGCTTGCAAAACAGCCCTGACCCCTGAAGTTGTGCTGTGGTATCTGGCACCAAGATGTTTGCAGGAAGTTGAGAGGTGGGGCCTCCATTGATCGGACTGGTTTGCCCAACAAATCCTAACAGATGCTCGATTGGATTGAGTTCTGGGAAATTTGGAGGACAAGTCAACACCTCAAACTCGGTGTGGTCCTCAAACCATTCCTGGACCATTTTTGCTCTGTGGCAGGGTGCATTATCCTGCTCAAAGAGGCCACAGGGAATACCGTTTCCATGAAAGGGTGTACATGGTCTGCAACAATGCTTTGGTAGGTGGTAAGTGTAAAGGTAACATCCACATAGATGGCAAGTCTCCCAAGTTTTCCCAGCAAAACATTGCCCAAAGCATCACACTGCCTTCGCCAGCTTGCTCACTGTTGCTGCTTTTAGTGGTGGACAGGGGTCTGCATGGGCACCCTGACTGGTCTGCGGCTATGCAGCCCCATACGCAACAAACTGTGATGCACTGTGTATTCTGAGATCTTTTTATCAGAACCAGAAATAACTTTAATTAGCTTATCTGTTTAATTGGACCACACGGGCTAGCCTTCGCTCCCCACGTGCATCAATGAGCCTTGGCCACCCATGACCCTGTCGCCGGTTCACCACTGTTCCTTACTTGCATCACTTTTGATAGATACTGACCACGACCGGGAACAAGAGCGGCAGTTTTGGAGATACTTTGACCCAGTCGTCTAGCCATCAAAATTTGCCACTTGTTAAACTCGCTCAAATCCTTACACTTGTCTATTTTTTCTGCTTCTAACACATCAACATTGAGGACAAAATGTTCAATACATCCCACCCACTAACAGAGATAAGAGAGAATCCCACCCCACCCACTAACAGAGAGAAGAGATAATCAGTGTTATTCACTTGACCTGTCAGTAGTCATTATGTTATGCCTGATCAGTGTATGTCGATTACTCACTGGATATTAGAAGTGCACCATAATTTTCTTACTTGTTCACCATCCACCCCATTTATACCATCTTCTCCCTCATCTCCCTGTGTAAGAACATTAAAGAAACTCAAGCTATTAATAAGCAAACAGCGGTTACATAAACTTCATTAACAAGCCAGATGAAAGCAATAAAGGAAACAGGAACATTTTATATGCAACCACAAAAAAACACAGGTTAAAACAAACCTTTTCCAGATGACAATCAAAGACAATAATCCAAACACAGATGCTGGCTAATAACAACTGTCTGGTATTAATTAGATAGAAACTTGATGCACACAGCTATCTTCAAGTCATCTTGCTCTCCCCCGAAGCTTAAATATTTATGCAATCCTCACTGTCCATAGCCTTGTGAAAGTACTCACATTGTCGCCTCTGTAGCCTCTGGCACCCTGAAGAAAAAAACAGCAGAAGATTAATGTTGCAGTGTTTCAAGACAAAAACTCAACACATTTAAAACTCAATAAGGTTTTAAAAGGAGAACGCATTGAACTCCATGTTACCTTTATACCTCTTCTTCCAATGCATCCCTGATGTCCTCGAGTTCCATTCAAACCCGGAAGCCCTCTGTCACCCTGAAACACACATACATTGCACATGAAAGTCATATGATATCAATATTTTAGTATATATTCAGGTATTAAAAGAGGCTACATAGTTTAAAGGGGCACTAAGTGATTTGTTTTGTTTAAAAATAATTTTACACTAAATTAATACTTCTTCTCACAAATAAAATACCACTCAAAAAACAGGGATAGAAAGGGTTTTTTATGATTTTAAAAGACGTCCCTTATGCTCACCAAGGCTGCAATTTCCGGCAGCCATTACCTGAGTCTTCAATCACATGATCCCTCAGAAAGAATTCTAATATGCTGATTGGTCCTCAGCTCAAGTAACATTTCTTATTATCAATTGAAAAGTTGATAATCGAAACAAGCCAATTTGTATTTTTTTGGTGAATAGAAAGCATTTATATGAAAAGCTCTTTATGCATCATGTTTCCTTCTAGCCTGGATGCCAGCCGAACTTAGCCCCGCCCACAAAGTTTTTAGGTCGGGCGATTCGGTCTGGCCTCGCTCCATAGAGGAGTAATTATCTCCGAACGGAAACTGTTCGGACCAAGGAAATCTAAACGGAGAGCTTGTTTGTAAATGCATTCACCTTTACAATTTCTCTCAGAAATGATGATCATATTGGGTAAGTACTCTGTGTATCATCAAACTATGTATATAGATCTATATCAAAACTATATATATATATATATATATATATATATATATATATATATATATATATATATATATATCATCATATATACAACAAAACCCGCCAACTACTAGCCCTAAACAATAGCTTCTCGGGGGGTTCTCCGGGAAAAAAATGGCATTTGGGGGGTAAAATGTGTGTTATTTTGGCTAGATTACCTGTTAATATTCGCACTCATGGGTCTATATATCACATAATAGTCGCTTCAACCCGCAGGAAAAAACGCAGACTTGGCAACACAGTGCAGTTGAGCTCTGTTGACATTTGACAATGCGTTGCTTTGTTGCTCTGATTGGTTGTAGGTCTATCCAATTGAGGTCTTTCCTGGTTCGGTTGAAACACGCCCCATAATCACAGCCCAATGGAGCGGTTTCACACTCATATTCTGACTAGAATTGAGTATGACCACGTCAGGCTAGTTTCCTTCTGGAGCATCAGTGAATGTTTTAACCTTTTTTATAGTTGTGTTTGAGTCCCCCAATTGTCCTCAGTGTGGAAAGATACATTTATCATACATGAATCATACATTTACTGCAGGAGAGGGTTAAAATATGCAAAAGATGCTGGAAAACCGAAGAATGTTCAGGCCCTGGAGGATTTTTCTGAAGAACATTGGGCAACTGTTCTGCAACTGCAACAGAACTGAGCAGCTGAAGAACAACTGCTCAGTTCTGTCAGGACCACTATTTTCAAAGATGATTGATTGACTATTAGCATATATTTTGGATTGGCGGTATGATTCCGTTCTGGGCAAGAACTCCCTGCTCTCATCAATGCTAGTCTGCATGGATGTGCAGGGAGTTCTTGCCCAGAACGGAATCATGAGCAGCAATAACTCGCCAGCAATAACCCCCCTTAGGGTAAACAGAACAGAACTAACATGATGTATTGCAGATATCATTAATATTGATATTAAATGTACAAAATAATTCAGGAATTACGAATCCACAAGAGGTGGAGCTGGGGATGGAGGAGGGTAAATGAGCTCTGGAGAAACGTGATAGCTGCTGATAGTACTGAATGAGCTTTATAAGTATGCTGTGATAGACGTCGTATTTCTATAGTTTGGACTAAAGTTTGACTAACTACCCTGATGCTATGCTTGACAACAAACAAGGGACTAGTGAACAGCCATCACACACACACACACACACACACACACACACACACACACAAAAAAAAAACAGCTGTAGATCATCCTGGTAACGATACACAGTATTAAGGATCAATGGTTCATAAACTTTTGGTCATTTTAATGAATTCATCTTTTTTTGTCTTGTGGGCTATATATATATATATATATATATATATATATATATATATATATATATATATATATATATATATATATATATATATATATATATATATATATATATATATATATATATATATATATATATATATATATATAAAGGAATGTAAATAAAGGAATTATATATGTAAATTGAAGAACTTACAGGCCCTCCTTCTTCTCCAGGGTAACCAGGAAGCCCCTTCAGTCCAGGTGACCCCTGATCAGCAGTACAGTAAGACAAATTAAACACTTATCTCCATGTTCAGTAAATCTTCAGTCGTGAATCTTTAGCTAATCACCTTAACACCTCGAGGACCCTGATTTCCACGTACTCCCTCATGACCAGTGCATTTACACAACACATTACAGCACTCCCTTGAGACAACTGTATCCTGCGAATTGAAAGAAATGAAGAGAGAGAGAGAGAAACTGTGATTTTTGACATGGATTGACCAGGCACTCTTCCTTCAGCACTCTTAAAAACTCACAGCTGTTTCCCTTTCGCCTCACACTCCCACCTACAGGGAGCCATTTATTTATTCAGCCGTCAAAGCACTGTTGTGATCACTAAAGCAAATCATAAGCCAGTTAATGTATTTCAGTACTGTTTATTTCATGTGAAATGTATATTCTACTTGATGTTAATCTAAGACTGGTTCCCTAAAGTGTCATTCTTTTGCCTATGATTGGTTTAATGCAATTTAAACAGACTTACAATCTCCTTCTGCATGACACTGGCCACATTCTGCATGCCGATGGATAGAAGCTGCTTGTAGTGCAATCCTCGACCGAACTCTAGTCTCTGCAGGTCAAGAGTGCTTTTAAATCCATCTAGTGCCACAGTCAGCAGTGCTTTTACACCTGTGTATGTCACAAAGGCAATTTTAGCAAATTTAATTAGCCTTTGATTTGAACCAGGCTCATCTGGAAAAGTTTAACATACTGTATGACACAGGATGAAGTTGTTTTTGTTGAAAAGCTATACAAAGTAAAGAGTTTCTAAAGAAATTAAATGTTGTTTTAGTCACTGTACCACTCGTCTTGAGGCTCCTGATGGCAAGCAGAAGGTCCTCAACAGGCTCATCCAACCCATCTGTAAAGACGATCAGCACCTATGAAGAGAAATTAAGGAAAAACTTACTTCCTTGAAGAAAATACCAACTTTTTAAATATGAACATCCAATATGTTGGTTCAGGCTGGTCTATAGTGGTGTGTCTGTCTGTCTGTCTGTCTGTATGTCTGTCTGTCTGTCTGTCTGTCTGTCTATCTATCTATCTTAATGTCAATCAACAGAGTAAAGGTCGTTACATACCACAAGAAAAGAGAAAACATTTCTGGCTCCCTGGGCTGTGAGAAAAAAATTATGTCATTTTGTTCTCACAGCCCTGGTTTGGGAGTTCTCACAGCTTGTTCTCGACACATCGTCTGAGCAGAACATTTTTCTTGCGGCTGTCCGAGAACAATTGTGTGACTGGTCAGAAATTTAAAGTGGGCATGGTTAATGCGGAGAAACGCAGATGTTCGGCACCTGCTTTTCTCATGAAGTATGGAATGTACTGCCCAGAACAAAAACTTTATTCTTGCTCTTGCCAATGCAAAATGTAACAAATATCTTTATTCTTGCAGAGTATGGCCCTGTCACAAATGGCACCCTAAACCCTCACGGTCCTCCTCTGAGTCCGCACTTTCACGACGTAAGAATTCCTCTGCGTAGCTCGCAAACTTGCGGGCTTAGCTGAAGTGCGCATCGAGGGCGCATAGCAGCCGCAAAGGGGGCGCTCACGAGCACCCTTCTTTAAGCTTAAATGACGAATAGGACACCCTACGGTTTTGTGGACTTAACAGACACGCGCACGCAGCGGCCATTGTAAGTCCACAAGATCGAAAGTCCCCATGAAGTGTGCCATTTGGGACAGGGCCTATGTCCCAAGCTTAACACTTTATAATTCCAGTGGTATTCTTAAAGCTGCAGTCCGTAAGGTTTGCCTCTTTGTAGCCATCTCTGTTTGAAGCTGCTATTTTTTTGCTGCAAAAATCGGGCTATGGTAGGAGATAGTTTTGAACACTGGCTGGTTATGCATTTGCTCAAAAATATTTTTTGATCAAAATAAGTTACAGACTGCAGCTTTAAGTAATTACAGTCTGGCAAATTAGTGTATTTGTCAGATACGGTTGGTTTGGTTCCTGCCATTCTTACCTTTACATTAGAACTGGAAGCTCTAAACTTCTCCTCAAAAGAGCGCAGAAGCTGGGAGTTGAATTTCAGAGACTGTGAAGTCTGCAGAGCCATCACTTTTTGTACCACACCTTCATTGTACTCTTCAAAAGAAAAATCATCCAACTTCTTTCCATTAGCATCGATCAATCGGAAGCCAACGTTGGTATTTAGGGTTGGTTGGTCGATACAGCACAAGTTGTGCACAACTGAAATGTAACGGATGATCTCAGGCAGGTAGGCTTGCAGCTTATTCTGGTCTTTAAAGATTGAGCGAGAAGTTGAACTGGTGCGGGAGTTATCAAATCCGATGCCGATGTCAACAGTACATTCAGTACCTAAAAGAGAAATAGAATTCATGTGTGATAAGTGATTATTAAAATTTGAATGCTATCACTGCTTAAATCAGAAATTGAGAAACCAATAATTGCTTTTATGTCATTGCTTCCCAGACAGCACCAAAGTGTTGGCCCAGATCCGGGCAACATCTGGTACATGTGGATTTAACACGTACCAGATGAGAGCCTTATTTGATCTGGGCAGAGACTATGTTGCTGTCTGGGTTATAAATGGCTGATAATAAAATGATATCCTATTTTGTCTAATTTAATCAAAATTAACCCCAAAACCTATCAAAATCAATCGTTCTAAATGCTACAAGTGAATTTAGCTATCACAGCATTATAATGTGCAGTATGAAAAATTTATTAATTGAGTTTAATAAATGTATTAATTAAGTTTATTAATTAAATTTTAATTATATCTGACAGTAGGCCTAAAAAATTTTTTGTTGTAACTTTAAGTGACCATTAAGATAATAGCAGAGGTAATCTAAATGTAAAAATTAAAGACACAAACAAGCATAATTAATTATCAAAATCATAATAATATGATATTGTGTTTCTCTTAAAAATTAATTTCAATGTACCACAACAATTTTATTTGGTGTCGACTGGTAAATTAAAAACAGCTCAAATATCATCCAATAACCAATATGGAACAAAAATTGTGTGCACTCTAGTTTGGTGTTTCTCTTAAATGTATATTCCAGATTATTTTCAATGTGATACAATTTAATTTAGTGTTGATAAATAAAAAAAGGAAAAATCATAAATATCAGCCAATATCCAATATGGTACCAATATACAATATTTCTAGTTAATGGTGTATTTCAAGGTTATTTTCAACGTGCTACAATTTAATATCAGACATAGAAACACTGGCACTTCTACTCACTTGATTGTGATTGTGGTACATGAGCACAAATGGTATCAACAAATGTGGCTGTTGTCAGGTTAAGGTAGTTGAAGTTCTGCACCTTGAATAACCTATCTGGTGACCCGGCAATATAACTGAGCTGTTGCAATGAGACAGCCCCTATTCCGATCACAAAAACATTAATTTTCGAGTCTCGGAGGTTATCGGCTGCTTCGTTCACTCTGTCTGATGAAACGCCATCAGTGATGAGTACGAGATTTTGCGGTACGCCGCTCTTTTTGCGACTCCCTTTGCTTTCTTGGAAGAATTCCATGACGTTACTCAGAGCTTTTCCAATCTTTGTCCCTTCTTTAATTTGTGTGATTTGTTGAATTGCTGATTTCACTTCATCTGCATCTTTATACTCATTCAAGTAGAACTCTTTCTGATAAATGTTGCTGAACTGGGCTATACCGATTCTGAAAAGCTCTGGAGTAATACGGAGCTTGTTCGCAACATTAATCAAAAAAGAAATCATAGTTTCCCATGACTCCTCGCTGATGCTTTCAGATCCATCAATCAGAAACACCAGGTCAGCTACCTGGTTCTGGCATTCTGCAAGACAGAACAATCAAACTGAGATGAGCCAATACTGATCATGCTGATAAATATGAAACCTAATTAAGTCATTTAAGTTCTTAAGATCTAAAGAAAAAGCATGGTTTTTACCTGGTTTGGCTGCACTGCAGAGCACACCTGAGATGTTCTTCTGCAGATCTTGAAGGCCTGCGTAATTATCAACACGGAAGATTTTGTTTTTGTCCATGGTAATCCTCTCCAGCTCGCTATCTTGAGCTCTGGCCACTCCAATTCCATATACATTGATACGTTTGGCTGCAAACTCATCAGCCCGTGCACGTAGGTTTTGCTGGTCTCGAGCATCACCGTCCGTGATCAAGAATAGCATTTGAGGTATGCCTCGTCCCTGTCGCCCACCATTCGCTTCAGTGAAGTAAGCAAGTGAGTATCTAAGAGCTTTCGCTGTGTAGCCGTTTCCAGTTGGGGACTTCAAGGTTGTTATGGCCTCCAGTACCTGACGTTTATTGTTGTGCTGGTTTAGGGAAATTTGATTCGGAGTGTCTGAGTAGACAATAATGCCAATGCGAACTAGATTGTCCCCAATCTGTGTGTTGTTCACCACGGAACTTAAAAAGTTTTTAATGTTTTCAAAATCTTGAAAGCGAATCTGCCTGGTGCACTGCACCAAGAAGATCACATCTGCCAACTGGGTGCTCTGACAACCTACAGGTAAAATGAGAAAAAAGGTTTATTGATATTCCAAAAAGAAATCATGTACTCCAAGTCTAGCTTAAACTAGCATGACCCAGCAAGCAATATTTCACTGTATCAGTTAACTATAGACCCGATATAGTCCGGCTATAGAGTAGCCAAAATAACCTTCAATTTGGTTACATGTCGTTATTGCCAAAATAATTAACGGGATGTATGATATTCCATCATGTAAGCAAATTCAACAGTGATTACAAGGTGTTATGTTTCAAGTTCATGTTCTAGATGACTAGTCTATTCTTGGACTATGGTTAGACATCTATAAAATGTTCAATGACAGATATTGCCTTGCTTTATAGCTCAGATTACAGGGCTGTGTTTGGAAGGATATTATATATTTTAAATGTACAATTTCTTGCTGGGGAATTACTGTTCCAAATTGGTTCATTCTAGTGCTTGTTTGATGCTGGTCATAGCTTTGTTGTTCACCAGCAGAATGTTTTAGTCAACCAACATGGTTAATTTGTAGTGAATTTTAAAAGGGTAACTAATGGGGTGCAGAATTCCAATTAAAATGTGAAGTAGAATTCCTATAATTTAAGGAAGTGTATGTAAGATTGTGGCCAGAACTGGTACTGCAATCACTTTCAAATTACTGTAGAGCGGTGTATCCCCTCTCCCCATCCCCCCGACTCGAGGTTGCCAGATTGGCTGCAGGATTCAGCAGGAACGTTTGTAGCTGCAGCTGAGGTAACTAGAGCAGAGCTGGCAACCCGGATGGCGAAACACTACTGACTTTGTGATTGGTAGATAGGTGGAGGGTGGAGCTTCAGGCCAAAACACAAAATGTCAACATCAACATCAGTTGAGGGCGGCAACAACAACTTTAAAAGGGGTATGATTTGAGGATTCATCTTTTCCTTGAGCTTTTGATATATAAAAGGTCATGGTAATATAAGAATATCCTCTTAAGTTTCAGAGCTGAAAACTTCCTTGTTAGTCAAAGAAAAGCTTTTATAGACACCAGGCTCAACAAACGGTCCTGTGCTTCTACTGACGTCAGTGCGCGACGTCAGTGCGCAACGAAACACCGCCTATACAGAATAATGAGCACTTGTAGTTCAGTAGCCTCACTCACCGACTCATGGAATGCTAGTAGCAGCTGGATTAGGATCCGACAGGAATGGTGCAACACACCATGTGAGTAAAACGTGTTTTGATATGTGATAGTATTGCATTGTTATAGATCGTTTTGCTTATGTGTATGTCTCAAACAGAACATAGGCCTACCTTTCGCACACTGGACTCAGACATGGACCAGGGTTCGCAAAGCCCGGCAGGCCAATGTTCTGCTATTCTCTGTCTCTCATTCTCTCATTCTCTCATTCTCTCATTCTCTCTCTCTCTCTCTCTCTCTCTCTCTCTCTCTCTCTCTCTCTCTCTGACATCTGAAGGGCGGCGCGCGCGCGTGTTCGCGCTTATATCGTCCGATCCTGCAGGCTATTTATAATATAAAAATAATAGTCCAATCAATCGCGGGTCGATGAGAGTTAAAACATTGTGTTTGTTTGATAAAGACGTTTACGAGCCATGTGATCGAGATAATCATTCCGGTTGCTTCTCTCTCACTCTCTCCTCTCCATCATGTGGACTGACGGGAGCTTAAGCTCATTAAATATGCAAATCTTATCCAATCCTAGCCGTGGGCGTTTACTTCCAAGTCTTCAGTGCGGCACACCAACCAAAACCCAGCGTTTTTGAAAAAGCCTCAAAACCAGTGTAGAAAATAGCCTATTACTTATTAATTATGATGTTTTTGAATGTAAAAACCACACGAACATCATTAGTTGACCTCAGACAACAGCAAAAAAATAAAAAAGCCAGTTAATGACACCTTTAAATGACAATATCCTGGCCGGACTACTGTTTTCAGAGATTTTAGTATTTGAAATTAACATGATTTCTTGTTGTCTAGTGACATAACAGAGCCATTTTATGATTAATTAAAATACATTTCTTATATACAGTTCCTTTAAAATAAATATATATCCCAGAAAGCCATTGCCTGTTGTATTTCTTAGAATTGTTAATCAGCAAATTTCACTTCTTCTCAATCCAATTTAATTTCAAAATGAAAGAGATTTTTTGCCAAACCCTGAATAACCAGCGTTCAATTCTTTTTTAACAGGGGTGTGCGGTAAATGTGGCATTTTAGGAACATTTTATGATTCACCTGTGTCAGAGCTGCAGAGCTTGAATTGGAGGTTTTTCTCTATGGACTGAAGTGCATCAAAATCCCTCTCCACGTACACTTTATCCTGAGTTCCACTGATTTCCCACAACTGTGTGGCGTTTACACTCCCCACACCTATTGAGAAGATGGTGACACCCTTGTCTCTGATGGCCTTGGCAGGTATGGCGACAGCATCATGAGCTTCCCCATCTGTGATAACTACGAGGAACTGTGGAACATCAGGTCGACCGCCCTTGGATGCATCAAAATAGTCTGAAATGAATGAGAGTGCTTTTCCTGTGTATGTGTCCCCCGTTAGCTGTCCAATGTCATTAATCGCTTCCTCTACTTTATCTTTGTTATAGAACCTATTCAAGGCAAATTGTTCCTTTGGATTATTGCTAAACTGGACCACACCGATGTGCACTTTATCTTCTCCGATGACGGTACCATTAACAACTTTGGTAATAAAAGTCTTCATTGATGTAAAGTCTGTGCTGTAAATGCTAGAAGAGCCATCAATCAAAAACATGATATCGGCCACACTGTTCTTGCAGGCTAAAGAAAGTAGAAAAGAAACAATTATTTACATAACCAGTTTTTTTCATCTTGTGTTCAAATCCAGTAAATATATCTAACATAATTAAAATACAATTATTGAGAATAGAAATTGTGTGAGATAAGACAACAACAAAAAAAAGATACAAAGAAAATCCACTACTATTCAAAATGTTGAAGTTGGTAGAATGTTTTAATGTTTATAATTTTAATGTAATCTCTTATATAAGGCTGAATTTATTTGAACAAAAATACTGTTATTTTAAACAATTTGTGTTAATTTAAAATAAGTTTTCTAATTTAGCTCTTTCCAGCAATATATCAAAAGATAGAACAGAGCCTCTGCTTAAATTTTTTTTTTGATGATCTCGATATTTTACATATAGATCAGCTTAGATATGCTAAATTTGATCAGAAGATTCAGTACTCTTATGCTGAGTTCACACTGCATTATTTTCTTTGATCATTCTGCGTGACTGTCACTCACGTACATTTGCCAATGGTTTCGGGCATTTGTCTACATTGGGTAATCCCAGCCTGATCTGCCGGTGACTTGATTTCACCCTACAACTGTCTGGAAACCTGTACATTAATTTCTACTGCTTCTATTACACTTTTGCAGGAACCAATCACAGACTGGCTTATTCCCCTGGCGCGCTATTGGTGGGTTTAACTTAATGACGGACAGAGAAGCGATGGGTCGTTGCCCATTGATCACGCATCTTGTCGTCTGATTGGTTGAAGGACTATCCAATTGTGTACAGAGTCATTTGAATTATGCTCGTTTATCACACCTCTCGTGCAGTAGAAAATAGAGAGCAGACTCACCAGACTGATGTTCAATCTTAAATTGAGCTTGGCTTGGTGATAGCCAGGCAAGCATTTGTCGGCAATTGCACAAAACCTGTCAGCGAGTCAATATTGGGGCTAAAATTGTGCAGTGTAAGTTCGGCATTACAGAAGATGTGTCATAGCGCCCCCTACCGTATAACAGGGAAAACACGGAAAGCTGGAAAATGCAGTCAATGGTGGGGAAAGAGTTCTAAATACTTATTATAATAAGTTATATATAAATATTTTTTATCTTCGTGATAGGATTTAAGCATTATTACTCCAGTATAGTGTCACATGATCCTTCAGAATCATTCTATGCTGATTTGGTAATCGAGAAACATTTCTTATTACTATCAATACTGAAAACATTTGCAAATGTCTTTACTTTACCCTTTTAATCAATTTATTGCATCCTTGCTGAATAAAATAATGTATTTCTTTCGAATAAATCTGACCTCAAACATTTCAATGGTATCTTTGATTAGTATTTTAATGTTTGTCTAAATTTTTTAAACCAGTCAAAAATAAATAAATACAATTTTGTTTGTATGTTCTTTTGCATTAAATATTTGATTAGTCTTACCCTCTTGTGAGCAAATATCTGTGACAATTTCACTCTTGATGGCATTCAGGGCATCATAGTTGGTCACGTAAAACATCTTAGTTTCGTCAGTCGTCATCTTAAAGAGCTCATCCTGGTTGGCATCCTTAACTCCAATGGCATAGACTGAAACACCTTGAGCGCTCAGCTCTGCCGCTGGTTCACTCACGTCATCTTGAGATTCCTTATCAGTAATGACAATGAGAATCTCCTGCACATTAGCCGAACGGGACGCTTTAGCCTGATTAAAAAGATCGGCAACATAGGATAGTGCTTTGCCTTTCTCTGTGCCTCCAGTGGGTTGAATGATGTTCTTCACAGCTGCTTCTAAAGAGGCTCTGTTTTTGTGGTCCGTCAGGCTGAACTGTAGAATCGGATCACGGTCGACTTTAGCAACTCCCACGCGAACTCGATTAGGTCCAATGTTGAATAATTGCAGGAAGCCTAGGATAAATTTCTTCACATCTTCAAAGTCGGCACGAGTTCTGCTAGAGTGGTCCAACAAGAAATAAATGTCTGCTTCCTCTGTGTTCACACATCCTAAAAGGAATTGAATTACATGAAATTATGAGAAGGGGAATATAAAGGCTGTTGTAACACTAAATTTCTTAACCATCTAAAGCATAACATTCAGCAAAAGCTCTGTAAAGTTAAGTGTATTATAATATTAAAAATAAATAATACAATAAAAATAATTAAAAAAGTAATAGATTATGAAAAATGTTATCGGTATCATTTTAAAGTCTCCCTGGCCCAAGCCATTCTACAAAATAGTAGTAAAATGCAGACAAAATAAGCATCGCCAAAGAGAAGTCTGGTCCCTCATTGGAAGATCAAGTTATGACATGGATGAATCATTCAAAATAAGATCGATAACATAGATTTAGAAAATTGCTAAGGTGAATTTTCGTTCTCTTTAAACTAAAATATCAACGGTTACATCAAACAAACAAACACATTGTATGTCACACTTCATCGGTGTATATTAAGTTAAAGAGTAATAACATGCATTAATACTTGTTTTAGGAGGAATCTTACCTTGTTTTAAGAGGAATCTGTTGTTCTTGTCAAAACGTCTATTGACCACAACCTTACAAAGGCTCTTTCTGAGGCTTTTCTCCAGAGAACTAAGCATCTGAAAGCTATCCACATTGAACACAAATTGCCTTTCAGGGTAGGATGCCATTTTAGTAAGCTCCTCCACACTAGCATTCTTCACCCCAAGGGCATAAACAGTTACTCCTGAGCGCCTCAGATCAGCAGCTGTGGCGGTGACATCATCTTGTGACTTGCCATCAGTGATGACTACAGCAATCTGCTTAACTCCAAGAGATTTCCTGCTGCCTCTACTCTTAGTGAAGAGATTATCCATGGCAAACCTCAGGGCTGCACCGGTTGCAGTTCCTCCGCCTCGGTATGGTATGATTTTAATATAGTTCAGAATATCATTCTTGTTATCAAATGTGTCCAAGTAAATTTCAGCCCTGGGTCTGTCATTGTAAAGCACCATTCCCACCCTCACACTGTCAGGGTTCATCTCTAGGCCACTAATCGTGCGGTGGAGGAATCGCTTCATCAGTTCAAAATTGCTTCTGGTGATACTGCCAGATTCGTCCACAATAAACACAATATCAGCCACTTGGGCTGATCTGCAGTCTGTTCGAAGACAATAAAAATGCATTAATAGGTTAACTGGTGGAAAAGTTGTGAGGTAAAATTTAACAGTAATGAAAAATATTCAAAGGTGATTTTTTTAAGGCTAAGTTCATATATATATATATATATATATAATATATATATATATATATATATATATATATATATATATATATATATATATATATATATATATATATATATATATATATATATTAACAGCAAAGGTTTTCAGTTTACGTAAATGATCAACTACTGGATTTCAGTTATTTTGAACTGTTTTTTTCCTAAACAACCAACGCAGCAGCTCTCTGCTGCCCCCATGAGCTCTGGCGTTTATAAGATGTTACCACAGATTGACTAGTATGCAACACAAGTTATAAAAAATATAATTCTGTTATCACTTACTAACCCTCAAGCTGTTCCAAACCTTTATTTTCTCTGCTGAACACAAAAGAACATATTTTGAAGAATGTCGGTTACCAAACAGTTGATGGGCCCCATTAACATTCATGTAAAAAGTGATCAGTTAACTTAAAAAAGTGAGAAAACTTAACATGATTAAGTAATAAACTTCAAGCGTAATTGTAATTGAAAAAAAAAGAAGTTATGTGAACTTGATTATTCCACACAACTTGTCATTTTATATATTACACACAAAGGCCCACACAGCACAACGTTAACTGTGCCCATATGTTTTTAAATATCTTTTGTGTTCAACAGAAGAAAGAAATTCATATGGTTTAGAACAAGAGAGTGAGTATGACAGAAATTTTTTTTTTTAGTTGAACTATCCCTTTAACATTTTCTGGAAAATACAGAAGGTTGAGGTGTGTTTATTATAGGGCTGAACTGCAAAACATGGCTTGTCATGATCTTAACATGGTGGCCACCATGACCCACCTTATGTAGACTAAAACATCTTCTATGTCACTGATATAACTGGACACATTTTAACTAAAAAACTATTCGTATGTATCAATATTTCTCTTATCACTATTTCTTATCTTATTATTTCTCACCTTTGCACCTTTAAGCACCTAAAATTCATAATTAAATGGTTAAAATAAAGGGAAACTAACCTCCTGTAACATTGAACGCTTCTTTTTCTTGAATCCTTTTTGTGATGTCTGAAGCAACATCCACAACATTCTGGTCAATCTGGAAAGTACGTAGTTTAGGTGACAGGTAGCGTAAATTTGCTTCCAATCTAATATCAATCACGGTCACATCCTGATTCTTCATTGTTTGTATGGCCCTCACAGTGGAGTCGTATGAGTTCCCTATTCTCAGCACCAGCAGATACTGCTTGTTGCCTTTAGCAATTCTGCTGCCGGATGCCGTGTTGAGAAAGTGAGTGCGAACATAATCTATGGCTTTTCCTAATTTTTGCTCTCCGTTTGGCCTGGGCATGAACCGATTTATGTACTGAACGACTTTTTCCGTGGTTTGGAAATCATTGAACAGGAACTCTTTGACAACGGTCTCGCCAAACTGAGCCAACGCCATCTTATGAGATCCATCACCCACACTGAGCTGCATTGCCAGTTGGTTGAGAAGGTCCCTTATCTGCCGTGTCTCTACCTGGGATGAACTATCCACCAGAACAAATATATCAGCAAACTTTGGGGCGAGAGCTGAAACAGACACAATAAAGAATTAACAATTATTGAATGTATTTGCACATTAATACATGAATATTAAAAATATTACACAATAAATTATTACAAATAAACCATCATGCACAAAATGCTGCAAAAGACATGGGTTAAACACATCTGTAGTGCATGGTTACAAAGAAAAACAATGGGGAAAAAAGCTAATTTCTGGGCTTTCTATATTTCTACTGAGCATGTGTACAGCCCACTATGCCACAGCTCAGACTAAAATAAGCTTAATTAAAGGTGCCATGTGTAAAAATTGACGTAAAAATCTCCAAAAAATGACTTACACGCATCAAAAGAATGAGAAGAAATAAGGGCGATGATGTCATTAAAAAAATGTCAAGTTATAGTGCTGCAGAGATATCAACCTTAATTAGCAGTAGCCTTACTAGCCCCGGCCCAAAAGGTATCGTAATACCAGTCTCGGCCATGGGAGGCGGTATGCGGGCAACATAACCACCAGCCAACCTGCAATGTTGTGTGACCTGTACTTGAACCTGATGTCAAACAGATTTAAAATATGAATAAATCATATGACAGTATATAAATAATACAAATATCTCACATGACCACTTGTGATTGGATCACCAGAGGCCGAGGCTTGTTGACTTTTATGAACATGGCTTCAAAACTTAACTTACCTTGCCCCTGATCCCTCATCAAGACGCAGACTGTCTCTTTCATGGTGGTCGTCAGTCCTTGCAGTGCTTGGTAATTGTCGATTTTAACAACAAAACGCTCAGGTGGGCTGTTGGCGATGGCCTTCAACTCAGTCATATTGGTGGGACTGACAGCAATAGCAAAGATAATAATACCCTTCTGTCGCAGATCTCTGGCAGGTCCGTTTATATCATCGACTGAGTCTCCATCCGTAATCACCACAACAATCTGAGGCACCTTTTCATTGATGCGGCTTCCACCCACACTCGTGAAATAATTGTCCTTAAGGAAATTCATGGCTTTTCCCATAAATGTGCCTCCTGTTCGGTATGGAAGGTTATCTATTTTCTTTAACAGCTCTGCTTTGTTTGCATAGCCCCCCAGAAGAAACTCTTTGTGGGGATCGTTGTTGAATTGAGCAAGGCCAACTTGTACATTTTTAGTGTCAACATCCAAACCATCTACGAAAGTGTGCATGAACGTCTTGACCTCCCGGAAGTCTCGAGTACTGATGCTGCTAGAACTATCCACGAGGAATACAATGTCATATGCCGGGTTTTCATACAGGCATCCTATAAATGAGAGTACAAAAGACAGCACATGACAGTCGAGACATATATAATGGTCATAAATTAATATCATGCTGGGGTCGGTAAGATTTTTTAATGCTTTAGAAAGACGTTTCTCACGCTCACCAAGTAACCTAACCCTGCAGTAACAGTAATATTCTGAAATATTATTACCATTTTTATTTTTTATTTTAGTAAAATAGTTAATATAGTTATCATTACTCCAGTCTTCAATGTCACATGATCCTTTATAAATAATTCTAATATGCTGAATAAGTGCTCAAGAAACATTAATATTATCAGTGTTGAAAACAGCTGTGCCGCTTAATAATTTTAAATTATAAATATAAAATGTATCAGGATTTTTTTGAAGAATAGAAAGTTCAAAAGAATAGCAATTATTTCAAATAGAATTTGTTTTATAAAGTTTTTTTGAAACTATTTACTGTCTGTAAATAGTAAATATAATATAAAAACGTCTCGGTTACGTATGTAACCCTAGTTCCCTGAGGGGAGCGAGACGCTGCGTCGAAACGCTGTGAGAACGCCTCTGCGTGAATTCGTTGTGAAGTGTGTAGAACCAATCCATCGGGAGATCGATCGTCGCCGACATGATGACGTCATCGACCGGAAACTATAAAGCGTCCGCGAACACAAACAGCAACTAGCTTCTGGAACAGCCTGAAGTAAGTGATCACAGGCATGCCGGGAGTATGGCTGAGCGACGCAGCGTCTCGTTCCCCTCAGGGAACTAGGGTTACATACGTAACCGAGACGTTCCCTATCTGGGAACTCGAGCTGCGTCGAAATGCTGTGAGAACGCTATACCCACATCGCCATAGGACCAAGTGCCTCGTATGTGTGAAACTGTAGCGCACACGACTACGATAGCACCTGCGCCCCCACTATGCAACATCCAGATCGTAAAGCCTTACGAAAGTAAGCGGCGAAGACCAGGCTGCCGCATTACAGATTTCTTGGAGGGAAGCCCCCAAAAACGAAACTTTAGAAGCAGCCATACCCCTGGTAGAATGCGCCCGGACAGCCAGAGGAGACGGCTGTCCGACCACTTCATAAGCAAGTGAAATGGCCTCGACCAACCACTTGCTCATTCTCTGCTTAGACACGGGCGCCCCCTTTTTCGGGGCTCGAAAACAGACAAAAAGCTGAACAGATTTTCTCCACAGGGCAGATCTGTGGACATACGCGTCAAGCGCCCTAACTGGGCACAGCAGATTTAGTTTTTCCTGGTCTGACGTCATAAAGGGAGGAGGACAGAAGGCTTGAAGAGTAATAGGACCCCATGGGCTCGTAGGAACCTTGGGGATATATCCTGGTCTGGAGTGAAGGAAAGCCTTCACCATGCCAGGCGCAAACTCTAGACATGAGGGCCCTACCGACAAGGGCTGTATGTCACCTATCCTTTTAAGGGACGAGATGGCCGGCAGAAAAATCGTTTTTAGCGTGAGGAATTTCTCTGATACTTCCTCTATGGGTTCAAACGGAGGCTCAGACAAAAAATGGCCGTAAAAAAATGGCCAAATCCCAATTCGGGACCCTCGAATGAGCCACCGGCCTCAACATTAAAGTGCCACGGAGGAAACGTGTAACTAGAGGGTGTCTTCCCAAAGACACTCCACCCAAAGGAGTGTGGAAAGCAGCTAAGGCCGCCACGTACACCTTTATTGTGGAGGGGTTCAACCCTGCCGAGAATCTCGCCTGCAGGAACTCCAGCACTGTACCAACCGGGCAGTTAACTGGGTCCAACTGGCGTTCTCTGCACCATGCTGAGAACAGTCTCCATTTCAGAGCGTACAGTTTCCTCGTAGATGGAGCTCTGGAGTGCAGGATGGTCTCTATGACCTCAGTCGAGAGACCCTCCTCTAGGAGCCTGGCCCCCTCAGAGGCCAGGCCCACAGTTTCCATAACTCTGGGTGGGGATGCAGGAATCTCCCGCCCGCTTGAGAGAGAAGATCCCTCCTGGTCGGAATCTCCATAGGAGAACCTTCCAGGAGAGATATTAAGTCCGAAAACCAGATTCTGGTCGGCCAGTACGGAGCCACTAGAAGTACACGGGCTCCGTCCCGGCGTACCCTCTCCAGAACTCCCGGAAGCAGAACAATCAGGGGAAATGCGTACAGGGGCAGCCTCGGCCACTCCTGTACAATGGCGTCCAACCCGAGTGGGGCTGAATGAGACAGAGAGAACCACTGAGGACAGTGAGAATTCTCTGCCGAAGCAAACAGGTCTATCTCTGCTCTCCCAAACTTTTGCCTTAGGAGCTCCACCACCTTGGGGTGGAGTCTCCATTCCCCGGGCCTCGGCCCCTGCCTCGACAGGATGTCCGCTTCCTGGTTTAGGACCCCTGGGATGAAAACTTCCCTGATCGAAAGCAGTTTCCCTTAGGCCCACAGGAGGATCTGACGTGCCAGTTTGTCCAAGGGACGGGACCTTAGACCTCCCTGATGGTTTATATGTAGGCGACCACTGATGTGTTGTCTGTCCTGACTAATACATGATGGCCCCTGAGGTCGGGCAGAAACTGTTTCAATGCAAGAAACACAGCGAGCATCTCTAGTCGATTTATGTGCCATAACCGCTGATGTTCCTGCCATAGACCCTGGGATGAACGACCACCCATGGTCGCACCCCACCCCGTGAGGGAAGCATCTGTCGTTAGTGTTACGCGACGAACATGAGCTCCCAACACAGGTCCCTGGGACAGAAACCCAGGATCTTTCCACATGACCAGAGCACGACGGGGAGAACCCTTTCGTTCTGAGCCACCACTGTAACGGCCTCATGTTGAGCAGGTGAAAAGGTATCACGTTGGACGCAGCTGCCATGAGGCCTAACAGTTTCTGGAACTGCTTTACAGTGACTGCACGGTCTAGCTTCGGTTCTTTGACTGCTGCCAGGATCGATGCTATGCGTGTCGGCGATAATTGCGCCCGCATAATTACAGAGTCCAAGTTCACGTCTAAAAAAGTGGTTCTCTGAGCCGGAGAAAGCACACTCTTCTTGGCGTTCAGCCTCAACCCCAATTTCGCCATGTGTGCGAGAACAGCATCTCGATGCTGAACCGCCATCTGCTAGCTGTGAGCTAAAATCAACCAATCGTCGATGTAATTGAGTATGCGGATGCCCTGCAGCCGCAACGGCGCCAGAGCTGCATCCACACACTTGGTGAATGTGCGGGGTGACAGTGCTAGACCGAAGGGAAGTGCTCGATATTGGTATGCCTCTCCCCCGAAGGCAAACCTCAGAAACTTCCTGTGATGTGGAAGGATGGAGATATGGAAATACGCATCTTTGAGGTCTATGGTGACAAACCAATTCTCTGACTTGATCTGTGATACAATCTGTTTGAGTGTGAGCATCTCGAATTTTAGCTTTGCCACAGAGTGATTTAATAGGCGCAGATCTAATATCGGGCGCAGCCCCCATCCTTCTTGGGCACGATGAAGTAACGACTGTAAAACCCTGACTCCCTGCCGGGAGGAGGAACTCTTTCTATAGCCCCCTTTCGCAGGAGTGTCTCTACTTCCTGTGCCATTACCAGAGCCTGCTCCGGGCCCACCTCTGTGGGTAGGACACCATTGAAGAGAGGTGGCCACCTTTTGAATTGAATGGCATACCCCCCTTCTATTATCTGCAGGACCCAATGAGATATATTCGATAGACGTTTCCATTCGTCTAGAAAATCTACTAAGGGAACCAGCCTCTCGAGGCTGGCCTCTGGTGTACTTTGAACAGCAAGCACAGTGCCCTGAAGCGGCGGACCAGCAGGGAACGACTGACTTGACTGCTCGGGAGCCCCCCGAAGGGGGAGCGGACCACCCTCGAGTGGCCCGCGGGGACAGTCTGCGCCCGGCATTGCGGCAGGGTCGGCAGCGTGGCCCCCAGAGGGCGCCGCAGGACAACGGGTACCGTAGGCAAAGGTAAGCACCGTCTTCCCACGGAGGGGAAACTAAGGGAACCAGCCTCTCGAGGCTGGCCTCTGATGTAATTTGAGCAGCGAGTGCAGTGCCCTGAAATGGCAGGGAACACCTGACCTGACTACTCGCATGCCCTCCGAGGCGGGGGCGGACCACCCTCAGGTGGCCCGCGGTGACCCTCTGCGACCCGACATTGCGGCGGGGTTGGCAGCGCGGCCCCCTGTGGGCACCGAAGGAAGACGGGTACCGTGTGCTGAGGTAAGCACCGACTTCCTTCGGAGGGGAACCCCTCGTTGTCCTGACCCGTCTGGTGTCAGGATTTCTTCGACGAGACTTCCCTGGCGATAAGGACTGTCCTCCGAACAGCCCTACCCCTCGAAGGCCTCGGTGCGAGCGCCCTACGTGAGGAGCTTGTACTCGGAGTACGCCTTACCCACCCATGCCAAAGTTGTTTTTAACGGCTTTGTGGGAAATGCCAGGGACGAAGCAGCTGAAGGCGAGAGATGGCTCGCAAGCATCTCTTCGACCTTCGACATCGCCCCATAACCATAGTGTCTCACCCCTAATATATTACTATATGCAGATGTTTGAGGTTTGAACACTCTATATGATACCGGTTTCCTCCATGACCTAGACACCACGGTGTGCAGGTCGGGGAAGAACGGCGGGTGACTGAAGTGGCGAGTCTTCAGTCGCGATGCTCTCAACGTCCACCTCCTCAGAGCTGGATAGTTGGAGCACCGGTGACCCGCCGGGGGAGGAAGAGACCGCAGAGCGGGCTTCCAAACCCCGAGACGAGGCACTGGACGGTACAGTTGAGGGCTGAGATAAGGCTGGGCCCGTCTCGAACCCCTCTGTAAGGTCCATGTGTGAACCCCACGACTGAAGCCACCACTCTGTCTCGGCAGGAGCGGGACCGAGCCGCGGGGAACAAGAGCCGAAGCACCCTCCTCGAAGAGTGCCCGGCGGGAGCGCAGCATTCTTAACGCAAACCGCTCAAAAATGCTCGCAAGCAGCCCCCTCGAGGGCTGCCTGAGCATGCTGCGCTCCCAAACAGCCATACACAATGAGTGTGTTTTCCCACACGTAATATATATTTTTTTCGAGGGCAGGGATGAACACACTGTGAAATGCTGTTCACTCGCCATAATCTCCTTTTTCTCTTTATGTTATAAAATATATATCAGATATATTTAACAAAGGTGGAAAATTCTCTCTAATATACAGACAAAAACACCAAATAGACAGACAGGTTCACACAGATCGCTTACTGAAGGCACAGAAGCTAGTTCCTGTTTGTGTTCGCGGACGCTTTATAGTTTCCGGTCGATGACGTCATCACGTCGGCGACTATTGATCTCCCGATGGACTGGTTCTACACGCGCTTCACGATGCATTCACGCAGAGGCGTTCTCACAGCATTTCGACGCAGCTCGAATTCCCAGATAGGGAACATAATGGTACATGTATTTTTTTATACACTACTGAAAATATATGTATATTTTATTGCATTTCTGTTAACAGACCCTCATAAATACTAAACACTGCACCTTTAAAGAATAATAATAGCCATAAACATTACATATTCATATATTCATTATACATTTAATATAACATTGTTTGCCTCATATTATTCTGTAAATTAGTAATTGCATACATTTGTCATATCTGAGTGTTTACCTGTTTGCTGTGCAGTGCTTGCAATGAAACATGATGTAATGACTAAAACAGAAAGAAATGTCAGTGCCTTCCCCATTGTCTCAGTGCGTCCCGAAAGCCTTAACAGAAAAAAATTTTAAAAAATCAATTTTGCATTATAATACCAGTCAGTTCAGCAATACCTGATGACCTCTAACACGTGCAAGAAGATCTCTGAAAAAGTTCACTTATACCAGCAAACATCTGATTTTTACAGAGGTGAATCAAATTGAAAAACCAAAGTCAGTCAAGGAAATACAGCAGAAAGATAAAATTATTCCTTAAAATACATATTTTAAAATGAGGAGCATTTGAATAGCAACAGTCAGTATTAATAAAGAATGATAAAACCATTTTTTTAATTAGTTTTGTATGGAATTATTAAAGAAATCAATTAATGTATTCTATGTGATTTAAGTTTCCATGTCATTAATAAACAGTGTCAAAAAATTAGATTCACTAATCATACATTCTTCTGATTTAATTGATTCAGATTAAAATGTGAAAAATTAAGCAAAGCATAACAATTGTGCTGAAATGAGTCTCAGTTTTATATTCTACCCAAATGAACTGAAAACATAACGACAAAAATAAATGGTCTACTTGCAGTGAAGTAAACAAAAGTGTTGTTTTTTCCCCTCTTAAAAAATGTTTGTGTTGGATGACAGCATAGAGCATGTTTCACTCACAGATGAGCTGTAAAATGTAAGGTCAAAATGAGGGCATGTCTAGACCATCAAGCTCTCATAGCCTAAGACACAAACTCTTTCATGTGGTGAGAAGAAAGGAATGCCAATCTTTTCATGGAATGCAGAACACAACCTTAAAGACCCAACAACCACAGAAATGTCAGACTTCCCATAGTCCAATTTAATTATTTAAATTGCTAAGATTTTGTTTTATTCTGTTCAGCAAAAAGTGTGCTCTCTAAAAATGCTGGGTTAAAAACAACCAAAGTTGGGTTGAAAATGGACTGTGGCAAGCAGCGGAAAGATACATAAAAGGAGGAGCGAAGGCAGCGGAAGATGAGAGAGGACCAGGCCTGGATTTATGTTATGTTTTGTTTATGTTTTATTATGTGTGTGTGTGTGTGGGCAATCGTCTGTGAGGGGACCCATCACAGCCCTTCACGGACGACTGCCCACACACACATAATAAAACGTAAACAAAACATAACATAAATCCAGGCCTGGTCCTCTCTCATCTTCCGCTGCCTTCGCTCCTCCTTTTATGCTCCCATCCCTTGGCCGCGAGACGAGACCGGTGTGTCACGCAGTTGGTACTCATTACCACTCGTCATCGGCCCGCTCTCGCGGTCCCTCGCCCCGCTGCTTGCCACATGGACAAACTCAGAAATTGGGTTGTTTGAATGGGTCCATTCACTGGGGTCAAACAACCCAATTTCTGGGTTTGTCCATTTTCAATCCAACAGTTGAGCTCTGTTGACGTCGCTTCGTTGCTCTGATTGGTTGTAGTTCTATCCAGTTGAGGTCTTTCCTGGTTCGGTTGAAACACGCCCCATAATCACAGCCCAATGGAGCAGTTTCAGACTCATATTCTGACTAGAATTGAGTATGACCACGTCAGGCTATAGGGTTTCTACTGATACAAAGCCATATGCTAATCGCTGAAGTAACCCTTTAACACTGCCCCCGCGAACACAGAAAAAAGTGGGCGAGGCCCAGTCGCAGTCATTACGGAAGAGAGAGAGCTGTTGCAGTAGGCTAGAGTGTAGCAGACATGCCATCGAAACAAAGTTATTTTCACCCCAAGTGCACAACTTCTGTGTTCGGCCTTCCTCGGGCCGCTGGACTTCGCGAGCAATGGTTACAATTTGTGTTTAATTCAGTTCCAACTGATTGCAATGCACCATTTAGCCATTTGCTCATACTAAAAGATGAAGCAGTTCCCACATTAAAGACAGAAGCTGGTCTTTATGGGCCTAAACCTATAAGTACATGTCTTTACAATGTGTAGTTTATGTATGTGTTTTGGTTGCATCAAGACCAATGTGGTTTGGCTACGCTAGGCAGTTAACTAAATTGTTTCATACTTCTCCAGCAAACGGCTACAAACACCAACAAACTTATATGTAATCACACCTGCGAACATCGTTTATTTATTTATATAAAATATATTATATAAACAAGATGTTCATGCTACAAATAAAACAATGCCTTTACAAACAAGCTACTCGGTCGTGTATTAGGTTACAGTAAAACTTTAACCAGAGTATGAAAAAATAACAAACAGCAGTGACTCTACAAAAATACTTGAAATACGAAAATGCTTACCATTCACTAATGACCATTAAAAGCCTTGCGTGCAGAGGTTCTGCTTGACTTTCATCCCCGCTATCTGAGTCTGATTCAGGCTCAAATTGGTTTGGCAATATTGATGCCATTATTTACACCGCAGATGTGACTTCTGTCCGTAATGGTAAAGGCCGTGGCGTTTCCGGCAACCTGTGCTTGGCACTTCAGCCAATAAAAATACATGAAACTACATTTGGCCATCTAACCAATCTAAGACCATTGCGTTTTTCGGAGGGATGGGCTTCATAGAAGCAGGAAGCAAACGAGTCGTTCAAAGGACAGTGGAGACAGCGGTGTGAAATAAAGGTTAAATTTATTTGTGAAAAATATGGCGTTTTATTTTTAAAAAGTATTAAAGGTCCTGTTCCTCGCGACCCCAGTTTAGTTAGTGTGTAATGCTGCTGTTAGAGCATAAATAATACCTGTAAAATTATAAAGCTCAAAGTTCAATGCCAAGCGAGATATTTTATTTAACAGAAGTTCCCTTTCAAAGCCTACAGCGAACCGCCGGTTTGGACTACAGCAGGAAGTGCAGGGATGTAATGACGTCACTAGAACCGTTTGTTGACTGACCCTCTGCCCACAAGAACACGCAAAAAAGGGGGCGTGGTCTTGTTTCTCTCCCACGTGGAGAAGAGCACATTGAGCACTTGCATCTCCCCGTTATGGTAAGAGGTGTGGCCTTTCCGGGCAATGTGCGCTAAGCTGCTGTCCAATCACAACACGGGAACCAATGGCATAATCGAAACGCGTTACGTATTTTTTCGGAGCATAAAAATGCTATTAGAAAAGCCAATGTCGATTATCCTATGGCAAAACACTTGCAAAAAGTGCATAACAGCAATCCAGAAGGCCTAATGGTTGAAGGCTTAGAAACAATTAAAAAGAATATTTGGGGTGGTGACCGATCAAAATTACTTTTACAGAGAGAAACTTTTTACATATAGGAATTACAGGCCACTGTGTACCTAGGGTTGAATGAAGAATTTGATTTCAGTCCATTCTTGTAGTAATTCTTTCTGAATTTGTTTGTGCTTGATTTGTAGTATAGCCACCTAGTGGCTTCTCTCTGTATTTCGATATATTTTTTTATATTCATGATGTATGGCCCCAGCCTGACATGGACATACTCAATTCTAGCCAGAGTCTGAAACTGCTCCACTGGGCTGTGATTATGGGGCGTGTTTCAACCGAACCAGGAAAGACATCAATTGGATAGACCTACAACCAATCAGAGCAACGAAGCGAAGTCAACAGAGCTCAACTGCACAGTGTTGCCAAGTCCGCGTTTTTTCCCCGAGGATTGTTTTCTCTGTCCGCGGGTTGAAGCGACTATTATGGGATATATAGACCCATGAGTGCGAATTCTAGCAGGCAACCTTGCCAAAATAACACACATTTTACCCCACAAACGCCATTTTTCCCCCAGAGAACCCCCGAGAAGCTATTGTTTAGGGCTAGTAGTTGGCGGGTTTTGTTGTAAAAACTTGGCAACCCTGTCTGCACGCACGCTGGAATCAGGCTGGAATACACGATCTTTGCCGGTGTTGTAAAAAAATAAAATAATTTAATGATACACAGAGTACTTACCCAACATGATCATCATTTCTGAGAGAAATTGTGAAGGTGAATGCATATACAAACAAGCTCTCCGTTTACGATTCGAAAAAATATAATCCAAGCCCCTCTGGGGACGTGCATGATTACGTTACTGTTTATCATCTGTCCATCATTGTCTAAAGCCCACCCTGATGATTTCATTGGTCCAAACAGTTTCTGTTCGAAGATAATTACTCCTCTATGGAGCAAGGCCAGACCGAACTGCCCGACCTAAACATTTTGTGGGCGGGGCTAAGTTCGGCTGGCATCCAGGCTAGTATGGCCCCCTATGTTTATCTCTTTTTTTGCATGTGAACATTTACAGCCTGCCACCCAGTGGATTGTTTTTGCATAGCTCGTGTTAATTTACTATGTTACGCAGGTGTTTTTAATCAGCACATACAAAAGAGGAAATTGTTTGTCTGGGAAACACACCCTGAAGGCTGTTCGGGCCGCTATGCGTGGGTTGCTTTCCTCCCTCATGTCTTTTAATTTTTTCATAATGAAAGAGCCAGTTAAATAAAGGCTTTTTAATAATTTGATGAAGAGTGCCTTGGATTTGCTCCTTTGTTCTACATTGACTTCTCTTATCATTTTGTCTTTGCTCCAATTCACTAAACCACACCCTAGTTCAAGAGGAAATACAGCACAGAGATCAAAAGACAATCTGATTTTTTATGGACGTTTTATGCCAAGTCAACCATTTTGGCAACACAAAACAACACACTGAGTGTAAAACCTTTTGAGAGGCCCACATGTGGGGGTTTTAAATAATGTGCATAAGGAAGTAATTAAACTGTGAAGAGAGAGTTGACAGATTGAGAAGGCAAAGCCAGGGGCCATGACAGGTCACTTCACTGGGGCAAATCTTTGAGTGCTCTTTTATGTCAAGCGTTTCCTGCCTTATGATCTTATCATATCAAATAATCAAACATAACAAATGCAATACTCTGTAAATCACCCCATTACAATTACAGTTACCTTCCTCAATGGTGCAATCTAGACCTCAATCTATCTGGATTGTATTCCTCAATGGCAAACAGTCAGTTTCATGTGACAAAGCATAGCACATCTGGGTATGCATGGGTAAAGACACGGCTTTGATGCTCTCTTCTGTAATTACTGAGTCTGCCCATGTGCATAACATGCCACATATGTTACATATAAACAATTCATTGTACTGTGTATTGTGTATGATCAAGCATCCTGACAGAATTTAACATATGGCTGTGATCTTCTCTGCCAGATGTGCAATTATGTTGGGTTGTAAAATCCTTTAAACGCAGAATTTTGGCTGTACACCAAATTAACTAAGTAACTAATTACCGAAGCTCCACAACACCTTATTAGGATCATAAGTCACCACAAGCCGAAAATATGAAGAATATATTCCGTATACTATGCGAGAAGCTTCAGTGGCTTGCCTCAGGAATTGTAATGATAACACTTCATTTCCCCCTCATTTCCAAACTAGACCAGGCCACTATCTGATTGGAGGCATTGCATGCAATCTTCATGACTTAAGTAAATAGCATCACTGAACAAGCAAACACATCATATTCATAAAAAGCATGTAAATAAAGAGGAGACTACTGGGGACTTACAGGCATACCCCCCAAGTTGATTGAATGTTGATTTTAGGTTTATTTACCACATTCAACAAAGATGAACAATTCAGCTTTCTTTTTCAGCAGCTTCCAGTATTTCCCCCAGTTTATCACATTTGAATTGAACCAATTTGTTCATGAAAAATAACTTTTATTATTATTATTATTATGAGGGAATTCATGTATTTGGCTGGTGAGTGTAACGCAAATACTTAATTAAATCTTTTGGAAATGTATACTATTTTTTCCTTGTCTGCTGCCTTCATACATTTTTAAGAGCCCTCAGAAAACAGACACGCGCCAAGATGTGGGTCATAACCTTTGAAAAAATATATATTTAACTAATGAAATGATCGTAATGTTATTATTACCATGAATTACACTAACTCCCCAAAAAATGAACATTGGCACGTAAAAAAGAACAATAGATTTAAATAAACAGTCACATGTTTACATGTAACCTACATTAAACTTTCATCTCACTTAGCTTTCTCCACACACCCACGACACCCCTGCTGCAGCTCTTACTAAAAATAAATAAATAAAAAACTCAGGAATTTTCAACAACACAATGATGCAGCTAAATTCCTCTGCACACAAGAATGAAGCGCGTGTACTTACTGTGCATCTGCGGAGCGCGAGACAAGCACTGCACGAGCGCATCTGTGCCTGGATGGTGTGTGACCACTCCTCAGTGAACCCCCTCCCCCCGCCATATCTTCATTCTTTTTCATGAGTTCTTCGACATATTTTGGAATATAATTTTCAAACTATAGGCTATATATATAAACATCCCATCAGAACACCTTATAACCTTTTATTGTGTACGTTTCATTTAATGTGAGATGAAATGACAATAAAACTAACATACAATAAAAATAAAAAATATTAAAATACGTTTGTAATTGTACTTTGTAATAAACAACATTATATAATAATATAGTAAGTAAGATTATATTGAATGAGCCCATCAACATTCATTATAGACCCTTCAAAATGACAGTTTTGCGGCTTGTAATCCATGAAAAGGGTCACAATTTAGATTAGGGTCCAGTTCTCACTAATAATACTATTAACTACAACTTCATGCCTCAATAAACTGCTAATTTATGTAGTATTTTATTTTATGTGGATTTATGTATTTGTTTATTTATTTGCAGATGTATTTATTCATATAAACTTTTTTGAATAAATACATATTTATTCACAAATGTTTTTGCAGGTTTAGTCCACCATACTATTAGGCTACTGCTTATTAATAGTTAGTAAGGTAGTTGTTACGTTTAGGTATAGGGTAAGGGATGAAGATGTTCAGGAATAATTAGGCATTATGTGCTTTAATCAGCCGGATCTCACGAAAAATGCGCATAAATAGTACGAGTATGCAATGTCGTGGAATGTACACGCCAAAACTCATTTTGGCATGCATATGATACGCCGTTTTTCGCGTGCATATGATACGCACTTTATGGCGTATTATACATACGAACCCCCCCACCCCACCCCACTACCCTAAACCTACCCAAGAGCGTGTCATATATACGCCATAAAGTGCGTATCACACAAGCCCCTTTCACACTGCAGCCCCTTTCACACTGCACGTCGGACCCGCAATATTCCCGGAACATTGCCGGGTCGCCTTCTGTGTGAAAGCAACCACGTCCCGGCATTGATTACCGAATTCGACCCGGGTCGGGGACCTAGTAATATTGCGGTATTCGACCCGGGACGAGCGCTGTGTGAACAAAAGCCGAAACTAATGCCGCAACGTGTACGTAGTTATCGTGCGACTCCTAGAGCTTGTTTTTTCAATAACACAACCCTGCAGTGCCAGAAGAGCTAGTCGGTGTTTTAAACGCAGAGAGTGTTTGTATACAAAAGAAACTAAAATTAAACAAGCAGAAAGGTGCGCAAACTGGACACAAGTCGAGACCATGGAGCTCCTTACTATCCGCGCTGAAGCTGAGGAATCGCAGTGTGAAAGGGGCTGCAGCGATTCCGGCAAATGCACGGATAATGCGACCTGGCATTTGTTCCCGGGCCGCTAGATTTGGTCCA
Organism: Pseudorasbora parva; assembly: GCF_024679245.1. NCBI lineage: Eukaryota > Metazoa > Chordata > Actinopteri > Cypriniformes > Gobionidae > Pseudorasbora > Pseudorasbora parva. The sequence continues at coordinate 13,637,042 of NC_090178.1, read as the reverse complement.
TTCACACTGCCAGCGAAATACCGTAATATGTGCGCTTTCACACACAACCCGTAACGGTCCCGGGTCGAGTTGACACGTGACATCCTGATGTGACGTATAATGGCGAGCGATCTCAGCTTCAGCGCGGATAGTAAGGAGCTCCGTGGTCTCGACTTGTGTCCAGTTTGCGCACATTTCTGCTTGTTTAATTTTAGTTTCTTTTGTATACGAACACTCTCTGCGTTTAAAACACCGACTAGCTCTTCTGGCACTGCAGGGTTGTGTTATTGAAAAAACAAGCTCTAGGAGTCGCACGATAACTACGTACACGTTGCGGCATTAGTTTCGGCTTTTGTTCACACAGCGCTCGTCCCGGGTCGAATAATATTACTAGGTCCCTGACCCGGGTCGAATTCGATAATCAATCCCGGGACGTGGTTGCTTTCACACAGAAGGCGACCCGGCAATGTTCCGGGAATATTGCGGGTCCAACGTGTAGTGTGAAAGGGGCTATATGCACGCCAAAATGAGTTTTGGCGTATACATTCCACGACATTGCACACTCGTACTATTTATACGCATTTATGTGTCCTAAAAATATGCATGCTAGTAAGCAACTAGGTAATAGTTAGACTTGGACCCTAAACTAAAGTGTTACCAACTATTACACTTCTGTATTGTGCCATTTGCTCAGATTCAGCTGTTGAGAATAAGATCATTGTATAATGCATGTTACATGTTACCACAATATAAATCACACAGATTTAAGCAATTCATATCATATCCGGTGACACAATAATGAATATATGGTCTTGTCACCAGGGACCACATTTTAGATGCAAGATGAGAACACAGCCTTCATCTCTCACACTCTCCAACTTAAGCCATATATCTTGGTAACAATTCCAGACAGCCACACATGAGCCTTCACCTCAAGCTGTGTTGGCTTTAATCAACTCCCAAACCCAGCCCTGGAAGTTATCTTGGAGCAATGTAGAGTCAAACACATGTGTGACTGGATGAAAAACAAGAAAGAAAAGATTAAAAAAAGGTTCTTAGGTTCCCTTGAATGAAGTCAAAAAGTTTAGAGAGTTCATAGAGAAGTTAATAGAGTCTAATATTAAAATTCATGTTCTTTGTATATATTGTGTAAAGACACATAGCCCTCATTGATTTTAAATCACATGATTTTTTTTAATGTTTTGGGTGCGGCTGAATTTGACATTGCATGAGCAGTTGAAGTAAATGAGCTCTCCCTCTTACACACACACCCACACACACACATGCACACACACACACACACATTTGTTTTTGTGAAATGTGGGGACATTCCATAGGCGTAAGGGTTTTTATACCTTACAAACCGTATTTTCTATCCCCCTACACTACCCATGTCCCTAAACCTACCCATCACAGGAAACATTCTGCATTTTTACTCTCTCAAAAAAACTAATCCTATATGATTTATAAGCCTTTTGATAAGTGGGGAGATGTGTAATGTCCTCATATTTCACCCTCTCCTTGTAATATCTGTACGCATGTCAGCATGTCATTATTTGTGTCCTGATATTCCACAAAAACATGCCCACACACACACACACACACACACACACACACACACACACACACACACACACACACACACACACACACACACACACACACACACACACACACACACACACACACACACACACACACAACATACACAAACCATAACTTTGTTAATTCCATGTGTTAAAACCGCTGTCTTAACTACAATCATGAGCTCTTAAAAACAGACATGTCTCCTACACATAGTTAACATTCTATACCAGTTTCAGACAGCAGATGTACCCTTTTTGCATTAAACATTAGCAAGAACAAGCAGTGGTTTCTCACATGTTCCTAATTCAATACAATTGAATAGGTTCTTCAGAAATTCTTTAAAACTGGGTTCCTGTTTAGAGGAAAATTTGCTCATGTTGCCTCATGTTGAACACATGGCACCAGGATGCTCTATGGGAAGAAGGCAAACCGGCAGAGGCAGTGTGATGATAATGGGAAATATTCTGCTTGAAAAACTTAGGTCCTGCCATCCATGTGGATGTTACTTTTACACTTACCACCTAAGCATTGTTGCAGACCACACCCTTTCACAGAAAAAGGTATTCCCTGGTGGCTGTGGCCTCTTTCAGCAGGATAATACGCCCTGCCACAAAGCAAAAACAGTTCAGCAATGGAATGGCACGAGTTTGAGGTGTTGACATAGCCTCCAAATTCCCCAGATCTCAATCCAATCGAGCATTTGTGGGATGTCAAGTCAGATCCATGAAAGCCCCACCTCGCAACATGCTGGACTTAAAGGATCTGCTGATAACATCTTGGTGCCAGATACCACAGCACACCTTCAGGGTCTAGTCCATGCCTCGACAGGTCAGGGCTATTTAGGCAGCAAAAGGGGGACCAAAACAATATTATGTCATAATGTTATGCCTGATCTATTGTTTGCATATTATCATTACAAAGCCAATATAAAATAGTGCTCATGCAAAAGTAAAACTTAAAGGTGAATTGGAAAATCTTATTCTTATTTTTAAAAAGAAGAGAATTTAACATTTACCTTTGAAAGTGCATTACATTTTTGTCATCATACACCCCAACTTATAAAATTTCCAAGTGTCTTTAATCTGTATTTCTGTTCCAGGAACTAAAAAAAGATTGTTGAACCTGGGACATGTCTTGTATGAATCCATTCTTGTCAGAGGGTTGCAATGACAAGCAGATGTTTCTCAAAGAACTAAGTTCAAGGAAAATTCTTAGGCAATTAGCAGCCCCCTGTTCACTCTAAAGAATGCTGGGTTAAAAACAACTCAAGTTGGGTCGAAAATGAACAAACCCAGAAATGGGAATGTTTGAATGGGTCTATTCACTGGGTTCAAACAAACCAATTTTTCGGTTTGTCCATTTTCAACCCAACTTGAGTTGTTTTTAACCCAGCATTTTTTTTTAGAGTGTAGAGCTAATATTTCAAACATGATCCCTGCTTCCACTGGCTTTAAAGTGGAGCATCCCATTGTGTCAGCAGCTCCTGTAGTTCAGTGAATGGTGAATGATCAACAACTGTACCAATGTCATTGGCTCAAAGCACGAAAGCCAAATATACCTTGAATACACTTTAAATTGTATATTTGTACGCATTTCTATAAATACATGCAACATTCACTTTCTTCCAGCATGTAATACTTATGCTATAAGGAAAAATAAGCAATAAGGGCTCACTGATTAATAAAACTAAATTTATTTATATACCACCTATAGGACATTTATTTAAATAAATTAGATAAAATATCCATAAAAGTCATAAAAGCATAAAGCATCCAAAGTATAAAAGCTACACACAAAAAATATTATTGTGACTTAAAATGGATCAGGCTAAATGTCTCTCTCTCTCTCTCTCTCTCTCTCTCTCTCTCTCTCTCTCTCTCTCTCTCTCTCTCTCTCTCTCTCTCTCTCTCTCTCTCTCTCTCTCTCTCTCTCTCTCTCTCTCTCTCTCTCTCTCTCTCTCTCTCTCTCTCTCCCCCCCCCAGCAGATGTTTCTCAAATACTATAAGTTCTAGGGAAATTCTTAGGAAATTAGCAAGCCCCCTGTTTTTCACTCTAAAGAATGCTGGGTTAAAAACAACTCAGGTTGGGTCGAAAATGGACAAACCCAGAAATTGGGTTGTTTGAATGGGTGTCCCCCACCCCTAGTCTGTGCATGTATACAATCTCCTCTCGTAGCCTAAATGTAACACTGGTAAAATGCAAGTATTTTATTTACATATTTCTTTGGGTGTTGACCTGGTTCACTTTTAACCACAACCTACATTTACAGCAATTAAAAAAAGGGATAGAAAATAACACCAGACCACTAGCTAATCATTGCCACATGAACATCCATTACATAAACCCAAACTTGATTGTAAAATGAAGTATCTTAGTGTATTGCAAAAACCTCTCTAATTAGCATCTGATTAGTTACAGCCAAGTTAAATGGGTTCAGACTCACATGAACCCCAAAATTGTGTTATTAAGAATGTCAACCAATCTGTATAATTCAAGGCCATGCGTTACAGTAAATTTACATGTAAGTGGTGAACATTGCTGTGATATATGACAAACATGTTCAGCGGGTAGGTAAGCAATAAGGGCTCACTGATTAATAAAACTGTCTACATTTATTTATATACCACCTATAGGACATTTATTTAAATAAATTAGTTAAAATATCCATAAAAGTCATAAAAGCATAAAGCACCCAAAGTATAAAAGCTACACACAAAAAATTGTATGTTTTTATCATCTGTTCCCCCCCCCCCCCCCTCCCTCAGCAGATGTTTCTCAAATACTAAGTTCTAGGAAAATTCTTAGGAAATTAGTAAGCCCCCTGTTTTTCACTCTAAATAATGCTGGGTTACAACAACTCTTCTCTCAAAAGGAGAATCCCAAAAGGAACTAGAAGACAGAGAACTATATGAACATAATGAAGCTTTTTTCTGGTTTAATGGGTATAAGCCACGTGTAAATAGAGTGGTGCAGATATGACATCACTTTGTAGGCCAAATATGGAAACGAGTTAGCATTTTAGCGCTTCCTGTTCCATCGTCCCGAAGTCAATGTTGTTTACATGGCTGAAATGAGGTCTGTGGTGAACAAAAGCTCAAGACACTTTTATGTTTTATTCTACGACATAAAATAGGCTACATCAGTATTACCCCACTTGTGATTTTTTTAAACTGTTACATGTCTTGAAATAGGCAGTTGCTAACAAAATCTAAATGGGACTATAAAGGCTGTCGTGGAGATTAAACATCCATGCCGAAGAGGAGATAAGCTCAGTCCGCTTTTACAGCTTCATGCTTATAATTGTGCTCTTGGAAAACTGAAAGAGACGTCAGAAGCTTAGTGGTGGTGATGTTGAAGTCGTGTGACCGTGGTGTAGTCCGTTTATAACCTTTACTTTATCTACTTCCAGTTCATTACTTTTTACTTCTGGCGACTGCATTTAGGTTTCAAAATTCAAGGTGTGTTCATCTGTGATAATTATCTTAAATGTGTATAAACTTTTGTTGTTAAAATAGACATTATATATAGAAGAAGATAATCAGACATGATTTCATGGGGGGGGGGCTGTCTGGAAGGACTGTTTTATTTTGGAAAGGGATGTTTTTTTTCTCTCGTTAATCATTGTTTCCTTGATTTATAGTTCTATACTTGCTTTTGTGACATGGAAAACCCTCTGGACAAACTAAGAAACCTTTAGTGGGCAGTTTTCGCATAAAACATACATCTATTTTAAGATTGCTTGTAAATTGTTAACACAAACATTTTACATTTAATGCAGTTATTATTAGTTTATTTGTATAGGGACAGTACAAACAGAAGTTTAACTGAAGAAATACACAAAATACACGTGTACAAAAACTTAACATAGGCTACTTGTTAATATTAATCATAAAACAGTTTAAAGGTGCACTATGTAGTATTTTTGCAGTAAAATATCCACAAAAAAAACACTAGGCCAGTGTTATATATTTTGTTCGGCTGAGCTCTTAATATCCCAAATGTTTCCAACTATTTGTACATTGTGAGAAATTTGCTATTTTAACCAAGGACCCAGGACATCTGAGGAAGTCGTCTGTCAATTGCATAATATTACCATCAGTTTCCGTTTTTATTTGGCAGAAACGCTTTACTCTTAGCAGTGTGAACAAGTGTCACAGCAGCCGCTGAGTGAACGCACAGAGTAACGTCATAACATCATTTTAAATGTATCTAATATGACAAACAGAGCTGCGTTACCTCATACTCATGACCAGAAAAGCGGAAATGGCGCAGGCGACTGTGTCCCATCATAATAAAAGTCCAGCTGCTCGTGAGCCGTGCGTTGCGTTTCAATCGCTCCAGCGCTCCAGACTATTTACCTTTTTCCGTACGGGGCTTCCCACGGGCATTCAACGCGAGACTACAGCTAGCCGTCTAAAACACTATTTAGGTGGATTTAAACAATGGCTAAGTGGCTAAGCGCATCTCATTGTCATGTAAGGGCCCTGTTCATCTTTGACAGACATTTTAATTGCATTTTGTGTCTTTTAAGAGGCACAAAGACACCCTTTACGTCTATGCCCCCAAAGCTGCCGTTTTAGCTGAGTGGAAGCTCTGGGCATTAACTGTAATAACTCCGTGTTGCAAGCACCAATCCGGTTCTTTTTCTTTTTCTATAGACTGTACTCACAAAATTATAAAGATCAAGATTAACTTAAAAATTCCCCGGAGTACTCCTTTAAACACTACCCTAAACCTACCCAAGAGAGCGTGTCATATATATGCCATAAAGTGCGTATCATATGCACGCAAAAAACTGCACGGCAAAATGAGTTTTGGCGTATACATTCCACGACATTGCACACTCGTACTATTTATACACATTTATGTGTGATCGGGTTGCTCTCACACAGAGCATGTGAGAAAGAAGATCCTAGAAGTATGTTTCTGATTTAGCAGTAAACGTCACTTTAATTTATTTAAGTTACTGCAGTAACTTAGAGTCATGCCATCAAAAAAAAGAAAATGTGTTCAACAAGTGTGTTTAATATCACGCTCTATCAGCTCCCTGCCATTCAGCTCGTAAACACATCACTCAAATGAAATGACTCGTGCCTTCCAAAGAAGAGTTTTTCTGTCTGGCACAAGGCAAGGTTTTAAAGGGCCAGAACTAATGTCATAATAATGAAATGTTGTGAAAAATTATGCAGTGCACAACGCTCATTTATCTTTCTTAAATATATTTTTCTGTGCTCCCTCGTCATTGTATCTTTGTTGTTCATTGTTATTCATGCCTTTTATTTTTTAGACACTGCTTGCCGAGCAGTTCCTGGAAATTTAATCTTGAACGCCGTTATCAAATTACAACATCCTTAGCCTGCTGACAAAGCCCAAAATTTGCTTCAGTACATACATTTCCTTTTTTGTCCTTTTGGCTATAGTATATCATTTTTAGATTATCTTCAAGCCAATTAAATTACTTAATACTCTAAATGTGTCCGATTGGAAAATCAGAATGTTAGTCGGTCAAAGTCTGGCATTGTGGCTCCACTTTTCCCCTCTTAGATTCTGTTGCTATGTCAATATTTGACATTTTTTTTAAAAAAGGAGAAAAAAAAGAGTCTGCTGCCAAACTTGGCAGCTAAAGGCTCACTCCATTCAAAACATCTTTGGAAAAGAATGTGCTGTTTTTTTTTTTTTTTTTACTGTACTGTTACAATACAGTGGATATTACAGCAGCATCCATTTACATAAGATACAGACAGCTTTCTTCTTCAAAGGTGGCACCGTTTAAACTTTTTCCACGCAGCTTGTAACAATGAGTCAGGGACAAAGCGGATCCACATGCAAGTATACTTCATTAAAAACTCAAACACAGGGAATCCAAGACAAACAAAAAGAAACTCAGGACAGGAGCGTACAGCATACAACGCCTGAGAAACCACAAGAAAAACTCAAGGGCAATTTATACACTGGGTAACAAGGTGGGGTGGTAAATTATCATGGGACCACATGAGGGTAACCAAGGGAATTAACAAGACACACATGGGGAGACTTATCAGCATGAAAAACTACAAAGAACTACAAAACATGGCACGAGACATGGGAACACAGACTGGGATCATGACACAGCTAAGCGATTGCATTAGATTTGCTTAGATGTTGGCTGTGTCCGTTAACTGGAAAATGCCTTCGGAGGACACATTTGAACAACTTGAAATGTGTCCTCCGAAGGCATTTTCCAGTTTAGGTAGGAAAGCATCAAGGCACGTCCCGAGATACCTTCAACTGATCGATTTTTGAAGGCAGCCTAGATCTGTCCTCCGCTGATATCCCTCAATCGTATGCGTTCAGTTCGGTGACAGTTGAGCAAGAAAAAGAAAGATGCCATCTGAAAGTTGTGTTTGCTTGTGTCATTTTAGCTCTCACCAAAGCTCAGTTTATTTTGCTGTAGATCATTAAAATGTTTTACTGCATCAGAAGTCATTGCCTGATAAGGCAGCAAGGCAAAAAGTCAGCTGCCAAGTGACTTGAATGGAAACTAATTAAATCTGATGGTTAAATAATAGCTTGTCCCAACATCTGAAAGTTAGATCAAGAAAGGCAAAATTGACTCTGATACACATTTAGTCACTAATTTGTTTTGTTTTTTATTTCTGAAGCTGATTTGAATTTGTGGTTCTTGAAGCAAAAACAACCTTCTGATCAAGATAGAAGGTTGTTTTTGCTTCAAGAACCACATTTTACACCGTCCCAAAATAATTCATCATTCAGATGTAAACGGTTACTTCATTCTGATGATTTTGATGTCCACCAGCCTTGCCTTTATGGTTTGAATGTTTAGTTTCTAAGTCTTTTCTTTTCTTCTTTCTTTCTTTCTTTCTTTCTTTCTTTCTTTCTTTCTTTCTTTCTTTCTTTCTTTCTTTCTTTCTTTCTTTCTTTCTTTCTTTCATTCTTTTACATTGGTGGCCAAGTCTGGGTTGCATTCCTTTAAATTGAATATTTTTAAAGGTGTGACCCATGATCATGCTGGTTGCATTGTATAATTTCATTTTCAAGGGAGAAATTAATTTGTGCCATAATCATGGTATGTTAAATGTCCCGTATTGTGTATTTTTAAAAGAATATTGTATAATGTTTCCTGATGTGTACTTATATTGTTAGTAGGATTTTTACATCCTAAAATGTCATCAATTAAAAATAAAAGGCATTTTTCTATCCTGATTTTAGCCTGTTGTCTTAAATAATCTGGTGTGTTGTGTGCTCTGTGCTGTGAGACTTCAGTGTAAACGCCCACTGTTGTGATTGGCTGACATCTTTGCTAAACGAACCCTTTCGAATAATTATTTTAAAGGGCATAAACAGAAAGAAAATCTGTGTGAACAGCTACACATCAGAAATCACTGATCACAGATCAGGCTGTCGAATCTTTTTTCATAATCGTCTGTTTGTAAAGCCTGTGCTGACAATGCGACTGAAGTGTGTTTCCCCCCACAGGAAGTGTGTTCTGCTTTATCAACGGAACAGAGTCTGGATTATGACATTGTGAAGATGGCTGTGTTATGGGCTTATGAATTTGTACCTGAAACTTACAGACAGCAATTTCGAGCCAATGTGAAATCAGCTAATCTTTCATGTTCTTTGTAGAGTTTTCCAATGAGAAGCAAGTTGTTTCAGAAGTGCTGTGTAGGAAGTCAAGTCTGTGAGTTGTTACTGTTGGATGAATTTAAAGTTGTGTTTCATCTAAATGCACATAAAGTCTCTTCTTTTCTTCTTTCTCTGAAGCTGCAGTGTTAAACGATGAGAAACACAAGGCTGTGCAGACCCCCCCCCCCCCCCCTCCAAAAAAACCCAGGGTTTTGGGGTGTTTTCACCACAAAAATTTAAAACAATTGTCAAAAGCATGTTTGTTTTTATTATTTTGAGCCAAATCATCTGTGAGGCCTGGAGGCCTGGAGGCCTGGAAATGGAGGAATCTCTGCTCAGACCAGATGTGTTGGTGTTGCATCTGTGCATGTCCTACTTTCTTCCTCTTTTTCATCTCAGTCTTCTGTCTACTAGCCTTTCGTGTTCTCTGTATCACTAGAACTCACTAAGAGTTCAAAACCTAGGCTGATCACTAGATTGAGAGACATGGAAGCAGGCCAGTCTCTCATTGCTGAAAATGGACGAATGCAATTTGGTGTATTCTCCAGACTCCCTGTTGATGATGTCGACTTTATTCTAGGTAATGACTTGGCTGAACATAAGGTGTTCTCCCAAATGACTAGTAAATACTGGGTGATGTGTAGATTAGCTACTGTGTCAATACCCTTAAAATCTGTAATTTGATGTTCAAGCATGTCAGTTGTTGGATATTGTCACAAATATAGACACAATATATAAACACAATTAAAAATTAGTCAAAAGTGTTAGCAATAAAATGTTAAAAGATCATTAATTGGTATTACATTTATATATATATATATATATATATATATAGTATATATAATATATATATATATAGTATATATATATATATATATATATATATATACTTATTACTTCCCTTCCTTTGAAATCAGATAACTGTGATCTCGTGTTGCATTGCTGTATCAATAGGAAGAGATTTATAGTAATAAAAATTAAGTTCCAAGTGCCCAACCAAAGGGAACACTGATCACCGTAATGGTGAGAAATTTTAGGAAATCAACATAAATTTATGAAGTCAGCTTATGTGACGCTTTCCCAAAGAATAACATTCATGATGACTGGAAAATGAGTGAATGCATGAAGAACGATGACTGCAGAAGTGGAGGAAATTAGTGAAAAGTCTATTAAGAATTGCCCCGCCTCAACCTTTTGCCCGCCCACTGTTTTTTTTTGTGTGTGTTTTTTCCTTTGGCAAAATAGTACTCAAACCAGTCAAGTAATGTTTACTTGGGTTTTCTAAGTAACAAAGGCATAGCATGCAAACAGTTCAGATAACTAAATTGTTTTAAGTAAATTCTAATTATTGGACATTAAGTAAAGTTTACTAAAAAGTCTTCGTAACAACAGCTGTTGGATTTAACAGTGTGAACATGCATTTAGTACAACACACTCAACATATCAATCAAAGTTCACAATACTCAGTATATTCAAGTTAAATCAACAAAATTTCCAAAATCAGTTAATTTTACAAGATTTTCTTTAGTAGATTCAACAATTACTTTTTACAGTGCTTCTTCTCATTGGCTGGATAGAATATTTGAATATCACGCAGCTCACAAGTAGGTAAAATGTTATGTTGGCTTTACTAAAATTTAACTAAGTTGTAATGCTAGTTGATGGCACTTACGTTTTTGTTTACTTTACGCATTATGTTCCCCTTTTGATTTACATTTTTGTGTTGCATATGCTAGAATATGTTAAGTAGAGCTTGAAATTGTATAAATATATATATTTTGAGTTTAATCTATTTATCTTTATAAGTAATGGATGTTAAGCCAACAAATCGTTTTTTCCAGTGTACCTTAGCCTCTTTCAGCTGGATAATGTGCCCTGCCACAAAGCAAAAAATGGTTCAGGAATGGTTTTCGGGGCACAACGAGTTTGAGGTGTTTTTCAAACTCCCCTGATCTCAACCCAATCGAGCATCTGTGGGATGTGCTAAACAAACAAACAAGTCCGATCCATGGAGGTTCTACCTAGCAGCTTTAAAGGATCTGCTGCTAACATCTTGGTTATTCACCATTATGAATATAGGTCATAATGTTATACCTGATCAGTGTATATATATATATATATATATATATATATATATATATATATATATATATATATATATAGTATATATATATATAATATGAAACATGTTCCATGTTCCAGGGTTAGTTTACTTCAGACTTAGAGGTATTCAGCACATGTGTGTCCTATTGATGAGGCTCCAATGGGTGTGACAGATTTTGATACATTATACATACATATTTAATTATAAAGCATTATTATAACATAAAGCACTGTTTATTTTACTCTATTTCTCCTCTCACACATAAATCTGCACTCAAAAGTTTTTGTTTAGTTTTTTTGCAACAGGACATTTTCTTTATAATTTGTAATAAAAATACATACGTGATGCATCTCACCTTACAAGAAATGTGAAGGCAAAATGGCTAAACAAAAAATAAACGTATACATATTATGCAAGCATTTATAATTAGCATCAAACAAACAATATTATAATTCTTGTTCCCACTAAAAAAAACTGATAAAAGATTAAAAGAGAAGATTAAAAAATGATTGCACATTTGCCCCGTAGGTATATGTGACGGTACGTTCACCTTACTTTTCTGGAATACCCCCCACGATGCAAGGGAAATAAATATAAATAATAAAATAAATGTCTCTTTAGTTGAATCTTGTTAGAGTACAGTCGCTTCTGGTTACTGTAGCTATGTGCAGTCATTATTGGGCTCTTGAACACAGAGTCTTGTGTTTATTTTCTTTTCTCGCATAACTGAGTCTCCTTTGTATAATAACATCCATGCATAGCCAAAAGAAAAGTGAATGATGGATGATTCACTGTGGCCAGCATCTAGCTGTGATTCTTCTGAATTTTGCTAATGCAACATCTGGCCATTACCATCACACAGATGGTTTTGTTTTACACTTTCTTTAAATATATTCTTTTACATCAAAGAAAGAAAGTCATACAGATTTGAAATGACATGAGGAATAGCATGTATTTACATTGAACTATCCTTTTAACAAATAAAATAATGTCAACATATTCCCCATTCTCTGTACACCTGCATGCTGCCTTAACATAGATGGCTTATGGGCCTTTATAGTCTATTAAATAAAACAATATATTATTTTGAAGGGATATTTCCTAAAACACTTAACCATTAGAACATCGCTTTGATGACAAGGTAATATGCAGCAATATGCACCCCAGATGTCCCAATTTCAATGTTAAAGGCAAAATATGTAATGTTTCAGCATTAAAAATATAAAAGATCACTATATCTATGTTATATATTTTTTAAAGTTGTGTGTTTACATTATCCCGACAGTTCTAATTAACTTCTAAATTTTAATTCGAAGACACGGACCGTGTCTTTATTTCCGTTATGTCGCCAGTCTTTCACGTCATATCCACGTTTGCGTCTTGCTTCCTGCGGAACTCGGCGGAACCGCCAAACTCAAAGAGGAACACTGACAGACAGTATAAGGGGAACCCCCGTATAAAAAAGTCTGTATGATAATGGATCATGACTACTCTTTGCCTGTACGTTTTGTCAGCTCAACAAAGCGCAAACGTACGGGTGAAAAAAATTACCCGAGAAGATTTTGGGACAGTAGAAGAAGCAAGAGACGTGTAAACCTTGGAGAAGCCTTTGAAAGATGGCGAAATCTTCGTGACAAGCTCGGACTGCAGAGAGATGCTGATCTCGCTTGTGTTTTAATAAACAGGTCATTTAAGTAACCATTCAGCTAACATAATAATCATATAATCATAACATGCTGTATGTTTGCATATTGCATAGCGATCTTGACCACATTGAGACGCGTTTAGCTGAATACGTAATACATTTTGTATCGGCTTTTCAAACAGGCGGATTCTGTTTTTGGAGACTGAAAGAGCTATTTTTTTAAAAACTGATTCAAAAGTATTTCTATCCGTATATTTGGTGACACGATGATGTCATGTGTAAAACGCAGATGGACTAGCTATTATTGGTTTTATATGTAGCTGGAGAAAGTAACGTTAGCTTCATAAGGTAATATGCCACTATCTTTGTCAATTAATATAAGGTGACCGTCACTTTTATCATATGTTAATACTAGCTACATAAAATATTGATTTAATAATGATCTACTTATTCATATATCTCTGAGTTCCAAAATAAATGTTTATTAGAATGATTGATGAACGTGGGGAGCGACACAGCGCGTGTTCCAATGAACAACGTATTGCAGGTGCTGGTTCTCTCATTTATTGTTTTATGTTGGTAATGATAAACTAAATTGAAATGTATTTCCGTATTGAACAGTTGATATACAGAATGTTCGACAATCGCGGATGCCATGTCAATATATCTATAATTTGAGTAACTCAAATTATGATGCGCGGTTAATATGTCAACATAGCCTACCAACTTATAGGTATGTTGGCATAGCGACCGCCCGCACAACATTCTGTCTCACACATTAGCTAACGTTACTGATAAGTTTGTTAAGTAACGGTAGCTTGCTGCTATTTCATTAGATTGACATTACATAAAGTGAAAAGCCGTAACTAAACTTAACAATAATAGAGATGTAATATAACAATCAATTACCTTGTCAGTGAACATGTTTTCTGCTGGAGATGCCAGATTCGCTGGTTGACAGTGGCAATAATGACAACAACTCCCATGAGCCCACGCACTTTCCCGACGTCACCAAAGTACGTCAGTTGTTATTATTTTGAATGAGTGACCCCTAGTGGCCAAAAGTTGCATACTGCACGGATACTGCCAAACATGGATATGAAATGTGATATTTTTATGGAAAGCTGCAGAAGGTTGGAAGTAAACTTTAAACATTATAGTTAAAAAGAGTAACAGAAAGAGACTTTAATGAATGAAACATGGAAATTATAGGTGTTTTATGCACATAGCATATCATTATGTTTGTTAGCACTCCACTTCAGGTCTGGAATTCTGTTATCTCCAGCATTGCTTTCTTTGATCAGGACATTCCACTTTCTACATCAGTCACCCAACCTGGGGGTCAGAATGGAATTGCAACTCACTTTTGAATCTCACATCAAACATCTGTGTAGGACCTCCTTTATCCACCTCACACTATAAAATGTAATAAGTTGACTTTACTTAGAAAAAGTAAGGAAACCGATTGCCTTAACATTTTCAAGTAAAGTAGCGTATTATTTTTTAGTTGGTAAAACTTAACAAAATTTGTACAGAAAACTTGTTAATTAAGTATACTTAACTCAGAATTATTAGTTGTGTTAACTTGTTATTATTGCTCACATTACTAGGAAAATATTAGGAAACCGATTGCCTTAAAATTCTCAAGTAAGCTGAACTTAACACTCAATTAAGTAAGCTTAATTGCATCAAGTTTTTCTTACTTAAACCATTCAAGTTGTGTCGACTTAATTCATCTGTTAGCTGAGGAAATGTACTCCCAGAATGCATTGCAGCACGAATAAATTAATCACAGAGCAATCGTAACTCTGTTTTATTAATTTTGGCTTTATTTTACTTTTATTTTATTTGCTATCTTTTGTCAGTATAACCCCAATAATAACAGCAAAAAACTTGTAATGCTTTTATTTATTAAGTGTAAAAAAATTATGTTACCGTTGTTGTGTTTTGCATGCTGAATGTTGAAGTCTGTATGTGACTCAATCATGGTCAATTGTTGGATATTGTCACAACAACACAACAACAGTCATTCAACTCAAAAATTTCAATCAACATAAATTTATGAAGTCAGCTTATGTGACGCTTTCCCAAAGTATTTAGTTGTATTTTTAATAATATTCAAGATGACTGGAAAATGAGTGAATGCAACTAAGAAGGACGATGACTGCAGAAGTGGAGGAAATGAGTGAAAAGTCTATTAAGAATTGCCCCGCCTCAACCTTTTGCCAGCCCACTGTTTTTTTGTTTGTTTTTTTCCTTTGGCAAAATGGTACTCAAACCAGTCAAGTAATGTTTACTTGAGTTTTCTAAGTAACAAAGGCATAGCATGTAAATAGTTCAGATTACTAAATTGTTTTAAGTTCAACAAATTATTGGACATTAAGTAAAGTTTACTAAAAAGTCTTAGTAAGAACAGCTGTTGGATTTTACAGTGCAGAAACATTGCCAAACTTCGTCCCATACTAACACTGGCAGATGCGGAGAAGCTTGTCCACGCCTTTGTCTCCTCCAGGCTGGACTACAGCAATGCGCTCCTTATCGGCATCCCTGGCAAAAATCTCCAGAAGCTGCAGTGTATTCAGAACAACGCTGCTCTTCATGAGGATGCGCAAATACGACACCCCATTCTAAAATCACTCCACTGGCTTCCCGTCTCGCTCAGGATCTAGTATAAGATCTCCCCCCTTACTCTCCAGTGCATCCATGGTGACACACCCATCTATCTCAAGGAACTTCTCACCACACAAACATCCTCCTTCAGTTTCTCTGTATCTTCTTAAAACTCCCATGACAAAACTCCTTACTATGGCAGATCGGGCCTTCTGCTCAGCAGCCCCCAGTCTGTGGAATGCTCTCCCTTACTGTAGATGCTTTTAAACATGGTCTTAATACCCACCTTTTTAGCAGAGCTTTTTATTGATATGATTTATTCTTATTTTTTTTCCAGTTTTATTTTTTTTATTGTATTTATTTTATTTTGTTGTTGTTGATGATTGTTTAAAATCTGTGGCACTTTGAGATTTTGTTTAATAAAAAGTGGGTTACAAATAAAATGTATTATTATTATTATAATTTTTACTATAGCTGGAACTATTCCATGTAACAAAACTTAAAGCCTTCCCCTACAACACTGGTGGGGGGGGGGGGGTGAAGATGAGAAAGAGTTTAAGCTGTTTTGATTTAAGGTGAAAAGTGTTCAGCTGACTTACCAAGAGAAAACACGTTACCTTCAAATTATTAAGTAATAAACTTGATGCATACTTGAAAAAAATAAGTTATAGGAACTTGAAAATTCCATATAACTTATTTTTTTCAATAACATATTATGTTTATTAGGGCTGTGCAATGCTGAAGAAGAATGCGATATGCAATGCCTTGTTAAATAATGCGATATTCGGTATGCGATACAATATTGCTTTAAGTGTGTATCTATTAAATTTATTAAATTATATTAAAACAATTATTTAAAGGCCCACTGAAATCAAAATTGAATTTGTTTAGCTTTTAGTATGACTGTGTTAGCCTTTAAGTTATGAATAAGCTGGTGTGTTCCAAAACAATGATAACATTTGCATTTAGGAGATATAAGCATTCAAAATTTACAGTCTCTCACTTCCGTTAAAACGAATCACAGATTTTGATGACGTCATAGCAGACTTCACTTTCTCATCAAATCTTCTGTCCAATCAAAATGCTCTCTGGAATCTAAAGCCCGCCCCCTAGACTGCTGAAGCTGCGGCTGAAATCGGTAATTTGTTCGATTGAGTGTAAATATGCTTTCAGTTGAGGCGAATGAACTCTGTTTTTACATTCGTTTCACACCGCGGCAGCACGAACATACCCACACACCAACGGCTCTGGTCTAAGTTTAGACTACAGATGCATCGGACCCATTTGAATTCTGCACAGAATCAATGCAGCATTTCAAGGCGATATGGCAGAGATTAATGATGATAAACGGTTAGAGGAAACTGGCTTTACCAAACAGAAAGGCTCTAGTTAAACTGTGTATTAACAAATATTAACGAAACGCTATTGGCTGTTTAAAAAAAGGGGAGGAGCTGCTAACAGCTGGAGCCGTTTCAGGGGAAATCACGTCAACACATTGTATAATGTGGCGTGTTTCAAGGCACTTCAGTGGGCCTTTAAAAACTGAGAATGATACCATTTGTGTTTTACATTCTTTCTGTGAAAAGAAAGCATCGCTACAACTTCTGAAAGTGGCCAGCAGTGTCACAAATCTGACAATTGTAACATCAATGTAAACAAACACAAAATGTAATGCAAATATTTAAATACCAAACATTCTTTGCTTGACTTGATAATATGTAGTTATATCAACGTAAAACTTTTGGGTGAACTAACCCTTTAAACAGCACTGACCTGTTTCATCTGACTGCTGCAGATTCATTTTGCCGTTGATAGTGTTGCTATTGAATCAAAAATTTTAATCACAAACCGCTTCGAGTATAACGTCACTGGTAACGTGCATCTCTTCTAACAGCAGTTATGGCATGAATGCAGCATAATCTTGTGTTGGTTCAATCAGCAGGAACTGCTGTTTCAAATGTGGTGCTCGGTGACTGACGTAACCTTGCATAGCATGAAATGTGCTGAAGATGTGTGATGTCTGTGCGAGCTGGTGCATGGAGGTATGAAAATACATATAGGTTGACAGGCAGGTAGGACTTTCGGACAGAATGCGATGATTGGACTAATTATTTTATGATCATATGCCATCCACAGACAATATATTTACATACATTTACTTACCTTAGTGATTGCTATCGGGATGTGAAAGAGAAATGTTTCTGGAACCAGGAACATTTGGCTTTAAGATGGCTTAGTTACATCAATTATCCACTGCGGAAATGAGTTTCCTTTGTTTACTGCCCAACTTAAGGGATAAACACTGAAAAGGCCATGAAACTTCCCTTTATTTACATTTACAGTTTACAGTGAATGTAGACTAAATACTTTAAAATTTTCAGTCTGAAGTTCTAAGAAAGTACAAAGTCCATCATGTTTGAAAGTTTTAGAAGGATTAGGAAGTCATCGCAATTACTCTCTTTCTTAAAATAGTCAAGTTTTGAAACTCAGCTTAGACATTTTACGCAGTCATAATAAAGATGGTATTGCTTTAAAAGGAGCAAATCCTTATAGCATTACATATTCTCTTGCAGCAGCTGTTGATCTTGGCTTTGGTTTTTGGATAATGCAATAACATTGTGTCAGTTAGACCAATGAAATGATCTATATCAAATCCAATCCATTGCCTGTGTTGAAAATAAAGTTACATTTAGAGTTTTTTAACCTGAATTTGAGGTCCTGCATACCATCTAACTCTCTGTTTTCTCTCTCTGGGTTAAGATTTGTGACATAAGAAAGGTTTTTCACGTTTTCTTTTTGCATTTCTCATATAGAGGGTTGGAAGTTTTCTGTGTTCTACAGTATTGACATTGACCTCTATCAAAAAGGGAATGAACAGGCTTTTGCTGTTTGCCGTTTCAACATAGAATGCTTTTTCATGTAGTTCATACAATTTTATGGCTTCATTCCTCTTATTTCAAGCAAATGATTTGGTTATAAAGTTAAATAACCATATAACCTTTATATATAAACTTGATCCAAACCAGGCACCAAAACAGAAACCAGTCGTAATTCCTAAACCAGTGTGTGTGTGTGTGTGTGTGTGTGTGTGTGTGTGTGTGTGTGTGTGTGTGTGTGTGTGTGTGTGTGTGTGTGTGTGTGTGTGTGTGTGTGTGTGTGTGTGTGTGTGTGTGTGTGTGTGTGTGTGTGTGTGTGTGTGTGTGTGTGTGTTGGGGGGGGGGGGTGTTCTGTAAAAGTGTGTGAAAGTGGTTTCTGTCCTTTTTGATCAATGTAATGCATTCTTGCTTTTTCCAGGATTTTTTGTTTTGTCATTTCTTTAAGTTTTTTTTTTTCATTTGTCTTCAGTCTTGTTAAATGTATGGGGTGATGTATTTCTAACACATGAAGGCCACCCATGCAGAGAGTTCATGTTAAAAGAAAGGATCCAAGTCAAGATGTTGACCATATGGTGCTGTAAACTGTTCTAGATTAGGGGAGGCACTGACTGACTGGAGATTATCCTCCCTCTCTTAGTCACTCTTTGCTATCGTTCTGTTTTTACTGAAAAAGTCACCCAATGGTTTGCCAAAGTAATTTTCATGCCTAATCAACTAGCTGTGATTTATGTGGTGCTAAGAAATTCTGGGCAATCTGATGTTTTCTCACAGTTAAATATAGCTTTTTTGTTTTGCGGCAATTTTTAATTAAGATGCACAGACCAAAACAGCATATTTTGTACCAAATGGATTGTGAAAAGTAATTAACTTTTGTTTTATGTGTCTTTGAGTGCAGAAAAATGCTGAATGTTTTGACATTTAAGATATCTTTTAAGTCAGAGGAAAAATTTAAACAAACCATTTTTTCTCAGTGACATGTAGGCCTACTCAGGCAAACTTTTTTACTGTCTGCATTTGATGCACTGTAGACTTTAATGTCCAACTTTAATGGTCAGGGTTTGTCTGTGGTCTGGAGTGAAGGGAAGGGGGGCTTCTATGATAGACTGTAGCCTTGTAGCATAGCCTATAGCCTAATAAAAGATAATGAATTTCAAACTTGAACCAAACATATTTTATTCAAAGATCAACAGTCTGTTAGTCTTTAGTCTGCCACAAAAAAACACTAGCCTACTTTAAAATCATAAACTGAAATGTTATTATGAAAAGAAAAAAACATAATGACTGTTGTAAGTAAGATGTCAGCACCGCCTACAGTATTTTTCAGGATTTAGAAATGCTGCAGTCCATGAGCACGAGCAGCCGTCGGGGGCTGGTTGCAGCCAGAACGCCTCAACCTTCGCAGACATATTTGAATGTTTATCAGACAATAACTAGGCTACTCAAGATTTTGCTTTAGTGTAATTTTCGGGACAATTAGGGCCATAATCGGGATTCGGGACAACAGTGTAGATTTCGGGACCCTTGTGTCCCGGTCTCTTTTAGACTGGAGAACGTTTATTATTAGAAGTAAGTTAGTGGTACAGGTAGGCACCGCGTAATGAATGAAGTAAGAATTGTTTTCTTTTTAACCGGTTCTTTGAAATGAACTATTTGAAGGAACCGATTCGTGGAAATGAGTCGGACGGCGGCCGCTCGGAAAGCGAATGAATGACGTGTCGTGACAACAGCAGGACACGCCCATCGCATCCGGAAGTACTGCGGGCTTGAGCATTTGTTTTGCTGTCATAATAGCAAGTTAAAGCGTTGTGTGTTCGCACCTTATTTAGATTAACTACTTTTGAAAGCTCCTTGAAATGATTATTTTTCAGTCTTGCCTCATTTTAGTTCGGAGTTAGAGGTCGGGAAGTTCACGTAACGAGAACAGCTCAAGAAAGAAACGCAAATTCTCGGAAGGAACAGCAACCTATAATGAAGAACAGGTTAAAATGATTTGCCATATACCCGATAAACGTCTTTAAACATCAATCATGGATAGTACAGCTCTTGAACTCGATGCTGTTAAATTTGCTAAATCAGCTGTACTGCATGATCAGCAGGGGAAATACAATGAAGCTGTTTTCTACTATAAGGTAAGCTAACATTACACGCTCTCCTTTTTTGACATTAAAAGCTGATTTAATATAATATTTGCTTTAACCTTTCTGAAAAGGCTTTATTCTTTAAAAAAAAAAAAACGTTCCACACATCTGTCTACACACTCCATGTAAATCTGTTATTAAACAATTTCCACTTTGTGCTGGATGTTCTGTAAAACTCATATTTGATCATATTGTATTTTGGGTTCTGATTAGGAAGCTGCCCAGGCTCTCATCTATGCAGGTATGGCTGGATCCAAACTAGAGAGCATTCAAGACAAGGTGAACGAGTACCTGGACAGAGTACAGACTCTACTCAGTGCCGGTCAGTTTACATGAACCACTACAAACATGATCTCATCAAAAATCCGTTTTCATCTATTAATACTACCTATCAAGATTTACGCCTTTTAAGTTGATTCTATAGGCTGAGTTTTGACTGTTTTTCTTTGTGGTCAACAAAAAGTGAAACCTCCTCCTCCGTATTGCAGAAGAAAGAAATGATGCTCATATTTTCCACAGCCCAACCTCAAGGTTGCTTAGATCATACCTTATTCGAAAGTGGTGACTAATGCAGCAACTGGAAATCACAAATGAATGCTGTCGGGTTTTTTAATTCACAACCAAATTGAATTCTCTTCCTTGTTCTGTCTGTGTGTGTTATGTCATTTGAGAACAACCTAATGTTTGAGTAATCAACATTAATTTTCTGTATTTAATTACTCACCTTTAGGTTGTTCTAAAACTTTCTTCAGTGAAAACAACAACACATTTTTTTAAAGGATTTGTACTGGTTGGTCTTTTCCAATCTCTGAATGATGAATGGGCTCTGGCTTCAAAATTGATGTGTTCAAGCTCCAAAATTAATGCAGATTCACCATAAAAGTTTCACAAAGTGATATGCGCTCTATTCCAAGTCCTTAGGAACCATTTGTAGAATTTAAAGATCTATTAACTGATTATCTTCGTCATTTTTAGTTAACCCTCCCAGTTTCTGAAAACCAGCAGCATTGTCATACTTACATAATTGTCATAATTGAACATAAATAGAAATATCAGAGGAAATATAACTTGAATATTCTAATGGAGGGCTTCTAAAGAAACTAAAAAGTTTGACAACCGTTGTTTTGAATTTGTTCACATGGAGAATTTTGGCAGATATTACGATTTTTTGATAATGCAACCTAAATTGCTTTTTTTCCAGAATGTTCAGAATGTAGTGCACATGTCTTATGGGTCAGTTTTATTGTGCTTTTAAATACATTTTGAAGCTTGCAAGCTTAAAGGTGTAGTGTGTTAATTTTAGCGGCATCTATCGGTGGGGTTTTGAATTGCAATCACCTAACGCTCACCCCTTCCTTTCAAAGGACATAGAGAAGCTACGGGGGCCGACACAGGATAAAAATTCCGTCGGAGAGAGCAGAGAGTGACTAGCGCTTTGTAGAAAGGTTTGCACAATGGCGATTTCGCTGTAGGGTTCCCGTGGTGTATGTAGATAGAAATGGTTCATTCTAAGGTATTAAAAACAACGGTACTTTATGTTCTCTTTCATCATCTCATTTCGAGATCCACCTATGGGAAGGGCATCCGTACCCGACCTCTTCAGAAGCATCCAATTGCACCAAGTCTGACAAGGCAGGCAGGAGCGCGCAGCCAATGCCCAGTAAGGCCCCACCCCTTATCTGCGGGCATATATAGGCTGCATACACATACATATTTCCTCTGATATTTCTATTTATGTTCAATTATGACAATTATGTAAGTATGATAATGCTGCTGGTTTTCAGAAACAGGTTACGACAGTAACCTATTGTTTTTATACTCCACTTAAAATATAATTATCTATATTATATTGCATTTATGTCAATAGACCTTATAAATAATACACACTGCACCTTTAATTCATTGTAATTGCTTTGAAAAGACCGACCAGTACAATTCTTCATAATTCTCGTTGTGTTACTGTGTACAGAAAGGAAGTCACATGGGTTTGTAACAACATAAGGGTTGAGTAAATAAAGGCACTGATTTTTGGATGAACTATTCCTGTAAGGCCTATCTCTGTTAGAACCCCTCAGTTAACTGACTGAATCTCTGTGATCAGTTCAAGCACAGAGCAGTGACCCTCTGAAGAGCAAGCACCAGTTGGATCTGGAGAGGGCGTACTTTCTGGTGACACAGGCTTTTGAAGAGGATGAAAAGCAAAACGCGGATGAGGCCATTGAGCTCTACACTCAGGCTGTGGAATTGTGCATTCAAGCGGTGAGTCATCACATAAGGAGAAAGCGCATTAGTTTTCAAAAGTTTGAAACTTTTATTTGGAAAGGACACATTCATTTGATCAAAAAAGACAGTAAAGACTGTTTTTTATTCCAAATAAATGTTCTTTTTAAGTTTCCATTCATTAAAAACCCTGAACATTTTTTTCAGTTTCAAAAATATTGGGGGGAAAACAACTGTTTTTAATATTGATAATAATAAGAACGGTTTCTTGAGTACGAAATTAGTATAATTTCTGAAGGATCATGTGACAATGAAGAGTGAATTAAGGGGGGGGGGGGGTGCTGTTTCATGCATACTGAGCTTTTTACACTGTTAAAGACTTCATCCTAAACATAGACAAAGTTTCAAAAACTAATGTTGGACGTTTGATGGAGTATTTCTGTGTCAAAAATACTCCTTCCGGTTTTTCACAAGTTTCGGAGAGTTTTTTCCGAGTATGTCTCAGCTTGATGTCGATAGAGTGGAAGGTCCTTGTATGGGCCGTACGGGCTCTTCTCCCGGTAGGGTGCGCGCCCGTGACTAGAGCGAGAGAGGAAATGCACGCCCATAAACACTCGCTCAGCTGCAGATCCAGTCGTCCGTGAACACTTATGTCATTATAGTCCGCGCCGCGCTCCACTTTATTCCTATGGGTGACATCAAGCGACTTCAACGCTTCAGCACAGCATTCCGGGAAGGCAGCACTGCATTTGGACCGATTTGAACGCAGAAATGACGGGAAGCATCGCAAAGTGGATCTCCACACTCCAAGAAGTGTGTTTTTGACGGAGCGGTCCCAGCGATAAAGGTTCGGTCCTGCTTTGGAAGCAGCCGGTGAGTAAAACTGCTTCAAATGTCTGTGCTGTTGCTTATCGTCGCGTGAGTAAACATCAGTAAACGACACGATCGTGTGCTTCGTCATTCAAATGCGCTAACGGACTTCATTGCTGTTCTATGTATAACGTTACACTAGTCTGACTTGCTAAACCGTTTTGCTTGCTACTGCTAAGGTTTAGTCGCATACAATAGTCCATAAACCGAATCATGTCCTCATAAACTGCGAGTAAAGACACACAAATGTTGAAAGGCCACTAAATACAGTACATACCACAGAGACGGACGTCCTGCTGTTGCTGTTTGTATTTCAGCCTCTGAATTTGATTCTGGATCATATATCTATTAGCTGAGATTGATAGCAAGGGTTTCTCCAAGCTTGAAGACGTCACCGCTTTGCGCATTCGTCATTCTTTAGCTCCGCCCACACGATACGCCTCCAGTCGCTCGTTTTTTTCCGGAAAGACTCGGTACAGCCTATATTTCTTTTATAAATATAATAAAACTAAAGACTTTTCGGAGATATGAAGGATGCAATACTACTCTATAGGTACTCAAGATTGACATGAGATTGACTGAAACTGAGTGTTTCACCCCCCCTTTAATGTCTGCTGAAAATTCAGCTTTGCCGTCACTAGAATAAATTACCATTTAAAATTATTTTAAATTGTAATAATGTAGAAATAGTAGTATTGCTGTTTTGTCGTATTTTTGGTTACATAAATGCAGGTTTGCTGAGCATTAGAGAATTGGAGCATTAGAGCATTAGAGACAAAACATAAAAAATCATATTGACCCCAACTTTTAAACATTAGTACAAAAATTGTATCAGAACTATACAGTGTTGACTCAGATACTAGCAGCAGTTCTAACGTAGAAGTAGTCAGTCTTTGCAACAGGTGGTGGTGTTAAGTTGGTTGATCTGGTTTCAAATCTCTGACTGTCGCTTATACGAGCTCCTCTGGTAATTGGAAACGGAGCCGCAGCCCTTTAATCTTTGAACTCTTTCTCTCTCCCACACAGTCCAATGAGACGTCAGATCAAGCACTACAGGGGAAACTGAAGCAGCTTGCTCGGCAGGCTCTGGACAGGTGCTTCACTGGTTAACATAGAAAATTATTAGACTCGCAACTATCACACATTTGAAAATAGAATGTTGTAAAATCTGTATGATGTACATTTTACCTATGATCTTTTGTTTTCATCTCTTTTTCCTCATCCAGGGCAGAAGGATTGAAAGACTGTCTTAGTAAACCAGCGAACCAGGACAAGCCCATCTCCTCTGCATCCAAAGGCTCAGCTCAGGTGAGGCAGTTCTTCCCGCTGGGCCCAGACTTCTCCCTCCATGACAAATCTCAGCCGGTTCGAGCAGTGCAGTCCAGTGAGCCGCAGGGTCAGCGTTACACAGCGGAGGAGATCGAGGTGCTCAGGTAGGCTCAGAGCAAACATGATGTCAGATATTTAATTATGATCATCAATTATCAAATGAGTTATTTTCTTCTATAAAGCAGTTCTGCAAAAATTGTCATCATCTAGTTCAGTTCAGTTCTCATACAACAACAGCAGTACAATATTAAGCATTACAATATTAAGAATAATAACTTGTGGCATTTAAAATGATTACTTTTAGGTTTTAATGACTCATTTTTATTATTGGATAAAATACTATATGCATTTTAATATTACTTTTAATTTATTGGTTATCAGGCTTAAAATGAAAAATGAGTATTGGCTTATTTATATTAGCCACTCTTTTTAAATAATTATTTTAACAATGCATATAGAAAAAATAAATTTGATCATTTAAATTATAATATTTTTTTCCTTTTTCCTTTCCTGTGTGTGTGTGTGTGTGTGTGTGTGTGTGTGTGTGTGTGTTTTGTAGAAAGACCTCCAAGATAAATGGAATTGAATATGTTCCATTCATGAGTGTTGACCTGAGGGAACGCTTTGCTTTTCCTGTTCCATTCTCGTGAGTATTTATACTTTTTGAGTGGGATTTTATACAAGTTCACTCACACCCACTGTACTCTGCTACATCTGTATTTTTCTTTGCACTTGCAAAATTGGGGTCAGTAAGATACATAAAAAAGGGACATTAAATCAGGGTGTCCACGGGGTTTTAAAAAGTATTAAAAAGTGATAAATCCAAATTGTCAAATTTAAGGCCATTAAAAGTGTTAAATGTGGCCTCAGAGGTATTATTTTTTTCCAAATTAGTATTATTTTTTCAGACTATCAGGTGTCCTATTCTGATTGAAATTCTATCTGCGTTCGTGTTAGTTCGTTTAAATATGGGCTTTAGCATATCTGGGCACATAATCAAAGATCTTTCGTCTCCGTCTCAACGTATGTTTGATGCTGACGTCATATTCAGTGGTCGTTCGGCATCATCTCAGAACACTGCGCGCTCAACAGAAGTGGCTGGCTTACGTTTTATTTTAGACTTGCTTCAATGCATATCTTCAGCGACTATCCTCATAAGAGCAATCTTAAATTATTTATATATAGTCTAAAATGAACAAAAAGAGTTGTGAGAGAATGAGGCGCGATCCATAGACAGTATATAAACAGTGAGATCCGCGTGTCTGTCTGCTCTTAAAGGGACAGCAGCCAATAAAGCTTCCTGTCAGTAAAGTTAAAGAACAAAGGGAACAGAGAAAGTGACTAGCTGCTCTTGACTAAATAACTTTTGTAGCTTTAATAAGGATTAACTCTTTAATTTATAGTTTATGCAGTGCAGAAGCATATAACTTTATTAAATTTCTGTATATTTCTAATATATTAAAAACGTACAAAAACATTTCTTTTTTATTGCGATTAATTGCGATTAATCACAGAAAAAATGTGTGATTTTTCTAGTTAAAGTTTTTAATCGATTGACAGCACTAGTTTTTTGTTTTTTGTTAAATTCAACAACTTACAGTTATAGAAATGTAATATTTGGCTCAGGTTTTGTTGTTGGAAAAAAAACACTAAATAATTTAATTGTTGAATTATCAATTATTAATGTAAATCAAATGTGTGTATGCAGTAATGCTTCTCCTTAACCAACCTTTGTGAATGTTGAGATCTATTTTACTGTGTCTGAATGATAACTTCTAACAGATTTCCTCCTGGTGTCGATTCTAAATCTATTCTTTTTTGTATGTTATATATGTCAAAATCTGTGTAAATAATAGAAAGGTCGCTGATTAACACTTGCAATTCAGTGTCGTAATGGTTTTAAAAAATATTCTGAAGGTAGTAAAAGAGGTATTAAAAAGTAGTACATTTAACTTAACGATTGCTGTATATACCCTGTTAAATTGATCAAAATTGACAGTAAAGATATTTATAATGTTACAGAAGATTTCTATCTCAAAAAACATCAATAATAATAATATTTAACAAAATTACTTTACTGATTACTAAATTTTTTTACTGTATTTTTTATCAAATAAATGCAGCCTTCATGAGCATAACAGACTTCTTTAATGTAATTAACTTCTTACTGATCCCAACTTTTGAGCGTTAGTACTTTAAGAACACTAGTCCTATGCAACAAGTAAAATGTGGCATAGTCAAAAGACCTCAGTGGCATGATTGTGTTTATACGTAGGGACAAATGTGGGAAACTGGCTCTGTCGCCGAAGCAAAAAGCCATATTCTCACGTTGGGTTCGTCCTGATGATATCTGCAATAACCCCACCATGATCTTCACTGTGTCCAGCTTCAGCATCAAGCAGGTCTCACTTTATGGATCATTCACTAAGCTTGCTTCTCATTAAAACTTTGCCAGTCTGTTAACTGGAAACAAACCAATAGTTATAGTCTATAGTTTAAAGCGGTTTTGTCATTCAAAAAACTCTGTTGTTTGTTTTAGCTTGCATAATTGTTGGTTCATTTGCTCATGTTCGCAGACGGTTGTGTCAGACTGTTCCTTCGTTGCGTCATTGGCCATCAGTGCAGCATATGAGAGACGCTACAGCAAAAAGTTAATCACAAGGTACAGCGATGTTTTACTAATATTTTGACTCATGTGTTACTGTAACCCTTGGATTATCAGGCTGCTTTTTGGGTTGCTCATAGACTGAGTCAAGCTTGTAAATGTCAGGTGTCCTCAGGCCGAAATGTAAACAATTCCTGAACAATAACCTCTAATTTCCTGAAATTTTAATAAATTATAACTAGAATTCAATGGGAGGTTCCCATAATTCTATAAAATGTCTGTTTGTGTTTGTATGTAGCATCATCTACCCTCAGAACAGGAAGGGAGAGCCAGAGTATAATCCTTGTGGGAAGTACATGGTGAAGCTGCACATTAATGGTGTCCCGAGAAAGGTGCTCAATCCCACGTGCCAAAATAAACAGCCTTTTATACGTTGCCTTCATCATTGTTTGAAGATGAACAGGTTCTTGAGACTATTGTTATAGTTCAGCTGCGTGTTTCTCTGTCAGGTGATCATTGATGATTTCCTACCCGTGGACCGCAATGGCGAGCTGCTTTGCTCCTATTCCAGTAATCGCAATGAACTTTGGGTGTCGCTCATTGAGAAGGCCTACATGAAGGTCATGGGAGGATATGATTTCCCAGGCTCCAACTCTGTGAGTGCACTTCAGACTCAGATGCTGCTCTAAACAAAACATTTCTGTCACAAAGTCTCTATTGCTCACCAAGGCTGCTTTTATGCAATCAAAAATACAGTAGAACTGAAATATTATTACAACTTAAAATTAATATATAGTATCTTCATTTAAAAAAAAAAGTAATTTATTCATGTTAGAGCAATGCTGAATTTTCAGCAGCCATTCCTCCAGTATCACATGATCGTTCAGAAATCATTCTAATATGCTAATGTTGTGCTCAAGAAACTTTTTTGATCAATGTTGATGACAGTTACACTGCAAAAAAATTCAGGTCTCCAACTGAAAATGTTCTAGTGACTGGTCACATCTAATTTTTTCATTTGGCCAAATTTAATTTTTGTTAATTATATTGCATCAATTCACAGAAATTCAATTTTGCCAACTGAAAAATTTAGATGAGATCAGTCACTAAAAATGTTTTATCTGGAGACATAATTTTTTTTACAGTGTATGCTGCTTAATATATTTGTGGCATATTTTCATGATTCTTTGATAAGTAAGAAGTTCAAAACAATAGCATTTGTGTGAAATAATATAAATCCTTTTAATAATTATAAATGTCTTTACTGTCACTTTTGATTAGTTCAGTTGCGTCCTTGCTGATTAAAAGTGTTTATTTCTGTCATTAATCATACTGACCCCAAACCTTTGAATGCTTGCGTACTATTGCGTGTACTATTTGGTATAATTAAACACTAACAATACTAATACACACTAAAGTCAATCATTTTACATGCTGCAATTTATGCAGCATGACATTTTGAAAATATATTCTGCATTATTCTAAATGATACACGTTTTTTCCCCCCTCATGTTTTTCATTTGTAGAATATCGATTTGCACGCTCTCACTGGCTGGATCCCAGAGCGTATTGCTATGCATTCAGACAATCAGTCATTTAACAAAGATGACACTTTCCGCATGCTTTACCAGAGGTAAGCAGAAGCACACATTCACAGTACACACTATCCACTAGATAGTGAAAACTGAACACTGAGGTTTCTTTAGATTTTGTAGTATGTAGCTACTTAAGTACTTCACTGGCCTTGTTCCACTTGCCTGTCTTGATTCTGTGCATAAATATAAATGTATATTATAGAGTTATTTTCATATTATTTATATTAATTACTGCTGTCAAAATTAGTGCATTAATTCACGCGAGTACGTTTTTTCAGTTTAACGCATACATTTTTTTTAACGCAATTAATGCAGCATCCGTTTTTTTCTATCATCCTTTGGCTAGCATTATATTATACTGTATGTTCATGCTCTTATTAATGCAAATGCTTTTAAACCATTTAAGCGCAACAAGTAAAAAGAGAGAATGCACTGTCTGTGAATGCCCCAACACACATGACGCACAGAAAGACACACTCCAGTATCATGCGCACAGACAGCGTGACAGAATAGATTTCTCTTTTAATTCAAATTAACTTATAACAATCTTCACATAAACCCATTAAAACAAATGTCATATTAACTTGTGCCTTCCTATCTGTTAGAAATTGAATACATTTTTAAACAATATAATACCCAGAATTATGCCCATATTATGCCCCAGTATTTTTAAAGCCAAATTAATGTTGAAATTGATAGATTTCAATTGTACTGTAATGTTATCATTACAACAAATATTTAAAATATACTGTCTTTTTGTGTCTACATTCATTTGGAAATTACTACAATATAAAAATATATATTTTTAAAAGTGATTTAATTAGTTGTTTTTAATCACTTCACAGCACTAATTTTAATATAGTATGTATAAAATAAAAAGCTAATTCAAAATATTTATATTTTATAATTTTTCTAATTAGTTTAATTTTTAAATCAGTTTGAGTTTTAATCATCATAACTTATTTTATTTTAGGTAGTTGCCAATGCAACATTTTTTTAGCTAATGCTTCAAGCTTTATTTCAATCACCAATTTAAACATTTTTTAAATATACTTTCAGTTTTAGTTAACAGATCTATTCTGTCAGGTTTCACAGAGGAGATGTTCTCGTCACCACGGCGACAGGGGTTATGACTGAGGAGGAGGGGGAGAGGTGGGGTTTAGTGCCCACACATGCTTACGCTGTCCTAGACATCAGGGAATACAAGGTGATCTTCATGTGCCCTGGTCTATGTTAAATATCTTCTGCTTAGAGGCGTCTCATGACTGCAAAAAAAATCATCATCTCCTCCTTGTTCTCACAGGGTAAACGCTTCCTCCAGCTGAAGAACCCGTGGAGCCATCTCAGGTGGAAAGGTCGCTATAGTGAACGTGACGAAAAGAACTGGACACCAGATCTTCTCAAATATCTAAATTTTGACCCCAAAACCGCACAGAAGTTTGACAATGGTAAGCTAGTGCTAAACAAACAATTAGAGATGCACTGATATTGGCAGATTAAAACTATAATTTTCACTATCAGCCATTGGCTGATTGTTTAAAAACAGCTGATGATCTGGGCCAATGGTATCAACTGAGACTGTGTGTGTGTGTTTAAAGAAAATGTTGAATCTTGTGTAATGAAGTGTAATCTTTTCAATTCTGTCCATTTTATCAGAAAATTCTAATAATAAATGCCCTTTGGATGCTCCTAAATGTGATGTGGCGGATCGCTGTAGTGCCTCAGTTCAAGCGGCTGAGCGGAGTGCGGGTCATCTTTCTTTAATGAAGTTATATCTCAAAAAACATGCATGAAAATCAAAATGTATGTTGAAAGATACAGTGCAAATTACTAAAATCCAAATCATGACTCATGTAATCACTTAATCAGTGTTTCAACCACGGAAAGACATCTGAGGGTTACAGTTTGTTAGTTAGCAATAAAGTGCCGATAAATACCTTACATGTGCAACTGAGTTGTAAACAAACATTTGGGTGTTATTAGCCTATTATATCTGAAAATAAATAGCAGTTTAATATAATAACTTTGTTGTTTATTGCAACCAATGTGTACCAAATAAAAGGGTTCTCCGTATAGGTTGCAGTATTATTTGCGAGAGGTTTTTTTCCCATAAGAAATATCAAACTATCAGCATCGGCTGATATAATTCTGAATAATCGGTTATCGGTATCGGCTGAGAAATGTAGTATTGGTGCATCTTTACTAACAATGACACAAGACAAATGTAAAGTTCTTATTCATCTGTGTGTTTTATTTTTAAGGGGTGTTTTGGATCATCTGGGAAGACTTGTGCCAGTATTACGATGTCATCTACTTGAGCTGGAATCCAGCACTGTTCAAAGAATCCTCCTGTATACACAGGTACGACTCCTTGTTTCATCATTCATCAGTAGTATGGCTTTGGTGTCTGATTGGCTATATTTAGGCTGTGGGAAAAATTGGCCCACATTCTTTTGCTCATATGTGACTCAGATCTGGGCTTTTTTTTCATAACATTTCAGCACATTTGGTTCACTTCTATATTTGGACCTAGATCAGATACAGGTCTGATGTTTCGCAGTGTGACCTCTTCTGAACAGTCATATTGAAATTAATGCGTCTTTTACTCTGTGTCTGCACTGACAGAAGTTACTCTAAATATTTTGCACTATTCTTTGGTCATTAGGTAAATATAGAAGACCGCTAATAAGGTAGACAGTGGAAGGACAGTAAGGTGTTAGAAGTCCTAAGGATTATAGTGACAGCTCTATATACCGTAAGCAAACCTTTAGGGATTGTATCGTAAATATTTAAATATTATCGAGAATTGCGAGTTTATATCCCACAATTCTGAATTTTCTTCTCAGAATTGGGAAATATAAACTTGCAATTGCAAAAAAAAAAAACTTAATTAAAAGAGGAAAAAGTCACCATTGCCTTTTTTATGATAATTGATGGCTCGATGGGTGGTTGAAACAAGCTTCCATACAAATCTGACCACTTTTTTTTTTAATTATGTGAACAGTCAAAAAAAAAAGGATCTGAGCAATAAATCAAAATTGAAAACAAGTCTTAGACTTAGACATCTTATCATTTATTTAGAAAATATATGTGCATTACGCTATTGCAGTAGCTGGGATGGCAAACAGGGACCTGTGAAGGACGTCTACAGTTTGGCCAATAACCCTCAGTACAAGCTGGAGGTGCAGTGTCCTCAAGGGGGCGCTGCAGTATGGGTACTACTCACCAGACACATCACTGACAAGGTAAAACAACATATTACAGTGCAGTGCACTACAATCAGATTGAGGTTACTAGTTCTTATGATTTTATTACTTTCTCATTCAAGGATGACTTTGCTCAAAACCGGGAGTTTATTACTTTAGTAGTTTACAAGACCGATGGAAAAAAAGTCTATTATCCAGGTAAATAAACACACAATGTATCTTTTAGACATTTTTTTAAATAGTTCATTATTTACATTTTGTGTGCCCTGGTTTGTGTTTTTCTGAAGCTGAACCTCCTCCTTACATTGATGGCATCAGGATCAACAGCCCTCACTACTTAACCAAGATCAAGCTGACTAGTCCTGGAACTCACACCTTTACACTGGTGGTCTCACAGTATGAGAAACAAAACACCATCAACTACACACTAAGGGTAAGACGCAATCAAGTGTGGTGGTGGTTATATTTAAAAAATAATAATAATAATAATATTAATTTAACCATATTATTAACTGTTGTTGTGAATATGCCCTTTCCAGGTGTACTCGGTATGCAAGTTTAATTTCTCCAAAATCCCAACACCCTTCACCCACACCAAAAGAGTGAGTCCACACTTCTGCTATCACTTTTGTATAGTGTTTTGGGTGGTGGTTATTGTTGGAAGCTATTTCCAGATTGTTTAACATCTCTCTCTCTTTGTTGCTGTTGATGACTAGATAAATGGCCTGTGGAAGGGGGCCAGTGCAGGAGGTTGTGGAAACTACAAAGATAGCTTCAAGAACAACCCCATATACCAATTCAACATGGAGAAAACAGGCCCTCTGCTCATCGAACTCCGCGGCTCAAGGCAAGACTGCTTATTTTCCCTTACTTTATTATATTTCAAAGGTAACAATGTGGGTACCAAATGTATGCCCTCAAGAATCAAAATATGATCTGATGGCCTTTATCATTTAGGAAAATATGGTATTTTTAAATATGTAATTTTCTGCATTTTCCACAAAGGTTTGCTTTGATACCTTGCATAGGTTAACTGTAAGGAAGCTGAACACTCAAAGAAAGACCGATTAATTTCAGTTGTGTTTCTGTTTTAGAATGTAATATGTGATAATTTTGTATGCCTCCATTCAAAAGTTTGGGGTCAGTAATATATATGTGTGTGTGTGTGTGTGTGTGTGTGTGTGTGTGTGTGTGTGTGTGTGTGTGTGTGTGTGTGTGTGTGTGTGTGTGTGTGTGTGTGTGTGTGTGTGTGTGTGTGTGTGTGTGTGTGTGTGTGTGTGTGTGTGTGTGTATATGTGCGTGTATGTAAGATCGTGGCCAAAACTGGTACTGCAATCACTTTCAAATTACTGTAGAGCGGTGTATCCCCTTCTCCCCCTCCCCCCGACTCGAGGTTGCCAGATAGGCTGCAGGATCCAGCAGGAAAGTTTGTAGCTGCAGCTGTGCTAACTAGAGCAGAGCTGGCAACCCGGATGCCGAAACACTACTGATTTCGTGATTGGTAGATAGGTGGAGGGTGGAGTTTCAGGCCAAAACACAACATGTCAACATCAACATCAGTTGAGGGCTGCAACAACAACTTTTAAATGACAATATCCTGGCCGGACTACTGTTGTGTCAGTGATATAAGTATTTGAAATTAACATGATTTCTTAATGTCTAGTGACATATCAGGACCATTTTATGATTAATTGAAATACATTTCTGTTAAAGAAATTAATACTTTTATTTAGCAGTGATTAATTCAATTGATCAAAAGCGACAATATGTATAGTTTCAAAAAAATGTTTAATCCACAAAAAAACATTAAATAGCACAACTGTTTTCAACATTGACAATAATAAGACTATTAAAATAAGAGTTTTTGAGCACTAGATTAGCATATTAGAATGATTTCTGAAGAATCATGTGACACTGAACTGCAGTAATGATGCTGAAAATTCAGCTCTGCCTTCACAAGAATAAATTACATTTTAAAATATATTCAAATAGGAAGAAAAAAAATTAAATTGTAATATCTCATAATATTACTCTTTTTTTAATGTATTTTTAAATAATTAAATGTAGCCTTGATGAGCATCAGAGACTTCTTTCAGAAACATTAAGCACATCTTACTGACCCCAAACTTTTTAGTGTATATACTGCATGTTTAATGTAATGCAATATGTGATAATTTAAGTTACTAATTTCTGTATTTTGTTAAATAAGATGACTATAAAATTAATTGGTATAGCATAGCCATAAGAAGGGGGTGAGATTTCCCTTGACACCAGGAACGACATGGACAGGGCCGTGCTCTGTAATCACTTCATGCTGGAAGAAACACCTACGCACCTTCAGAGAACCCTTGTGTCTCTGAGTGTGAGAGTGTCTTCTCAGTGTTGTGAGGATGTGTGATGTAGTGTGATGTCTGTGAATATAAACGAGCTTGGCTTTCTCACTGCAGGCAGTACAGCGTGGGCTTTGAGGTGGTGACGGTTTCTACTGCAGGGGATTCTGGATCATCAGGCTCTCAGAAGAGGGGCAGTGGAGATTACCGGTAAAGAAATACTCTCTTTGTGAAAATTAGATGCTTATTTGATTGCTTTACAGATAATTATTATGTCTGAAAGCCCATTTCCATTCTCTCATATTAGGCTTATTGCATACTGAGTAGTTTACGCTTAAATATGCCTACAATGCTTTTAGAATTAGCAGCTGAAGCAGCGGGCATTATGTAACAATTTTCAATCACTAGTAGGCTAAGGACCAGATTGGGCAAATTAGCATGGAAAGTTTTGCGCGTGATCTACTGACGACACACAAATTAAAGAACAGAGACGCAGCCGATCATTTGACCAACACAATCTTCCAAGAGCAACACAAATTAGCATTTAGTTTAAGACATGCTTTTTTGGACATTAAATAATGGCGCAAATATCGGTAAATCGACTAGCTCATAGTTGATCAAGCTTCGTGATTCATTTAAATATTCTCCTCCACATAAACTTTGCACCGAAAAGGAAAACTCCTACAAAAGTATTTTTTAACGCCAAAAGAGGGTTTGCGCTGACACAAGCTGTTAGTAAGTCTGGCCCTTAATGTCGTCATATGGCCTTATTACATGCATGTTTTACGTGCCCCTATTATGCTTTCGTCAGATAATAATACCTTTCATGTAGTGTTTAATAAAGCTGTTTGTGAATGGTTAAGATCTGTAAAGTTTCAAAAATCAAAGTGGGTGATAAATTAAGTCATTGTATTAAGTCAGTAATTCCAGTCTTACTTCCTGCATGAACCTACGTAGGTTTTTAACTAATTTGCCAAATCTGCCTGCAAACAACATCTACTTTAACCCTCAAACACTGTAGTTGTAGCTGAGACTGAAAGATTTAAATTTGTGTTTGATCTCGCGCTGCTTAAGCAAATCCGCTTTGCATGCATGCCAAAAGTACGAGGACTCAAATAGATACCGATGCCGCCGTTACTGTTTGTATCACTTTGTATCAAGCACTGAGGACGCCTCTAGAGTTGAAATTCACGCTATAGACCAATCAGAACAAACTGGGCCGTCTAACCAATCAGAGCAGAGTAGGATCTCAGAAAGGGGGGTTTTAGAGGGACTGAATCTTAGTTGATCTTCGTTGTATAAACTGATTTTATATGCCAAGGTCCACAAATATGATGATTCCCATTTTGAGGAACCTCCCATTGTAAAATTTTAAAATTTGAGGTTTAAGATTTTCTCTTTCTCTTATGCTCAACAAAGGCTGCATTTACAAATACAGTAAAAACAGGGATATTGTGAAATATTATTAAAATATACTTTTATAATGTAACATGCATATAATATTTGTGATGGCAAAGCTGAATTTTCAGCAGCCATTTCTCCTGTGTCACATGATCCTTTAGAAATAATTCTGTTATGCTGATTTTAGGATTCTTTGATAAATAGAAAGTTGAAAAGAACATATTGAAATAGAGCTTTTTGTTACATTTTAAAAGTCTTGCATTCTTGCTGACCTTCTTTCATATTAGTAAAAAGGATATTTCATATCCTTCTTTCATAGTCTTTCATATTTTACTGACCCCAAACCTTTGAACGGTAAATTATAATTTCTATAACCATATAAGAACCCTGGCCTCATTCAGCAGTCCCTTGAAAACTCTTGGTATATGCATTAGCTACTGCAGAAATAGCATGCTATTATAAATGCAGGCAGGTGTTTATAATATATATATATATATATATATATATATATATATATATATATATATATATATATTATAAACATATATATATATATATATATATATATATATATATATATATATATATATATATATATATATATATATATAAAATAAAATAAATTCCTGTATACTAACAGTCATCTGACCTGCATCCTCCTGTGCGTGTGCATAGATAAAACTGCAAAGATGTGTAGATAATTCCATTTGAGCATCAGCATGCAATTGCTTGAAAAACACAGCCTCGTCTCTCAAAGAAATCTAGGTCAGACATGCAATAGTTGATCATTAGTAAAATAGTCATATGACTGAAAAACATATTCAAAGAGAAATTGTTTATCCAGTCTCATATTTATAGCAGTAGCATGGTTGTTAGCTTTGTTGATGGTCTGCATTAAATAGTTCAAAGATTAAGGCTCATTTATAATGTGTACTTTAAAAAAATCGGTTCAAAACGCTTCATTATCTTAATCCTATGTTATATAACAGAATCGGATCTCTTTATCCTCAGATGCGGTTTCTGTTATATGGAGGTTGAGAACTTCCCTGCTGGGATTTACAATGTCATCCCCACTACCTTCCTGCCAAAACAAGAAGGCCCATTCTTCCTGGACTTCAGCAGTGTCACTCCACTGCGCGTATCTCAGCTGCAATAACGGCTCGAGATCATCGGCCCACCGGATTGTTCTGCAGATTTGAGACACTGAATATGCTTTAGCCAACGCTCATTGCTCCCTATGGCATGGACACGTTCGCTTGCCAAAATAAATAAGCACCACCCACAGATGGTACCTGACATAAATTGGTTATGTTAGCGTGTGATAGATAGCGTACGACTGCTCAAGACAGTGCTATGCTCCGAGAAAGTATGTTCAATCAGCCAAAAATGCATCCCTCTTAATTCTGCAGTCCGAGGTTGCATTCAAAAACAATGATGTGTGTGTGTACACTGAACCTGAAATGACTGTTTTTCACTCAGGAGACTTGCTTTAAAGCAGGGATGTATATTAATGATGTCTGATAATAGATCAGAGGAATATGTTTCATGCACAGAAATCAGTGTCTTCATACTAAGGGCTCTTCCTCTGGTTTGTTTGCCGATGTTTAGGTAGAAAGATTATCAGTTGTAGGGCTTCTCTCTTTAGTGGGCAGAGACTTATCAAAAGAAAGAGACAGAGAGATATGCATCTATCTAAAGTATAATTTTTTAGCTTCCCCCCACCCCTGATTTGTTTATCAGTCACTTCCTACCAGCACAGAACTGTATGTTTACAGAACATAATACGATGACATGGATGTACTGGGTATTGTACAAATGCTTGAAGTTCTTCCGTCTAACATGCTTTTGATTTATGTTCATCTGCTCTGATGTATTTATTTGCAGAGATTAAAATGAAGGTGTACATTTCATCAGACATCCCATTTTTTAAACAGATTACACAAACATGTTTTATTATATAACATGAACTAACTTTTTACAGAATTTATTCTTCTTGGTTAATTTCTAGATATTTACATTCAGGGTCTAAAACTTATGCAAGCCACATGCTGCCAGTGACTGGTGAATTTACCAGCTATAAATATTTGTATTTAGCGAGCATGAAACTGCTTTCGCAGAAACAGGTGGTTAGACGCTATATCATTTTAAATAGCCTACCAGTGAAAACTGAAAAATCCCTGTACCAATTTCGATACCACAGCTAAAACTACTAGCCTAAGTAATAAACAAGTAAAATAACACTGAAAAGTCTTCACTGTATAAAACAACAGATTCATTTCTTATTAAATTTAAAAAAGTTATTCAGTCAAGAGCTGTGAATGATTTTGCTATTTATCCTTTGTTGTTTGATTAACATTAAAAACACAAACATCAGTAAAAAATATGATGACGTGACATCGATGACGTGTTTTATGGGCGGAGCATACCTGGTGGCAGTTCTGCTGCAGTAGCACGTATGGAAGCCACATAATGAAACAATAAAAGGGTAATTTCGAGTTTATATCTCACAATTTTTACTTTTTCCTTGCATTTCCTTTTCCTTCATATTCTGGCTTTCCCCCTCAGAATCTGAATTGTGAGAAGCCTAAAAAAATGTTATGTTTAAATGTTAGCTATATAATACGTTATAGGTTTAAATATTTCATGCTGTAACTGTAAAACTATGTATGGATGCTTGTTTCCATCCCATAACAAACAAAAAAACGTGACGTGTCGCAATTGTGAGTTATAAAGTCCGAATTGTGATATATAATCTCACAATGCTGTCTTTTCCCTCTCAGAATTGTACTTTATAACCCGCAATTGCAAGTTTATATCTCAATTCTGAGAATCTTGCAATTCTCACTTTCTATAGATCTCGCAATTTGGAGAGAAAAGAAAAGAAAAAAGGTTTTATTGAATTATTTTTTCAAATGTTTTATTTTGTGACAGAAACAAGCTTCCATAATCATGGCCCTATGAACGCCATACAGGTGCTGGTCATATAATTAGAATATATCATCAAAAAGTTGATTTATATTTCACTAATTCCATTCAAAAAGTGTAACTTGTAAATTAGATTCATTCATTACACACATTCTGATATATTTCAAATGTTTATTTCTTTTAATTTTTATGATTATAACTATATAAATTGATGATTATAACTTATAACAACTAAGGAAAATCCCAAATTCAGTATTCTCAGAAAATTTGAATGTTACTTAAAACCAATGCAAAGAAAGGATTTTTAGACATCTTGGCCAACTGAAAATTATGAACATAAAGTATAAGTATGTACAGCACTCAATAGTTGGACTCCTTTTGCCTGAATTACTGCAGCAATGCGGTGTGGCATGGAGTTGATCAGTCTGTGGCTCTGCTCAGGAGTTATGAGAGCCCAGGTGTTTCTGATAGTGGGTCTTCTGCATTGTTGGGTCTGGCGTATCGCATCTTCACAATACCCCATAGATTTTATATGCAGTTAAGGTCAGGCGAGTTTGCTGGCCAATTAAGAACAGGGATACCATGGTCCTTAAACCAAGTACTGGTTGCTTTGGCAGGGTGTGCAGGTGCCAAGTCCAGTTGTAAAATGAAACCTGCATTTCCATAAAGTTGGTCAGAAGCAAGAAGCATTAGGTGCTCTAAAACTTCCTTGTATATGGCTGCGTTGACCTTGGACCTCAGAAAACACAGTGGACCAACACCAGCAGATGACATGGCACACCAAACCATCACTGACTGTGTAAACTTTATGCTTGACCTCGAGCAACGTGGATTGTGCGCCTCTCCCCTCTTTCTCCAGACTGGGACCCTGATTTCTAAAGGAAAGGCAAAATTTACTTTCA
Source organism: Pseudorasbora parva (assembly GCF_024679245.1). NCBI lineage: Eukaryota > Metazoa > Chordata > Actinopteri > Cypriniformes > Gobionidae > Pseudorasbora > Pseudorasbora parva. The sequence goes on along the minus strand of NC_090178.1, from coordinate 13,597,094 downwards.
TCAAAGAACATAACTTTGGACCACTCAGCAGTCCTTTTTGTCTTATACCCAGGCGAGACTCTTCTGACGCTGTCTGTTGTTCAAGAGTGGCTTGACGCAAGGAATGCAACAGCTGATACCCATGTCTTGCATACGTCTGTGCGTAGTGGTTCTTGAAGCACTGACTCTAGCTGCAGTCTACTCTTTGTGAATCTCCCCTACATTTTTTAATGGGTTTTGTTTCACAATCTTCTCCAGGGTGCAGTTATCCCTATAGCTTGTACACTTTTTCTACCACATCTTTTCCTTCCCTTCGCCTCTCTATTAATGTGCTTGGACACAGATCTCTGTGAATAACCAGCATATTTTGCAATGACCTTTTGTGTCATCAAAGGTTTTAATGGTCATCTTTTGGATAGCTGTCAGCAGTCTTCCCCATGATTGTGTAGCCTACAGAACTAAACAGAGACAATTCAAAGGTCTTTACAGGTGTTTTAAGTTAATTAGCTGTTTAATTTTCTTAGATACTGAATTTGGGATTTTCCTTAGTTGTCAGTTATAATTATTAAAATTAAAAGAAATAAACATTTGAAATATATCAGTGTGTGTAATGAATGTATATAATATACAAGTTTCACTTTTCGAATGGAATTAGTGAAATAAATCAACTTTTTGATATTTTAATTCTATGACCAGCACCTTAATGTGAATAATGTAGATCTATCGTTTACATCAAAAAGCTCAAATCTCAGGTCGGCCCGAAGTGGAACGGCACTAGCTACATGTTGGAACATTACACACAAGGTTGATTATTTGACTGACTTGACTAATAATTATGCTGCAAGTATTTTATTTCAGTCTGAAAACAATTACACAAGCTTTGTAAACAACAAAAGACTAAACACCATAAATCACTTGTATACGGCTACAAGGTTTGTTTTCTTACCATCTTACCAAAATGGCAACAGATCAAAATAACTTTTTCTAACATTTGAGAAGGCAAAAAAAAGAAACAAAAGGTCACACAAAAACACAGTCTAATGACTAGACCTGAAGCTGTGCCATCTGTCGAAATCAGTGCCTCCTGCACCTGACAAGCAATGGAACATTCAGTAATTGTCTTCTTCATCAGTGCTGTACGTCCCCCACCGAGACCCATCAAATAATTCCTGTAAGCCTTCTGCCCCCCCTCAGAACAGTGCACGGACAGTAGATCCAGCCTTGTATGCTACTTTCTGAACCACTAAGCCATTGTGAATCTGTCTCTATTGCTCTTTTTATATTGAAAATAACTGTTCTTTGTGTAGAGAGAGAAAAATGGAGCGGCATGCACGCAGTCCACCCATGTAGGGAAGCTCACACTTTTGGCTTGTGAAGGAAGGTGAAAGTGACCTGTACGGATCAGCCTGTTGCTGCTGCAGATCTCTGGACGACAGAGAAGGTGACTTGAGACGCAGCTGGTTGGCTTCACTTCCTCAAGACTCACCGATGCAGCGCAGTGGTTCCTCAGACGGTTTTCAGTCCTTGTTTAAGAGTTTATGAAGGACATGCAGGCGAGTCTGTTCATGCGCAGATTTCCTAATATACAGTAACTCAAACAGTTGTAACATTATACTGCCACACAAATAACTGTATTTTTCCAATGACAGTTACACTGATTTGAAAGACAACAAGTGGCAAACATCTACAGCATAACTAATCTCTTATGTATTTCTTTAGTAAAAGGAAAAGTGTACCATAACAAGTGCTAACGTCATCTTTAAGGGACTTTAGACTCTGTATATCTTAACTGGAACGTGTGGGAATGTTGATTTCACAATAGATGTATTTTATGGAGAGATTTGTCTTCATTTCAAAGCTTAACCCAGATCTATGCCCCTTCAAATGGCAGATTTGTCTCCTCAGCACATCAAGTCATGGGTTGCTTCTCACACCTGTAAGATCGAGTGATAGTTCAGTCTGAAATTTGGCAGAACATTCTAGACAGTGAGAGGAATGAGCTGGGAAGACACTGAAGTGGAGGACGAGTGGCTGCCAGTGCCTCTCGATAGCACACAGAATGTGGATGAATACATCAACGCCGGCGTAGCAGCCATTGCAGTCACATCCCGTCAAGCAGGATTGTGGATTGCTGAGCCAGACCCAGGGGGTTTCGCACAGCGTTTTTCCTGCTTTCATTTCGGCTAAGTTTTAGAGATAGCAGGCGGAAACGGCTATCCAAGCCAAAGGTTGTTTTGGTGTTGCTAATGTTATTGTTATTGAAAACGTTGTCCAGTATGGCCTCTGCACCTTCTGCTCGGTCCCCTGTAGACAATGAAGCTGATTAATCAAACAGTTATTAAAAGTGCAAAATATTATTATTACTATTTTTTACTATTATTACTAATATTACTATTATTACAGTTACGCGTTTGGCAGATGTACGTTTTTTTGCCAAAGCGACCTACGTTGTATTCAAAGTATACATTTTATTGGTTCATGCATTCCTGGGAAACAAACTTTGACCTTTCTCTACCATGCTCTACTGTTTGAGCTACAGAAATCATAAGTGTCATACATTTTAAAAACAAGTTTTATTAAAGGGGTCATGAACTCGCTTTTTTTTTAAATATTAAACTATTGTCTGAGGTCAACTTGTGACGTTCGTATGGTTTTTACATTCAAAAACATCATAACGTATAGGCTATTTTCTACAGTGGTTTTGAAGCAGTCTCCAAAACACTTAGTTTTAATGGGCGTGCCGCCCTGAAGACTTGGAAATAAACACCCACGGCTAGGATTGGAGAAGATTTGCATTTTTTAAATGAGCTTCTGCTCCCGTGAGTTCACGTGAGGGATTGTTTTGTAAGTGTCTGGAATAATTATCTGACAGGGTCCAGTCTCAAAACGTATTCATCAAACAAACACAATGATTTATCTCTCATCCACCCGTGAGTTATTTTTTTATTACTTGGCCCGCCTGATTGGTGGATATAAGCACGAACCACATGCGCGCACATGCGCACACGACGGAGATCAAGAAATGAATGTTATTTCATTATTTAAGATTCACCGGCCTGCCGACTTGCTTACGTATTGGTAGCCCGTCTGAAAAACACACAGCTCTGGGACGTTGGGCATTGCGAGCCCTGGGAGTCTGATCACGAATCAACAAATAAGGGATTCTCCAGCCTGTGACCGCGTGCTAAGGTATGCTCTGTTAGACACGTCACATACACATAATCAGTACGATCTGTAACAATGCAATACTATCGCATATAAAAACATGTTTTACTCACGCAAGTGTGTTGCACCATTCCTGTCTGATCCAATATAGAAGGCACATCAATGTGTTTTAATTTCAATTCATGTCTGCAAATCCAGTGTCGACCTGTCTTGTTTACAAATGATTATCTTGCCATCTGCGGTGTGTTTATTGCTCGGTTACGCGATGACGGTGGGTGGGGCTACAGAAGCAGCGTAAATATAGAGGCGCCGTTTCACCCTTATACATCATTGATTTGAGAGCCCCGTTTTCTGGGCCTGGTGTCTATAAAAGCTTTTCTTTTCCTAACAAGGACGTTTTCAGCTCTGAAATGTACAGGATATTCTACAACAATATTTAATTATTTAATGTACTAGGCTTATAGTACATTTAGTATATATATATATCTAATTCATATTCATGTTTAAATGAACAGCCGTGCTTTAAAAAACATAACATTTTAGAGAGTAATTTTGTTTTGCACTTATTTATGCACTGAAAAGTTATCCATCCGTGAGATTTATGAACCCCCTTACAGGGCCCAGGTGCAAGCAGGCAGGAAACTAAGAAAAATGGCATCGTCTCACAGGAGAAACAAGAACAAGCCTTAAAACAATCCCTCACATGCAACTGCAGTGTTATTTGGGTCCCATCCATCAACGCTAACGCATCTAAGAATATCTCACCTCTCTCTAGGTCGCACTCGGGGGAGGATGCGCCACTGCATTCGCTGCGTGGCCCGAGGATGGGAGACATCAGGCTAAAATCCGACAAAGAGACAGTGCTGGGCAGGTCCAGACTGCAGGGGCGAGAGGAGGGGGTGGGGGAGGTGGAGGTTGGAGATACAGAGGAAAAGGAGGATGAGGAGGAGAAAGGGCAAGGCAAGTCCACCGGGCTGTTCGACCCAGAACTGAAGCTACTGTTGGACTGAGTCTCAGAGTCTTCCTCTGACATGGCACTCGTGCTGCCGTTTTCATCCTCGTAGGACCCAGACGCCACTGCAGGAAGACAGAAAGGGAAAAAAATCAGATTCTGAAACATGTACACTGTAAAAAATATTCAGGTCTCCAAATGAACATTTTCTAGTGACTGATCACATCTAAATTTTTCAGTTGGCCAAACTGAATTTCTGTGAATTAAATTGTGTCAATTCACAGAATTTCAATTCGGCCAACTGAAAAATTTAGACGTGGTCAGTCATTAGAACATTTTAAATTGGGGCCATTTTTTTACAATGCGGCGAGACGTGACCCAAGTGTGTCTTTGCTTCAGCCCGAAGCAGTTATTTTCACACCGTTTCCAGACCGGAAGTAACTTTTTAGATTTTGATTTAAGATTACAATAGCAAACTATTTTTTCTGTTTATTAATTTGCACAAATTAATTGTTCACCCTAAGACCTGTAATATGTGCTAACAAAGTAAATAAGATAATTGATTTTAATTTCATGAGGACTTTAGAGGAAAAAGGAACTGCACTGCCTCTACTTGGCTTGGTACACAAAGACCTAAAAGGGATTGGGAAAAGGGTAGCAAAGATCTAGAATACTGAATTTACCTGAATAAAACAAAAAACTGTCACTTCTCAGTCACGATTTATGTATTCCATCAACAAAATATATATACAGTTTTTTAAATTATATTTAACCAAAAACTATTTCATGAAATTATCCTTTTCAGTATAAAATATAATCAGCTTCCCTTCACACTGGTGTTTTTATTGAAATTTTTTGCAAAGCATTCTGGGAATGGCACCTTATGATTGCCCACAATGATTCTTAAAAGGCAGCATCATTTTGCTTGCTACTCAGCATCCATGATGACTAGAGTGCTGTCTAAAATAGTATGTTGAATAAAGAGTTACTACATACATACAGGATAGTCTGGACTCACTTGATATTCCATCAGACTCCATTTTGAAGCCAGGCAAGTCTTCGCCAATGACACCATCACCCTCGGCACCCACGCCTCTCTCCCGTGGGCCTATGCATGAGGAACGTCTGCGCTCATGGATCTCATCTGAGATCATCTCCAGTTTCCTGAGGGCCGACTTATATTCCCCCTTAGCCTGCGTCAGCTTGGCCTGGAGGTCATCCACATTCTTCTTCAGTTGCTTAGGAGGAAAGGACAGGGAAAAACTGAGTTGACATTAAACAAAATATGAAAAAGAAACAAAAATGTAAACACTAAGGACATACAAATAGAGATGTATAGATTAAATTATAAAAACAACAAAATTAAGCATGACCCTATCAAAAGTTCTTAACATTTACCTCGTTTTAAGATTATATTATTGAAATATTATAAAATTACAACAAATCTTTTTTTCAGCGTGTGCTTATCATGTAGCACTTATCATGATACATGCATAAGTCATTTATAAGTACCTCAAGCTGCAAGTAATATTTTGCCTTCATTTCAAAGTAGGGCCTGAAAAAGAGAGTGAGAAAAAGCGATTAGAGCTACTTTAAAGGCGTATAAATAGCATTGCACATATTACCATAGCAACCATTCGCATATGCTGACACATTAATCAAATGATGAGTGAGAGGATTAATGGGGTTCTGTGGTAGAGTTGAGCCTGCTGAGTCACCATCACATGTAAGAAACCCACCTATAACTAAAGCTCCCCTCTGATGTTTATGGGTTTAACATTACCCTAGTCTCAGAGATGGCTGACTCTCAGCATAAACTAATTATGGACAAAAACTGCCTACTTAGAACGAAAGATGCTATCTGACCGACATATAAATTGATTATGTTTGTTTTGAGACCTTTTGCCCATAAACCTACTCACAGATGTGAATGCTTAGCCAATGCATTGTATATATTTTATATTTTATATATATATATATATATATATATATATATATATATATATATATATATATATATATATATATATATATATATATATATATATATATATATATATAAATATAAAAGTAAGCTTAAGAGATAAACACGTACTTGCACAGAGATTGTTTTGGGCCTTGGGGTGAGTTCATTTACTAGCAATTCCACATTTACCATGACAGCAAGGTAAATCCTACAGTCCTCTTAAACATACAACAGAGCAACCATCTACTGGCTGTTTGAGTATCCTTCATCTATTTTTGCGTGCAATCAGAAGTGGACAGTAACTCAAGTAAATTTACTTGATTTACTTAAAGGGGGGGTGAAATGCTGTTTCATGCATACTGATCTTTTTACACTGTTAAAGACATAAGATTCCCATCCTAAACATAGACAAAGTTTCAAAAGTTAAGGTGGACGTTTGATGGGAGTATTTCTTTGTCAAAAATACTACTTCCGGTTAGTCATAAGTTTCGGCAAGTTTTTTGAGATCATGCGTCCCCTTTGACGTTAATGGGGGCGGAATTTCCTTGTATGGGCCGTACGGACAATTCTACCGGAAGCGCGTGAGAGAGAGAGAGGGAGAGAGCGAAAGTAACAGGCTACGCCCATCAAAGCGCTGGCTTGTAGGGTGCTGGACAGGTGATGTGCACATAACAATGTCACCAAAAAAGTGCGTTTTTGGTTGCCAGACCAAGACAGTCCTGCACAGATTCCCCCAAAACCCCGCGTTAAGGCAACAGTGGATGGAATTTGCTTTTCCGGATCAGCAACTGAGTTGCGCGAATGTTTATATCTGTTCGCTGCATTTCGGTGCCGACTGTTTCATAAACAAGGCCCAGCTCGACGCCGGATTTTCCCGATCGCCTAATGCTGAATGATGGAGCAGTCCCAACGTTAGAAGGGTGAGTGAGACTGCTTCAAATGTCTGTGTTTTTTTTAGTCCGCTTACTGTCTACACAAACCACGCGTAAACACACAAACACACGTGCACAACTGCACTTCCCACATGTACACCTTCAAAGACAAAAATACGACGATATAATTCAAGTATAAATATGTAAATAACACAAGCCGCTAAGCATATTATATAGTTAGTGTATAACTTGTACCACATAGAGACGTCCTGCTCTAGTCGTTTTTGCTGCTGCTCCTGTTCAACTGCAGCCTCTGGGTCTGATTCCGGATCATAGATGTATGGCTGTATCTGATTAAAAGCCATATTTTTATTTTGAATAAAGTTTTTTTCCCGCTGTTGACACAGCTTTACGACGCACTCGACTCAACATAGCAGCAGCGAGCACACGTCATTATTTAGCTCCGCTCACACGACACGCCCCCACCCGCTCGGCTTTTTTCGGAAAGACTCGGAACAGCCCATCTTTCTTATATAATTATTAAAAAAATAAAGACTTTTCGGAGATATGCAGGATGCAATGCTACTCTATAGGTACTCAAGATTGACATGACACTGACTGAAACTGAGTGTTTCACCCCCCCTTTAAGTACTGTACTTAAGTACACATTTTGAGTATCTGTACTTTACTTGTGTATTATTTTTTCTGGAAACTTATGACTTTAACTTCACTACATTAAAAGACAAATATCATACTTTTTACTCCACTACATTTCTATCAAGGTCCTCAAAGATGAAAGTCGTTTCTGTAGCAGCTTTGAAAGTCAGTGGATGATTTTTTTCTTCTTTAAAAGTTGTTTGGGTTTTTGCAGAAAGCCTTTCAGGAATCACTCTTGTAGGGTCATGTGAAGTTCAATGATTTCCCAGCATGTTTTTAACACTGATTTATAGTTTATAGTAAAATACAAGAAGACTGATGTCAAAATGTTCATTATGTCGAGTATTCACATAAACAAAGTTGATTATGTCTTAAGTTAATGTGAACAGTTGGGATAATATCAGATGTGTATCAGTGTATTGGATCCATGCATTTGGCCTTAAAGTGACAGCAGCTTTGTAAAGGGCTTTCTAACTTTTATACAAGTATTTAAATTAGTTTAAGTTAGTCGTATACTAGCGTGTGAGATGGAACATCACTAACTGGCTTTAACCATGATGGCACAGTGTGCATTTATACAACAATAAAATAATGCGTTGACATAAAAAAGGAAATGTACTTTTGATACTTTAGTATTTTCGAAAACAAATACTTAAGTAAAAATAATTTTTTTACAACTTTCACTTGTAATGGAGTAATATGTGGCCAGTAGTATTTTTTTACTTTTACTCAAATAATGAAGTTGTGTACTTTGCCCACCTCTGTGTGCAATATGCATCAGACAGGTTAAGCAAAGGCTATTACTAGCCTAAATGGTTTCCCTGAATGCTTTTTTGTTCAACAAATGAATCTGTGCATACTTAGACTTGCTGATGGTGCGTTTGAGCTTCTTCTCGAGCTGTTTCATTCGGCTCATGGCGGCAGTGTACTTGGCAGCCGTCTCCTTGTGCAGTAGCTCACTGCGGGTTTTTATCTGCTCTGCCTCCATCACCTTTAAACCAAAACAGACATGTTTGAGTATTTCCTGGTACACCTCCTTCTACCATCCCACTACTTTGCATCACTCACTCGCTGTGTTGCGTGGTTGAGCATCTCCTGCCAGGCCGAGTCAAACTGCTTCTTGTCGTCCTCCAACAGCCTCTGTTCAGCCAGGGCGATGGTCTCTTTGGCCGCCCGCAGTACCTCCGTGGCCCTCTGGAAGTCTTGCGTGGATCTCTGTGCTTCCAGCTGAGTCTAGGGAACAGGTAGAGGGCATTTACATAAACACAGTGCAATGTGCAATGCCACAGTAAACAACAAAGTGGATAATCCATGAAGCAATTAGTGTAAGAGATGGAGAAACTTTACTCATGCACAGAACTTCCTGTATGGTGACATATTAAAAGTTACCCTTGAACTCCCTTTATGGTGAATTAAAGCAAGCCATGCTAAAGCTGTGCAAAACGTAATCCTTTCCGATTCCTTCACTTTTTAACTCTAATCTTCACATTACTCCCACTGACAGAAAAACCCTGCGGAAACGTCTTACCGACTCAGCCTACTTAGCCAAACAAAACAGGATAGGTTTTGAAACCAACCAATAGCAATAAGGCATTTCTTCTTTGAAGAGTTTTACAGCATAGAGAGATCATTTAAATCAACTCAGAAATTTGGAGAAAATTATACAGTTTATTTTACCAGTAACAAAGTTTATGTTCAGCATTTAAGCAGAATAATAGTTTCTCTCTGTGTCTACACATACATAAATCGATCAGGAATAACATTATGACCACTGAAAACTGAAGTGAATAACACTGATTATCTCGTCATCACGCACCTGTTAGTGGGTAGGATATATTTGGCAGCAAGTGAACATTTTGTCCTCAAAGTTGATGTGTTAGGACAAGCACCAGGATTTGAGCGAGTTTGACAAGGGCCAAATTGTCATGACTAGACAACTGGGTCAGAATATCGCCAAAACTGAAGCTGTGGTCAGCATTTATCAAAAGTGGTGCAAGGAAGGAACAGTGGAGAACCGGTGACCGGGTCATGGGTGGCCAAGGCTCATTGATGCACGTTGGGAGTGAAGGCTGGCTCATGTGGTCCGATCAAACAGACGAGCTACTGTAGTTAAAATTGCTCAAGAAGTTAATGCTGGTTCTGATAGAAAGATGTCAGAATACGCAATGCATCTCTGTTTGTTGCGTAAGGGGCTGCATAGCCGCAGACAAGTCAGGCTGCCGATGCTGACCCCGTCCACCGCTGAAAGGGCCAACAGTGGACAAGTGAGCATGAGAACTGGACCACAGAGCAAGGGAAGAAGGATGGCCGGGTGCGTGTGCGTCGCTTACCTGGGAAACACACGGCACCAGGATGTACTATGGAAAGAAGGCAAGCTGGTGGAGGCAGTGTGATGCTTTGGGCAATGTTCTGCTAGGAAACCTTGAGTCCTGCCATCCATGTGGATGTTGCTTTGACACGTACCACCAACCTAACCATTGTTGCAGACAATGTACATCCTTTCATGGAAACGGTATTCCTTGGTGGCTGTGGCCTCTTTCAGCAGGATAATGTGCCCTGCCACAAAGCAAAAATGGTTCAAGAATGATTTGAGGAGCACGAGTTTGAGGTGTTGACCTGGCCTCTAAATTCCCCAGATCTTAATCCAATCAAGCATCGGTGGGAGTCCGATTCATGGATAGCCCCACCTCGTAACTTACAGGACTTAAAGGATCTGCTGCCTACACAATATTAGGACATAATGTTATGCCTGATCTGTGTACAAAAATATATGTGAAACTTTATATGGTGCCTTTTGAAATGGCAATTACATTTATTATACTGGTATTACTGGTAAGAGCAACAGGAAGATTCATGTGACTTTCACGATAAAACAACATTTTGGATATGTTTGTCACCCAGTGAAGGTGATGCATATATCTACAATAAGACCTTGAATACAGTGAGACTCCAGTCCAAACTGAATCAAACACTGTAAATGGCAGTTAGATGAATACACAAGCCAAGGGATAATCCTCTACCTTTCCTCCTATCTGTCCTATTATAGTATTTCATTCTTAGTTTTAGACAGCTTAATCCGTTTACTTTTTCTTTCCCTTTTCCTCCATCCCTTTTTCACTCTCACACAGGCTATTTTTAGCACAGGCTTCAAAGTTGACATGATGCTGCCGCATTGGCACGGAGAGCTGACAGCGGGGGATCACTGCAGGACAGACCTCCTGTCCACCCAGGAAAGGACACACAAGGGCTGGTGAAGCAAGGTATAAAATTAGAAATAAAAGAAAGAAATACCATTTAAATCAAATGTAAATACATTTAAATTAAATTTAAAAAAAACATTGCGAGGCATCTTTAGAACATATATTTTAGTGTGTTTACATAAAAAATAAAACAAATCACGCCATAAGGTTATTGTGGCTTATGGCTCATGATGTCTTGCAGATGGCAAGACAGACCTCCAATCCACCCAGTAAAGGACACGGAAGGATGTAAGGGCTAGTGTAGTAAGTCAAATAAAAAATAATAATGTAGAGGCATTATTAGCAAGTATATTTTAGTTTGTGAACATAAAAAATAAAACACTACAATCAAGATATAAAGTCTTTAAAAGTTCCAGTAATCTAAAGAATTTAGAAGATGTCAAAACTTTAGAAGTTTTCATGTTCATGCAGGAACAACTTTTTAAAATATTCATTTAAATTGCCCTCAGAGGTACTCCTTGCACTCAGAGGTCAAAGTTATTTCCTGAGTAGTAGCGTGTTAATACTAACTACTTCAAAGTGAGGCATTAAAATAAAATCACATCTAATATATTTAACAAGTAGCATAAAAGAGATTTGAATGAATTGTTTTTGATGTGATTTTATTTTGGGGAACTTTTACACAGAGAAGCTGATTATTAACTTAACTGCAATTAAATGGACAGAAAAATTACTTCTCTTTTTTGCTTATGGGAAAGTTTTATTACATCAAAGCTTCGTTCTCTTTCAAACCCCTGATTTTATTGACTCCAGCTTTAATCAAATTCGAACCAAAAGTAATGCAGAGACGATCGCACAATGAGATGTTTTAGGTCAGTGGTGACCCAGTTGTCATGCTGTTCTGATGTCATTAACCAATTGTCCTGGGTTGGACATAAAAAGTGTAATTTGCAATGCTTTTGTATTCATTTGCAATGCTTTTGGACATCTCATGTGACTGGGTAAAAACAAGATCATTTGTGACTTTTTTTACCTGGAGATTTGACCTTCAATGCATACTGGACTACTGAGACTTCGAACTTAAAGGGATGGTTCACTCAAAAATTAAATGATCCCATGATTTACTCACCCGCAAACCATCCTAGGTGTATATGACTTTCTTCTTTTAGACAAACAAAATTATATAAAAAACTAAAATCTGATTTTAAAGTCCAAAAATGTGCATCCACCCATCATAAAAGTAATCCATACTTTTAATAAATATAAAGGGGTTAATAAAGTTCTTCTGAAGCAAAGTGATGGGTTTTTGGTAAGAAAAATATTCATATTTAAAACTTTGCAAACTAAAATATCTAGCCTTCAGCAGACAGCCCATGTAAGCTTTGACGCCTCTCGCCGTTCAAAATTTAAAAAATTTGAGACCAGTGTTTTGCTTTGCTCTATCCTCTGCGCTTCCGCAGTAATCAATTCGTCACGCGTCAGGTCAAAGGTTACTCTTTGGTCGTAAATCGATGCTTACGGCCGCCTGTCGGAAGCCAGTTATTTTAATTTGATAAGTTTAAAAAATGGATATTTTTCTTACACAAAAGCATCGCTTCATAAAGCCTTTATTAGCACCCCGGAGCCGTATGGATTACTTTTATGATAGGTGGATGCACTTTTTTGGGCTTCAAAATTCTGACCCCCATTTACTGCTACTATAAATCTTGGAAGAGCCAGGTCATTTTTTAATAAATCTATTATTTTAGTCTGAAAGAAGAAAGTATGGATGGCTTGAGGGTGACTAAATCATGAAGTAGATTTTAACTTTTGGGTGAACTGTCCCTTTAAAACAAGAGACTAAAGAAGAGTTCATCTCATCAAACATTTCTGTAGCAGAAAATAAACCTTGAACTGAATTAAGGCCAAAAGGGTTAATTTCATAGTTTAATTTTGTGATAAACATAGCCATTATGAAATTCTCCCACTATTCCTCAATTGTTTAAAGCTTATTGACTGAAGGCGAAAGGCAGCAGAGGGCTTTTGACTCATAAACCGATTGCAATAAATCTGCTTTGGTGCCATGCGGTCACCTTTACACAGTTTACCACCAAGAAGCACATTCAACCAAACAAGCACACATACAGTCCGATTCCTAATTCAAAGGGGCAAATGCAAATAGGCACAATTTTTCACCTTCATTCCTTCTGAGTGCTCTGGTTTATTAACTTCCTACCAAAATACATGCCATGTGGGGAAAAGGGAGGGAAAGAGGACAGGCACAGCCATGGATGTGATAAAGGCATGTGCAGTACAACCATTCCTCATGATTCACAGCCACACTTTGCGAACATTTTCTGAGGGGTTTTATTGTTGAACCTCAATATGGCTCAGTGTTCGACTGCCAAAATTATGTAATAAAGCTTTTGCTCATTTAACAGAGCAACAGGGAACCGCATTTTACACTGTCGCCAACAGCTTTTCATAGTTGTTAGAAGGACCGAACCATCCAAGAAAGGCTCATTGTGGTTAGTAGTTTAATTAAAGGTCTTGTTTAAAGGGTAAAATTCCCTATATCATTTACTCACCCTCATGTGTAACAAAGTAGTTCTAGGCAGCCATTTACTACCGTAGTATTTTTTTCCTCACTATGGTAGTCAATGGCTGCCGAGTTCTGCTTGGTATACACAAATTAATATACTCAAAATATCTCCCTTTGTGTTCACAAGAACAAAGAAATATATTCAGGTTTGGAACAACTTGAGTATGACCAAATTATGACAATTTTCATTTATGAATGAACAAATCCCTTTAAGCCCATTCAATGCTACATATAGATTTAGGATCATTTATATTAAAGGGTTAGTTCACCCAAAAATGAAAATTCTGTCAATAATTACTTACCCTAATGTCATTCGACACCTGTAAAACCTCCGTTCATCTTCGGAACACAGTTTAAGATATTTAATATTTAGTCCGAGAGCGTTCTGTTCCTCCATTGAATGTATGTACGGTATACTGTACCTTTCCAGAAAGGTAATAAAAACATAAAAGTAGCATTGTCTTCTCTTCCGTGTTTGTTTTCAATCTGCAAACAAAGATTTGAACGATTATTAATCAGCGTATTGATTCATGATTCAGATCGCATGTCAAACTGCCAAACTGCTGAAATCACGTGACATTGGTGATCCGAATCATGAATCAATACGCTGATTCATAAACGTTTGAATCTTTGGTTGCGGATTAAAAACGAACACGGAAGAGAAGACAATGCTGAATAAAGTCGTAGTTTGTGTTATTTTTGGACCAACATTTATTTTCGATGCTTTAAGAGATTCTAACTGACCAACTGATGTCACATATGGACTACTCTGATGTTTTTATTACCTTTCTGGAAAGGGACAGTATACCGTACATACAGTGAGGAAAATAAGTATTTGAACACCCTGCTATTTTGCAAGTTCTCCCACTTAGAAATCAAGAAGGGGTCTGAAATTGTCATCATAGGTGCATGTCCACTGTGAGAGACAATGTAAAAAAAAATATCCATAAATCACATGTATGAACAACCTCCTTCCCTCAGTTAGAGCATTGAAGATGGGTCGAAGCTGGGTCTTCCAACATGGAAGCACTGACCCCAAGCCCACAACCAGGATAACCAAGGAGTGGCTCTGTAAGAAGCATATCAATGTTCTGGCGTGGCCTAGCCAGTCTCCAGACCTAAACCCAATAGAGACTCTTTGGAGGGAGCTCAAACTCTGTTTTTCTCAGCGAAAGGCCAGAAACCTGACTGATCTAGAGAAGATCTGTGTGGAGGAGTGGGCCAAAATCCCTCCTGCAGCGTGTGCAAACCTGGTGAAAAACTACAGGAAACGTTTGACCTCTGTAACTGCAAAAAAAGGCTTGATTTTCTCAGGTGTTCAAATATTATTTGCAGCTGTATCATACAAATAAATAGTTAAAAAAAAATCAGACGTGATGTGATTTCTGGATTTTTTTTTAAATTATGTCTCACACAGTGGACAAGCACCTATGATGACAATTTCAGACCCCTCCATGATTTCTAAGTGGGAGAACTTGCAAGATAGCAGGGTGTTCAAATACTTATTTTCCTTACTGTACATTTAATGGAGGAACAAAAGCTCCTCCATTTCTCTAAGAAGAAATTAGCTCTCGGACTAAATATAAAATATCTTAAACTGTGTTCCGAAGATGAACAGAGGTCTTACGGGTGTCGAATGACATTAGGGTAAGTAATTATTGACAGAATTTTCATTTTTGGGTGAACTTACCCTTTAATGCAACACTTTCCTGTATGTCAGTGGAAACGTCGGCCTTTTATTAAAATGGTATCTTTGGGGTTTTAAGGTGGGTTATATTTAAAGATTCATTTCCATTTTCACTTTGAACCCAGCTAACAGGGAATGTGCTTAGAAGGTTCTGGCAAGGTACATTGTTCATGGAATGTTTTTTACAGAAAGCATGAAGTTTAGTTTAAATGTTACTTGGTCAGAGAGCATTCTAAAGTAATGTCCCCATAATGTTTGCAAAATTGTTTACAACATTTTTAAAAAGAGATAACTTAATGGGAAAAAACATATTTTTGTTAGCTGGAGATGCTTCATAATATTACAATGTGTCTAGTGTTTGAGGATGTTAACACAATAAAATACATTAATTCTTATTATAAAGCTTTTACTTACCAAGCAACTTTTTTTACTGCCAAGCCTTTGCACACTATTAGTCTAATTGTATCCAACTCGATAATAAATAAATGTAGGTGTCATAGGTAATAGTTGCTAATATGCTGTCAACATCGCTGATATTTAAGACGGAGACATTGCAATAACACTGGCTTTAGGAAAACACAAGGTCACATTTAGGACATCTAATGTAGTCATAAAGCTAAAGAATTTATATACAAGCTACCCATATTTTTATGAGAATGCTGCAGTGGCGCTCTGGAGGTGTTTTAGCTGTGCTGGCCATCTGACAAGAGCGGTGCCTGCTTCTCAAAGTAAAGTGCTGCTGAGTGAGACCAAATCATTATTGGACATGACAAATCAGGAGCATAAAGGTCCTTCCCTGTGTTCAAGAGTGCTCTGAGGACACATTATGGCAAAGGGATTTCCAATGCTCTTCTAAAACAGAGCAGTTCAGTGTTATATCTTACAGAGTCTAATGTTCACAGCACTTAAGAGTTGGTACTCATTTCCACACTCTGCATTGTGGTTATATAATGGTCAACTAAACACGAGGTTAGCAAATCATTATGCAAGTTATTTACATTCAGAAGTCTCAAAGTTACAACAGCCGGTTTAATTCTTAAGATCAGAGAAATAAACAGACTTTTGGTTTTGCTAAGACTGTTTGAAAGGAACGTACGAAAGGTACGTATAAAAAAAAAAAAAAAAATTATGGTTTTGTTAGGCAAGTATGCATTCAATTTTATCAAAACTTACATTAAAATACTTTTATATTGTTACCAAAAACAATTTTTAAATAAAAGTTCTTTTGAACTTTTTATTCATCAAAGAATCCTAAAATCCTGTATCATGGACTCCGTAAAAATATTAAGTAGCGGAACTGGTTCCAAAATTGAGCACCAAATCAGGATATAGAATAATTTCTGGAGAATCATGTGACACTGAAGACTGGAGTAATGCTGAAAATTCAGCTTTGCCATCACAGGAATAGATTACATTTTAAAATATATTAAAATAAAAAACAGCTCTTTTAAATTTACAATAATATTGCACAGTATTACTTTTTTGACTGCATTATTCATCAAATAAATGCAGTCTCAGGGAGCATGAAATATTTTTTCCAAGGCCGTGACCATATATTATACATGGGGGGGGGGGGCCTTATTGATTTATTTAAATTAAATAATTTATTAAAGGGATTTAAAGAAATAAAGAAAAATAAATAAGAACACTAAAAGTTACAGTTCTATTGTTGTAAACTATTTGCAAATAATATTTTTTTAAATATGCACACATTCACTCTTATTTTCATCTGTTTAATATGTAAACATGCATAACGTTTCTTGTCACGTTAAATTCAGTTATGATTTACATAATGTTATTTTTTCAACTGAAACTTGTCTCCCTTTAATGCTCCCAAAATAACTGGTAAATTCCCAACTTCATTTTTTTAATTTGCCATTAGAATATGATTCACAGCTCTTAATGGTAATGATAATAATGTTGAAGTCTTTACAAATTAAATTCAGTAAAAACATATTTTACAAGCATACTGGAAGAGCATTAAACAGAAAACACGGATGTATGTGTGTATGAGAAAGAGGATGTGCATGCATTATACAGAGAAGTGCAGAATACATTATAAGAGCATTATATCTGATTCTTCTAATGAGAAATGTGTTCTGAATTATTAATATGAGAACAGTTCTGAAATCCATCCTCGAATCAGCAGGCCAGTCATACGTGGTGCTGTTACGGTTTCCTGCCTTCATTATACCTCATCACTGATTCTATCTAAACTCAAGAGTCTTCAACTGCCTTCAGATCTAAAGGACTCTGACAACTGCTGCCGAAGCCTTGTGATCCATCTTTTTTTGAAAAAAAACTGTGATGGGCACTTGATGATTGTGTGAGCGTAAGCTAGACTTTGAAGTGGGCCACTGTAAATACAGAGTGTGAATATGAAATCACATTTGAATGAGAAAATATACTCTCCTGATAAATGAACAAGCTGTTAACTTTTGATGTTTTAACTTCTTAAAGTTACAGTACGGTTTCATGGTACATCAAACCAACCTTTTTAAAAAGCAACACAAGAACTTGTATTAATTGGAATCAGATCTGCGATATGCTCTGGCCTAAAACAGCCAGCTGCTTCTCTGAATATAACACATATAAATATAAGAAAAAGGATGTTGTCTATTGCGGAAGTGATTTCAAAAAGAGGAAAAAATATTGCTCTAAATAACGTGGTATTTTGAATGGGGGGGGGGGGGATTTCCACTTACTCTTGTGAATAGAACTGGCAAAAGAGGACATAAGTGGTTGTTTGAAATGCTTTTCTAAATATACTGATGTAAAATTAGGGGGAGAAGGTCAGAGAGAGCAAACTGCAAAATTCTGAAATGAAATGAAAATTCTGTCATCATGTACTCGCTCCAAACTACACCAAGACTTTTCTTCATCTACAAAACACAAATGACTTTAAAAAGTCAACTTCAAATGATTTTAAAATAAATAGACAGTCCACTCAACTAGCACTTTGATGTTTAAAAATGTTCATTAAGAGATTGTAAATATAGTAAGCTGTCATAAATATTATATCATATATCAGTCATATTAATCGAGCTGTTTAGTCAAAATTTTCTGAAAAGACTTGATTGCTTTATAAGATTGAATCTAGAATTAAAGATTAACGAAAGTCTTCCAATGTTTGAAACAACATGATGGTAAGTCATTGATGACAATTTTTTCGTTTTTGGATTAATTAAACCATTTATTTTATTTTTATTTAAAAAATTTTTTTACTACTAATACTACTACTACTAATAATAATAATAATGATAGCAATATAAAAATAATATCAATATTTGTAAATCTTTGCTGTAAAAGATGCAATTTGTTATTATTAATCTTCGCTTTACGCACAAATATGCCATTTATTAAAATAATTTTTAAAATAATATTCATTATCATAATGTTCTTAAAAACACTTCTCGCTAAAAGGCAACTGGTGTTTCAAATGAGAATAACCTATCAGTATAAAAGCACATCCTTTAAAAGAGCAAAGACAGTTTAAAACAGTTTAAATTAATCATCTTCACATTTTTTATTATAGAGGAGCTTGACAACCCAGACGGGACTGTTTCCATAAAAACACTGCAGTTTGTCCCTGAGGAAAACAATAACTTCAAAGGGCCATCGCTCTCCTCCACCACCAAGGAAACTGAAGAACATTAAGTGCTGTGTCAGTGAAATGAAATAGGCCACTTACAATTCTTCCTTCACGGAGTGAAAAACATAACACTAAACTAAATCTTGCCCCAGTTTCAGAGCAGGTCAATGCTCCTGTTGTAACTGATTCAGTCAAATAAACTTTAAGTGTTAGACATTTTACAGTCCAGCTGCAATTCACTAACTGATATAAACCGATAATCTGCTCTTAGAATAGCACAGGCCTTCGAGAAAAGGGAACCGAGATTTGAACGTTTTAACATTCGCTCTCTCTCAGCAAAGTCTTTTACGCCTCGTTAAAATGAAGCCAACCACCTGTGACAGATCTAGAGTTAATGCTACTGTGCCATCCAGCTTATAGCAGATGACAAGCTGATACCACAGCAATCTCCAGAGAGGGATAAAAGCAAACACACCGCAGACAAAATGATGGAGTGCCAACTAAAAACAGACGCTGTGTGGGTGAAGTTGGCTTTAGGAAGATAATATTGGGTTCTTGTTTTGATTTTCTTGGCCTCACCTGCCGCGCCACCCGCCGGGCCTCCCAGTATGGTTTCGACTCCTCCACCGCTTTTCCAATCTTCTTCACCAGCTCATCCAACTTTAAAGTCGCTTCTACCAGCACAGAACGAAACTTCTGCCTGGCATCCTAGAGACGGATCACACATGAACAATCAAATGGCTATAGGGATGCACAGTATACCGGTGCCATATCAGTTACCAGCGAATATTAGAGACTTTTTTTTATTGACCGATATTGTATTGTCAGTATTGTATATTTAATTGTAATTTACTAATTTTCCCCGTGTGTATTCGTATTTAGAATATCTTTTAATCATCATCTAATATTCATGACACCGTTTTCATTTTAAAAGCGGAAAACTTTTTATGGTTTTTGGCCGTTAATTTACGCAAGAAGAAAAAGTGTTTTGGGGGCCTGACAACACAAAATTTTGAAAACGGGATTTAAATGTGCAAGCTTTTTTAAAACTATACTGTTATCTTTCAAAAAAATGTGAATCTGTGAAAACTGTGACATCTTGCACATGCTTATTCATGAAACGAGTTGAGGCTTGGACCCACCCTGCGTCCCAATTCGCATACTATCCATCCTAAATAGTATTCGAAAATAGAATTAGTATGTCCCAAATCGTAGTATGTTGAAAAGAGTATTCCAAAGATTCCCGGATGGTTTACTATTTCCGGTCCGAATTCAAAGTACGGATCGACGTGCACTCTAACGGCTGATATTGCCCACAACCCATTGCGAGTTGGATGAGGATTCGATTAGAACTACAAACGCGGATAAAAAGCGTTAAAAAACTACAAACATGACAGATATGCGAGTCAGACGGTTAAGTAGAGAAGTTTAGATAAAGGGGTTTAAGTGACCAACTATCAATGTTTAACCTGACAAAAATATATTTATTCAGTATTATCCACATTATATTTCCCCTGTAGCAGCATTGTGAACTTTTTTAATGACACGTTTGGCCATTAACTTTTAAATGCATCATTATATTTAAACTGCAAACACATGAGGAGAGTCTCTGACCCACAAAGACCCACACATGGCAGATCAACGAGCGGCTACATTTCTCTCCGATACGGTAGGAGATTAATCTGAATGTGGAGGATTTGAACTGTGACGAATCTGACGATGACTTAGAGGGCAGTTAAACTGTGACGGGATGCACGTAACTAAGCGACAGAGTCCGTTAAAGATGGCGAAGTAGTATGTCCCGAAGCTTGCATACTTTTCTGCTACACACTCAAAAGTATATACCTTTTCTTCACAAAAAGAGTACATACTTTTAGGACGTAGTATAAGTAGGCGAATTGGGACGCAGCACTAGAAACGGCGTTCCTTACGTCACGACTTAACAAGAGGATAGGTGTGTAGTTTGTTGTGACATCGCCAACTACTGGCCTGGCAGCATAATACAGCGATTTTAATTGTTTTCGTTGAGGACAGGGATTATTTTAAAGGGTTAGTTCACCCCAAAATTAAAATTATGTCATTAATTTTGAAACGTTATGAATCAGCGTATTGATTTATGATTCGGATCTCATGACAAACTGCCAAACTGCTAATATCACGTGACATTGGCGATCTGAATCATGAATCGATACACTGATTCATAACAGTTCAAAGTTGTTTTGAAATCACTATATAAGTCGTTATTTCGGGGGAGGAGGACTATTCTCGTTGCTTCATAAAATTATTGTAGAGCCACTGTAGTAAGATGGACTTTTTAACGATGTCTTTAGTGCCTTTTATTGGTCTTGAGAGAGAAAATGACATTTGTGTCAATGAAGCCTTCAGAACTTTAAGAGCCTTCAGATTTCAACAAAAATATCTTAATTTGTGTTACAAAGATGAATGGAGGTCTTACGGGTGTCGAACAACATGAAGGTGAATAATTATTGACAGAATTTTCATTTTTGGGTGAACTAACCCTTTAACAACATTGCTGTCTGTACGTGAAAAACACAAAATATTATTTTTTCTATTTTTAGTACATCATTGTCGTGTAAACGTACACACTGTATTAATCTTTAAAAACAAATAAATATAAAGATTATTATAATATTTATTATTATTAATAATAGTCAAATAGTACAAACTAATAATTTAACACCGTTAAATGTCATTTTTAGCAACTCTCAAAATGAATATCCATTTTTCATACTGTACTATTATAATGTTGTGATTCAAATTCATTTGTAGCATTTAATCTTAATATATTTATTTATTTTAAACATTTTTGTGTCGTTTCTATTATGAACATAGTTCTGGATCAAAGGTGATGCATTGTATCTACCAAACGATGGCATAAACACACTTTATAGAAATTACCACACTGATTTATGCTGGCAACATCTGAAATCAATATTGTAATTGGAAATACAAGGAATACCACGTAACTGCATAATTATATAAATGTATATAATAAATATTATTCACTTTCAAATTATACAGTGAAATGACTTGAGCCAACTGGATAGTCTTTTAAGATTTCAACTTGTCATGGCATTTGGGTCAACTATGCACATAAAAAGTGCTATACATAAAAAGGACGTAAAATCAGTTTATCTGTAATTAGATTTGCAAGGAGATATGTGAAGATGTCTAAAAAAAACATTAAAAAAATGCTTTTCACTTGAGTTGTAAACAAGCTTTTTCATTAAATGTAATTCAATCATTATTTTCCATTTATTGCCCAAGGCAAAGAAATTAGATTAAATCCCATTCGTCAAAACACGAATTGATTATTTGCAGCAGACTCGCATAACAGGAAAAAGAAAACACCAAGAGTTAAATCTTAAGTCCACTTTGAAGTGCAACAGAGCCAGTGACGCAAAAACAACACTAATTTGGTTGACAGCCAAATACCTCAATTATGGGATTCTCCGAAAAATCATCAAAGTTGGACTGGGTCAAGAAAGTCTGCATAAACAGTGACAACTATTGCTACTGCACGCACTACTGCACTTTCTTAATTGTTTGTGCGTACAAAATAGAGGTTGTGACTAATGGACTAGTCAACTTTAATGCGCTGCCATGACGCTTTAACCATGACATCGACTAGTTGCGCTGATCATGTGATTTTTATTAGGTTATTAAGCAACGTCATATCGATTTTTCTGCTCAAAGAGGATAACTTTTTCACTGGCTAGGAATACCATCAGCCCACAGTGGGTTAGCATGTGCCCTACTTTATTTATTTCATCTGCAGGAAACATCTTGCTGATATGTTCAGTGAGGAAGACTGTGTTTTTGCTTCAGGAGCTGGACTGCCAGAGAAATTGGCAAACAGTTCATTTTAAAGGGTTAGTTCACCCAAATATGAAAAATCTGTCATTAATTACTCACCCTCATGTTCCAAGACCTTTGTTCATCTTCAGAAAACAAATTAAAATATTTCTGATGTAATCCAAGAGCACTCTGACCACACATAGAGCTCTCAGATCTCATCATAAAATGTTGTCATTTGTGTTCTGAAGATGAACGGAGGTCTCACGGGTTTGGAACGACATGATGGTGAGTAATTAATGACAGAATTTACATTTTTGAGTGAACTAACCCTTTATGAAAGTATGTCTCCTTTGGCCTCTGTTTTTGCCTCACAATCACACTACAGACTAGCTAAGTCATTTTATCAAATTATTACACTAGGACATGCCCAAACAATGAACTCAGTGGCATGGGGACAGTTAAGTGTGACCAAAGTGACCACATGACTGAGTCTGAACAGCTGAGTGTGTTTTTGTCTAAGCCTGTCCTTGTTTACTGTATGCTGCATTTCGGAGATATACGCTTGATTCTACTAAAAAAATGCTCTGCATAAAAAAAAAATCTAAGGATATGAACACCAAATATAAACACAAATATCATATTCCTTGTCATTTGATTATTTGGCTTAAATTAAAACTATCCAAACATTAAATCTTTCATCATCTTTTTTAAATTTACTTATTTTAGTTAAGTAAAACACAGAATTCACATACTGATTTTCCAGTCATTTGGTTCTCAAGTAACACTTGATCTATTGCATAATCCTGACATTATAACACATTCCTTTCTATGCCAAAGTACAAAATCCAAATTTAAGACAGGTGACTAGTAACAGTTTACCAACTGATATGATATCTTAAAGGTAGGGTAGGTAAGAATGATCTAATGAACACTTTTGTCCAAATTTGTTTAATCTTTCTTTATATGTCAATACATAATTAAAATGTAAGTACTCTGAAAAAGAGAGTATAAAAATCGAGTGACTCTAGACTTTTTAATCTGAAACAAAACCCGCACATTATTTTCGTCCGGGACGAAACAAGTGATTGGCTTGGGCGACTGTCACTCTCTCTCGCTACCATGGCTACCGCCGCTTTTGCTACAGGATCTGCCCACATGCGCGCACCCCTAGAAAGAGCAAAAGCATTCAAAATTCACAGTGCCGGGTTTTGCAGTCACCGAAGAAGAAAAAAAAAGAAAAGAACACAGTACAAGAAAAGGCAATGCATAAAAAGTCTTTGGATAAACAAAGAAATCCAACGCGAGTAAATATCAGCAAGGCTTTCCAACGATGTCGAGAACTGAGGGACCTCAAGGGGCTGAACAACGACTCATTGCTGGCTGTATTTCTGCTGGACAGGTAATCTTTCATTTTGATTATACATTTTTTTGGTTTATGCTTTCATGAAGCATGCATCACTAGCAGACGTAGCTGCCTAATATAGCTAACATAACATTACTTAGCATAAAGTTACAATTTTATACACTTAGCCATTAGTAGAGATGATAAATACTCAATATGCTTAGCTCAAGTTGATCGCTGACGTGTTAAATTTCGCAAAATGTAACTTTAGATAACAATATGCATGTGTAAAAGCTAGTACACCGCATCCATTTTTTTTTTTAAAACAGTTAGCTTTAGCTACTACTAATCAAAAATGCTTTCATCATGGAAACGCTTGCATTCAAAACACAGTATATGTTATGAATCTTACACGAAATTCATCTTCATTACAGTATAACTGATGTGATTGGAAAAACATGTATCAATGCTACCCGTTTTTAGCTTTGCCTTATTAATATAACTAGCTCGTTACCGAATCAAACAAAAATATATTTTAAACTTTACCAGTATTGGTATTCTAGCTTGATAGTGAGTACTAAAAGACATTTTATTTGTTTATATTCATACTGATAAAGTTAGATTTTTTATTACACGTGATTCTGACATGATGTGACTACATGCACTCCGCTCGTCTCAGGTAAATAATGCGTCTTTCAGCTGAGTGGAACTTTAGATGCAATTAATCGAGTATGGATTTGTATATATATGTGTGTGTGTGTGTATATATATATATATATATATATATATATATATATATATATATATATATATATATATATATATATATAATTATAGACTATACACACAGCCTACATTATGTAAACACAAACTTTTATTTGGGACGTGATTGATCACGATAATAAAGCACTTCAAATAGGCTTTCATTTATTAATGAAATAAATTATATTTATTCTTTACTAGCCTATTACCTAAACTTTTGGGTGTTGGATCATACCTCAAGCTCAGTTTCACATCTATTGATGTCATCTGTGGACTGATTCAGCTTCTCAAGCTCTCCCTGTAAAGAAAAGTTAGTCAGAAATTTAAAATATGGACATATCAAATATAGACTACAGTTGCCCAAAGAAGAGAAAGAGTACTATGCTGCATATGAATGCACATATACTGTATTTAGACCTGTGATACCGCAGGGTAATAAAAGTTCCGCTTATTGTAATCAACTACACGTCGATAAAATATGGACAGTCTCGGGTTGCAATTATTATTATTACTTTAAAACTGTGAGTGTTTGATATTCATAGCTAAAATGATCAACCTATACAAGTTGTCACTTAAATTCTCTATAGGCTAGTTTGTTTCCTTCCGTGTTTCTTGCTTCAGTCTCCAAATTATGCATTTCAGATTTATGCTACAATACATCAAATCAAATTAATCTCTCTCTGGCGTCGCATTTCAGGCGTATTTGTGTTTTGTCAAAGAGCAGGTGGCTTGTTTTTCCAGCGAAATCTGGCAACACACTGAATTGGGGCAGCAGTGCACTCACTCAGTAGCCTACCGCAGACGAGCCGTCAATAAAAAAAGCAAGTTGCGGCGTTTTAATCAATAATACCACCTCAGAGTCAAGAAGTCAATAAACATGCAGTGTTGCCGATAAGCAACGCGTGATATGAAACCAGTCAATTAAATCAATGTGCAAATTAATAAGTGTTTGAAACGGTCGCTCGTTTCATCTCATTTGATAAATTGACATGCCTTTAGCACAAATATCAATAATGTACCTGAATCCTCGGGTCTACCTCCTCTTCTTCGGGTGATTCAAATTCTTCATCCGACCTGTTCTCCTTGTCTGAGCTGTCCATTTTATTTTATTATCTTGCAAAAAATAAACAAAGAAATGCCCTCCTGTGAGGTGAATTCTAAGTATATGCGTCCGTTAAAGACTATGCTACACACCAACAGATATCATTCCCCGACGCTGTCCGGATTCCTCATTTAATGAGAGAAATGCAGAGACCCACGCGCGTGTCTGGATGGATCCCCGCGCGTCCACACACACACACACACACAGCTGTGCTGTATGGAAGCCGTGAAGAGTGAAGACAAGGTGAAGTCTGTCCCCGCCCCCTTGGCTTTTCTCTTCAGCTCGACACTTATCGCCAATGAGTGTCAAATTGTTGGCACAAAGACGCGTTGTCTAAAGAAATAGCATAGGCTTCCAGTGTTGGACCTGATAAGTGTACGGGTGTCATTCCATGAAAAATATTCCCGGTTGTGTCCATCATGTCCATATAAAAATTAATAAACCTTTAGGCTATACGATTTTATGGGCATTTTTCTGCAAGTTAGAAAAATCCAACTTCAATGTGTTTGTTTTCTTTCCGCGTGATTTTTGATTAAACATTATTTAAAAATAATAATATAATAGCTATATATATATATATATATATATATATATATATATATATATATATATATATATATATATATATATATATATATATATATATATATAACTAAATTAAAAATTAAATAATTAAAAGGTATTTTTGAAATTGATCATATTCCTCTTTATTTTTGTATTAAATTAGTATTGACCCCATGTGTCCAACCATTATAACTTATTAGCATTATCAAAATTATATACAATTCCATAAATAAAAAAAGTAGGCTCTATCAAAATGACAATATCTTAGGCATAAAACATTTCCTCTTTCTTATCGCTTTATCTTAGTCTGGCATCTTAAAATGTCACTGTTCCAAGATTTATACAGAACACATCTGATTATTAAACCCCTAGATACAGGAATATCAGTATTCAAATCAGCCCCAGAGAAAAAGGGTGTCAAAATTGTACCTTTAGGGGTACAACAGCTTGTCGATGGGGCAGTACCCCTAAAAGGACAGTACGTGCTCCTTTTAGGAGTAAAAAAGGTACAAAGATGTCTTTTTAAAGCGATAGTTTACCCACAAATTTTAATTTGATGTTTATCTGCTTACCCCTCAAGATGTAGGTGTGTTTGTTTCTTCAGTCATGGGATCTAATTAAAATAAGTCTCCCATTGACATGCATTCTACGAGCAACAATTGGAGAAAAAAGTCTTAATTTGTGTTATGAAAAAAACACACCTGTACATCTTTGATGCCCTGGGAAAGCAGATAAACATCAAATTAACATTTTTGGGTAAACTATCCCTTTAAAAGCGACAAGCTGTTGTACCCCTAAAGATACAAATTTGACACCCCTTTTCTCTGTGTATAGCCTCTTTTCTTTGAGCAAAAAGCTAAATGCCAGCCTTGTTAGTTTTTTAAGGCACCCACTGTATAGCCCAACATACAACATTTATTAAAAAGGTCACTTATTATGCAAAATCTGATTTTATATTGTTGTATTATTGAATATAAATGTGTGTTGACAGTGTGTGAACACAACCACCCTGCAAGGAAAAAATCCACCCACTCATTTTTTAAGCCTCATTAAACCAAGGCAGTCTCATTAGACAAGCCGTTTTGATTCTCTGAGGAATGTGGTGTCACATTCCTCATATACCTCGCCGGCCCGCCCCCATACACTGAATGACAGCCCTGCATTACCGTAGATTCCGAAAAATAACATTAAAGGGTTAGTTCACCCAAAAATGAAATTTAAAGGAGTACTTCAGTGCTGGGAAGATGAATCTGTATTTAAACTGGGTCATTAATTTATAGAAATGTGAAATTATTTTTTAATTTGGTACCTTCTAGACTGAGTAAAGACAGAAAATTTATTTTTGTTTCATGGTGATGAAAGACAACAATTGCCAGAATGCTTCGCTGCCCTACGAGGCCACTCCCAAAGCCAATGCTACTAGGTTACTGAATAACTTTCACGTTCCTACCATGACGCCGTTTATTTTCATAAAATCAGTTCAGTTAGAGAACACACTACAATTAAAAACTGAACATGTCTGTTTAATATGTGATTTAGTCGCTAAGGAAGTGTCACAGCCCAAAATGCTACAGGAGTCAGATTACATTGACAGTCATGGATGAGCTCGTGATGAGAGTTGAGGTAAACGTGTCTGGGGCATAGATTTACAGCACATGTTCAGTCTGCTGCATTTTCAGTTCATGCCTTTGAAAGCTTAACTTTCATAGGAATTAGTTTGAGAAGTTCAAAGACTTACTTTGCTTTGCTGGCCGCACCGTTTACATGAATGATCTCCCATCCCCCATGTGTGGTTTGAAAACATGTGGAAATGGCTCCCTCTGCTGGCTGTAGTCTTTAGCCTCTGGCCAAAAAATTCCTCCGATGACGCAAATTGACCATATTTGCGCCATCTGAGGAATTTTTCCAGAAATAAAATGCATAAACCTCTTGTTTAACTCTAGATAAATGATAGATAAATCATCTATCTTGAATTATCAGTAACACAGGCTAAAGATGTCACATAAGAAAATACACTTACATTAAAGGAACTGTATGTAAAAAATGTATTCCAATTAAATGGCCCTGATATAGACATTAAGAAATCATGTTCGAAATAAAGAAATCGAGGCTTGATCTCGGATTATTTGGTTCTTCGATGCTCATCCTGGACTTGCTGTCATAGCAACAGCTTAAACCTGCTCGGGAGCAGTATTTCATGTAAACAGGATAAGATTGCATCTTGTGGTGACACTTAAAATCTTTATTACAAGACTTCATTAGTGAACCAGGGGCAATAATAATTTTAAATAATAATAAATATAAAAGTTTTTTTAAATTAATATTTTAATGTTGTGTAAAATCTGCGTATAGTCACTTGATTGAGATTGTGAATTGTGATGGAATAATTACTTTATAGTTGTATTGGAGGTTTACACACATTGTGCAGTTAATCTTCGTTGTGAATTAATTTGAGTGATGGCGGATAATATGGGAGTGGTTTGATGCAGATCAAAGATAATTTGATCTTGACTGTTAAGAAGCTTTAATTAATACTGTCACATAAAAAACCTGCTTCAAATTGAATTAAAATTTTAATTATAACATTGAAAAAAATTGTAAAGTGTGTACAAATATCATAACATCGTGAATATAAATTATTGGGAATCATGTTCATCAAACAGTGCACATTTATTTTATCTAACTTTATGTTGGTTTGGACGTTTGTCTGTTTCCTTATAAAGGTCCAGAAATGCGTGTTTTTTCATTTTTGTTTTCTAAGTTTTTTGCCAGGTTGCTTTTTTTAAATTATATGATGTCATTAAGTTGTCTGCGTCCGAAACCTGGAAAATGCTGCCTTTGGAGGACACATTTGAAGGCAGAAGGCATCAAGCAATGTCCGAATCTAATGTTTTCTTCACTTCCTGTCTCCTGAGAGACCTTCATCTGATGGATTTTTGAAGGCAGTATACATGTATCCTTCGCTGCCTTTGATATCCCACAATCCTGTGCTTTCCATTCAGTGACAGTCGAGCTTGGAAAATAAGATGGTGTCCGAAAGTTGTGTTTGCTTGTCAGTTTGTGTGTAAATGTGTTTTTAATAGCCTAGAAATCTAGATGCACCCTAGCGGCAGCAAATCTAATCTGTCGCGAGTGTCGTCTAACAACTCTCAATACACTTCTGAGCTGTAAACGCCAAACTCTGGTCGGGCCAATCACATCGTGTATAGAGTTGGTGGTGACAGGGGGCGGGACTTAACATAGTGACGGCAGAGTTGCGCTTAAGTGCTACTAGTAAACACAGAAGCTGGCGAACGGCGGTCTTTCGAATCAGCTTTGACCGCAACTCTGGAAGACTTGGAGTTAAGCTTTTCTCTGAGAAAAGAACAAAGAACAGCACTGAAGTCATTCTTAAAAAGGGAAGATGTGTTCAGAGATTTGCCGACCGGATACAGCGAATGTATAATCTATCAACGAGCGCTGCTTCACGTTGCTCTGAAGGTACCTCACGAAACTGATTTCGGACAGACTTCTTAGGCAGTGTTACAGTTTAATGATCCCTCTGAACACTATCCAATTGCGTGCAGCGGGAGTTTGAAAGACAACCGTTTATCCCGCCCCTCGGATTGAGCCCTGTCAATGGGGAGTTTCCAGACCAAACATCTTGATGTGGGTCTGGCTTGTCAGGCTATGTTTTTAACCAATATTTTCCACTTCTGATGTCATTTCTAGCGAGAAATTACTAATTAAATATGTGTTTAGTTCTCACCAAAGCTCTCTCTATTTTGCTGTAGAACATTAAACTGTTACACTGCCTAAGAACTCTGTCCGAAATCAGTTTCGTGAGGTGCCTTCACGCACAAAATGCTGCCTTACAAGCCATTGCCTGATAATGCAAAGAGGCAATGAGCCAGCGGCCTAGGTTTTCGGACGCAGCCGTTGTCTTGACGCCAGCCAATCACTGCATTGCTGATTGTGGTTTCGAGTATCAATGCATCTGCACTCTTAAGGGAACACAGGCACGAGGAGTGATCTCAGATAATTTAATCCAGATATTTTAATCCAATCCGCAAATTCGTTTGAAGAACCAAATTAAAAGATCTGGGATCTGTCAAATCATCTCAGATGTATTAAGCGATGTACGAAGAATGGGCCCCAGTAGTCAGGCCAGGACATTGTCATTTAAAAGTTGTTGTTGCAGCCCTCAACTGATGTTGATGTTGACATGATGTTGTGTTTTGGCCTGAAGCTCCACCCTCCACCTATCTACCAATCACAAAGTCAGTTGTGATTCTGCATCCGGGGAGAGGGGATACACCGCTCTGCAGTCATTTGAAAGTGATTGCAGTACCAGTTTTCGCCACAATCTTACACATTTCCTTTAACTGAATTGAATCCATACTGTTTGTAATAGTATCTATTCAGTGTGTTATCAAAAGGTGTGATGAAGTTATGACACAACCATGGACTATCTGGGCTACAGAACAGAATTTGCTGCCAATACAGTAAATGTTCTCACTGCGCCAATGTTGTGTTTTTGTGAATTGTGGGGTCTTTCCATAGGCATAATTGATTTTACATGTACAAACTATACATTCTATCCCCTTAAACTGCCCCTGCCCCTGCCCCTAAACCTATACCCATCACAGGAAACATGCTGTATTTTTTACATTTTCAATAAAACAATTTAGTATGCTTATAAATCCATTTACACCGCTGGCTGGTCCCCACAGTGTAGGTGATCTCAGGTTTAAATTACATTGTGTACACACACACACACACAAAGTAAATTTCAACAGATCATTCATGTTAAAAAAAAATTAAAATGACACTAGCTAATAATTAGGCTATTTCAATCAGTGAAAATCTCTGACAGGACAAGGTGTGTCCTGCCCTTCAAATGACAGAAGATCAAATAATAGTAGATAATAAAAGTACAGTCAATTTTCAGTTCTCTTTTTTATGTCATAAACAAAACGTACATAAACCTATGACATAAACCCAAATCTTCACAATGCAATGGCACAGGAAACAAAGGCTACATCAATTCAATCGTCGTTCGATTGCTTCAATTTAAATCGAGTTTTCTGCGCAGATTGCTCATGTCTGTTTAAAGATGGCGACTTACTTGAACTGAAGGGGCAAATGCGTTCTGCAAGAGCATACACAAACTAAAGGCGATTTATATAATCAGAATGGGTTTAAAAAACGTTCTTCGATGTACGGCGTTGGGTTTACAGACATGGAGTGTATTTTCAGGTGCGAGGCAGGGCAGTATTGCCGTACCTGTTTTCAGGCAGTCTACATGCAGCTCTTTTTCGAACTGGACGTTAAACCTTCATTTTAAAGGTAAGTAACCTTATGGTTTTGCCATCAGAGGTCGAGTTCCGAGTCAGCGACTAACGTAACGATACACAAACGACAGCATGTTGTCGTTTATGTATTCTTAAATACCTGAGAATGTTATAATGATTATCCGTTTCTTTATATATAAGTTGGACACATTGTTTCGTGCTAATTGAAGTGTATTTTTATTCACATTAGCCTGAATGGGAGTCTTATGGCTGTATGTTTAATTTAGTATATTTTGGTAGTTTAGTAACGTGTTATGTACCGCATATTCCGTATGTGTTAAAGTGTTAACCTCTAGGGGGCTCTAAAATCTCAGTTACTGTACATTTTTCTAAATGGGCATCAAATCGTCATCGTTTTGTCATATCATATGACCTTGATGTTTAGTTAATTCCACATATTTTTTAGATCTAAATCTGTATCCTAATTTCAGTTTGCTTCATTCACCGTTGCAAATAGCAAATCTTGCTATGTTTACTAACTTTACTAACTGAGATTAGTAAAATATCACTATTTGTACTTAAAGTAAACAAGATATTAATGTTTGTGAAGAAAATAAATAAGTATAGTAACCATCTCAGTCTCTTGAGGGACACTCGTGTCTTCGCCAGACAAATCAGACAGAAGAATGGTTTCTTTTGTATTTTATAAAAATAAAAATATTTTTTTTTTCTTTCTTCTTCAAGTCAAAGGAATGTGCTATATTGGTGCTATAGGTATGTTTTCAAATGGGATTTTAATGCCCAAGACGGCTGGGTCGAAATACCAACCCCCACCGATTTATTAATTAACTTTTTAAGCAAGCATTCTACAATCTAACTTAGTAATAGACACAGCTGAAAAATACTGCACAAATTAAAAAGTCAAATAAATTATATATAAAATTAAATATCAGACAGCAGTATATGAATTAGACTATGCTCATCTAAATATCGTGTTACACCACTGTATAAAAACCTTGATATTGTCTTTGGGAGTATTTTTTTACTCACACAAATGTTCACGTATAGAACACATAAACCTAGTATCAAAACTTTTCATTTGTGTGTGTGATAGAGGGCAACATGCACGCTCTCTGCCAAGTCACGTGTGAAAACGTTTTCACAAAAAAGTTTGCATATACAGCATAAACTATTGCGCTGCTTTAAATACAATGTTAATATGTGTGATTACTTACTTAAATTATCCATAATGTAACATGCATTTGTTTGTGTGTGTGTGGCTCACCTTACTGTGTGTAGGCCTGTTTTCATAGACATGGCTTAGATTAAGCCAGGAGATCAATTAGGACATTTTAAGTAGCTTTTAAGTTTCTTACAAAGAACTACTGGTTTTCATCTTGAGACAAAATAATGGCACTGACATATTTTAAGATATGTCAGTGCAAGTTGCTTTCAGATAAAACAGCTCAAACTTGCATTTTAGTCTGGGACTACTCTTAAACCTTGTCTGTGAAATTGGGAGTAATAATGGTTGGAGCTTGGAGCTGTGCGCGAGTAGGCAGTAAGATTTCAGGTGCCTGCGAGTTGCCACTTTCTGTGAGTCTCTTGTTGAAAATGAACAAGAGGCATCACTCTCCACCAGCTGTCATCTTCACACGGTGAATCCTGGTGTCATAACTTTCCCCAGGCAGTGATGCATCATTGAGCCATTCCCAAACATCCTGTCGCTGGTTTGTGGATTGTCCCTCATTGGACAACTGTTGGTAAACTATCTCTACTGCTGTCCAGGAGCAACCTACAAGCCTTGCCGTTTCAGATATACTTGCCACAACAATTTGGCCCTTGTCAAAGTCACTTGGTTCTTTGCTACACATTTCTCCTGCGTCCAACGTGTTAATTACAAGCAATGATTGTACCCAGACCTTTATATGTGGCCTTGTCAGGAGATGATCTAGTTATTATTCATCTGTGAGCTGTCTGGTCATAATGTTTTGGATCATCAGTGTATGTGGTATATACAGTACAGGCCAAAAGTTTGGACGCATTACTATTTGTAATGTTTTTGAAAGAAGTTTCTTCTGCTCATCAAGCCTGCATTTATTTGATCAAAAATACAGAAAAAATGTAATATTGTGATATATTATTACAATTTAAAATAATTGGTTTTCAATTTATTATACTGTAAGGACACTGAAGACTGGAGGAATGATCCTGAAAATTCAGCTTTGCATCACAGAAATAAATGATAATTTAAAGTAAAATAAATTGAAAACCAAATCTTTTAAATTGTAATAATATATCACAATATTAACATTTTTTTTCTGTATTTTTGATCAAATAAATGCAGGCTTGATGAGCAGAAGAAACTTCTTTCAAAAACATTACAAATAGTAATGTCCAAACTTTTGGCCTGTACTGTATATATATTCCTGTCAGTGTTTTTAGACATAATTACTTACCCTAATTAGGTTTTGCATTGATAAAGGCATTAAAACATTGTTAAAGACTGCTTAGATTTTTTCTTCTGTATTTTAGTATTTCCCATTCATTTCTAATGGTGCACAAGTTTGACCATGAAGAACACAAGTGTGACTATTTGTATAAGACCATATAGCCTTTTCAAACCATGTCCATTTTGGTGTGTGCTGACTGAGTTCATATTGCAAGTCATACATTTTACAATTCAGTGAAGAAGAAAAAAAATGGTTATGAAATGACTGAAGACCACCAGTGGGTTAAAACAAAGAATGGCCACTGAGACAAAGAGTGGGGTGAGAAAAAGAGCAAAAGATTGATATGACTAAGTGTGAATTGTCGTGCCCCTGCAATGTGTGAAAATGTATGGTTGTAGTGGGTCTAATTTGATGTAGCAGGCTTGAGGGCTGGTGTAAATTTGCTGTCTGAGTTATGTTTTGAATCTCCATTACATTAATATTATAAGACACAATCTGCTACTAATACATTAAGAATTTAGTTTCTCTTATTCTTCAGAAAATCACCACTGTTACTTTGTATTGTATGTTTTGTTGTTACAAAATGTTCCAAGGACAAAAGGTGGTTTATCTGTAATATTGATTCATTCCATTTATTGTTCGTAATTTACTACTCTTTTTAATGTACTTATTGGAGTGTGGTTTTAGTTTAGTTTTTAGTTTACCGGTATAAAATAAAAGTTTAGCTTAACTTGAAGAAATGATGACAGTAATATATTTCAGGAACAAATGTACCAAAAAATAAAATAATAGCATTTGTTGAAATTGTATTTAATTACATTTAAATAATTATTTTATAATTGATTGGTTCTAGTTGTATGCATTATTTAACTACCACTGTTTTAATAATGTATTAAATAATAAAATACAGAAATGATAGATTCCTGAACATTTCTTAGGATTTAGGTTTATACTTAAAAAAAAAAAAGTTTATAATAAAAATAAGTAATCTAATCAAATGTTTTGACTATTTACAATCACCTAAAGGATTATTAGGAACACCATACTAATACTGTGTTTGACCCCCTTTCACCTTCAGAACTGCCTTAATTCTACGTGGCATTGATTGAACAAGGAGCTGAAAGCATTCTTTAGAAATGTTGGCCCATATTGATAGGATAGCATCTTGCAGTTGATGGAGATTTGTGGGATGCACATCCAGGGCATGAAGCTCCGTTCCACCACATCCCAAAGATGCTCTAATTGTGTGGAGGCCGTTTTAGTACAGTTAACTGATTGTCATGTTAAAGAATCCAATTTGAAATGATTTGAACTTTGTGACATGGTGCATTATCCTGCTGGCAGTAGCCATTAGAGGATGGGTGCATTGTGGTCATAAAGGAATGGACATGGTCAGAAACTATGCTTAGGTAGGCTGTGGCATTTAAACGATGCCCAAGTGTGCAAGAAAACATCCCCCACACCATTACACCACCAGCAGCAGCCTGCACAGTGGTAACAAGGCATGATGCTCCATGTTCTCATTCTGTTTACGCCAAATTCTGACTCTACCATCTGAATGTCTCAACAGAAATCGAGACTCATTAGACCAGGCAACATTTTTCCAGTCTTCAACTGTCCAATTTTGGTGAGCTTGTGCAAATTGTAGCCTCTTTTTCCTATTTGTAGTAGAGATGAGTGATACCCGGTGGGATCTTCAGCTCAACAGCGCTCAGTGTCACATTTTTAACATTTGGTGTTGTGGTCGGTACTTTTGACAACACTAGCCCATTCTCCTCTGACCTCTAGCATCAACAAGGCATTTTTTCACCCACAGGACTGCCGCATACTAGATTTTTTTCCTTAACACCATTTTTTGTAAACCCTAGAAAGGGTTATGCGTGAAAATCCCAGTAACTGAGCAGATTGTGAAATACTCAGACCGGCCCGTCTGGCACCAAAAACCATGCCATGCTCTAAATTGCTTATCACCTTTTTTCTTTCTGACATTCAGTTTGGCGTTCAGGAGATTGTCTTGACCATGACCACACCCCTGAATGCATTCAAGCAATTGCCATGTGATTGGTTGATTAGATAATTAATTAGATTAATTCTCATTAATGAGAAATCGAACAGGTGTTCCTTCCTAATAATACTTTAGGTGAATATAAATGTAATAAACAACAACTAATGGTTTCAAGTTTTTCAAGTTTTGTTTTCATTCATTTAAGGGTCATTGTAACTGTAACTAATTGTAACTGATGATAATAAATAGTCATAATAATAATTGATTGGTTAAAACTGTGAAGCCATTATTTTCTGACACGGTTATCATACCTTGTAAATCTTATACTGTTACAACCTTGGATTAGTGCTAGTAGTTCTTGTTATTTGCTTGACTTCTTAGGTAGTTGTGGTCTCAAAAAGATGACATACATTTTACTGTACATATGTTGTGTAGGAAGTCAGACAGGTTATGAAGTAGCCATACTATTAGATCTTTATCTGTTTCCGCTGTAGGTTGTTACTATTAATTGTCCTTGTGCTGATGATTTCTTATTCAAAACTGTCTGCAGTATGCAGGGATAGTCCCTCTGCATTATTCTTCTCCTGTGGTTTGAATCTACCTCCGATTTAGATCTTTAACGACAGAGCCACACTATCCTGACACTCTTACACAATTAAGAAAGTAAATTGCTGTTCAAAAGTATGTTTGTTTTTTATTTTTTTAAATGCTGATCATTTGAATTTTATATTCTATTTATAATAAGAAATGTAACTGCATATTAGAGTGATTTCTGAAGGATCTTGTGACATTGAAGACTGGTGTAGCTAAAGGCTTTGGCATCACAGGATTAAATTACATTTTAAAATATATTCCAATACAACATGTATATTAAATTGTAATAATATTTTAAAAGTACTTTTTCCACTTTAATTTTGATCAAATAAATGCTGCCTTGCGACGTAAGAAGTGAGACAAGATCTGAGTAACATGATTAAAATGTTACCGACCCCAAACTTTTGAACAGTAGTTGTACGTTATTCATCAGATGCTTTAGCAACTTGCAGTACAGGGACGGTCCCTCGGAATATGGTGGTAAGAAGCTCATGGCCTGTTTTTTTTTTTTTGCTGTCAAACTGGGAACCTTTCTAGGGTTCCCTTCTCAGTCAGGACCTGAGGTTAACAAGACGAGTTGCTGCCCTTATGTTTTTACTTTACAGCTCTGTTCTCACACGTTTTCTTGTTCTTGGGGCAAAAAACAATGATTGTTGGAAAAGTGTTGAATTACTAGTTCCCGCAAGGCTTGTGAACTATGAAAGAGTAGGTGTATAGGTTATTTAAAAAGAAAACATTAATTAGGCTTATTTGTAAAGTCATACTTTGGAGGTGTTATCAAGTCTTACGCATCAGCAAATGCTTACCAGTTTTCTAAAAAAATAATTTCCTTAGTAATTTAGCAATAACTGTGTCACTGCTTTAGCCATCTTATTCATAGGCTATTCTTGTTTACAGGTATTACATATTTCCTTCAGATAACCAATAGGGATTCAGCCCCCATATTGGTATCAGCCCCCATATTGGTATCTGCCGATATATGTCCATTTTTAATGGTATCATTAGGCCTGTCACGATAACAAATTTTACTTGATGATAAATTGGCCAAGAAATTATTGCGATAAACGATAATATTGTCGTTCTTAGACCATTTTCATCTAAAATAATGATAATGGCATAATAATGCAGGTACACTTTTTCAAAGATTAATAGACTTTTATTTCTAAAGTCTATTTAACATTGATAACAAAAAATATTTTAAATATTCACAATAAATGAACAAAACAACCAAAAACGCTAAAAGCAATGGACTCAGTCTGTTTACAAAAAATGCACTTGATTAAATACCAAATATAAAATAGATGAAAACTGCAACTAGGCCCGTCGCGATAGTCGATAAATCAATGAATCGCACGATAAAAAAAATTAGCTCAATAATTTTTCCGGCCGCGATAATTGCCATTTGCATGCTTTTTTGTTTTCCTGGTCTCTCTCGTTGACTGCGCGCGCCTCATCCGTTTGGGGAGGTGTTTATACTTGGCGCGCAGACCGAGTGCGGCGTGATGAGACGTCATGCTCTGCCAGCAGATTCGTCTGAAACTAGCAATACACATTCTCCTTTTTTTGCCAAATAAATGAAAAGCATGTCATCAAGAGACTATAGCTTTCCTCAGAGATGGTCAAGTTCAGTGTGTGCATGATTAGGCTATGATATAACATTTAAAAAAAAAAATACTGTATCCTAAATTGTGGATAATTAATTTATCATATGCTGAAGTACATTTCTGGATAAAAAACTAACCGAACCGTGGGTTTTGTGAACCGTGCCGCCCCTAATATGCACCTAAAACACAATCATCCGTTGCGGTTTTCATCCATTTTGTTTATTGTTTTTGGTACTTATTTAAATGCATTTTTTAAACAGACTGAGAGTCCATGCTTTTATTGTTTTTTGTTGTTTTGTTCATTTATTGTGGTTATTTAAAATCTTTTCCATTTTTAGTGTTAAATAGTCTTTAGAAATGAAAGTTTATTGATCTTTGAAAAGGTGTACCTGCATTTTTATGCCATTATCTGAATATATCATTATTCTAATCTGAAGGCCTCACAAGGTTTGGAGGTCTGTAGCTATTGACTCTTGAAAATGGGTGACTTCTGATCACTGTGGACTGATGCACTCAGCATGCACTGATGATGCTCTGTGATTTTAATTAGCCTACCATTTTGTGGCGGAATTGCTGTTTTTCCCAATTGCTTCCACTTTGTTATAATACCCCTAACAGTTGACCGTAGAATATTTAACAGTGAGGAAATTTCACTAATGGACTTATGCACAGATGGCTTAAATTCACTGCGCTCCTGAGAGCAACCCATTCTTTCACAGATGTTTGTGGAAGCGTCCGAATGCCCTGGTGCTTGATTTTTATACACCTGTTCCTGTTGCCATGGTCAGTGATTGAACACCTGAATTCAATGATTTGCAGATGTGTCCTTTTAGCAATATAGTGTATAAAGACTATATTGCTAAAAGGAAACATCTTCAAAAAAAGGCTAAAAGGACCCCCCCCCCCCTTCAAAAATGACTTCAAATATTCAATCATGTAAAACTCTGCCCCCAGTATGTACTGTTGTACGTACATTTCTAAAGGTCAACAAAATGACACAATGCAACAGCTCAAAGTAACTTTACAAACTTAAGTTACCTGGCTGTGATGACAGCCTTTTTGGGGTGAGATGCATCATGACAGTCACACAGACATCTTTTCCTTGAGTGGGTGTGCGGGAAGGATGTGGCCAACCAAATCACCCCCACCCTTGGTGACACTTTATCACCATTGACGCGTCTCAAATGGGCTCAGAGGAGAGTGAAAAGCTTTGTGACTTACAAATACTTTTGAATATCTCCTCTTTTTTAAAGGGTGTTTCATCATGAATAATTACATTTATTTAAATAAACTTTCAGTGATACAACAGACACAAAATGAAAGTAGTAGTGTCTGCAATTGCACATTACGTTTTTAGTAAGCAATTTTAACGGCAATATATGTGACTTTATGGTTTGTTTCAGGTGATGAAACCCTTCCAAATCAACCAGTCAGGCAGTATGCTCGGCCCTCTAGAAAGAAACAAGGTAAGAGAAATCAATTGGAAGGGGCCATCCCCAGCAATGGAAAAGGGCCAGATTTACTAACAGCTTGCACCAGTGCAAACCCTCTTTTGGAATTAAAATATTACTGTCAGGATTTACTAAAGATACGCAGTTAGATATTAGCAATAGAAAATGCATATGCATTTGTAGTTTTTCTGTCAGACTGCTAAATTTATGGGCAGAGAGTATTTAGAGGTGCTGTATGTAATATTTTTGGCACATAAATATCATATGTTTGCAGAGATGTAGGAAACATGCACATACGTTCACATACGTGTTTCTCCAAAAAACAGTTCTACAGACAGTTTTTCTACTTTGAAATGTGTGTTGTCTGTTTTTGTTTTTGTGATTCTGCCCATTGCCAATTTACTCAATAGTGTTTCGACTCTCCAGGTTGCCATTTAACGGAAAGCACAGCGTATTGTAGCCACGGAAGTCAGCATACAAACTAGGTCAGAGATCGCAGATTCTACCTAGCCTAAAAAGCCTCAGCATCCAACTTAAAAGCTCAATGGCCAGAGGCATATTAAAACACGGATAAAACAACTTGCAGTGAAATGCTTGATTGCCTTCCATTGTCCATCGCGCTTATTCCTGTTGCGTGTTCTCAAACCGAAAACCAGTGTGAGCATCAAGTCTGAGAAGGAAGGAGCGGGAGAAACAACTCCAATATTTTGAGTTTGGACCACAGTACTGCTTTCAACTTGTCTGGCTATCACCAAACCAAGCTCAATTTAAGATTGAACATTGGTCTGGGGAGTCTGCTTTGTATTTTCGACTGCACAAGAGGTGCATAAACATGCATTATTCAAATAACTCTGTATGCAATTGGACAAATTCAACCAATCAGAGCGCACAGGGCTTGATCAACGGGCAACGACCACTGATCTATGAGTTCTCTATATAGATCAGTGGCAACGACCCATCACTTCTCTATCTGTGATCATGTAAAAACTGCCAAAAGTGCGCCAGGTGGATAAGCCAGTCTGTGATTGGTTCCTGCAAAGGTGTAACAGAAGCAGTAGAAATGAATGTACATGTTTCCGGACTGAGCTGCAGAGCGAAATTAAATCGCTGGCAAATCAGACTGGGTTTACCCAGTCTAGCTTTCAACCACTAGCTGTCAATATTACATACTGCACCTTTAAATGAATAATGCAGTGTTATTTACTTTGCGGTAGTCAATTTTAGTGATATTTGTGCCATTATTTAACACCCAAAAGCACAGATTTTGCGCCTCAGACATGACATTGTGAATTTGAGCATTCTCGGTAGATGACAGAATTTTCCACTGCCATTGTGGAGCCATGCTAATGTGCAGTTTAGTAAATCTGGCCCCAAGTGTAAAGGCCTGTTTACACCAAGCATGATAACTAACTCTAACAATGAAAATATTGTTCTAAAAATCGTTCTTCTAAATATAAAAGAATAGCAGAGTCCACACCGCAAGAATAACAATAATGGAATGGCACAGAGGAACGATATTGTTTCACTTTCAGAACAATTTTTTCGAGCTGATGAACAACAAAAACACTGACAGCCAATCGGAATCCAACTTGCTTTAAGAGCTCGAGCATTTAAAGAAAGAAAGAAAGAAATATTGCGCGTTGGTGTGGACAATTTTCCGTTCTTGGTGTGAATAGGCCTTAATACTGAAGGGCCTTGATTTTAAAATGATGCAAGTCAATTTGATAGCCTAACAGTTTGATATCATTTTTGATAGCACTCATTGGCTCTTTTTTTCTTTTTCTCCCAGAATTCCCAAGTCAGCTTCAAGACCTGCATCCATCTATGCTGAAGCATGAATATACATCCATCCCACTTGCACAATCGTAGGGTTTTGTTTTTGTACTATCGTTTTTGCATTAAAGAAGTAGTTCATGTTAAAATGAAAATTACCCCATGAGGTTTACTCAACCTCAAGTCAATCTAGGTATATTTGTGATGCTATATATTTGTATATCTGTGATGCGTCTGTGATGTTTTTTTTTGTAAGTTGAATATGGAAGCTAGCTATATTTTACTTTATAAAGTTTTGAATATGGAGGTTTTTCTTAAATCCCATAGATTTGATAAAGAAGCCTTTATCTTCTCTTTAAACACCCCCCCCCCCCCCCCCCACACACACACACACACACACACACACCTCACCCCTGAGTTCTTATTATTAGAAATTGTCTTCATCAGA
This sequence comes from Pseudorasbora parva, assembly GCF_024679245.1. Taxonomy (NCBI): domain Eukaryota; kingdom Metazoa; phylum Chordata; class Actinopteri; order Cypriniformes; family Gobionidae; genus Pseudorasbora; species Pseudorasbora parva. The sequence goes on along the minus strand of NC_090178.1, from coordinate 13,555,253 downwards.
AAGAAGAAAGTCCTATACACCTAGGCTGGCTTGAGGGCAAGTAATTCATGGGGTTATTTTAATTTTAAAGTAAACTACTCCTTTAATCCACTCATCCTTGTATAAACACTATGATTGTATATTTATTATATATTGTATATTAGTAGGAAGGCTAAGTGACTTTTGACTTCAAGTCATGATGCAAAGGTCCCCTTTGGTATGGAAGTACCTTAGGGCCATAGAAATAAATTTATCTTAAGACACAAGTGAGATCACATTTTGTATCTTATATATACACACTTTTTTTTTTAACTGCCCACCGACCATACTTAGGAGGCCCATATCTTTGCTTCTGTTATAGCTTTAATTACCAATTTATATCAACGTGTACATTTTTGGGGTCAAGGAGTCCAATGAAATAGGTTCCAAGACTAAAAAACAAATGTTGTACTTACCATGACAAGTGGTGGTGAAGTATGCAATTTAAAAAAAATAAAAATAAAGAGTCAACTACAATTTATTGGGAATATCTGGATGTGTGTTGAGCATTGGGTACAGCGTTTTTAAAACATTCAGAGATTCAGTCAGTCATGGAGGGGTCTTTAATTAGCCTGAACGGGTTGTTATTTGCTATAACAACCGCGTCCCTATACATTATCCCTTACTTGAGATTAATGACTTGAATTGCATAGCCTACATGGCAGTGTAATGCCTACAACAATCCATGTATCCATATCTTAAGACAGCTAACAAGTTATTTGCTGCTGCTAGCCGTGTTAGCTGTCTAATGAAAATATTCGCTAATCCTAAACTTGACATTGTCTCACCAAAAATAGTCGTACAACAGCTCCACACACATTCAGATGTTCCCAATAAATTGTAGTTGATCACCAGGTGTTTTATTAATGTATATTAATGAATAATCCATGTTGGAAAAACAAAAGGATTTTTTTCTTACCTGATGGACAGCTTAGTGACAGTTGAGAGTTGACATTTGAGTGGACCTTGAATTAATGACTGACTGAATCTCTGAATGTTTTAAAAACACTGTACCCAATGTTTAGATCTGTTGTGGTGTTTATGTAAATTAGCACATATGTAATTCGATTAGGCACCGTTTGTCCATGTTAACAAATAAATTAAAAAAAGTTTAATAAATGTTTTGTTTGTCTTGATATAAGTAATCAATTCAGTTACTTTCATGGTGATATCTAAAGGTTAACATTTTTACCCTATTCATGTGAGAAAAATAATGAATAGGCGTATGAATAGGATATATTTGGGTCTTTTTCTGAATTTTCCACAAATGGGATTCTCATTTCGCCTGGACTAGTAGGCTATGTGCTTGCTTTAATAAAAATGTATAGTTATGATGAAGTTAACTAGTTACTAGCAACCTAGTTATAATGACGCTAACTAGTTACAAGCTAGATAGTTATTAGTTATCTAACATTAAAAACATGTTTCTATTTAATGAGAGAGTCATACGAACCTCAGTGTTAACCTGTCACCTCTGACCTTCAATAGCTGTCACAGCTCCTGGTGAAGATGGGATGTGTTGTTGCAGGAACTCATTTGCTATAGGCTACTCCTGACTGGTCGAAATCTCATGCTACTTGTGAGGAGAAATGTAATGTTCAGAAGTAGCTGCACTGCTTAAATACAAAATTAATGTTTTTGAAGGAAAATATGAGTAAAGTCACTCTGATTACTCAATTTTTATGTGAAATGTGCATATTTATCCCCAATTGTCATGGTATGGGAAATTTTATGCCCTGACCCCAGAAATGTATTGCAATAACAGAAGCAAAGTTATGGGCTCTAGAGTATTTTCGGCACATTGGCGGCCATTTAAAACCCCCCCCAAAAAAACAGTTTATTTCTGATACAAAGTGTGATCTCACTTGTGTCTTAGGATACATTTATTTGTATGACCCTAAGAGGTACCTCCATACCAAAAGCAACCTTTGCATCCTAACTTGAAGTCAAAGACCTATTTTTTTGGGCTTAACCTCCCTACTGTATGATTAAATGTATACAAAGTATGATTTCTTCAGACTTCCTTTATGTGCTTAAATGCAGAACTGTAGCACTATTATGTCATATCTTTGCAGGGTTGACGATGTTGTGAAGAAACTGCTTACGCTGGAGTTTGCAAATCATGTACGGGTTTTGTTTCCTTTTAGATCTTTATTGAATATTTTCATATTTCATAATATTAGCGGAAAATATCCTCAGCGGGGTAACATTGTAACCTATGTAGTTATTTTTTTATTCCCTCCATTGTTGAGTAAGGAACTTTAAAAGGTTGCTAAATTGTATTTTAACTCAAATATCTGTCACAATGTCTTTCCTTAGAGTGAAAAATTGCGTTTGAAAGAGGAACAGCTTATTGCCAAGGTTCAGAGGGATGAGAATGACCGCAGCTCAACAGAAGTCAAGGGCAAGTTCTCCTTTTTTTAAAGACTTGACAACCACTGCTTTAACCATACTGGAATCTCAGAACATGACTCAATCATAATGTCCTTGTTTGCGTTACAGTGGCAATTATGACAGCGCGTATTCGCAACTTCCAGGAGCACTTGCACAAACACCCCAAGGTAAGCACAACACTTTAGTAGCGTGACTTTTTTTCGGCCTTCACTAAAGGTGTTAGAACATTTGTTCCCACTCCATTTGATTAACACCCACAGAGAAACAGGATATCCTGTGCATGTCAGTGTTCAGTAGCAATGAAAGTTTATAAACTACTGTGTTCTGCGAGTGAGCGTTGCCTCATGGTTCCATCCCAAAGAGGCATGAAATCGCTCTCACGGACATTTTCCTGGACCGTTCCCACCTGGTGGAATGACCTGCCGATCTCAATTCGTGCTGCCGAGTCTGTAGCCATTTTTAAAAGACATCTTAAGACACATCTTTTCCAATTGCACCTGACCAATACAGAATAGCACTTACTGATCACCACAGACCAAAAAGCGCACACTCCCGGATCATATCTACGTCTCTCATCCGGATTTGTGCCTTCAGGCGGGTGTGTTACATAGTTATCATAACTATCATAATCCAGTGTTCTGTATTTTGCGTACGTGAGTTTTTGTTGTAGATGCCTATTGCTGCGCGTTTAGCTAGAATGCCATACAAAACCAACCCATTGGGCCACTGAATCTGCTTAATGGCAACAGCCTTAGTCCTAATGGGTTGTTATCATGGCTATCAAAATCCAGTGTTCTGTATTTTGCGTACGTGAGTTTTTGTTGTAGGTGGCTATTGTAGATGGCTATTGTAGATGGCTATAAAAAATAAAAAATGTGTACTGTGCTAATTAATTGAGACTTCTTACAGCTCTTACAGGTTGTTGGCCTTGTTTGTTTCGTTGCTTCTATTGCTCTCCCCTTTTTTGTAAGTCGCTTTGGATAAAAGCGTCTGCTAACTGATTAAATGTAAATGTAAATGTACTGTTCAAAAGTTTGGGATATGTATGATTTTATTTGGAAGAAAGAAATACTTTTCAGCAAGGATGCATTAAATTGATCAAATGTGACAGTAAATACTTATTACAAAAAATATATATCTCAAATAAATAATTTATGAAATAAGGATCATAAATGTTTCTTGAGCACCAAATTTATATCTGAAATGTCATCCCTAATGGCTGCTAAAATTCAGCTTTGTCATCGCAGGAATAAATAACCTTTTAAAATATACTAAATAGAAAACAGTTATTTTAAATTGTAAAAATATTTTACTGTACATTTTTGCTGTATTTTTCGTCAAATAAATGCAGTCTTTTTAAACATAAGACTTCTTTCAAAAACATTAATAATTGTATCCGTAGTGTACAGTGAGCTCAAAAAGTATCTGGACACTTATCACATTAAAAATGTGTAAATATATTTGCAGTAGATAATAAATGAATATGAATATATAAATATGATTACCATTGGCATTTACTAAGGGAAATCAGCACACTTTTGATACATAACGTTTCACAAAAAAAGAAGCATGCTAAATTATTCAAAAGAAAGATAAAAATAATTTGTACTTTTTTGTTATCTATTTTTAGTGAAAATGTTCATAGTTGATGTGATGAACTGCCTCTGTGGTTAAACTGTGTGGATTTGAGAGGAAATTACTTCATACCTCTGCAAAAATCAACTTTTTCCTGGGTGGTTGAACGTTATTGCAAAAAAAAGCCTGAAATAAGGAAGTTGTGGGAAAAAGCTCTATAATCATTCTTGAGATTTTCTACATTTTGTTGTCCTTTACTCAACTTAATGTTGTCCCAAAGACTTTTGTTCATTTTCAAATAAAAAATAAAAATAAATATTTTAATATTCTCTCATCATATTTGTTCATCCATTTAGGGTTCTGAGCGCAAGGCACAGATGCACTTAGGGTGTGTCCGAATCTACTTTTTCTACGGTCTGCATGCCAGGCGCATGGTACCAAAGGGTTGTCTCTTAAGTCATTGGTTTGTTTTTGGGTGTAATGTGCAATAAACCAATCAGAGTCTCATCTCCCATTCTCTTTAAAAGTCATTGCTTGCACTATGGTGGATTCACAAAAGACCATGGGGTATGGTCTTAAACTTTTGATCAGCTGATGAACAGCCTGTTTGAGTTTAAATACAGTTTTCAATAAATTGCCTACTCTCTATTTTTTGTCTCTTGCTCCTGTTTCTTCCTTTGGAATTTTGAAGCAGCACTTATAACCCGGTTATGATCCACTAGTGCGAAATGTGTAAAACTTGCTATGCATCCCCTGGTCTTAAGAGTTTGTTTTGGAGTGTATATATTTATAGATGACTAATTATAGATGATTTGGTCATGCAATTTTCCATGGATTCAAATGAATTACTTTTACGATGCTTTTTTGTGCACTTTTTAAAGCGTGACAGTTTTGATTGTGTGGACTTTCAATGGATCTGTTGAGAATATAAAAAAAAATTCTTCATTTGTGTTCCAAAGTTGAACAAATGTCTTATGGGATTGGAACAAATGTTATTTTTGAGTGAACTATGCCATTAAAGGGTTAGTTCACCCAAAAATGAAATTGACATCATTAATGACCATTAACCTCCGTTCATCTTCGGAACACAGTTTAAGATATTTTATATTTAGTCTGACAGCGTATCTAAGTCTATGCACACTTTACTGTCCATGTCCAGAAAGGGAATAAAAACATCATCAAAGTAGTCCATATGTGACATCAGTTGGTTAGTTAGAATCTCGAAGCATCGGAAATACATTTTGGTTCGAAAATAACAAAAGCTACGTCTTTATTCAGCATTGTCTTTTTCGTGTTTGTGTTCAATCTTCAAATAAAGAGACAAACAGTTATGAATCAGCTTATTAATTCATGATTCGGATCACGTGTCAAACTGCCAAACTTCTGAAATCACGTGACATTGACCAAAATGTTTTTTCGATGCTTCAAGAGATTCTAATTAACCAAATGATGTCACATATGGACTACTTTGAGGATGTTTTTATTACCTTTCTGGACATGGACAGTATAGTGTGCATACACTTGGATACGCTCTCGCACTAAATATAAAATATCTTAAACTGTGTTCTGAAGATGAACGGAGGTCTTACGGGTGTGGAACGGCATTAGGGTGAGGAGTTAATGACATCAATTTCATTTTTGGGTGAACTAACCCTTTAAGAAATGGTTGAAACAATAGCTGCGTTCCAATCCGCAGACAATCCGTCCTAAATCATTTTTAAAATTAGAATTAATATGTCCTGTTTTGTTGTTTTACGTCAGGATAAAGCCAATAAAAGATGGATGCTCATGACCATCGACAGAAGGAAGAAAAACCTGAAGTTTCTGAGAAGGACCCGTTATGATTCCTTTGTGAAGGTGTGTCAAGAGCTCGGAATCACATACACGTTCCCTCCTGAATACTATCGCCGGGTCACCCGACGTTGGATGGCCAAAAAGGCCTTCTGCAATAAGGTAATGTTCTCACATCCTATGACATTTTCCAATGTTTTTTGAAAAGTTCACGGTTTGTGTTTGACTTGTTTTTTCCCTCTTAGGTCTTTAAAGAGGTTCAGAAACAAAAAGCAGAGCAGAGAGAGAAACAGAAAGCAGCGGAGGCTAAGGAAAAGGAGACAACATCCTGTACAGAACCACAAGGAACTGCGGTGTAGAAGCCTTTGGCCGGCCTGGAACGTTGTGCTGACAAGCTCTGATATGTCCTCTTTTGATTCATGTGACATTCAAAGAAAGACTGACCAGAAACATCATGGTCTGCATCAAATGATCTCGATGTTGTCACATATTTGTCTTTCAATGGTAAAACATACTAATTTCTCTGAAGTCTGTTATAGCTGCACCCAATAAAAATGTGTTCAAATTAATTGTTTGTTATCATTCCTCAAATGATGATTATATCAGAATAACTTCATAGAAACCCTTTGATGACATACTAGTTTCACACACTCAGGAGTTTTGGATCAGCAGCTGATGAAGGCCTGTGTCATATGCAAGACTGGTGCATTGTGGTTTTGCATCTAGTACAAATGGTAAGGCTGATCTCAGTTCCTTGAACTCTTTAATTTTACAAGAAATGCATGACAATCAGGTGCATGATCTGAGGTCAACCTATCAATTCTTAACTCGTGAAAGATTATCCATTGATTGTTAAGAACTCTTGTAGGCCACATTTCCTAATACAACTCAGACCTCCCCCCTGTGATCTGCTTTGTGTAAAACTTGTGTGCGTGAATCGGAAACGGTGCATACGAGAGTAGCAAGCGTGGTGTGTTGGTGTGTGTCACGACTTCCTTTTCAGCTGAAAGCTGATCAAGAGGCTCAGAAGAACACGAGGTACTTTTTTGAAGTCTTCTACTCTGACTTTATATCATAGAATATATTTTTTAAGGATTTCAAATAGCAAAGAATTGTATATCCTTAGACTCAAAGTGTTTCAATCAGCCTAAGAATTGTATTTTATTTGTTTATTATTGGTGGGATATAGATGAGAAAAATATTTTAGCTGGTCCAGAATGATTTGTCTTCCATAGTCGTTAATTGCATGTGCTTGTGAATGTAAAATATTCTGTCCTGTAAAACTATTTGTCAAATGGATCGTTCACCCTCATGTCCAAACCTATAAGACTTGCATCATATTTTAAACATTTACTAACCCTCAACCCTCATGTATAACTTTTCTTTACACGAAATAAATAATATCATACAAATTTGGAATGACATGAGGGTGAGTAAATAAGGACAGCTTTTTCTCTTTTGGGTGAACTATCCTTTTAATTGCACAAATTACTCAAAAATGGAATGGAAAATATTATGAAATAAATATTTTTCTTCCTTAAATGGGGTTTAATTAGGAAGTGTTATTTTGTCTAACAATTGATAGATCTAAATGTGTCATTCTTTTTACAAACCACCTAGGAAGAAAGACATTCTTTCGGCTTCCTTGCTGGACTGCTCATTTTGATTGACATGTCAAACCCAGTCGTCACTCAGCCTGGTGCTGGCTCTTATGGTACAAATGTGCAGACTGGAGAGTGGAGCACAGGTCTTTGTTCATGTTGCAGTGACCTACTTATCTGTAAGTTCTGAGATCCGCTAGCAAACCCTTTGAATGATATGCAACACAAGTGCTGAAGATGTTATTGGTATATTTTAGCTGTGGTTTAATATTTAGCTAAGCCACGTTACTGCTTTTATCAGTGGCACATTGTAACAATGCATTATCGTTTAGCTTTTTTTTTCTTCTTCTTCCATTGTATAGGTGCTCTTGGCACTATCTGTCCAATAGCTCTTAGCTGTTACACAGCAAACAAGTATGGTGAGAATGTGTGTCTTCCATGTATACCTGGAGGAATGGCTGCAATGAGGACACACATGCGTCTGACCTATGGAATACAGGTAAATCCTACTAAAAATCATGAAGAATTATTATCCATGCATTTATTCCTGTCTGCTTGCATTTATTACACAACACCTTTTTCTTTTCTTTTTCCCTGCAGGGCACAGTATGCAATGATGCTTTGATGACCTGTTGCTGTGGAATATTTGAAACATGTCGAATGGCCAGAGAAATTCGTATCAGGAATGGAGAGACCTAGTTTTTACTGTTTCAGTTTTAAAATTCTTTTATATTTTCAAAAGCACATACATTTACCAAAATCAACGTTGATTAGATAATTATATTTTAAGTCCTATTCAAATCACCAAAGGCACCAAGGAACAGCCCATGAACATACATTCTTTGAAAAGATGACCAGGTTACTTATAAGTAACCCCTGTTTACTATTATTGCAGTAAAGTGTTTGTTCATTTCTGTGAATTTAAGATTGTGTGACTGCTTTCAATATTTATGTATTCGTTGTCAAATGTGCTAACAATTTTGAAGTAATGCTCATAATGTGCCAACTTGCAGCATTAATATGGTACTGGACAGGAGCTGTAGCCTATTTAATATTTGCCTCACAGTACAGTGGAATCCTATGAAATAAAAAACTAAACAACACCATATTTTCACGTTTGTTTAGCCTACTATTTTAAGTCGGTTGCTGTTGATTTATTTTAGTTTTTTTGACTCCACAAAGGACCATACAAATTATATATCTACCTTTACGTTTACACCTTACTCAACTCAACGTTACATGTACAAAAGGTTTTATTTTTTATTTTTTGGAACACAGATAACATGAGACACATATCACACACACACACACACACACACACACACACACACACACACACACACACACACACACACACACACACACACACACACACACACACACACACACACACACACACACACACACACACACACACACACATCAAACTATTAAGAAAACAGAATTAGAAACTCGAGGTTGAGCAAGGCAAGAAAGTACATTTTTAAACGAGATACAGTAATAAAAAAAAATATTAAAAAAATTATTGTAATGAACTGTTTTTCATGAAGATACGTATTGCGTCATCATCGCGCAGCAGTACGAGCGCCTCTGATTGGCTGTTGTTGGCGGTGACCTGGCAACCGAGAGAGGGCTTTAAGACGCTTATTTATTCTGCAGGATCTTTCGCTACAGTCACACAGAGCGCTTATCGCGGCTGTTTATTGACAACCAGTGATTGCTTACCGATACTAGCTGCTCTTTATCCACCTCCAGAGGGGATGTCGACGCGAACGCTGCCTCTTCTCTTCATTAATCTGGGTGGAGAAATGCTGTACATCCTGGATCAGCGTCTGCGGGCTCAGAATATCCCAGCAGATAAAGCGAAGAAAGGTAGATGGCAGCTAATATGCCAGGGAGTTGATAAAGCAAGTCTGTTCTGGAGACCCAGAGTATGACTTAAACATTGTATTTATGGTCAGCGTTTGTGATCTTTCTGAAAGAAAGTAGTTGTATGGTCGTTTGCTATTGCTGTACATAATTAGCCAGTTAGCCTATGTATGTGAATACAGTGATCCCAGTTCAATTACACGCAGGAACATGTCATATCTGCATACCTTGTAGACGACGTTATTTAAATGAGCGGGGGCGTGGGGCGTGGTGTTAAGTGCGCAATAGATTGTCCATGAAGACATACATTACCCCCAAAATGTGAGCGTCATTGCATTAGAAAACAATATTAGTTATAGCACAAATATAACAATTTACAAAATATTATTGTGTATTCAATTAAATAATAGAATTCAAAATACTATTGAAATAGTGTCCATACTTATTTATTTATTTTCACGTTCACAAGAAGTTCTCATAATGAAGGTGATGACGTTTGTATGTTGTAAGTTTATAAAAAAAGAAAAATGTACTGTGCATTGATACTTCTGTTGCATGCAACACTGTGGCTCAATTACATTTGCTCAACAACAGCTTGCCAGTATCACAGTTTCCTGTATAACATTTGAGGGTTTCCTCTCTTTTTTTGCATTCTGAAATATTCTTAAAGGCACAATATGTCATATTTTTGGATTAAAATATCCAACAACCAACCACTAGAACAATGTTATATATTTAGTTTACTTGTGTACTTACATTTATCCCAAATGTTTCCAAGAATGGTTAAATTCAGGGGAATAAGCCATTTTAACCAGGACACAGCTTGCATAAAAGCGTGTCAGTGCCTTGCTTATTAATAACATCATAACGGTGTTACCCTCAATTTCCTATTAGAAACCATGGAAACACCAAAAATGCTTATATTATCTGTTTTATCAGATGAGCAACTATTTGGATACAGTCATCAAAAGAAAACTAGTCATTATTATATAGCTCAGATATTAACACTATTAGTATTAACACAGTTAGTCTTATTGTTTAAATCTCATTTTCTTGATTTACAGAGTACCTTGTTTTACCTGCCTAATATTGATCTAGCTTACTGTAGTGTGCTAGCCTAGAAATCTAGAGGCACCCTAGTGGCAGCAAATCTAATCTGCCGCGAGTATCGTCTAGCAACTCTCAATACAGTTCTGAGCTGTAAAAACCAAACTCTGGTCAGGCCAATCAATCGCATCGTGTATAGAGTCGGTGGGTGGGGCTTAACATAGTGAAAGCCGAGCTGCGCTTGCGTGCTTCTAGTAAACACTGAAGCTAGCGAATGGCGGGCTTTCGAATCAGCTTTGACTTCGACTCTGGAAGACTTGGAGTTAAGCTTTTAAGCTTGCCAGGCTAGCAGTGTGCAACAAATGTCTCATAGTAGCCGGCGAGTAAATGCAGAGAATAGCATTATAACATAACTTTCAACACTGAAATGTAAATGATAAAGCAGCGCTGTGTTACCCCACATACGCTTGACCGGAAGAAGAGGAAGCGGACGTCTGTGACATTATAAAAGCTCAGCGAAATCAAAGCGTCATAAAGCTACGGCCTTGTTTTGAATAAGCGACCTCTAGTGTTGAAAAACATATCGTGGCTTTAATGATCTTTATAGCTGTGCTGACATTTCCCATTGGTTATCAAAGTGTGCTACAGAGGTCTCAAAACCGTGCAAATAAGTTGCTTGTTGCTTGTGATGTATACACATGTAGCTGATGCCGTATCTGCTAATTAGTTATCTTCCTTAGAGGATCATTTTAAATATGTCCTTTTTGATTTGCAATCTTTGTAGCCACTGTAGCAGATTGGCTAGAGGAGGACAGAAAAAGAGGTATTGTTAACATTCTGCTTGCTTTGCTGCTGGCCATAGAGCAAAGTAGTGCCAGCTCTCATAGGCACTTGCTGTGTAGAGGGAGATGGGCTTTTTGGCTACTTTAATTGTAATTTCACATGTTTTCGTGTGAGAAATACACTATTGTAGAATGAGAACCCCAAATATTCAGGAAGCTTATACAGTTATTTTTGTACTACTGAGATATAAATGAAATCCTCCATGGCAGTTTGTTTCTAGCATTTGTGTTTTCCTCAAGTCAACATTTGATTACTTTTTTTCAGCTCATTTCTCTGTGAAAACATCTGCCAATTTTGATTTTTCACAATTTTTGCTATCTTTCTTAGCAAAACGGCTTTCTACAGTACAGAAATCGCATCGTTTCGGCTTTGTTATCAGCTTCATATTTGCACAGAATTGCTTTTGACTCAACTCTGCAACTCTGTCTTTGTGTTGTGGTAGTTATGAATGATATCATTACCACCATGTTCAATAAGAAGTTCCTGGAGGAGCTGTTCAAACCACAAGAGCTGTACTCCAAGAAGGCCCTCAGGACGGTGTTTGACAGACTGGCTCACGCCTCCATCATGAGACTCAACCAAGCTAGTATGGACAAGGTGAAAGCTAGTCAAAGATGCATTGTCATTTTCAGTATTTTCCTAGTGTGAACTTTCTACAAAACACTATGTATTATCAGTAAACAAATCAGTTATTATGAATAGTTTTGAAATTCAGGTAGTTCTGTTCACTGCTGTCCTTTTATATTGAACTTTACTTTAAAATTCTCTTTTATATTTAATAATATTGTTATTTATGTATAAATATCATATTTTAGGAAGTGAAGTAGTGATAAATGGCTCCCTCTGGTGTGTAATATGATGAAATATGTAATGGCTCCTTGTGCTTTTCCCATGCGCAGCTCTATGACTTGATGACCATGGCGTTCAAGTATCAAGTCCTGCTGTGTCCTCGCCCTAAAGACATCCTCCTTGTGTCCTTCAACCATATGGATGCCATCAGGGATTTTGTGAAAGACACTCCCAGCATCCTCAGCCAAGTGGATGAAACAAACAAACAACTCATAGAGGTAGAAGAGTCTCTTCAGTCTCTGTGTAAAGTCGAATTCTGTCCTCGGAATTAGAATAACAATAATAACTGTTAATTTAATATTAGTTTAATATTAATATTATATTATGCTAATGTTATTATTTAATATAATAATATATTTTCCATTTTTTGGTATATAATAAAAACACAGTATATAATATTATTTAATATTAAAGCATATTATTTAGATTATTATTATTGGGCAATTATTTAGTGATCATTGTCAGCTCTACTCTGATTTTGGCTTTGAAAGTGTATTATTCTTTTGCTTGCAATTTTAGATATATACCCCTTTATCTGGTGGAGAGTTTCAACTAATTAGACAAACACTGCTTATCTTCTTTCAAGATATGCATATAAGAGTAAGTCTTTTCTCTATTTTGATTTATGTTCATGAATACAGAATACTTGGGGAAAACAAATCTTTATGAAGGAAATAATAATTTTGTCAAAGCCGAAACATATTTGAACATGATATGTAACTTGTTTTTTAGGTATCAATTTTCCTGAAAGATAAAGTACAGAACTCCAATGGCCGATTCGTCCTTCCAACGTCAGGCCCTGTTCCGTATGGGACACACGCCCCAGGACTCGTGAGGTTTGCTGGATAGGATTCTGTTAATGTAGTATCAATAACAAGAAACACATATTTTTCCAGTATTGATGTGACCAAGGCATTTAAATGGCTGAGAATGGCAAGATTTGATCTGAACATTATGAACAAATGGTTTTGCATTTGTTTGCTCTGAAATCACCCCAGTCATTTAGAGCAGACAGTGTCTGATGGTGGGGGTTTAAAGTTAATTGCATTAACAAGAGTCTCGGACATATAAGAGTGCTATTCTAAGTATAGCTGGGTCTGCGTTTAGACTGTGATTAAAAGCAGTTATTCTAATAGTGTTTAGAGGTAGTTGACATATAACCTGTCCATTAACTATTTTTTATTAACATCAAGATTTAACTTAAAGGGGGGGTGAAACACTCAGTTTCAGTCAGTGTCATGTCAATCTTGAGTACCTATAGAGTAGCATTGCATCCTGCATATCTCCGAAAAGTCTTTATTTTTTTAATAATTATATAAGAAAGATGCGCTGTTCCGAGTCTTTCCGAAAAAAGCCGAGCGGGTGGGGGCGTGTCGTGTGAGCGGAGCTAAATAATGACGTGTGCAGCAGCGCGCTGTGTGTTGAGTCGAGTGCGTCATCCCTAACAGCGGTAAAAAAACTTTATTCAAAAAAAAAATATGGCTTTTAATCAGATACAGCCATACATCTATGATCCGGAATCAGACCCAGAGGTTGCAGTTGAACAGGAGCAGCAGCAAAAACGACTAGAGCAGGACGTCTGTATGTGGTAAGTTACAAGTTATACACTAACTATATAATATGCTTAGCGGCTTGTGTTATTTACATATTTATACTTGAATTATATCGTCGTATTTTTGTCTTTGAAGGTGTACATGTGGGAAGTGCAGTTGTGCACGTGTGTTTGTGTGTTTACGCGTGGTTTGTGTAGACAATTGTAACGTTAGTAAGCGGACTGGTTTTGCACCGCAGGCTAGTGTTTACATAGATAGACACGGAATAGTAGCGCATTTGAATGAAGAAGCGCGCTTATTTAGTTCAACATATTTCCCCACTCTTTGTGTATTGTTGTTTGGAGTGCTTTTACAATACACAAACATAAAGTTACACATATAGTGGCCAGCTAAACAAATGTACACGCACTACACATCGCATGCTCCATTGATCAATTAACTATACGTGATCATGTTTGGGCTACTTGATGAGCATAGGCAAAAACACAGACATTTGAAGCACTCTTACTCACAGCCTGCGGTTCTAACGTTAGGACCTTTATCGTTGGGACTGCTCCATCCTTCAGCATTAGGCGATTGGAAAAGCCGGCGTCAAGCTGGGCCTTGTTTATGAAACAGTCGGCACCGAAATGCAGCGAACAGATATAAACATTCGCCCAACTCAGTTGCTGATCCGGAAAAGCAAATTACATCCACTGTTGCCTTAACGCGGGGTTTTTGGCGAATCTGTGCAGGACTGTCTTGGTCTGGCAACCAAAAACCCACTTTTTTGGTGACATTGTTATGTGCTATGTGTAATTGTCACCTGTCCAGCATCCTACAAACCAGCGTTTTGATGGGCATAGCCTGTTGCTTTCGCTCTCTCCCTCGCTCTCTCCCTCGCTCTCTCTCACGCGCTTCCGGTAGAATTGTCCGTAAGGCCCATACAAGGAAATTCCGCCCCCACTAACGTCAATGGGGGCGCATGATCTCAAAAAACTTGCCGAAACTTATGACTAACCGGAAGTAGTATTTTTGACAAAGAAATACTCCCATCAAACGTCCACCTTAACTTTTGAAACTTTGTCTATGTTTAGTATGGGATTCCAAGTCTTTAACAGTGTAAAAAGATCAGTATGCATGAAACAGCATTTCACCCCCCCTTTAACATTTTTCTGAATTTATTATATGAGCAGGTGTTGAAACCTTTTCTTTTAAGTACATTTTTTTACTTGTGATGGGAGAAATGAATTTTGACATTATATTTTATTTTAAATAATAATTTGAATATATATATATATATATATATATATATATATATATATATATATATATATATATATATATATGTATGTATGTATGTATGTATGTATGTATGTATGTATGTGTATGTATATATATATATATATAATATATATTCAAATTATTATTTAAAATAAAATATAATGTCATATATACACACATGTCACCTGTTAGTGGGTGGGATATATTAGGCAGTAAGTGAGCATGTTGTTAAGCTGGTGGAGGCAGTGTGATGCTTTGGGCAATGTTCTCCTGGGAAACCTTGGGTCCTGCCATCCATGTTACTTTGATAAGTACCAACCAAGCAATTGCTGCAGACCATTCCCTGGTGGCTGTGGCCTCTCTCAGCAGGATAATGCGCCCTGCCACAAAGCAAAAATGGTTCGGGAATGGATTGAGGAGCACAACAATGAGTTCGAGGTGTTGACTTGGCCTTCAAATTCCTCAGATCTCAAACCAATAGTGCTGAACAAACAAGTCAGATCCATGGAAGCCCCACTTCACAACTTACAGGACTTAAAGGATCTGCTGCTAATATCTTGGTGCCAGATACCACAGCACACCTTCAGGGGTCTAGTGGAGACCAAGCCTCGATGGGTCAGAGCTGTTTTGGCAGTAAAAGGGGGGCCAACACAATATTAGGTCCTAATGTTATGCCTGATTGGTTTATTTATATATATATATATATATATATATATATATATATATATATATATATATATATATATATATATATATATATATATATATATATATATATTATAAATGGCATGTACAAATAATGAAATAATCAGATCATCTATAATAAGAAATGCGGTGTAACATGATTTTATTATTTATCAATAATTTTTTCATTTTTTCCAGGTTGTTTAGCTGTAGTGGCGAGGAGGTGAGAAGAATGCAGTTCCGCGATGGTGGCAATTACAGCACCGCTCTCCGTGAGGGATCTTTTGAAATGTATGGTGATCGAGTCATCAAACTGGGCACAAACATGTGAGCATCAACCACGTTCTAATAATACTCCTACTAATATTCAGTAGTGGAATCATATTGCTCACACCCGTGGATCTTTAGATACAGGGGTGTAATTAATCACGTTTTATCTGTAGCAAAACGTCATCTCTAATGGATTTGTGAATAATTTAGCTGTAAACTTGAGACAGGTAGCCTTTCACTGGAGCATCAGCTGTACAATTGTCCTGTTCGCTCTTTCAGGTACAGTGTGAGCCGCCCTGTTGAGACACACATGTCTGGAACCTCCAAAAATTCCTCACAGCACACCAAGGTAAGATTATAAATGAATTATACTTTTGTGTTTGCATATTCTTTTTAAAGTTCCCCTATTGTGCTATTTTAAAGATTCCCCGTTTTGTTTTGGAGGGCTCCTACAATAAGTTTACATGCATCCAAGGTCAAAAAACAAAATTTTGTTATAATATACATTGCATCATCACCTCTTTTCTCAGGCCCCATCCACACGAAGCCAGAACTTTCCCAATCTGACCTTTTTCCCCCTCGTTTTAAGAAATATCTGCGTATACACGAGATCACTGAAACCGACTCAAAATGATGTAGTGTACATGCCAGGCCAGTGTGTGGCGCTGTAATTCTGCCTCAGAAATACACGGTAAACGGAGAAGAAGAGAGTTGTGGCTAGAAGGGGTATAGCAGTGGTTGGAATTGAGGCAAAATCTCACGACAAAATAACATTAAATACATTTACTACTTAATAGATGTGTTTTTTTTAAAAGCCTACACCTACCCCAACCCTAAACCTACCCTTACAGTAATGCAGATACATTAATTAAATGACGCGATATTGATGTACGCATGCCTATTGACCGTAGTTTTATCCCTTTACTCTATCACCATCCTGGACGTAGTGTGAATCGATCACCGTTTCACAAAATATACGGATTGGCTGTACACACAAAAACGTAAGATTGTCGTTTTCAGATTTTTCCACTCTAGGACCCGGCTTCAGAAAATGTCGGATTCATGCTTCCAAAACGCCGGATCCGTGTGGACGAAACACTGATATGGTATGGTATTTATAGGTATACAGCTAAACGCGTCTCCGTGTGGATGCACAGGGCCTCAGAGTGCCTGAAAAATTTCAGCCTCTCTAAACCCCGCCTTTCGGAGAGCCTACTCTCCTCTGATTGGTCAGATGGCCTAGTCTGTTGTGATTGGTCTACCACAGCTCATCCTGGAAATTAATCTGTGATTACCATATCTAAATTTCAGCTCCAAAGGCTTCCTTGATACACAGTGATTAAAACGGTAACAATGTCATCAGTTTTACCATGGTCGGTCTTCTCAACATGTTGACAACACAAATCAAACTCTTCCAGTCTCAGCTACAACCACAGTGTCTGAGAACAGGTCAAAGTAGATGTTGTTAGCGGGCAGCCAATTAAGACCATAGGCAGCATTATGCCATTTTTTTTTTACAAACCTGCGTGCATAGGTTTGTGCATGAAGTAAGACTGGAATTACTGACAACTCATTTCAGGCTGTTCAGAATCGGTTCTTTCTTTTGGTCTTTTGAAGGTCAACACAACTCCGAATCCTTTGGCAAAAGAAGAGTTGAACCTGCTTGCTAGACTAATGGGAGGTCTGGAAGTGCAGAAACCAGCTGGCACTGAGTCGGGTTTCCGAGTTAACCTCTTTGCCACTGATGAGGAGGAAGAGTAAGTATTAATTTAAAGTGAATTTGATTACACTGTCATTCATTTAAAGATGCATTTCAGAAACATGTCTAGGTTGTATTTCACCACAAAATATAAACAAATGCATGCCACATGTCTTCATATTTTACTTGCTTTTAATTATTATTACTCAACAGATTCTCATTAGACCCTCTTTATTGAAATATATATAGTTTGGGGTCATTAGATTTTTTTTTAATGAAATGTATTAGTGCTTGCAATCGATAAACTAAATAAGCTTAAAGGGTAAGTTCACCCAAAAATGAAATTTATGTCATTAATGACTCGCCCTAATGTCGTTCCTCACCCGTAAGACCTCCGTTCATCTTCAGAACACAGTTTAAGATATTTCATATTTAGTCCGAGAGCGTATCTAAGTCTATGCACACTTTACTGTCCATGTCAGAAAGGGAATAAAAACATCATCAAAGTAGTTCATATGTGACATCAGTTAGTTAATTAGAATCTCTTGAAGCATCGGAAATACATTTTGGTTCAAAAATAACAAAAACTATGACTTTATTCAGCATTGTCTTCTATTCCGCGTTTGTTTTTAAACTTCAAATAAAGATTCAAACGGTCATGAATCAGCGGATTGATTCATGATTCGGATCGCCAATGTCACGTGATTTTAGCAGTTTGGCAGTTTGACACGCGATCCGAATCATGAATCAATACGCTGATTTATGACCGTTTCAATCTTTATTTGAGGTTTGAAAACAAATGTGGTGTCTGAAGATGAACGGAGGTCTTACGGGTGTGGAAAGACATTAGGGTGAGTCATTAATGACATCAATTTTTGGGTGAACTAACCCTTTTACTAATTAATCACACATTTTTTTAAATTAATCGCTATTAAATACTAAATATATGTTTTTAATATTTAGATTTTAACAAGTTTTAAAAAATTTTTTTTTATATTTCACAGTTACTCTCCAAATTAGACTTAAAGACTGTAATGTCATCTTTTTATGAATGAAGGCCAGTATCACTGATATTAATACTGCTTCTGATGTCTATCAAGCTACCAATTTCAACATTTATTAGGCTTTAAAAAAATGAAGCGAACTTCAAACAATCTTCACATAAACCCATTATAATAAATGTCACATTTGCCTGTGGCCTTCCTACCTGTTAGACATATTTAAATTGAATAAAGTTATCAAACAAAAATAAGTATAGATTAATCCGTATTAAAGCTACACTTTTCTCTGTTACTTTTGTTCTTTGATTAACATTAATGATAGACATCACAGCAACTGTTTCATTAGGCCGCTGTCACTTTAAGATCTGCTGTTGCCACACATGAATTTTGACAGCACTAAAATGTATACTTTTTGGGGCAAATAATGGCACAAATTCTAGTAAATTGATGAGGGCAAACCAGTGTAAATCACCTCGCATGATTCATTTAAATACCCTCATCCCATGAATTGTGCTCCTTGAAGAGAAACTCCTACAAATGCATATGCAATAAGGTCAGCTGCCAAAATAACCCTGTCCACACCTTTTCAGCGCTAATTTATCACTGCGTGTTTTTAGTAAATCCTGACAGTAGTTTTTTCATGCTAAAAGAGGGTTTGTGCTGGTCCAAGCTGTAAGTAAATCTGGCCCTTATACTTTTAAATTTTACTTAAATCTTTTAAACTTCCTATCCTATTCATCAAACTATCTTGAAAAAAAAAAGTGTCCTTGTTTTCACAAAAGTATTAAACCACGCAACTGTTTTCAACATTTATTATAAGAAATGTTTCTTGAGCACCAAATCATCATATTAGAATGATTTCTGAAGGGCCGCGTCACTTTAAAGACGAGGAATGATCCTGAAAATTCAGCTTTGCCATCACAGGAGTAAATTAGATTCTCAAACCAAATTAAAATAGAAAACAGTTATTTTAAGTAATTCAGTTCATTATTTTGTGAATTTTCATTTATTTTGATCAAATAAATGTACCCTTGGTAAGCATGCATGTATGTATGTATGTATAAAAAAGGGCATATAAATGGTTTCAAACATGAAAGTACTGCTTGGTATGTCAGTGAAATGTGTTTTTTGCATGAGATTTCATACAAAAATTGAAATACAGATTATCCCCACAGGGAGGCGTTGATATCAAGACCGGATGAGCTTTCTTATGAAGTTATTAATATCCAGGCAACAAAGGTAAAGCTTGATGTTTGTACGCTTGCAAAGTAATACACTTAGGTTGTTTCAGCAGAATGCTATGTGATCCTTGGCCTCAGAAAACATTGTAATGCCTGTGATCCACCTACACTGAAACAAAGCTCTCAGCTTGTCTAATTGGTTTTTGACAGGCTAAAGATTTTGAGTCTTGGGTTAACTTTATACTGCCAAAGAGGACCATGGGAGTAACAATAAACCTCTGGCTGGCTCATTTCAGGACAAACAGACCAATGCTGAGCTGGCTAAGATCATGGGAGAGTTTGGAGAGACGGGAGAACCTTCCCCCAGTTCCAGCAGCAAGGGTGATGACCTCCTGGCCATGATGGATGGACTGTGACTTAAACTTGGCGTTCCCTTTGACTGAGGAGAGTAACTGAGCAGTTAAGCAGGATAAAGTGCTACAATGTCTTACCCAGCAAAGAGGCCTTTTGTCTGGAGCTACAGTGACAAACATATATATATTCAGAACAACCGCTCAGTTCAACGAGAAATTCTTTCTTTGAGAATTCGGTGCATTTTTGTCTCCTGCCACCTAAATGCGAAAAATGCAAATAGCAGGTGTAGAAATATAATATGCGTCTTACTGTGGGACCATATTCACTTTTCCATATTAGTTCCATGAAGTTAGTTTGGACCTACTTCAGCAAATGGTTTGATATCGGTCTTCAGAGTTGAGTCTGCCGGCAATGTGGGCTTTGATGCTACAGACACTTCTGTGACATTTAGATCAGTGGACAGAATGAAACGCCTTTCCTAGACTGTCTTAGTTCTCTAAGAGGACAATCCGTGCACATGGAATTCATTTCAATCCATCTGATGTGCAACCGAGAGGTGCGGGATATGTATCCACACTACAAGCGATGCTTAAGACAGGGTAATGGAAGAAAACCGAAGTGCACTTGTGGTAAATATTTAGCACAGATCCCAAAACTGGTTTACAGGAAGCCCCAGGACAATTGGTGTATGTTTGTTTTTGCCTTTTTTCAAAGGGAGTGCAACAAAGTCAGGTATTTCAATGTCAAGAAATTCAAGTCTTTGAGTGTGAAAATGTCCATAACTGTTGCATTATGTTACATGACAATGTATACTGTATGTGAAACCACCTTCCATGGAAAGAAAGCACTGCAATATGAATGGAGGATGAAATTGTTTCTATTTTTCTTAAGCATAATAGAGCTTATTTATTGAAGTTATTGTACTGTATATGAATGTTCATTGCTGTCTGTTTATTGTTTCATTATATTGAAATAGATTTGAATGTAAAAAATAAAGTAGTTTTTTTTTGCAAATAATGACTGATCACGATTCCATAAGTTCCTGTTTTATGTATTGATTGTTTAAAAAATAATAATAATTAATTTCAACAAAGCAATAATACTATTTTCTTGTGAGGCGAACATAAAAAGTAAAAAAAATAAAGGGATAGTTCACCCAAAAATTTAAATTAGCCCATGATTTTCCTCAAGTCATTCTAGGTGTATATGACATTCTTCTTTCTGATGAATGCAGTCAGAGTTATATTGAAAAAATCCTGGCTCTTTCAAGTTTTATACTGGCAGTGAATGGAAGCCCAAAATTTGAAGCCCAAAAAAGTGCATCCATCCATTATAAAAGTACTCCACAGTCTTTAAGTCTAAGGCTCTGGTGGGTTAACAAAGACCTGAAGAGAATCGATGGGTTTGTGTAAGAAAAATATCCATATTTAATAAGTTATAAAGTAAAATATCTAGCTTCCAGCAAACCGCATTGAGGGTGAGTAAATTATGGGATAATTTTCATTTTTGAAAAATGACAATTCTGTCACCATTTACTCACCCGAACGTTGTTCCAAACCTGTATGAGTTTCTTTGTCCCACTGAACACAAAAAAAAGATATTTTGAAGGTTGTCAGAAACCAAAAAGTTGAGATACCAGCATTTTGGTGAAGCACATTCTTCAAAATATCATCTTTTGTGTTCAGCAGGAGAAAGAAATACAGTTTTGGAACAACTTGAGGGTTAGTACAAAAAAAAGTCACAAAATTTAGTAGGTTAGGGCTGCGTGTGGAAAGACAAAGAACCGATTTGAAACTTGGCTTTATCTCTGATCCAGCACCAGCACTGCCTTGGTTGAAAAGGAGTATTTAAGAACACTAGATGGCGCAATATAATAATGCAGCATTGTTGGCATCTTAAGAGCAGAACGATCACTTTAGTTATCACAAATATGTCTCACAGCCAGGAATACCTAGACTAGAGAAATGTCTAAAAGGAGTTGTCACTTCAACGTTGGCTTGTGCAGTTTAATACACCACAGTTTAAACATTTTGAACACCCAGTACTGATTTTTTTATACGTCTGACTGTGGTTTTATATGAGGAGAATGTACAATTTTATGAAAAAAGCCCCTGTTCATTTTCCCTTAACTCCCTAAGTGTCTCTCTGGCACATGCTGTTGAAGCACTTGATCTGTTATGACTTTTCCAGACTAGCAATACTGAAAACCCCTGTGTTCATTTGAATAGTCGTGGGAGACGTCTCTTCGCCCACACAGTTATGAATGAATCGATGTCACATTTGTTCCTCCATGAGAAAGAGCTTCTGATTTTCATTACCTGTGCTTTTTTTAACTCCTACAGTACAAAAGATGTTGACATGATGTGACTCTGCACTGCTGCATTTGTGGGACACTGCATCTTACAGGACATTATAACATGATATTAACACAAAAGAAGATATTTTAAAGAATGTTTGTAATCAAACAGTTGATGGTAGCCATTTTTCTTCCATACAGGAATTTATTTTTTATTTTTTATACTGCTATGGAAGTCAGTGGCTGCTGTAAACAGTCTGGTTACCAACACTCTTTAAAATAATTTTGTGTTCAACACAAGAAAGAAACTTATACCGGTTTGGAACAACATGGGTGAGATGACAACATTTTCATTTCACATATATTTGTAAAAATATAATAATACAAAAAGTAATAAAGCAATCAGAAGAATCATTTAACAAATAAGAATCTGGAAACATCTCAGACATCAGTACGCTTTAACTTTTCAGATAAAACTGAGTGACTTTCTTGTAAATATTGTGCAAAATAAAATACATATGAATAATATTTATGGGAAAGGTTTAAAGCCTCTATTAAAAAACTAGAGGTAATCACGCAAAGTCCAGACTTTATAGTAAGGTCCTTGTGAAATTGTCCTTCCAATCTTTTTCAATACCACTGTTTCTTTATCAGGCAAGGGCACTAGTAAAGTATGATTCACAGCTTCCACCCCACACACCGTGGGTTGGCCAATGTTTAGCCACGGGCTTATAAAAGTGTTTCATGTGGTTTAAGGCAAAGGCCATGCTGAGTCAAGACAGGAAGACAGCACAGCCTTAAATCAGTTACTGGCCTTTAAAAACACTCTCTGTTTGACACGCAGTGCTGCACCAACCCACTAAATTGAAACTCACTGTCGTGGGTGCAGCTGGTTAGTTTGGGGGTATCTAAAATTGGATACGATCTCGAGGGTCTTGCTCATGCAAGAAACCCCTGGAGGGTTGCTGTATTCACGTGAATTTATCTATTCATTTACCCTTTAATCTCGGGTGTAATCCATGTGTCGTTTTATTTCACCTGACATTGATTCCTAAGATATGTCCCACAGTTTCTCAATATGAATTTTTATATTAATCAAGGATAATCACTAGATTGTTCTTAACACAAATGCAACATTATATTTTATTGATTTTCTTTATTTTAGCAATATAATGGCATTATCATAACTTTTAAACCACCTGTCTGCACTGCAGTTCACAACTCAATTTAGATATTAAGAGGCCTACACATATTTTAGGCTACAGAAACACTGTTTGATAATGATGTTTAATTTGAAAAATAGTTAAGGTTTTTCTGTAACGTTTCGTATATAAAGAAGTGAATAAGCTACATTTCTAAATATTTAGCTATAGCCTAATAGCCTACTTGACTTTATTTTTGTGTCTTTGTTTCTGGCAGCTGCTGGCCAATATTAAGCAATTAGACGTGAGGAATGGAAGAGTTTGCACCAAAAAAACAACGCATTTTTATATTAATCCAAAATAATTTCGTACACGCATAACCTTTGTCAGTCTGTGTGCCTGTGTCAAGTGTTTTCCCCCCTTGTGGCGATCTTCCATCATAATACACCGAATTATTACTTTAATTTACAAAACGGCACATTTATCAAACTTGAATGGAGTTATGCAGCAGTAGGTTGCTCTACCACTCATTTACATGGTAGTGTGTGTACGTTTATCATTCCACACACACCAAGCAAGCGACGAAGAATGCCAATCTCAAGAACGCACGTAAGGGGGCGGAACTCCAAACAACATTTTCTATTGGCCGCGCCGCCCTGTCACTCACAGCATGTGCGTCATTTCCGTTGTCAGGTGGTGCTGCTATGGAAAGATGTGATCAGTTGTCCTAAGAAGGCTTTTCCCTCAAAACCTCTGTCGGTAATCGTGAAATTTCTCCAGTTCGCTTGAAACAAACCGCTTCGCGGTGGAGTGTAAATGTCGGTGCGCCCCTGCTGAACATTTAATCGACCAGAAATGAGTGAGAATTAGTCTACGACAGAGGATTCCCTCGGCGGTTTTGGTAAGTTGTTAAATGGCCCGTCGGTCGGCTGAGGAGATTTTCACAGTCTGTTAAAGGGACACGGTGAACTCACTGTCCTTGTGCTGTTTAATTTTGTCTTGCAATTCACGCTTTTGCAACGATTCAATTGTCGTATGTTTAAATACGTTGAGATATGGACTATAACGTTACACGCAAGAATACAAATACAAAATAAGCAAGTTTCGCTTTGCAAATGCTAAGACGAGCAAATAGGCTCGCTATTGTAATAAGTGCACGAGCTTTGTTTGCTTATACACACTCATTTAAGTCATGTATACTAGCAATTATTGTTTTCTTGTAGCTGGTTGACAGGTTTCGTCAGTGTACGCGGTGTACTCTGTTGTGATCACACTGCAGTGCTCATGTCTCTATTCCCTCTGCTGTTGTTTAACTATAAATGGAAACATTAGTCACTTGCTTTTACACACCATAAATCTTAGATATCTAAATATCTAAAAAAAACGTGTGCAAAACGCGCATCTCGTACTGGTTGCATTAAGCTTGCAGCCGGTGCTTGAAGGTTGCCAGGTTCTAAAGTTTGCAAGCAGTGACAGCTAGTATATTTAGATCTTATGAAATATTGAAATGCTCTGCTACACTGTGGATCAGAGCGTTTAAATCATGCAGAGATGATATTTCACTTCTCCAATGACTATGATGTGTGCATATATTGCTATAAGATGACCACACTCCATCCATTTAGTTTGATGAATGCAATGCAGTATGAGTAATCTTTCATATACCATGGTTTCATCATCAGCATGTTGTTGTTGTTAAAGGGATAGTTCACTAAAAAGAAAAGATTCAGCGTTTACTTACCGGCATGTTGTTCCAAAAAAAAAAAAAAATGTTTTCCCCCCTTCAGTGGAACACAAAAGGAGATGTTAAGCTGAATATTAGATGCTAACAACCTCGGTCACCATTCATTTTCATGACGTTTTTCCCATTCAGTGAATGTGAATACTGACTGAGACTGTATAGTGTCTCCTTTTTTGTTCCACAGA
This sequence comes from Pseudorasbora parva, assembly GCF_024679245.1. NCBI lineage: Eukaryota > Metazoa > Chordata > Actinopteri > Cypriniformes > Gobionidae > Pseudorasbora > Pseudorasbora parva. The sequence continues at coordinate 13,529,897 of NC_090178.1, read as the reverse complement.
AGAACGTCATCCGGCTTTGAAACAACATGAGGGTGAGTAAATGATATCCTTCCTGAGAATTTCATTTACTAGCTCTGAAACTGATTCAATATTGTGTCTTTGTATGCATATGTGCATCTTAATGTCAACGAGAGAATTTGAACCGCATTCATGTTTGGCATGATCTAAAAATATTACAGATGGTTTAATACCAACCCATAGATAGACTCATTCTTTTCCTTTCAGGTTGCAAATTCTTGCCTGTGCCAAAGATGGTCTTGGTGTTTTTAAGATGTCAGATCTCCTATAATGCATGTCAGAAGGGTTGATGAGAATGCAATCACGTCTCTCACCCCCGTCTGTCACATTGTCAACAGTCTGGGTCCAGAAAGACAAAAAGCTGTAAACGTGTAAAATGATCTGTAATAACAGCCAACCGTACCCCCTCCTACGTCCTCGAGACAAGCTGTGTGATCTGTTGCAGAATTACACTTGAATGTCTGTTTCATTCAAAATTAAATTTCAGCCGAGCTTATAGCTTAAATGTGAATCACGACTGTCTGGTTTAGCTCTGAATTTGAAATTTGAGTGTCTTTTTAGCTCTGCTTTGCATGTATTCACTATTAGAGTGCATTAATTGATATTTCATACCCAGTCTCTGTATTGTCCCTTAATTTAAACTGAGTTGAGATTGATTTTGAAGAGCCCAAAGGGTGCAGAACTGCCCGCCATGCTAAATGCACTCCCCCACCCCCTGTGTGCATCGTGATATGATGTCTGGAGGCTGCGTGTGTCATGCTACCATTGGTGTCAAACAGTAGCATTTCATATTTCCGACAAATTGCTACCAGTGCAAACCCCAGGGCTTGTGTGAATCACACTATATCCGTCCATAGCGCCACTTTCCTTTTTGTAGAACCACAAAATCATCATATTATAAAAGAACCCTTTATACAACAAAACCAGCAGGCGTCCTCTGAAATAAGTCTTTATCCTGAATATTTGGCCATAATTATTGCACTTCGTGTGATAGCTGAACATTTTTGCTTTCGAAACGTCCCCTGTTACAGACCGGTCAGTATGGAAATCTTGCAATATGCAGATTACGCCACAGAGATTTGCAGATAAACCCATGCAGATTAAGGAATGGAAGGATTACAAATAGTGAAAGGGGGAAACATGAATCGCAGCAGCAGAGTTCAAGATTCAGGGGTTATTTTTGTTAATTTGAGCTCCATCTGTGTACAACGTTTGCCTTTCTCGAACATGTTGTGGTCTGAGGCACCATTTGTAAATGGGCTTCTATTCACGGAAGTAACATCAACAGTTTACACCTGCTGCTAATCTTTGCTCATGCAAATGCATGTGGACCTGATAGGTTGTCATTCATTCAATGACAGAGCTGTTAATGGCGTCTGGCTGTTTTTAGGTGTCAGGGAGTGCATGGCTTTTGCTAGATTTCCTTCCCCCACCTGTTATTTACCCTCTTTATAACTCACACTTTTTTTGGCAGTGTACTAAAAGACCTCATTGGATTGGCTATCGTCTCTCAGGGCAGGAATGTAATGAATGAGTGTCCTAGGGTTACATTGTTTGGGTGCGCTTTGAGTTTTGTTTTTAGTCGAGAAGCCACGTTTGCATTTCAGGTTGTTTTATCAATTGAGTATTGACGGCATCTCAATGCTTTTGGCTTTTTCAGATCTGCAGAATGTCCAAACGGCGTGCTTCGGGGGCCGGAGAGTCATCTGGCAGACCCAGCAAGCTCCTTTGTCCTGGGATATCTGGCAACAATGCAAAGAGAGCCGGTCCCTTTGTTTTAGGTAAGCCACCTAGGGTAATGCAAGTGAATCTTCAGCACTAGCTCAGCCCTATCTTTTTGTGTATCTATGCAAGCAAGAGAAGGAGGAGGTATGGACTCCATTTGGAGGCCTCTATTTGAAAAGAATTGCTGGAATGTTTTGGATTGACTGCTTCACTTTGGTATCCGCAGGTCTTTTCCTGTATGTCCCTATCACACTACAGTCTTGCCTTTGAAATGCACCCGTCACAGTTGGAAATAGCAGTGTGACGTGGTAGTGCAGGGCACTGTGATAAGATTGTTTGATTGGCTTCAAGGGGAATTGCTGTGCTCTGCACTGACTGTACCTTTTGCATCTCTTCACTCTGCTTTTCTCTACCCCTCCCCATCTCGACAGGCCCACGGCTGGGAAACTCTCCAGTGCAGAGCATAGTTCAGTGGCTAGCCAGAAAAGATGGAACGGATGATTTCTACCAGCTAAAAGTGAGTATTCTTTTAGGCCTTGTTTATATGATATTAACATCAAGTGGTCAGGTGTGAGAGAACACCATTTATATCTGCTCCCAAGTACGTCTCTTGGGGCTATTTGTGATCAGATTGCATCATGTGGAGAAGGTTGTTGAGGGATACAATCACAACGTCAGCACAGGGTATCAATACAGATTTCCTGATCCAACTAAAGGTCAAAAGTTGTCGCTAAGATTTAAAAAAAAAATGTTTTTTGGACTTTTTTTTATGCTCACCAATAGCCTGACGTGGTCATACTCAATTCTAGTCAGAATATGAGTCTGAAACTGCTCCATTGGGCTGTGATTATGGGGCGTGTTTCAACCGAACCAGGAAAGACATCAATTGGATAGACCTACAACCAATCAGAGCAACGAAACAACGCATTGTCAAATATCAACATAGTTTAACTGCACTGTGTTGCCAAGTCCGCGTTTTGTCCGCAGGCTGTTTTCTATGTCCGCGGGTTGAAGCGACTATTATGTGATATATAGACCCATGAGTGTGAATTTTAGCAGGCAACCATGCCAAAATAACACACATTTTACCCCACAAAAGCCATTTTTCCTCCGGAGAACCCCCGAGAAGCTATTGTTTAGGGCTAGTAGTTTGGTGGGTTTTGTTGTAAAAACTTGGCAACCCTGTCTGCACGCCAGCTGAAATCAGGCTGGAATACACGATCTTTGCCGGTGTTGTAAAAAAATAAAATAATTTAATGATACACAGAGTACTTACCCAACATGATCATCATTTCTGAGAGAAATTGTGAAGGTGAATGCATATAAAAACAAGTTCTCCGTTTAGGATTCGAAAAAATATAATTCAAGCCCCTTGGGGGACGTGCATGATTACGTTACTGTTTATCATCTGTCTGTCATCGTCTAAAGCCCGCCCTGATAATTTCATTGGTCCGAACAGTTTCTGTTCGGGGATAATTACTCCTTTATGGAGCAAGGCCAGACCGAACTGACCGGCCTAAAAATGTTGTGAGTTCGGCTGGCATCCAGGCTAGCTCACCAAGGCTGTTTTAATTTATTTTTTTTATTTTTTTTCTCCAAAAATACAGCATAAACTGTAATATTGTAATATCTAGGAATACAGTTTAAAATTCTCTTTTAATTTGTTTTGAGAATCTAATTTACTCCTGTGAGGGCAAAGTTGGTTTTTCAGAAGCCCTTACTCTAGTATCACATGTGTTTTTGAACGGTAGTGTGTATGTATATGTAAAATGTAATGACGTTTATTCAGTAGCTGCTCTGGGTTCAGTAAGTTTATTCAGTAAATGATTCATCAGACTTCTTTCTGAAGATCTTGATTAATGGGGTGAAAAATCAATATTGTTTTTTCCAGCTCTATGCACAATTTTGATCCCCCATTTACATCATCAGATCAACAAAAATGGCTTTTATTACCAGGTGTAAACCGTCTCATTCTGTATCACCTCACAAAAACCCTCCCATGTGATTCAACCATGTCCTGACCAGGGAAGTGAGACTGCTTCCGAACACAAAAGCCCCTGTGTATCTAACTGTTTGCATGAACCTTTGACCTGCCTCAACAAATCTCTACTATCCTGTCCAATTCATGACCGACTCTGGTTCAGAGATGACCATCAAACCTTTTTGTTTATGGACCAGCCTGTTGGAGAGGCTTGACTGAAAAGTGATTGTCAAACTGGAGTCTGACCTTTTAACCCTACTCTTCCATGCCCCTGAGTCTAGTGTCTCTCAGATCGTTGTCCAGATGTGTTGAAGGACATGTGAGGGACTTATCTTTCTCCCCTCTGAAGATAAAGCCTTTAATGGACTTTCTGTATTGCCTCAAGATCATTGATAGCATCACATTGAAGATAAGAGACCCCCAGGAAGGTTTAGAACAGGATCTAGTAGTGTGGTGTCCTCTTACCTTTGACCTTTTGTTGTAGATTCTGACCCTGGAAGAACGTGGGGACACGGCAGGAGAGACACAGGAAGAAAGGCAAGGCAAAATGCTCCTGCATACAGAGTATTCTTTACTGTCACTGCTCTCCAACCAAGAAGGAGTGGTGCACCATCACGGCCTCCTCCAGGTAAAGCCAATTAGAAGTAGCTTGTGTAGAATGTCATTAGGTGTTGTTTTTTTTAAAATGTCTATCACAAGTCTTTATTTGTGCAGCTGCTGGGATTGTACATCAGGGGGGTATTCCAGAAAGCGGGTTGTGTGACATAACTGAGTATGTTTAAAAAGTAAGACTCAACTTTCGGTTCCAAAAACGGTGGTAATTTTCAGGATATGCATGTAGCCATAGCAACGCATTTTCTAAACACAACATGCTCCGGAGCAGGTTATGTTCCAGGGATAGTTTGCCTAAAGCTCGGTTTATGCTCGACCAGCATACCTCGAGTAAGCAAGGTTTGGGTTAATCAACCGAGAGTTCAAGGTATATGTGATGGTAAGCTAACCTTGCTTTCTGGAATACACCCCATGAGTGGGGGAGAAGTGAATCCTTGACACATCATGATTATTTCTTAAATGGTTCTGTTTTTAGCCACACAAATAGTATTTATTAATTATAAAATAATCATTATGACTCCCCCCTCTATACACATACACATACACACACAATTTATTATCATGCAATTACACAGGACAAAATGTATCCCACAATTTAAAATTGATCATTCATCCACAGAAAATATGCTGATTAATCTATGTTTTGCTAATAGTGCATTTTTATTTTTTTAGATTTCTTCTATTTTGTGTCTTCTTTTGTTCTATTTCTATTGTTGCATGAGCTTACACATAAAGATTTATCTTTTGAGCTTACACAATCTGCCCTGACTCACCAAAGATTTATCTTTTGAAAGCATCAACTTGTTTTGGAATCTGGCTGTGACTCTTTGAATCAAAATTGAATTGATTTGAGACTGTTTAAGATTCCCTCCTCCTCTGTACGTCCTCAGTCTCACAACTTAATTTGTTCCTTCAGTTGTTTTCATTTTCATTGCAAAGTGCTTGCAGTGACTCACCACTTACTTTCTATTTGAGATCCTTTTTTCCCTCCCTCTCTTGCGTCTGCTTTTTTTAACTACATCATAGACCTTTCCTTTCTTCCCTAGTGGAAATCGGCTGCAGAACAAGCCGTACTGTGCTGTCAGGGCCATTCATTGAAGCTTGCAGTATTGATTGGTTTATTATAGCTTGTCTCTAGAGTGGGCCAGTTAATTATGGATTGCCTCTTGTGTTCAGAAGCGCAGTCATTGCCAACACAAACCACACTGCCGATCGATTTGTGGCCCTGATTTGACCCTGGTCTCCGGTGACCGAAGGAGGGCTTTCATCATTCAAGCTGTTGCACATGGCTAGTTATACAGGAGATTCGCTGCTTTCCTTTTTGTACCACTAGTCTATTAGTGTCATCTTGTACTTGAAACACTTTTTTTCTTCTCCGCTCCATTCAAAGGCTTAATGGTGTGGTTATTTATCAGCTTTCTTTGCTAGACACTGTAAATTGCTCTGCCGGATTGGTAAAAGTCTTTTATGCCGTTCCTGCAATTGTTGTCCATGCGAAAGTTTTCAAACGCATTACCTCTTTTACTTTCTCCATCTCAGGACCGCTCCTGTGAGATTGTCGAGGACATGGAGGCCAACAAAGTGCGGAAGATGAAGAGACGAATCTGTCTGGTGCTCGACTGCCTCTGTGCCCACGACTACAGCGACAAGACGGCCGACCTCATCAACCTGCAGCATTATGTCATCAAGGAGAAGCGATTGAGCGAGCGCGAGGCCATCGTTATCTTCTATGATGTGGTGAGAGTTGTGGAGGCGTTACATAAGGTGAGCTGCCACGGGGAACTGGTTTTAAATGCAAAATAATTTTCGCATTTAAAGTTTTTCATCTAAATGTATGTGTGTGTGTGTATATATATATATATATATATATATATATATATATATATATATATATATATATATATATATATATATATATATATATATATATAAAATGTAGCTAATTTTTGCTAATTAAATAAACACACACACACACACACTATATCTGTGTGTTTATTTAATTAGCAAAAAATGTGTTATTTTTTGTATCTATTTTTTTTTTTACTATGGTTTCTGATGGGGAAAAATGCCATGCAATTTGTTTTCCTTATTGAATAGTTTGTTTTTTGGGAAGTTTGTCATATTGCAGAAGTAAAATGATTGCACAACATTTTATGTTGATTTTTATTGTGTGAGCCTCTGAAAATAATGTGGTGAATGATGCACGGCATTTATGTGTAATATAATGCTATGGTGATTGTCAGGTTGCATGCTGTCCAATGTGTAGCCCATATCTTCAGATATATATTGTAACTTTACTGTTCTTACCATTGTAGAAGAACATCGTGCATAGAGACTTGAAGCTTGGAAACATGGTGCTCAATAAAAGGTAAGACGTCTTTCTCTTTCTTTTACCTGCTGTGCTAGTGGAGTTTTCGGTGCGCTCAACTCTCTGTTGGGGTTTCATGGAGCACCGTCTGGCCTCATTGACCCTTCTCCTCTTGAGCTCTTAGTGAGAGTGTGATTCATCCCCACAGGCTGAAGAGGGAGGGGAGGGAACAGCGGGAAACTATCCCAGTTAAAACGAATAGGCATGGAACGTGCCCCTGTTTCATTCCCTGGAAAAAAGGAGAGGGTGATGGAGCAGGGGGAGGGGGAGGGTGGTAGAACCACACATGCTAGCTTGAAGGCTTCTGAGGTCGGCAAGCATTGTGAATCAGATAGCTCTTGTGGAATTCCCAATCCCTCATCCATAAAGACCCTCTCCAAACACCATATGTGAAGCGTGCATGCGTTTCTGCCGTGTGTGTGCAACGGGTATGCTTCTAAACACAGTTCTGTTGTCTCTGCCATTTCAAATGTCCCGAGGAATGAGAGTTACTGACTAATTGAAAATCCTCAGTTCTGCCTGTCACATTTGCCAGCATGTGCTGCTTGTCACTGAGTTCTCGCGTATTGTAGTTCGGTCACATAAGTGCCCAGCTTGTCTAATTACGAAACCCGTCACACCAAATAAGCTCAGTGGCATGTGTTGAGCAAGGAGGGGTGGGGCTAGTTTTTTTTTTTCCATCTTCTTTTTACAGGCAACTATACTTGCATCCTGGCTGGTTTACTTGAGGTTATGCATTATGCAGCAATTTTTGCCATTAACCCCATTGAAAACTATAGGAAGTTTTATTATCTAAAAATGCTAACTTGCACTACCTTTTAAAAGTTTGGACTCTTTTTTTTGTGTGTGGAAAGTAATAAGCAATGGTGCAATAAATTAATAATCCACACTGGAAAAACTTAAATTTTAAAATGTATTAAAATAGAAAAGTTATTTTAAATTGATATATTTTACTTTTTTTTTATCTAATAAATGCAGCCTTTGTGAGCATAAGAGGCTTCTTATAAAGCTGTGCTTCTACATTATCTCAGAAAAGAGCTGGAGTTATAAAATATGAACGTTGAGTAACGCGTACGTGTCAGGGCATTAATCTATTTTTTTTTTCGTCTTAAAGGACAACTCCGGTGAAAAATGAACCTAGCGGTAATTACCACATGGTTACCAAGTAGATCGTTCTCTGGGATGCGTTTTCATGGAAATCGAATGTAAAGAGTTTTACCTCTAAAAACAGTTTAACTTATAACGCTGTGTATGGGGCATAGAATAAGTACAATTCATTTGCTAGTTAATACCACTAAAAAGGCTCAAAATAGCCTCGCACTAACACTGTATGATGTCTTCTGTCTGTAAATGCGTAATGTACTGTCTTTATAAAGTATCTTCTTAATTAACTGCTTGTACTCTTACAAAGTTCTCAATGCTTTGGTTTGCATGTAGGGACCCTCATTATGCTACCGTGTTAGTGTGAGGCTATTTTGAGCCTTGTTAGTGGTATTAACTAGCAAATGAATTGTACTTATTCTATTCCCCATACACAGCATTATAAGCTAATCTGTTTTTAGAGATAAAACTCTTTAAATGCATCCTAGAGAACGATCTACACAGTAACCGTGTGTTAATTACCCCTAGGTTCATTTTTCACCGGCGTTGTCCTTTAATATGTTGCATGTGCCATTTATGCCTGTTTCATGGGAGTCAATTAAAAAGACTGGTATTGCATTGCGAACTGCAAAAGAAAAAATCCACACGTATGCACACTCGTCACACACTATGCATGGGGACCCTATGGTGATGAAACCGAGCAGTCTGGTCTGTCTGCTTCAGTTCAGTCAGAGAGCAGAACACTGTGTCCCAGCTGGAGATAATACAGCCCTCTGCCAAAGGATTCATAGCTCAGAGCTGAGTCACACTCATGTAACGCTGGCAGACCTATCTCTCTCTCCCCCCTCTCTCGCTTTTTCACTCTCCAAATACTCTTCTGATCCTACTTTCTATGTGACCCTGCCCAGCCGGCAGACTGTTGGATTTGGTTGGGATGGAAAGTACTCAGTATTAGTCATAAGTGGTCCGTGACATGATACTTGGACCTTCAAAAATGACTGCTGAATCTAATTCTGACATATAATATTTGTTGAGCTTTCTGCATTCTTCAGAATCAACATGGGCTTTATCATCAGAATTTTGTCAAGAACTTCCATGTAGTGCAGAAGTTTATCACATTTTCACAAACACTGGTTGCCATATTTCTTCATTTCATACCTCTTTTACCTCCTTCACAGTTTACACGTTCCACTCTTTAGGGAGCACCATATGGCTGTCAACATCAAGACTATAAAAGTGAACAAATTGCCTGGTCTGCACATTTGCTTTCACTATTAGCTTTGTTCCTCTTACAGCATGGATTGCTCAAGCAATGGAACTCCAATATCAAACAATTGCATTAAAATCCCACAATAACCTCACCCAGCAGAGGCAGTTCGGACTGGATTTCAAAATCGAGACTTCCTCTTGTGTTTAAACCTTTTAACTTTTCCCATCAACAGGGGCTAATTTTAGCCTCGCAGAGAGACCGGGAGGCTTCTGGTCTCTTCACATGAGCAGGAAGAGGAGAGTGAGCAATAAGAATGTCCTGAGGAGAAACACTTGCTGACTTCTTCTTTTCTTTTTTTATACACGTTCGGGAAACAAAGCTCTAGCAGTCATAATGAAGCCAGATAAAAGCTTGAATAACAGAAATTAGATGCCGCACATAAAGAACGACGTACGAGAACCAGTTTGTGACATTTAGGAGCAGGTTGTTTGAAAATGTTGACACCACGTAAAATTGCTATGCATAAACGATGCAGTCATCTCCAAGAAACACAACCATTTTTTTTTATATATTATGTATTCAAATGCCTAAAAACGCACAAACATTAGCAAATTGTAAATGAGTATGAGCTATCTGGATATTAGTGGATCCTGGTCTATCAATACTGTTGCATTTGAAGTCCCCATGAAATAAAAATGTAAAAAACATTAACCTTATAGTATGAATATGTTTAGTATTACTGTTATCTATAATCTAGTGTGCTCCAAACAGTGACAATTCGCATTAAAACTTTGTTTCTTACTTCCGATAATATGTATCGATAATCAGATGTTCTGTCCAATCAAATGCTCTCTAGAATCTATAGCATCCCACCCACAAATAGACGGTGAAGCTGCAGCTAAAAACGGTCACTTGATCACACATTTACTGTTTTCTACATGGTGAATGGCACAAAGTACACTATATAGTAGTGATCGACCGATATATCGGATTCCTGATATTTTTCCCGATATTTAAAGCTACACTGTGTGATATTTTCCCCCATCTAGCGGTGAAAAGGTATATGAGAATCCACTGAAAAATAGTTTCTGTTCCTCTCAATTCCGATTTCGTTTTAACTCCTACGGTGGCCGATTTAGTCCAAGATTAACATGGCTTCCAGTTCGACCTCGTTCATGACTGGCATCGAGTGTTAAAACGCGAAACGCGAAGCTTGAAGCAAAGCTTGAATCGGGTATCGTTTTTGTGATATTGGATTTTCCGATAAATGAGAATTGCATACAAGTGCCCCATTAAATGAACTGCATCTGAGGGGAGATGAGTCAATAATGGTGTTCAAAGGTAAAAACCTGCATCTCTTAATTAATAAACTTTGTTTAACATAACAGTAATGCACAATTGAGATATGCACAAATAAGATGTTATGAGATGATATTATCTAGTTTTAACTTGGCGCTGAGTAGAGACAAACTCACTGATGGAGTCATCAGGTAATTCATCACAATACAGATGTAACTTCACATGAATTAAATAAAACCGCCATGAATGAGAGCCGGTTGTAAATAAAAGCACTGAACTTATTTCTCTCTCTGTGTTTATGCTCAGTCGCATTCAGCCGTTCACTCACCGAGTTGTTGCTCCAGCATATAGACTAGTCACCGTATGTGAAACTTTAAAACTCCTTAAATTATATTAACGTCTGCTATATAACATTTAGATAATACACATCTAATTAATTACAGCTCCGTGAAAATGAATTATTAGGCCCATCTCCGCGAGACGTGTAAGTTAAACGCAGAGATGAAAACAGCTTTCTGTCATCAGCATTTTATAGACTGACACAAACAGTAATTTTGATATCGTACTAGATGAGATTGACTCTGTAAGAAAAATAAACAAACCTGCGAATACATCATAGCTATTACACTCTTTAGTCTTTTAAACACACAAACCTTTTAAAACTGTAGTTTAAAATGAATGCTTATATTATGCTCATAGTTATGGGCAGTTGACTCAACTCTCATTTATTTATGTTCTCCATATGAAAACATTAGACTTTGTATATGTATTTTGCCTGTTGTTAATATGGCTGTATTTATAAATAAAAAGGTGAAACCGCATTAATGTTAAAAAAGACTTTGCACTGTATTAAAAAAAAGAGCAAATTTTTAAATTTTTAGACTTTTTATTGATGTAAATGTCTTTTGTTCTGTATGTAAGGGAGTGAAACTGCAAAAATTACAGTGTTTCAAAAGCTCAGTTTAGTGCTGTTGCTGTAAATTGTAAAAAAACAGAAATAACACAAACCAATATCGGTTATATATATTGGTTATCGGCACATAAACACGCAAATAATCGGTATCGGTTATTTAAAAAAAAATCTATATCGGTCAATCACTACTATATAGGGGATAGGGACTGATTCAGACGGTGTAAATATTTTTTCTATTGGGGTGAATAAAGTCTGGTTTCACATTAGGTACACGCACCATGTACACACAGTCTGCTCCGGTCCAGAGACACGATAGCACAGAGCAGATCGTAACCAGAAAATGTTGGCGCATACCATAAAATGTATCAGATTCAGAACCATTTGAGTTCTGCACAGAATGCTATATTTTAAAGTGATATGGAGGAGATTAGGAGGAGAAGTGGTTAGAAATGAGGAAAACGGCAGCCTTACCAAGCTCTTCGGCGCTTGCCGAGCTGTGATATAAACGAAACACTATTTTAAAAAGGAGAGGAGCTGTTTCATTATTTCCTGCGCTTTATTCCTGTTTCAGTGGAAATTGTCAATAATGCTGAGTAATGAATAATGCTGTATTTTAAGGCACTCCAGTGGGCCTTTAAATTGACTATTTATACACCATTAAAAGTGAACTGAAATTGAAAACTAACAATTCTAACTGCTACAGATGCGGGAGTGTGTAGAATGGATAGCGTTTTTCCAGATAGTCCATTGTGAGTAAACTAGCCTCTCTTATCACTCTTTTCACTTTAAATTGGTGTAATTTAATCATGACCCTGCTTTTTAAATGAAGATGGTAATCAGCCTTAAACCAGGAAGATATTCTTCTGGGAAAAACAAAGCTTCTAGAACGAGTCTGTTTGTAACTGTTAGGCGTAAGTGTGACAGTCACTTTCAGGGTGTGAAAGTGAGAGCATAACTGGGGAAGCATGGGAAAAGAGGATGTCGCTGTTGTGGTGGATGTTTTTTTTTTTTTTTCTTTGAGTGAGGCGAGATTACAGCTGTTGACTGTGAATTCTCACATTGAAAGTCCCGAAGTTCCGTTCCCTCAGCTGACACGTTAGTTTTGCTCATTGTAAACGTGAAAGCATTTTTTACGTGAAAGGATCTCTGTGTATGTTGGTGTGCTTGTTTTCATTGCATGCCTGTCACTGAAAAAGTGCTGTTCTTTCCTTTCTGAAGTGCAAAGATTAGTCATCCCTGAGCTTGTGAGAAGCCACAGGTGACTCACTTGTTTGTCAAGTGCAGTCACGGTGTGTTCTGTCATGTTGGGTTCTGCTTTCTGGAAAGGCAGAATGGCTCCCTGCCACAGATTAGATTTAATGACAGAGACAAAAATATCAGAGGCATGTTAGAACAGATACAAACACGACTTGCCTAACAACTGAGAGTTTCATTTTGATATGCTTATATAGTGTAAAAGTGTACAGTATGCGTATGTATATATTCCACACTAATCCAGACAGTAGAAATAAATTGAATACAGGATTTTGGAGTGCCTCTTTGAGGGTGAATCTGACAAAAACATGCATGTGTCTGAATCAGATTAAAATACATCATTTCAAAAATATTTAATTTTATCATATAGAAAATGTATGTCTTTTCTTTTGGACAAGATAGGTAATGAAAATGTGAAGAAATTTGTATTATTATTTTTTTATTTTATGGCGGAAACAAGCTTCCATACAATTGTTCAATGTCAACTGTTTGGTTGCCCATATTATTCTCAATGTTTTTTTTTTGTGCTTTCAAGAAATTCATACATCATTAACCTTTGGGTGAAATGTCCCTTTTAATATTTCAAATTTTCTTTATATTTATATTATTTAAAATGCAATTCCTTTTATTTTCGTGGTAAATTATAGACCTGGACATGTTTACATAGATGCATAGCATGGATTTCTCAACTGTCTTTTTAATAAACAGTGCGACTTGATGCCGAAATACATGTTTTTTTTTTTTTTTTGACGTCATCCGCGTGTTGTTTGTGTGCTGCAGGACCCATCGGATCACCATCACAAACTTTTGCCTTGGCAAGCATTTAGTGAGTGAGGAAGATCTGTTAAAGGACCAGCGAGGCAGTCCAGCCTACATCAGCCCAGATGTCCTAAGTGGTGAGACTCCAGCTTCATTTTGTTCGTATGTGTGTGTGATTCACATGACTCACCCTCCATGTCACCACTGTAATCAAAGCTCATAAACCCAACCATCTACACAGCCCTAATCAGGACAGCAGTCACAAACTGTCAATAACATGAGCAATAGTTACGTTTATTGAAGTCATTATTTGTGTTGTGCCGCAAGACTTAACCTGTTGGCTCATCAACGACTCGATACCAAAACTCTCCCCTTAAGCTTGTTGTCAAGGCCTAGGGCAGATCTCAGCAGTGCTATGGATAAAATTAACAGCGGTCACATCACAAGGATTATCTTTCCATCAATCTCTCTTTCTGTGCGGAACTGAAGTTCACTCTAGTGATGTAATTTCAAAACATGCGACTCGCTGTTATCTTACATGTCAAATATTTATGTAGTCAAAAGAGGAAATATTTAGAATTATTTTATTAAAATATAAAACATTTTGTTTCTAAAAACACATGTACTAAAATGCTTACGGTGGATGTCTATGAACTGTTGGACACTTTACAAAGCATGTAAATATATTAGGTCTGTCAATAGATTATCATTTTTAATCGCCTTTGTCACCCTTATCGTGAAATTAAGCATATGCCTTTTATCTAATTAAACTCATGTATTTTGTCATCATTTGCTATATCCAAAGTAAACAATCAAACTGAAGGGTAATTCTCACAAAGCTGTATTTTCTGCCAGCTTCAAGGATCATTGGAGACCCAAAGGACACCAAATAACCACATATAAGGCGTCCATATAATTTTATTATACAATAAATGTATACACACCTATGTAATGGTTATGTAATATGTATGTTAATGTTCCATTAACTTTGTGTGCAGAGCACTATTTGTATAAAATGGCTAAAATATGCACTAGCTAAAATATCCGACAACACAACCTTTCCAAAACTGTCTTGTGTTTTTGGGTTTTTCCGAGACCTCTGTGGATGTAGGCTCTGATTAGATGGTGCATTCCGAGCATGCATGTTAAATAGAGACGCAGTTGAGCTCTTGTTTGCGGTCTCCATTCACAGTAAAATGACAGAAAGAAACTGGGAGTAAATCAGCCGAATATGACAGCAGAACAAAGGGAGAACTGCTTCAGTGAGTCATCACAATGAGTCATGCCGAGAGGAACTACTCTTCCTGCTCTCTCTCTCTCCCCATCTCTCTCTTCCTATCACTGTTTTTCCATCACTCACTCTCTCTGCTCTACCTCTCTTTCGCTTTCTCATGCGTAGGGTCAAAGTAGAAAGAGAGAATGTGTATCTTACTGAAAAATATACCATGCAAATCAAGCTGTTTACCAAACAGAAACCTACCCAATTAACCCCTCTTTCAAAACAAGCTCCCATGACTCATTTGTACTCTTCTGGCAAATTGTTCTATTGCCCATTTATGGTGGTAAACAAACCAGTATAGTGAGTGTGAATAGGTTTTGGGGGACTATAAAATATGACGTTCTTGGTAGCATATGTTATAAACACTACAATTCATAAGTTTGGGGTCAGTACGATTTTCTTTATTTTTTATTAATACTTCAGCAAGGATACATTTGCAATGTTATGATTACAAATGACAAATGTTCTGTATGTAATGTATGTTATATATTTAAAGCTCTGCTTTTTTTTTAAAAGAAAGAATGATATGTTAGGATTTAATGTTCTTAACTAGTTGGCTCATTGCCTGTCAAACAAGTTCCCTTCAGTTGTCTTGTCAGACTTAATGAGTTTGATACTTGCATTCATATCTACGTACTTGTGTAGCTTTTGTTACTGTTCCAAGAGAAAGTTCCAGTCTGATCGAATAAGCGAACTGTTGTAGAGTTGGCTGCTGTAATTGCAATTTGTTTCCCCTTGTAGGTCGACCATACCGTGGCAAACCCAGTGATATGTGGGCGCTCGGTGTGGTGCTGTTCACTATGCTCTACGGCCAGTTCCCGTTCTATGACAGTATACCTCAAGAGCTCTTCCGCAAGATCAAAGCAGCAGAATACTCCATCCCTGAGTGAGTCTCCCCATTATCTCTGTGCTTAAGAATCAAACATGTTAATTAGCAAATTTTGTATTGGCCCTTTTATAAAAGGATAGTTCACTCAATGAAAACATCACTTGTTCACATCACATGTCGAGATTTTTATTAAATTGTGAAACATTTCTTCTGTTCCTGCCTTCAAATTGTCTTATGACTTAAAGGGGTCATCGGACGCCCATTTTCCACAAGTTGGTATGATTCTTTAGGGTCTTCATGTAAAGTCTGTAACATACTTTGGTTAAAATTCCTCAATGTTAATGTAAATCAAAACCCTTTTACGTCCTCAAAAACAGCTCTATTCACAGCGACCCATTTCGGTGCATGTCTGATAATGAAATGTGGAAATATGCTAATATGGGACAGTCCTTTAGCGTTTGAGGGCGGAGCATGAGCAGTATGACATAATATTGCTCTGAAACTTTAAATGGCTTGATTATTGAGTGTTAGCTCTTTGAGGATTAAAATAAAAAAGGAATGAATGGATTTTTATCATTGTTGGGTGGTTGTGCTTACACACTGCAATGACATTTGTGTGCAAACACCATATAAAAGTGAATTTTAACAGACGTATGGGACACTTTTATTTATACCCTTTTTTTCCTTAAAATCACCTGTACATTACTAAAAAAGATTTTGTCCCTCAGAAGGTAGTCATATTAGCCTGACAAGCCAGACCCACATCAAGATGTTTGGTCTGGAAACTCACCATTGACAAGGCTCAATCCGAGGGGCGGGATAAACGGTTGTCTTTCAAACTCCCTCTGCACGTGATAGGATAGCGCTAAAACCAAACAGAGCTACGAAGGTGAAACAGAGCTTGTTGATAGATTAAACATTCGCCGTATCCGGTCGGCAAAACTCCGAACACATCTTCCCCTTTTAAGAATGACTTCAGTGCCGTTCTTTTCTCAGAGTAAAGCTTAACTCCAAGTCTTCCAGAGTCGCGGTCAAAGCCGATTCGAAAGACCGCCGTTCGCCAGTTTCTGTGTTTACTAAAAGCATGCAAACCCAACTTTGCTGTCGTCATTATGGCCCCGCCCACCGACTCTATACACAATGTGATTGGCCCGACAAGAGTTTGGCGTTTACAGCTCAGAAGGGTATTGAGAGTTGCTAGACGGACAGATTAGATTTGCTGCCGCTAGGGTGCGGCTAGATTTCTAGGCTATAGTCATATAGTTTTGGAACCTGATTTTTATTGTGTGCTATTCCTTTAAATGAAGGCTGTGAAATGTTAATGGAAATGCTTATGTGTTTTGTTATGTTATGTTTTGTTTGTGCAGGGATGGACGGGTATCAGAAAGTACGGTTTGTTTGATCAGGAAGCTTCTAGTGCTCGACCCCCAGCAGAGGCTCACTGCCACCGAGGTGCTCGAGTCTCTGAGCGCCATCATTGCATCCTGGTATGTCTCATCTGAACGCAGATCAGTTTTATGGTTCCATTTTTAGCCAAGAGTTCTTGTCATCTTGACATAATTTCTTAGGAATTCGTGTGATAGGGTGATGTCATCTTGGGTCAGCGATGTTGTCTCGCCACATTTTTTTGCAATCCAGTGCAGTTTTCAGTGATGCGTTTAAAGCTCCCTTGACGATACATCTGTAAATTCCCATTTGTCATTGAAAGGTTTTTTTTGTTTTTGTTTTATAGGCAATCTGTGTCCTCGCTGAGTGGCCCTCTACAAGTGGTGCCAGACATAGACGATCAGCTTAACCACCCTGAACATCTTCAAGAGGTCAGTACCACTCGTAGGAGTTACAATTACATGGAAGTTTAATGGTGAAGGGCCTTTTTTTTTTTTTTTTTTTACACAAGTGGCACAGGTTGACTTAATGGCTTAAAACTATTATTAAAGTACACACACCATTGGTTGGTTTGCTCTGCTTGAGAATCCTGCCAACCTGAAAATGTTTTAAAAGTGCCAGCGTTTGTCTTTACTTATTAAGCTGAGATTGATGATAATAGAAACATATTTTTTAAACAGCCTTACCATGATATGGTTCTTACTGGCTCTGAATCAGTCTTTTATTATATCCTCAGGCGAAAGTGACAGAGGAGTCGTCTCAGTACGAATTTGAGAACTACATGAGGCAACAGCTCTTGTTGGCAGAAGAGAAGAACACTATACACGAGACCAAGAACTTCCTCAGTAAGAGGCATTTCGGTAACGTGCCTCCGGTGAGGCGCCTGGGCCACGACGCTCAGCCCATCAGTCCTCTGGATGCCGCAATACTGGCCCAGCGCTTCCTCCGGAAGTAGCACTGCCACTCTGTCCATGGGCAGGGATCACAGGGATGGAAATAGGCGCACACTTGTATGTACTTTTGCGTGTGTGAGTGTACGTGCGCACATCTGTGAGCGTGCAGCGCGAGTCTCAGACACAAACAAGGGCCAAGGAACAGCTCAGTGCTCTGTTGCCCCATTCATCGACACAGACTTTGCCTATGGGCGGCACACAGGTCTGATGAGACTCTGACCACCTCCACCACCTCTACGAAAGCCAATCCTTGCCCAAATCTGACACACATACTCACACATACACACACACTTTCAGCAATACCCCAACAGAATCATGTAGCAGATCACACACAACCACCCTTCCCCACCCACCTCTCCCCCAGCACTTTCTACAGTAACGCCTCGGATCACATGATCAACCCTTTCGTTCTGTTCCCCTCAACCAGTTGTCTGTTTTGCCTCCATCTACATCTATGACTGCAAATCTACCTCTTACCATATTTTTCTATCTCTCGATTTCCTCCTTTCTTGGTCAGTTTTTAACGATGCTCTCCGTTCTTATGAAAGCAGGACTCCTTATGTTGAGGGTAAGACAAGCACAGGCTCAAGAGCATTAGCATTGTGGCTGTGTATATATTCTGTGTCAAAACCAGTGATTGGTTTTTCCTCAATCTAAATAAGCTTTTTTCCCTCTCCTCTCCTACAAAAACAGTAGCATTTTAAGTAAGACTATTCTCTTTTTTGCCATTTGAAGATGTTAAGTATCATAAGTTAGAAAGCTAATAACCTCATATTACTGAAATCATAGCAGCGCATGTTTCTCATTCCTCTATTTGAATGGGTTTCTGTTGGCAGCTAGCATCTGTGTCTGGATGCGTACAACCAAAAGCTTAACTTGGCATCCAAACTGGCTGGTATGGTACGTTACTCTCCCCTCTTGCTTTTCATCAGAAGGCAGAAGAAAGCTCAAGACTACCATTTCCTGTGCATTTGCCCCATCGTTAAACGCAAATGTACGTTTAATCACGTGATAGGCCACTACAAAGGACTCTCGAAAGCGGAGCTGGGCGGAACCGTCATGGATTTTGGTGTGCATCGCATAGGGACTTGTCGCGGGGCTGTGCTTGAAAAAAGATGAGGTGTGGGACAGCTGGTGATGGGATGAAACTTGTCAGGAAGGAGGGCGGCTGAGCCGGCAGTCATGCGGAAGTCTAAGCCAAGATAAGCCCCATAAGCACAGCCCTTAAGCCCTCCTTTCCTTTTGTGTCCCTCCATCTATAGCGCTCACCCTCTGATAGCATGCCAAGCCATCAAAGTGCATCTTCTGCCATGTCCTCTATCTCCGGTGCTTTCATTCCCCACACAGATTTCAGCTGCAGCTCAGGGATCGAGGATTGGCCACTAGGGAATGTTTTTGGCCACAGTGCATACAAAGAAACCCATTGCATAGGGACAGTTTCTTTTTGTTTTTCTTTAATTCTATTAACCTCACCTACCCCTCATTTCCATGTATGGTTATTATATATCTCAAGCGCATCAGGAAGGAAATGCCATCAGACTCACTCCTCTTAATCGGTTTCGTTTGTGAGAATTTTGCAAGGAAACCGATATTTAATCTCATTTGACTTTTCCAATCCCATTTAAGCTACCCCATTTGTATAAAGCATAACTGTGGGATATCTTGCCTTAGATTATCGACCGATTCTCAATTCAATGAGCAGTGAATATGTACTTTTGACGCTAGAATATATCTTAGTAGACTAGGCGGTTGGCTTGCATGGACCTGTGGCTTAGTTTGCAATGCCTTTATGTCTGGCTCCACTCATGTCATTAGATGAAAAGGTCATTCAGTACTGTAGGTCTCTGAGCTCATGACTAGCAGCTTGGCTCGTCCTTTTTTAATCTCCACTTTGATTTCCTCTCTCAAAAACCGTACAGCCTGGTAGTACATTCTTACCTTTCTGTTTTCCTTATAATTTATTTGCTGTTTTAATTAATCTGCCATAGTAAATGTAGAGATCATATATCACTCGAAAGCATTGCTGTGATCTCACGTTTTTTTTCCTTCTATCTTCAGTGAAGGTTCTGTTTAATTGACTCTTTCCTTCTTCTTTTTTTTAAACTCTTGAATAATTATTGCAACAATCCTGTCGGTATATTAAGCTACACTAATTAGGAGACTGACTTTGCATAGCTCTATTTTAAGTCAATGTGCACATTAGCATGACACGTAGAATCGATGTAGAGTTTATCTCGCGAGGTAAGGATGATACCGCACTCTGGCCAGTGTGAAAGACATCGTAATGGCGATTGGGCGTCAGTAGTGCAAAACCCAGTACAGGGTATTATTATTTTTGAAGAATCGCACCAATGTTTCCACACAAGCCACGTTTGAAAGCATTAGTTTTTCCCACCTCAATGTGAATATATTTGGTTCTAAAGCAGTATTGTAGTGGATAATATGTGTGACTTGATGGAGAGGAATTAATTGTGAGCAAATCAACGTCTTTTCCTTAGATACAAAGGAGCGCCTCAAGGCTATATCCTAGGTCCACGTAGAGTTCTCACAAAAAGCCATTATATCATAGCAAATATGTACGGTTGCAATATGACTACTGTTGATGTGGTTGTGTAGTCTGTACCCAAAACCTAGATGAAAGAAATTTCTGTTTAATATGCCCCCTACCTAAGTGACTACAATTGCCCCCCCATGTTTTGTAATGTCCAAATTCTGTCTGCAGCATGAGAAGTGTACTTTTTTGAGCTCTGTATACAGTTTAAAAGCAATTAGTGCATGATTCTAATTAGCAAGACGTGCCACAAGATGCAGCGGAAATTGGAGTGGATGTGGGTGTTTTGCAAATGATGAATACTCCAAAACACAAAGACAGATACGGAACATTAAGTCTGACTTTGAATTTCTTTTCTTTCTTTTTTTTTTGGCCACTTTGTGCAGATGTTTCATAAATTGGGAGATTTCTCATTAGAATTGTTACTTTTTTTTTGTTGCATCTTTTACTAAAACTGGAAAAATCTAAATCTGTTGTAAAACAAAACACGACGAAACTTGTCAAAAGCCTGAACGTTTGATGTTGTAAGCTGCTTGGTTAGAATGGTGTCAAAGAAAAAAAACTGGTTAATTGTACAGAGAGAAAAAAAAACAAATTTGTATAAAAGACATATTTTTGTACTTCATCAAATCTCTACATGCATGTCAGCAATAAAATTTGATATGGTAAAGCTTTGTCTCTCTAATTGAAGTGTAAATGTTTGTTTATTTATTTATTTTGGTGTGCATTTAAGACCAGTCATTTTAAATCTTTCTTTTTTTCAATGCATTTTAATTCATTTTCAGTGTGTTTATTCAGAGTATGAGAACTAAAAGCTTTACTAAAAACATTTTAGATGCAGTTGTGCCCTCTTGTGGCACACCTATGAAATTAAATTCTCACTCAGACTGAAAAATGAAAATTAGCCCATGATTTACTCACTCTTAAGTCTTCCTAGGTGCATGACATTTTTCTTTTACACGAATACAATCTGAGTTGTATTAAAAAAAATCCCTGGCTCTTTCAAGAAGAAAAGTGATGCGTTTTTGTGTAAGAAAAAAAAAATCCATATTTTCTAGCAAGAACCAAGAATTGTTTTGCTCCATGCTCGTGAACACGCGTACAATAGTTAGTAAGTTAGTTTACAAAGATTGTAAAGTTTTAATTATGATATTTGTGAAAGGCTTTGCTTCAGGCCCCTTTTTACCCCCCGGAGCCACGTGGAGCGTTTTATAATGGATTAATGCGCTTTTGTGGACTTCAAAACAGAAACCGCACTATCCCTTTAATTTGTTTGGGTGTTGAGAGCAGTTCCAAAGTGTCATCTTCATCTTAATCATATAGACTAACCCTTCAGATATAATTGGAGTGTGTTTTTAAAGATTCTTGTTTAAAAATACTTTTTTATTTTGAATGTTCTTTTCATCAGTTCAAGTATTGGCGTCTCCCCTTTTAGCAACTCAAGCACTGTGTGCGTGTGCGCGTGCTCATTAATCATCTGAATGTGTGTGTAGATGTTGGAGCTCTTAGGTTGCTGGTCACTATTCACCTTGCTCTCCTGTGTGCCAGAATAAGCTTTAATGTGGACGGAAACTTATTAGTCAAAGACCTGGGCACAACCAGTTGGAAGCAAACCATAACAGTCCAACACATTAAAGTACATCTCCCAGAGGAGCTGCAAACCCAACTATAGCCTATTTTAGCCTAATAGTTTACAAGTCATTTGACTTTGTTGAAAGCATTTTTTGATGGCAATCAGTCCCCTAACATATTCAACACGTTCCGTTGAGCGATTTCTGACCAGCAAGAAACATTCACAATGCGCACACGGCATCCATATGAGCTGTTGAACAAAACTGTGCTCGCAAAGCAAATTCTTCAGCTGTTTGTTTTCATTTTGCTGTGTCTGTCCCTAGTGTGCTCAAAACAACACATGGGATTTTACATGCGAGCGAGCTCTTCAGAGCACATTTTTGAACATCCTTTATTGATGATTTCCTGTGAAACCATGCTCCGAATACAATACGTGTTGGTTTGGCTCCTTTATAAGGCTCTTGTTTTAACAGCTCAGTCGGCCTGGAGTTGATGTAGCAAATTTGAAGTGTTTGATGAATGATGTTACTGCAACCCTGGGGTTCAGTACTAGTTTTACGACTCAAAATCAGCTTCATGTGTGAACCGCTACGCCTCACAGCAATGCCCACAAAAAAGACTGAGAACAGTGCTGGCTAACTCAAGACATTGGGGTTAAATTGGAAACAATTATAGTGAACGCTTTAGTGTGGGCTGTGAAGCTCTGCAGGACACAAAAGTTTCCTATCATATAACCACTATTCTTATGAAGCTCAATTTACTGTGGTTAACATTTTATTTTATTTGTATTTTTTGTTGCATTTAAATATTTTAATTTCCTAAAAATATTTGTTTTATATACATTTTTAATTAAATTCAAATTAAATTTAGTTTTTATAAATCTATCAACCTTTTAATAATATTATACATGTATTTATTAATTAATACTTGTTTTTTTATTTAATTTAGTGAACCATTTTTTTGTTTGTTAAATATAATCTTTGTTTTTATTTTAATTTCTGTTTGTTTGTTTAATTAAATTACATTTTTCATCATATTAATTTCATATTTTACATTTACTTATGCATATTTATTTATAAATTGGTTTAAAAAAAAATTAAGTTGCACTATGTAATTAGAATTAAATTAAAATACCCCAAAACCACTAGGCCAGTGTTATATATTTTGTTCAGTTGAGCATTTACAAAATCCCAAATGTTTCCAACCGGGATGGGTGTGAGGAAGTTGCCTGTCAATTGTCATATCTCCACAACACTCCGTCCTGCTCTGCTTCATACCACAGTAACGTTATAAATTCCCATCCATGAACGTGATTTCTGCCCAAGTCCAGGCCTGTCTTGATGTTTGGTCTGGAAACTCACCATTGACAGAGCTCAATCCGAGGGGCGATAGGATAGGATACGGTACACAACCAACCAGAGTAACGAAGGTGAAGCAGAGCTTGATAGATTAAACATTCGCCGTATCCGGTCGGCAAAACTCCGAACACATCTTCCCTTTTTAAGAATGACTTCAGTGCCGTTCTTTTCTCAGAGAAAAGCTTAACTCCAAGTCTTCCAGAGTCGCGGTCAAAGCTGATTCGAAAGACTGCCGTTCGCCAGTTTCTGTGTTTACTAGAAGCACGCAAACGCAACTCGGCCGTCGTCATTATGGCCCCGCCCACCGACTCTATACACAATGTGATTGGCCCGGCAAGAGTTAGAGGAATACAGCTCAGAAGGGTATTGAGAGTTGCTAGATGACACTCGCGGGCAGATTAGATTTGCTGCTGCTAGGGTGCGTCTAGATTTCTAGGCTAGGCCTGTCTGTGAGGTGAAGACCACATGTCCAAAGATTCTCTTCAAAACTTGGCATCATCAAGCTACGCCTTTTTTTTTTTATAAATCAAGCTACGCCTTTCTTTTTGGACGGAAAATTTACATAGTGTACATTTAATTGTGCTTATTCGTTTTAATTTTCAGTTGTTACATTTATTTTTATTTATTTATTTTAATTTTATTCATTTATACATTTTATAATGCTTACTCGTCTTGTCTGGTATGAAAACTGACCCATGTTGGTCAGATATGTTAAGATACTTTATAACTGCCATAAAACCCGCCTGATTTAAGTTACCAGGAGGATAACTGAACAGAGAAAGAATTTGGAGGAGCAACAGAGTTCATAAAGAGGGAATCCAATTTCCCCCTCTAATTTATGCAGAGACAAAATCCACCTAAACTGCTTTGGAGTTACATTTATAGCTGTATAAATTCCAGACTGTTGCACATTTCATATGAAAAATATACTATTTGTTTCAATGTTCATGGTGAGAAATCTCAAACACATCTTTTGTTCTACAGGTATAGAACAACTTGAGTTTTTGATGTAGTTCTTCTTTGGATGAACTCTCTATTTGGTCTATCACATCTATCCTCTTGAACTCGTAGCTTTGGCTTTGACAGGATGCAGTTGATTCATGACAGGATACATTTGTTTCCCCCTCTGAGCAGCAGTGGAGTTTTTTTGTTCTGTAACTCCCTGAATATCTGTCCATCTCAGTGACAGCTGAACTAGTATGTTTTCTCTTGAGTGAAGTTTGACGTCAGGGTCTTACTGATTTCTATCAGACCATTCTTGTACCCAGTAACTCGCATATGATGACATGATGATACACAGTGTTCACTCACGGTCCCTAATTTTTAAGTGTAAATGAGAACATTCGCCTCCAATAAGAGTTTTCTTGCTCTGTTGAATCAGGAAGAATGCCAAACTGTAATTGAAGTCTCTGTCGTGATCCTCCAGAGAGGATCATCTTTGTTGTCCATTCCATTCATGTCTCTTCTCAGTACCCCATTCTGGGGCAGTATCCTCCAGCCGACCCAAAAACCCCATTGATTCCATTATCCGCTGGATGAGATCCAGACTCTGTCAATTAAAGCCTTCTGCTAGTGGAGGACGTGCTGAGTAACCTGCTGTGTCTCCGTCTCAGGGGCCTTTGTATCCTTGACCTTGGGGGTATAAGATATGACTGCTCTCACTGCTTTCCCAAAAGCTTTGACACTGATTTATCTGCCACCCTGTAAGGACTGTATGTGTATGTGTCTACCAGAGCCTCATGGCCCACAAGTTTCTAACATGTTGGTTTGTGTATAAACTGAGGATCTATGAAATAAGGTGTCAAGTGTTTTGTCAATGGTGAAACCCAATTCACCCGTTTTTGGAAAGTGATGAACAAAATCGTGTACTGTAGTGGAATAACTGAATGCTATGAGGACATGGTGTTCATTTTGCATTCAACCGTTAAAAAAACGATCAAAACTTTAACATTGCTTCCTTTATGATATTACACTTTACCAAGAAACAAGATGCATTGTCTCATCTATTATTATTTTTTCTTTCAGGCTTTTCAAGCTCAAACTCGAAAGCCTTCTATGAATGTGGTGCACAGTGTTTTTTTAAGCATTGGTGGCACTCAAGGGGGTAATCTAGCGCTCGGAAAGCGTTCCACCCCTAGGGGCTGCCATTGCTAACCAAGCCATCACCTGCTGTTAGCATCCCATTGACTCCCATTCATTTTTGAGTCACTTTGACAGTGAATAACTTTACATCTGAGGCGTTTAAAGACTCCATTTGTCCATTGTTTATTTCTAAAGAAACACGACAATGTATAAAAGGCTCCATTACCTTGTATCTTACACTATCGCCCCGCAGAAGCTGTTTTTGTAAAAATAGGCTAATGATTGCGTCATAACCAACGCGACCCTGTCGCACAGTTGAGAAATTACCGTATAGACCTGAGGAGACGCTCGCAGGCAATCTTTTACTGTCTATGAGACAGTCGGGGGGACGTGGAGACATGTCCTGGAGACTAGTCTGATAAAGTCAAGGGGGAAGAATGGGGAGAAGCTCATAGTGAGCCAAAAGCAACGGGAGAAAATATTTAAACAACGTGACTCAGATTTCGCTTTCCACATCTACTAGAAGACTCACAGCTGTCAGACAGGAGGCTCACGTCACATCTACGTCCTCAAGCTCAGTCTGAGCCTGCGCAGTTCGCTCAGCCATCAGGAAGTGAGTGCCCCTAGGTTGACTTCATTCTTTCGCCGTTGACGTCAATGGGAACGCTCCGTCCATTTCTTTTACTGTCTATGGTGGCACTAGATTTCATGTTTTTTTTTTCTGTTGTAACTATTAAATGCACTGCCTACTCAAAAAAGTTTTTTTTATTTAAATAAGAACTGAGGATGAGACCATATCTCATATCTTGGAAAAAAAATGCACCTCATGATGGAAATAATATTACGCACTCACTAACTCACTCACACTTACTTTATTGTCATGAAATTGTCATAGTGGGGTAAAACAGATGTTTTTTATGTCGTAGAATAAAACATAAGTGTCTTGAGCTTGTGTTCACCACAGACATCATTTCAGTAATTTAACCAAAACCCATATTAAAAACAAGCCCATTGACTTCGGGACGTCGGAACCGGAAGTGCTAAATGCTAACCATTGTTGGGAAAGTTACTGAAAATTAGTTTCTTATTATAAAAGTAATTGAATTACTTTACCAATTACTGTATATAAAAAAAGTTACTTTTATATCTACTTTTTAAATGTAACTATGAATAATACTGAACAGTCGACCACAATAAACATCATTTTTAGACCTATTTATTGTAATCAAAAGGGCAACAGGCCTTCAAATCAAGCAGTAGTAGAAACTTCCATTTTAATACCACATTAGGCCCAATTAAATAAAGGTGATTGGCCTAAAGTATTAACACTAATTAAAAGACAAAAACAAAGGTGCCTTGAGGTGCTGGATATATGCGATTTAACACTGGTTTAATTAAATATACATGCCTCAACTTTAAAGGGTTAGTTCACCCAAAAAATGTATTTGATGTCATTAATGACTCACCCTATTGAAGGAACAGCTTTTCTGTTCCTTCAATGAAAGTGTTTGCACACTACTGTCCATGTCCAGAAAGGTAATAAAAACATCATCAAAGTAGTCTGTGGGACATCAGTGGGTTAGTTCGAATTTTTTTAAGCTTCAAAAATGCATTTTGGTCCAAAAATAACAAAAACTACGACTTTATTACCCCTGTCTTCTCTTCTGGATGTGTTGTCAATCCGCATTCATGACTCTGCAGTGATGCTGATGAACTAACCCTTTAAGTTTGCAAAAATCGCAAGCCTCATGAAATATGACTAAAATTAAGCAGTTTTGTATAGTATTTACTAGATAATCAACATTTCTGAAGTTTTATTTTGTATTCCATCCATGTAAAATGTCACATTACAGCAGAAACTGTATCTTTCTGAACTCGTCACAGTCCAGGTACGCTGATCTTGTCACGTCTGCTTATTTAATGTGTCTCTGTATATTTGAGAAATTGAAAACAGGCTAAGAGTGAGGCTGTCTTTCTGCACTTGCCTGCTTACTGTGAACATCTGGTTTTGGGGCGAGAGTGACCTCTTCAATGGGAGCCCTTGTCTCCTCTGTCAGCGCTGAGGGGTGCCAGAGCTGACAGAAGGACAGAGATGCCTATATGACTGCATATGTGTATGTGTCAGAGTGGATTGCCAGAGTGTTCCGTACCCTGAACATTCATTGTTTTGTTTAAGGACCCACTGGGAATTTTCTAAAAACGTCTTCCTGTTCTGGGCAATCATAGAACCACCTAGCTGCTCAAAAGATGCTGTTTTTTATTAGTATTTTTAACGCATAAAACATGATTGTGTGCACGAATTATATCAATAATCATATTATTAATCATAAGTCTCCATTATATTTTGGTCCCTTTATATAGGCTGGGATCACTCGTTCAGTGTGACTCTATGATAATTCCCATCTGTTTTAGGATCCACCAGGGAATATCTGATCATTTCGAAAGCTAATAGTATGCAATAGACCACGTGTTTTTTTTGTAACTGTAAAAAGAAAAAATACAGAAAACCTCAGAAAAAATAGTGCGGGATGGTTAATGTTGAACATTTAAATCTAGGGTTAGATGTTTTATCCAAATATCCAGATTGAATATTAATACTGTACAGTGGTTACCTAGTCATTTTTCCTGTTTAACATGAATACAGCAACTCTCTTTCTCTGCACATCCCGTTGAAATCCTTTAGAGGCTACAAAGTGGCCAAAAGTCTGTGTGTGTGTGTGTGTGTGTGTGTGTGTGTGTGTGTGTGTGTGTGTATGTGTTTCCTTGTTTATATTACATTGTTGGGACCAACTGTCCCCATAAGGATAGTAAAACCTGAGATCGCACCTTTATTGTGGGAACCAGCCAGCGGTCCCCACTTTTTAAAAGGCTTATAAATCATACAGGATGATGTTTTTTGAAAATGTAAAAATGCAGTGTTTCCTGTGATGGGTAGGTTTAGGGGTAGGGGCAGTGTAGGGGGATAGAATGTACAGTTTGTATGGTATAAAAAACATTACATCTATGGAGAGTTCCCACAAAGATAGTGAACCAGACGTGTGTATATGTGTGTGTTGAGAGAAAGTGATTACGACTCTAACAGCTGTCCTCCCTTATAGAGGCACATCTCCATGGAGAGACTCAGAGGAAGCACAAGTTCAGCTTCCAAGAGAACTGGAGAAAGAAAAAAAATATTAGGAAAGGCATCTAGAGCTCCATGTTGGATCAATCCTCTCACCACTGGGAGTCGAAACAAGCTTTGGCAAAACATAGCATCGACATTCCTTTCAAACTGAAGGCAGGCTATCGTTGGTGTGCAATAATGTTTTAGCCATGAGATGTGCTGAAAACAATGTTCCGCCACACCCGTGTCATTTTATATCCTGGCAACTGACGAGTCTATTGTTGTCATTGCCTTTGGCTCCTGTGCAAAGACAACTGTTGATTTAAACTGGCGAATGACTGAATTTAAGGTCTTGTCTTCTTTAGAGGAAGAAAACACATTTGGTAAAAACATTACACTTAGGAAACTGGCTTGAATGAAACATGCTTTTTCTTTCTTTGTAATCCTTCATCTGTTCCACAGGTTACCAAGGATGTCGTTTTGTTTGGAGACAATCTAATATGCAGTAAATTATGCAAAAATGCTGAAGCACTGCTGAAATATGAACCAGCTCAGATGTCTATCAGTGCATTTGAAATCAAGTCTTGCTGTGTGGCCATTAACGCCAGGGTAAGCCTTTAGAATATCCAGTCCTCTGCTTTTCCACGTACTTGCTTCCTGTTCTCCGCAGTCTCTCCCGAGAGATGAGGGGGTCATTATTTAAGTTTCCTCTGTATCTAAAGCTAGCTTTGGTGTGGGTGGCTGGAGAAGGCTTCCTCAAAAAATGCTATAATCAGAGAGCTAAACTTCAGAGAGCCTCATAATCTTAGCAAAGCCCATCTTCAAAAGATATATCAGATGTTGACAAAGAAAACCGTGTGTGTGTTTCCTCTGAAAGAGTTACTCATAACCACTTCCAGTATTGGCACTGCTCTGACTTATCAAACAACCCTTCCAGTCTTTATGAGTAAAGCTTCCTCTTCTAAAGCACTATGTGATGAATATTGCTCTCATTTGAACGAAGTTGTTGCAGTTTGAATGTTGCATCTCATGTATTATAAAGTGCCTCCAACTTTCCTGGAATCATTTTTGCAGAGGAGAGAAAGAGAGAGTGCTTACTGCTTAGTGATATATACACAAGCCTAGAGAAGAATGGCAACTTATAAAGCTTTGTGGTAAACAGCTATTTTTACTAAGCCTCTCCTCTCCGGCCTCTTGGATACTGCTACATGCTCATCATGGGCTTATGTGGGAAACGCTAAATAGTGATGGGAGCTGTCTGGGTTTGGCCAAACCACGTAAAGTGACAAACTGCCTTGCAGGGTGCAATTGTCCCTCTCCCAGCCTCACCACCATGAAACCAGGGTGGAGTACCAATGGCTTCTTTTGTCAGTTTATGACCAGAGATGGCATTGTGACCTGCTTTTTGCCAACCACTGTGGAGATAAATTTGAAGTCCATTCTGGTAGTCTGGCACATATTACTGATGTCTATTGAGTCTGTAGAAACCAATCCCTGCAGAATACTATACTACTACTACTACTACTACTACTACTACTACTACTACTACTACTACTAATACTAATAATAATAAACATTAAATTACATGTTGGTGGATGCCAAAGAAGGAGTCATGTGGTAATTAGGATGTTCTGTGTGTTTGCAAGGGTATTGCTAGTGGTTGATAAGTTTTTTCAAAGGGTTCTGGGTGGTTGCCAGGTTATTGCTTTGTGGTTACGGATGTGTTTTAAAATTTAGAAAGATGTTCTGAGTGGTTGCCAAGGAGTTGTGTAGTAAATAAGCTGTTCTGCTGGATGACGGTGTTGCTATGTAGTTAAAGGCCCACTGAAGTGCCTTGACACCATAGACTGTAAAAGAAATATGGACATAGTGTCTGTGACGTCAACCATATTCTGAATTGCAGTTTTGAAGGGCAAAGTAGAGAAGTTGCACTTTGAGATTCTTCGCAATGAAAAGTGCATTATAAATAAAATCTATTATTATTATTATTATTATTATTATTATTATTATTATTATTATTATTATTATTATTATTATTATTATTATTATTATTATTATGGGCAGGCCGTTGCCACCTTGGCAACGCATCATCGCGCGTCACGCCCGGATAACAGAAAATGGTCAAAGAGGCGGGACGTGGGCGGAGCTGAGGTGACGCGATGACTAACAGACAGTGGATAAATGGCTATCCACCTGTCAATCAAAGTGGCCACCCCCTTACTCATGCAGAACTTTAAGGCTTTATAATGTAAATGAATGAGTTATAAAATAATTCACCCCACTCACGGTTGTCATGAAGGGCAAAATTAGCCATATAGACCAAAACCACAATTTGTACCAGGCTATAAATATTTTGTAAACAAGATTTTGCTCCCTTCTGGAGCCTGTCCCTAGTGGCCAGTCGAGGAATTGCAATTTAAGTTACTTCCGTATTGGCTTCAAGAGAAACTGGCTGAGGTTGCTGCTTGCTTGAAACGCGCCGCATTATTCAATGTGTTGGCGTAATTTCATATGGCTTTGAAATGCAGCATTCTGTGTAGAATTGAAATGGATCCGATATGTTTGTTGTCTGCGCCGACTCATGCGTATGATCTGCACTGCGCTCTAGTGTCTCTAAGTCTAACTTTAGACCAGAGCCGTTGGTGTGTGCGTGGGTGTATGTGCTATGCTGCGTGAAACTAACGTGAAACCAGACTTCTTTCACCTCCATATACAGTGCCTTTCACCATGTAGAAATTAGAAAATGTGTGAACAACTGAACGATTTCAGCCACAGCTTCGCAGTGTAGGGGGCAGGCTTTAGATTCTAGAGAGGATTTGATTGGACAGAAGATTTGATGAAAAGGTGAAATCTGCGATGATGTCATGAAATCTGTGATTCGTTTTAACGGAAGTGAGAGACTGTACGTTTTTAATGCTTAAAACCTCGTAAAGGCAAATTTAGTCATGGTTTTGGAACACAACAGCTTATTCATAACTTTAAAGGGGGGGGGGGGGGGGTGAAATGCTGTTTCATGCATACTGAGCTTTTTACACCTTTAAAGACTTGGATTCCCATCCTAAACATAGACAAAGTTTCAAAAACTAATGTTGGACGTTTGATGGAGTATTTCTGTGTTAAAAATACTCCTTCCGGTTTCTCACAAGTTTCGGCGAGTTTTTTTCGAGTATGGGTCTACTTGACGTTAAATAGAGCGGAAGGTCCTTGTATGGGCTGTACGGAAGGGTGCGCGCGCGCCTGACTAGAGGGAGAGAGAGGAAATGCACGCTGTAAACAGTCTCTCAGGTGCAGATCCAGTCCTCCGTGAACACTTATGTCGCGCCGCGCTCCACTTTATTCCTATGGGTGACGTCGAGCGACTTCAACGCTTCAGCACAGCATTCCGGGAAGGCAGCGCTGCATTTGAACCGATTTGAACGCAGAAATGATGGGAAACTTCAAGACATCGCTTCAGTCGCGTCGCAAAGTGGATTTCCACGGTCACTGCTGTCACAGGACTTCACCAAATCATACCAAAGAAGTGTGTTTTTGACAGAGCGGTCCTGCTTTGGAAGATGCCGGTGAGTAAATCAACTTCAAATGTCTCTGCTATTGGCTACCGTCGCATGAGTAAACATCAGTAAACGATACGATCGCGTGCTTCGTCATTCAAATGCGCTAACGGTTACTCCATTGTTGTTCTGTATAACGTTACACTATTCTGACTCTGACGTGCAAAATCGTTTTGCTTGCTACCTCTAAGGTCTAGTCACATACAATAGTCCATAAACCGAATCATGTCCTCATAAACTGCACACAAAGGCCCCTAAATACAGTACATACCACAGAGACGGACATCCTGATGTTGCCGTTTCTCCTGTTCAATTTATTTCAGCCTCAGATTTGATTGTGGATCATTATCTGTATTAGCTGAGATAGATGGGTTTCTCCACGCTTGAGGACGTCACCGCTTTGCGCGCTTGTCATTCTTTAGCTCCGCCCACACGATACGCCTCCAGGCGCTCGTTTTTTTCCGGAAAGACTCGGTACAGCCCATATTTCTTTTATAAATATGATAAAACTAAAGACTTTTCGGAGATATGAAGGATGCAATACTACTCTATAGGTACTCAAGATTGACATGAGATGTCAATGTGAGTGTTTCACCCCCCCTTTAAGGCTAACACATTCATACTAAAAGCTAAAAAACTTCCATTTTGATTTCAGTGGGCCTGGTTGTTTTAAAAGTTAAAAAGGTGTTCTGGTTGTTTGCCAGGGTGTTTTATGTGGTTGCAAAAGTGTTTTGAATTACAATCCTGATCAGCTCCCTAGTTCAGTAGTCAGGGCACTGACCAAGAAGTCAGCCCATTTACTTGTGTCTTGAGCAGTACCCTGACTACTGAACAAGGGAGCTGATTGGGACGCACCCTAGTGTTTTGCTTCAGTGTTCAGTGTGGTTGCCAGGATATGGCTAGTGGTTGCTATGGTGATTTGAAAGTAGAAAAGGAATATGGTTGCCAAGGTGTTGCAGGGTTTTGTCAGGGGTAATAACCTGGTTATTAAGGGGTTTGAAAATTTGCTGTAAGTGTAAGTGTTTTAGATGGTAGCCATGTTGCTATGTGGACGCTATGCCGTTCTGGGGGGTGATTTTTTTTTGGTTTAGTATGGCTCAGAAATAAATGTAAATAAATGTTTTTTGATTTTTATTTATTTATTTATATATATATATTTTTTTTTAATTTTTTTTTGGGGGGGGGTGATTGATTAAAAAGGTAATAGCAGTGCGATTTGTGGAGTCATACATATTTCTAGCAAAACTGAGCAATAATAGCGATGCTTGTCACAGCATGCAAAAAGAAACCTGAAATATATGTACATAAAGTATATATATGGGTGAGTTAAAACAGTGAACGAAAGGAAAAACACTCATCTCTGCTTCTGTTGGTGAATTCAGTCCAAGTTTTCCCCCCTGAAGGTTGAATATATACTCAATAGCAGCATATTTGTGTAACGTGAGAGTGTGTGGGAGAAGCCAGAACTTTTTCCTGGGTGAGATATATGAAACACCATAAACCACCATCTGCTGAAAGGGCTTGGAAGGGTTTTTACTGCGTAATATTATGGGCTGTAAAATATAACTCCAGTGAGAAGTTAACAATACATTACAGAATTGACGGGTGGATATCTATACCACGTTCTGCCTTCTAATTCACGCTTCTCAAAATCTTTTTTTGAAGGCTCTCCTACGTTAAACTGTAATCCTTGTCCTGTCTCAAAGTGACGTTGAATTATAATGTCTTTGGAGGAATGTCTTAGGCAATTGTCCTGAAATCCTGTGAAATCAATAGAAATGAAATCCAGTTCCTATGATGAAATAGCAGTAACAATAACACAATAGGATTTCATATGTGTCCCTTGAGCACCCTGAGAGCTTCAAAGTGTGCAGTCATATTCACGTTTCCTCTGGGGTCATCGTCATATCTGAGTCATTGGGAACATGTCTGTGTGATGAGGTTTTGGACCTTGGGACCATTTTTTAAGGTTTCAGTTGACCCCAATAACTGTGTGTGTGTGTGTGTGTGTGTGTGTGTGTGTGTGTGTGTGTGTGTGTGTGTGTGTGTGTGTGTGTGTGTGTGTGTGTGCGTGCGTGCGTGCATAAAAAAAAAAAAAAAAAACTAGTAACAGGAGTGAGGTAAGTTGATAGGCAAAGATAAATAAGTGACTCAAGTGTTATGATGATTGAGATTTCAGATGTGAGATTTCAACTGAAAATAATAGGCATCTTTATTTACAGGCATAGAAATATGAATTCTACAAATGTAGTTTGATGATACGAAAATTGAAACAAGGACAATTAAAGAAATACAACTTCAAAAGCATTCAGTTCCATTTGAAGATTTTTATGTTGCAGCACCAAAAAGCACAGCAAAGATTTAATGTTTAAAATGTTAGAATTTAGGGGGAAAATTTACCTTTCGTAATATTAATAGTATTTGTATTAATAATATTTGAGAGTCTGCCCCAAAGCATCTAATACAATGTACCTCACAGCATTGCTTCATTTAATATTTTATGGCTATTCTTTAGACAAATAATTAGCATTTGTTTAAAAAAAAAAACATTTGTAATTTAACAACTTATATGGCAAGTAAATATGATTTATATTACATTTTGCCTGAAAATGTTGACATGCAAAACAATTTTTAGCATAAAAGAGCTTAGCAGTTTTTTTTTATGAGAATCTAGCTCTAGCGCTCTAATCATGAGCTCTTTCTAAATATATGGTCATGTGACACAAATGATATGCAGTTTGCTAGATTACCCACTGACACATCTTACCCCAGCCTCTCTTAATTTTAGAGCAACTTGCATTTTTGGAATGGGTGTAGATTGCCTGTACATCGCTTATAGGGTTGTTGCTAAAGAAATATAACTCATCAGTTTCTTTTGGATAAACCTCTCTATTTTGCCAGATTCCTGATTTTGCCATGTGCTTTTGCACAGATGTAGATTTTGGCAATACTACCTACTCTGAAGAAAAGGGTATGTTTCTTTTGGACAGTAGAGTATGCTGTATTTCTTATTTGCAAACATAATATTTCTGTTGATGCATTATGTTGGTTATTGAAGTTCTGAATGAAAGTGGGATTGTGCTAATATCCTCTGTGAATGGTGTTTATTTCCATAATTTTTAAGGCCAGAAGCTGCATTCATTTGTAAAAGATCCCCTTCATTTCCTGTCATAATGCATGTATTTGAAATATGTGATGGCAACAGTATATCTGCAGGGTTTTATGGAAGCTTTGCATGGTTCAGATTAAGAAGTCTGAAATAACAAGGATAGAGGAACTTTTTCATAAGTCCATTAAATTAACCCGATAGCATCTTTTCCTGTTAATTCAATTCAGCTACCAAAATAGGGTGGATTTTTTTGGACTGCGCAGAACCGCAAAGCACTTTCGAAATATTTAGTTTGGATTAAAAAGCCAGAGAATTCAATACAGTGGAAAGTTCAGCTATCACAAGTATGAATATGTGATTTATATTAAGCTGGACAAAATATGCAAACAATTTGTCATTGCATGAAGAAATTTGCAGAAGAGACAACCAATTACACTTTTGGGAGAAGGAATGGAAACACATTACCTTTCTAAAAGGGAGGCAGGAAACTCTTAGAATTAGGAAGAGTCAAAATTATTTTACCTTCTCCTGTATTGGAATGTTTTTGTCACTTGGCGCCGGCCATGAATTTGTATTGCACAGCCTGGGATTTGGTGCTGAAAGGTCTTGCTGTAAAAAGAACTGTAAAGGATGAAAGTGGTGCTTCTGTTATATATTAGCTGCCTCACATGCCTTCATCTGCTTCTCTCTGCATGGCCACCAGTTCCAGATATTGCAACATATGGGTATTTTAGCTGCAAGGGGAGCATTTCAAAATCCTGAAACTGTTTAATCCAGGGTGTTCGTGAATAGTCCACAATGAGACTATAGAAACATCCATTAATAAATAAAAAAAGTAAACATTTAATTTCCATTCTATGTTGATTATAAAATGTATTGCAGGACATGGAACAATATTGATGCACACAGTGTCATCTAATGCATCAGAAGTGGATTGAGGAACTTTGGTTGTTTGTTTCATCTGAATCATGTATTGATGTATTCTGCATGTGGTTTCCCCTCATGTTTAGTTGTTTAGAGTCAATAGATCCCAGACAGGTGGAAGGAAGTGTCCTTTTTTTCCTCTTTTGCATCAGCTGTGTTTACACTTGAACTCATAAATGGGCCACAGACACCCATCTGGAGCTCGGATGACCATAAACCCTGCGACCGGTACCAACACTACACACTTTGCTTTGGTCTTGAATAGATCAGTTCCAGTTCCAAAAATGTATCTTTAATTAAAAAAAAAAAAAGATTTATTTATTTTTTAGCTGACTAACCTTAAAGGCACAATGTGTAAGATTTTTTAGATCAAAATATCCAAAAACCACTAGAACAATGTTATATATTTACGCGCAGTGACGATCTGATAGCATTTAGCTCAGCCCACTAAGCCCAGTTCATTCACTATACCAAACAGAGATCAAGTTAGAAGCGACCAAACACCTCCACGTTTTCCCTATTTAAATACAGTTACAGGAGTAGTTGAACGATCAAGTATGATGACATAAAATAAAACATGGTGCTTTTCTAAGTGGATTAAAAAGGAGAAATATAATGTGTGGCGTAATAGCACTTCTGGAAGTACTTCGACTCGGCGCAGTAAAAAGTCACGCCTGAAAAATCCTCCCTCACATCTCCCCCTCCCCCCTATTGACAGAAATAAGAGAGGGAGGGCTAAGCTAAATGCTATCAGATCGTCACCGCGCGTCAGAACCATAGAGTGTAAAAAAATATGGACGTAGTGCCCGTGACGTCACCCATAGGATTCCGATAAGCCGTTCTGAAGCTTAAAGTATGGGCGAGCTGGGCGTTGCCATCTTGTGAGCGAGTCATCGCGCATCACTCCCGGATAACAGAAAATGGGCAAAAAGGCGGGATGTGCGCAGAGCTGAGGTGACGCAATGACTATAGACGGCAGATAAATGGCTATCCACTTGTAACCACGCCCTTAATTATGCATAACTTTAAGGCTTTATATAACTTAAACGAATGAGGTATAAAAATTCACCCCCCTCACAGTTGTCATGAAGATCAAAATTAGCCGTATAGGCAAAAACCACAATTTTACCAGGCTGTAAACATGTTTTATTCTGCTGTAAAGTTGAGAATTTTAACATGGGGCTCAATGAGATTCTGCTTCCTTCTGGAGCCTGCCTCTAGCGGCCAGTTAAGGAATTGCAGTTTACATTACTTCCGTATTGGCTTCAAGAGAGATCGCGGGAGGTTACCGCTTGGTCAGAGCGATTAAGTGCACGCACTCAGACGAGAGAGGATCAACTCGTTTTAGTTAAGGGAATAACATGGTTAAATATGAAAATGCGGTGAAGTATCCCTTTAAGTCATCCTAGGTGTATATGACATTCTTCTTCAGACGAATAAAATTGGAGTTATATTTAAAAAGTCCTGGCTAATCCAAGCTTTATAATGGCAGGGATTGTTGTTCTGTTTTTGAAGTCCATAAAAATGGATCTGTCCGTTGAAAGTGCCTCTCGCAGAATCTTAGTTTTTCTTAGTATCTTAGAATATCAGTGCTTACATTAGCCATGTTAAGCTAAACATTGTAAAAAACAAAAAAGAAATAAAAAAAATTATAAGAAAAAAGAAATTGGAGGATGATAAAGAATTGGAATGCCCACCATTCATCAAATTACAAATCTCCCTGCCTGCCCTGGCGTGTTTGTTTATTAAAGTTTTGGTTAATACACTATGCTTTCAGCTATATCTACAGATTTTGTTCACAAAATCAGTCAGAAAATACGATTAAAAATCCACAGATTCCATTTTGCCCTTCTGATGGGTTTTAAATATGTAATACAGCTAGTTTCATGGAAAACATCATCGTGGTGATTGGATGAGGCTGCTCTGTGCAGCATGTGAGCTGAACCATCTGCTTCATTCCACAGTGTGTAAAGAGAAAGAGTTCTGCTATCCATCACTGACCTGTGTGATCCATCTAACCTCTGAACCACAGCTGTGCGGCTGGAATGAGCTGTGAACGAAGACATGTCTGTCACAGTCCTTAGGAGAATTTAAAGTTAAGAATCATAATAGTATACTTGTTGATTGTACAGCGACAGGATTGGGTTCATTCAGTAAATTGAAATAATCCATTATAGCATCTCTTGTTCATGACCATAAAAAAGCAACAGCAGGTGACTGATCGTCCCAAGAAGGGCTCATGGTTAACAAATGGTATGTTAATGAAAGTTATTTTTTCCCTGTAAGATAGCAATGTAAACAGTCTGACACAGTAAACGCAGATTACAAGCCAAGAAGATAAATTAACATGGCTGCAGAATTCCACTGACCATATTTCTGCATTCCACTGTCACTGAGTGTTACTTTACTTAAAACAATACAAGCGACATTATGACCATGTACAATAGATTGTGTAAGCATATTAAGCCTGCTTTTCTGAATAATACTTTTGTTTGTGATGAAAGGGCTTTAAAATAAGATTTTTCACACTGTTCAAAAACTTTGGGGTCAGTTAGATTTTTTAAATGTTTTTGAAAATAATATTGTAATATATCTCTTATCGCCAAATGTTTTGGAACGCCTGCCTTTAGATGCACATGAACTTTAATGACGTCCCATTCTTAATCTGGAGTTGGTCCACCCTATAACAGCTTCAACTCTTCAGGAAAGGCTTTCCACAAGGTTTAAGAGTGTGTTTATGCATGGGAATTTATAGAATTTCTTCTAGAAGCCCATTTGTGAGGTCAGGCACTGATTTTGGATGAGAAGGGCTGGCTCGTAGTCTCCGCTCTAATTCACACCAAAAGTGTTCTATCTCGTTGAGGTCAGGACTCTGTTTAAGCCGGTCAAGTTCCTTCACACCAAACTCACTCGTCCATGTCTTTATGAATCTTGCTTTGTGCATTTGTGCGCAGTTACATCGGAACAGGAAGGGGCCGTCCCCAAACTGTTCCCAAAAAATTGGGAGCATGAAATTGTCCAAAATGTCTTGGTATGCTAAAGCATTGAGTTTCTTTCATTGGAACTAAGGGGCCAAGCCCAGCCCCTGAAAAAATACCCTACACCATAATCCACCTCCACCAAACTTTACACTTGGCACAATGCATTCAGGCAAATATTGTTCTTCTGGCATGACTGTGGAATATTGAGTAGTGAGGAAATTTCACAAATGGGCTTATTGCACAGATGGCAGTCTATCACAGTACCACGCTTATATTCATTGCGCTCCTGCGAGCAACCCATCCTTTCACAAATGTTTGTAGAAGTGTCTACATGCATTGGTGCTTGATTTTATACACCTGTGGTCATGGGAATGATTGGAACACCTGAATTCAATGATTTTGAGGGGTGGCCCAATATTTCTGGCAATATAGCATAACTCAGAAACTGTTTTTTAAGGTGACATGCTTTAAATTAACATTTCAGCCTAAACCACAAGCTCTGGATAAGTCAGTTGTGCATGTTTGTTCTTGCTGATATATAATGACTAGCTATAATGACGAGTTATGTTTAAGGTGTCCTCGTGAGAAAGCAGTGTGAAAGGAGATAGTGGGCTTGACTAATGTTTACTTCATAGACAGATGTGCAGGTAAATGGCACCCTTTCAAAAGAAACAAGTCTAGGTGTGTTCAGGTAATCACAGACTACAAGTGTTTTAACCACCATGATTTGCATATATCGCTCATTTACAATTATAGTGGAGCAGCACAAAAAGCTTAATCATTGGAAAAGCAGCATGACATTGTGTTTGTTGGCTACTATATTTCAATAATGTGACATTAACGAGATACATGGTGAAACAAATGTAGGGTGGGATTTGATTTTATCTATTGCGAAATTATCTGATTTGAAAAAGGGACATTTATATGACAGGAACACAGAGATAAAGGGTTAAAAATAGGATAAAATAAATTATTATTACATTTTGATGAATGATCATACATTGAAATTTTTTTTTGGGGGGGGGGGATTTTGTGAAACAACAGTTCTAGAAAACTTACATCTGTGACTAATATTCAGGATTTTCATTTGATGCAGAATTAGATAAGTGAAATCAAACAGG
Source organism: Pseudorasbora parva (assembly GCF_024679245.1). Classification (NCBI taxonomy): domain Eukaryota; kingdom Metazoa; phylum Chordata; class Actinopteri; order Cypriniformes; family Gobionidae; genus Pseudorasbora; species Pseudorasbora parva. The sequence continues at coordinate 13,489,858 of NC_090178.1, read as the reverse complement.
CCTTTTATGAGAGAAGATACCTATTTTAATTAGAGACTCTGGAGAGAACTTAACCACAAGACAGAGCATGATTAACTGGCAGGGGCTAATGGCTGTAGGTTTACTCTGTGGTTACACTGCTGTGGTCCAGCTCAGCATGTTTGTTTTAATGAATGTTGAGTCAGTTGTAAAGGAAGTAGAGGACACGACATTTGGTCCGACCACATCATGTTCCTGTTATGTGTAGCAGAGAGTTACTTTGCATGTTTCTGTGTGGACCTAGGTTCTCGTTCCTCTTGAAATAGAGGATACATTTTTCACCCTATATTATTCTGCTTTAGTGCGTGTAAAAGTGGGATCCAAAATAGATCAAAATAAAATAATTTTATATTGCATTTTTGGTAATGCTTTATATTATTGTCTGCAAAGTTTTAAGTAAAAACACATTTACAGCATAACTTTCGTAGCCTGATGTGGTCAATTCTATTCGTGGTCAAGAATATGAGTCTGAAACTGCTCCATTGGGCTGTGATTATGGGGCGTGTTTCAACCGAACCAGGAAAGACATCAACTGGATAGAACTACAACCAATCAGAGCAACGAAGCGACACATTGTCAAATATCAACAGAGCTCAACTGCACTGTGTCGCCAAGTTCACGTTTTTTTCCACGGGTTGTTTTCTATGTCTGCGGGTTGAAGCGACTATTATGTGATGTATAGACCCATGAGTGTGAATTTTAGCAGGCAACAGTGCCAAAATAACACACATTTTACCCCCCAAACGCCATTTTTCCCCCGGAGAACCCCCCGAGAAGCTGTTTAGGGCTAGTAGTTGGCAGGTTTCGTTGTAAAAACTTGGCAACCCTGTCTGCACGCACGCTGGAATCAGGCTGGAATACACGATCTTTGCCGGTGTTGTAAAAAAAATTAATAATTTAATGATACACAGAGTACGTACCCAACATGATCATCATTTCTGAGAGAAATTGTGAAGGTGAATGCATATACAAATAAGCTCTCCGTTTAGGATTCAAACAAATATAATCCAAGCCCCTTTGATGACGTACATGAATATGTTACTGTTTATCACATAAATACGTATACATATCTGTGGTTTATCATCTGTCCATCATCGTCTAAAGCCCGCCCTGATGATTTCATTGGTCCGAACAGTTTCTGTTCGGAGATAATTACTTCTCTATGGATCGAACCGCCCGACCTAAACATTTTTTTGGGCGGGGCTGAGTTCGGCTGGCATCCAGGCTATAACTTTCGGTACTTACAATCTGATATCACAGACTCTGAAACCACTTTTCAAGAAGCACGTTTTGCCCCTTTTTTCCCCCTCTTGCTTGACTTCTTCCTCCTATTGTTCCTCTTGTCCTTTTTTATTCTTTTCACTAATGAATCTTAAGAAGGAATCCCATGTATCTTATTATTCTTTATACCCACACGCACGTAGCCTGACAAGCCAGACCCACATCAAGATGTTTGGTCTGGAAACTCACCATTGACAGGGCTCAATTCGAGGGGCGGGATAAACGGCTATCTTTCAAACTCAATTTGCATGCAATTGGATATCGCTACAACCAACCAGAGCAACAAAGGTGAAGCGGAGCTAGTTGACAGATTAAACTTTCGCTGTATCCGATCAGCAAAACTCCGAACACATCTCTTCTTAAGAATGACTTCAATGCCGTTCTTTGTTGTTTTCTCAGAGAAAATCTCAACTCCAAGTCTTCCAGAGTCGCGGCCAAAGCCGATATGAAAGACCGCAGTTCGCCAGCTTTGTTAAGCCCGCCCACCGACTCTATACACTGTGTGATTGGCCTGACCAGAGTTTGTTTTTTCCAGCTCAGAAATCTATTGAGAGTTGCTAGACTACACTCGTGACAAAATAGATTTGCTGCCGCTAGGGTGCGTCTAGATTTCTAGGCTAACACGCACGTACTTTTTAGGTACACTATAATTACAGAAAGTTACGCTGTAAATACGTTTTACTGACATAGTACTTTGCGTGCTGTAATCTAAAGAATTTCATTACGATTTAAAGGGGTGATGAATTGAGTCTCGTTATATTCTTTTCTTGTTCTGCTATTCTTACTCTTGACTTGACATTTGAAGGGTGCGAGCGTGCACGTGTGTGTGTGTGTGTGTGTGCGTGCGTGCGTGTGCGTGTGCGTGTGCGTGTGCGTGCGTGCGCGCTTTCAAAACAACCCATCCCTCATGTGAACTGAACTGAACTGACAAGGGCATAGACAGGAGCTGAAGCTCATTAAATATGCAAATCTTATCCAATCCTAGCCACGGGCGTTGACTTCCAAATCTCCTCAAAACCAGTGTAGAAAATAGCCTATTACTTATTAGTTATGATGTTTTTGAATGTAAAAACCTCACAAACGTCATTAGTTGACCTCAGACAACAGTATAAAAAAATAAAAAAGCTAGTTCATGATACCTTTAAATTGTAATTCTACTAATTTGACTAAAATAATAATAGAAAAATGAAAATGAACTTCAGCTTCTTTCAGTAACTATTTGATTTCTTTTTTGAAGTTTAACAATTTAACATTTAACAATGTTTCTTTGTATTCAGATTTTCCATGTTTATTTTCAGATTTTTGCACCCTAATGTCAGCATTTGGTTATATTAACTGAGTTCTGGCTACATGCACTTGAGCAGATAGTGGAATATCCCATCAGTCTGTTTTGTGTCAGAGGTTTGGGCCTCAGGCAGCACGAGCAACGCTAACCTAACGCTAACCTGCAGTAAAGCTGCCAGCCTGGCTCCTCTCGACTTTCCCCATCAGCACACTCCTGTAATATCCCAAAAGAACATCGTTCACACACTCACTGCCCCCTGCCTGCCCTCGATGACCCATAAATCTGCAGCGCTGCTTCTCTTTTATAGTGCTGCTCGAGACTAAACATGCCACATGCACAGGATTTAGCTTAAAACACCTTCTGTTCTTTCTTTTTGAAGCTGTAATTTCCTGCGTTTGCTTATTTGAGCAATGAATCTATGTCACTTGCCACAAAATAAGGGACTTCCTGATTGCACAGGCGTTATAGTTACAGAGGTCAGTGCTTCTGAGAAAAGAATGTTGATTACCAAATAATTTCAACTCATTTTCTTAAAAAAAGAAAAGAAGATTCAAGGTTATAGTGAGGCTCTTGCAATGTAAGTTGTTTTCTGTAGGGTTTAAAAGGAGAAGCTTATCAATTTGATAAAAGTCCTACATGAATTAATCTGTTAAAACTTGTGTATTTAAATTAAAAGTTGTTCTTATCATTTTGGGTTTGTTTGGGTAGTATGTTGTCATCATTGTTGCCAACTATTTTCAATGGAAATTTGCTGAAACCAGGTCAAAAAGTTGCTAAATTCTCATTCTTTATTTAATTTTTTTACCAGGTTAAAAAACCTATGGATCTCTTTTAAAATCTCTGTTACAAGAGTGACCTGGCCAAGAAAGCAGCCAATGACATATAATAACATGCAAAACACATCAGCATTATATTTAAAGCCTTTTTTCCTAGTTCTGTTCGAACCTGAGGAACTTTTAAGTGCAACAAATCATTTAAACAAAGATTGTAACAACATATTAGAAAAGCTGAGAGACAAGTAAGATGGAATTAAACCACAAATTGATTTATAAATAAAACGATACCAATTAAAACTTATTCGGATATACAAAGAGGGCAACTCATCTTTATCATATATACTGCAATGATGTGCTTCGATAGCTATAACCAGGAATAAAACGTAAAGTGCTATGGTGTCAAGTTCTTTTAAGTGATGTTCTGGGGCATTTAAATAAAGCAAATCTCCATCATCTAATAGTGGTAAAAATGCTGCAGATACCAAATATTTCCTTACACTAAAATAAAATAAAATGAAATAAAAACCCAATTTAAGATTACGTTTAGAAAGTAGTTTATCAGTATGTGGCTTGTAAAAGTTGACTATTAAATAAAATACCCAGGTACATATAACTTCCTTGGTAGAGCTTTTACATTTGAAAAGATTTTAATGCTTTAGTGTTTCTTGATGATGTAAAAGCACCAACTGTAATTAGCTTTCTCTCCTAATCCACTCTAGCACACTCTATTTTATATAGTCTAATGTCCAATAAAGCTGTTCTCATTTACGTATTTTCTGTCAGATAACGGAACAAGTATGATACAGTGATTGACGTTAAAGGGTTAGTTCACCCAAAAATGAAATTGTTAGCATTAATGACTCGCCCTAATGTCGTTCCTCACCCGTAAGACCTCCGTTCATCTTCAGAACACAGTTTAAGATATTTCATATTTAGTCCGAGAGCGTATCTAAGTCTATGCACACTGTACTGTCATGTCCAGAAAGGGAATAAAAACATCACCAAAGTAGTCCATATGTGACATCAGTTAGTTAATTAGAATCTCTTGAAGCATCGAAAATACATTTTGGTCCAAAAATAACAAAAACTATGACTTTATTCAGCATTGTCTTCTCTTCAATGTTTGTTTTCAATCCTCAAATAAAGATTCAAAAGGTTATGAATCAGCTTATTGATTCATGATTCGGAATAGACCTATGAATCATTTCGCTGATTCATAACTATTCGAATCTTTATTTGAGGATTGAAAACAAACAGGGAAGAGAAGACAATGCTGAATAAAATGTTTGGACCAAAATGTATTTTCGATGCTTCAAGAGATCCTAATTAAGTCATTAATGACATACATTTTATTTTTGGGTGAACTAACCATTTAACCATCAGTCCAAAAAGTCACTAGATTTCTCCCTAAGTGGCTTTTTTAAAGAAAGTCGCCAAAGGGATATAAAAAGTTGCTAAATCATGTTAACACTTAGTATGTATTATTGTGACTGCACTATTGAAAGAGTGAGTATTTTAATGTTCATGAATGGGCCCCATTCTAATCTTTTTTTATTTTTTGGTAATCAACATTATGCCAGAAAGGCTGTCAGTTGAGTTTAACTTTTACTGAACTAGGAATACGTTTTTAATTTGATGTGGGGAGTATTAGCGACACATCTCATTTATAAACTCAACATGCTTTTTGTGCTCCAAGAAAATGTCTTCTCACGTCATGAGAAATGAGAATTAATAAAAGAGAATAGAACCTGACAGGTATATAATTACATTCTACATCTGTAAGAACACTCTTTGGGTGACAGGAGTCAGACAGTAAGTATACCTCCTTGTACATACAACACACTATAGCACAAAGGAAAGGATTGTGTGTTTTTACAGTGAGGATGTCTGTGAGGACAAGCATCCTTAGGGAGGAGAGTGGAAACCAGGAAGCAAAGCAACAGAGCAGCAGTGCATGGAGGTTGAGGGTGATCTGTGATGAGAATTTGACATCTGCTAGCCAGGCAATAGGTCCCATGGGGGCATAAACTGTCAATATTTGGGGTTTATTCACAACGAAGTCCTGGTAAAGGTCGACTGAAGAAACCCAGCCTGATCTGACAGTGATTTGATTTCGCCCTGCAACTCAGTCTGGAAACCTGTACATTAATTTCTACTGCTTTTGTTACACTTTTGCGGGAACCAATCACAGACTGGCTTATCCACCTGCCACGCTATTGGAGGGTTTAACATGATGACAGATAGAGAAACCAAAGGGGTAATCTAGCGCGCGGAAAGCGTTCCACCCATAGGGGCGGCCATTGCTAACCAAGCCATCACCTGCTGTTAGCATCCCATTGACTCCCATTCATTTTTGAGTCACTTTGACAGTGAATAACTTTACATCTGAGGCGTTTAAAGACTCCATTTGTCCATTGTTTATTTCTAAAGAAACACGACAATGCATAAAAGGCTCTATTACCTTGTATCTTACACTATCCCCCCGTAGAAGCTGTTTTTGTAAAAATAGGCTAACGATTGCGTCATAACCAACGCGACTCTGTCTCACAGTTGAGAAATTACCGTATAGACAGGAGGAGACGCTCAGAAACAATCTTTTACTGTCTATGAGACAGTCCGGGGGACGTGGAGACAAAGTCAAGGGAGAAGAATGGGGAGAAGCCCATAGTGAGCCAAAAGCAATGGAACAAAACACAACTTTCACTTTCCACAACTACTAGAAGACCTTCAACTGTCTGACAGGTTGCTTACGTTACATCTACGTCGTCAAGCTCAATCTGAGCCTGCGCAGTTCGCTCAGCCATCAGGAAGTGAGTGCCTCTGATCGACTTTATTTTCCGCCATCGCGGAAATCGCTGTGTCCATTTCTTTAACTCTCTATATGAGAGAAACGATGAGTCGTTGCTAATTGATCACGCCTCTTGTGTTCTGATTGGTTGAAGGACTGTCTAATTGCATACAGAGTCATCTGAATTATGCTCGTTGATCACGTATATATGTGGTCTGATTGTTTGAAGGACTATCCAATTGTGTACAGAGTCATTTGAATAATGTTCGTTTATCACACTTATTGTGCAGAAAAGTGTGATAAACGAGGTATATATATATCTTTTTGACCCCAAGGTTCTAAACGTTCGTTTTTCTGTCTCTTAGAACATCAGTACTTACATTAGCCTTGTCGAGCTAGCTAAATATATATATATATATATATATATATATACCTGATCAGTAGGCTCTTTATATATATATATAAAGAGCCTACTGATCAGGTTGTAACCATATAGACTGTAACAAATATGGATGACTCCCTTTCACTATACTTTCCATTAAAGAAAAGTGAAGCCGCCGTCCAAATATGGCATGGATTTGGAACCTGAGTCTGTGAAGTAGAGAGCAGGAAGTATAGAGACGTGATATTAAAACCCTGCCCACGCGCCCGCAGTTTCTGTTAGCTGACGAACAACTCATTATGTTGAAATAAAGAGTTGTGGAATTGTAGAAATTAAAGCTAAAGTTCCAATCTCCTACCGAAAAACCAGATAAAAGTCAGTTGGTGCCTCAGTGACTTCTTCACTCAGAGAACTTATTTAAAAAACAAACACTTGAACTAACATCAGTGTGATAATAAACTACCTAAAATGACAGAGACCATTAAAGTGTAATTTGATTGTTTAGTTTGTCTTGTGTCCCATTAGAATACATGGAGGGGGCAGGGTTTATGAGCTATGGGACTTTAGCTTCCCTTTTCAGGTGTGCAGACGTGTAGTTACATCTAGTTACTATGTCTGTTTTGCTTCATTGTGTTTCCCTGTTCTGGTTTGCCTGAGGGTACATTTACATGACAGTGATGCACTAAAAACTGATGTTTAGTTTTTCCTTTGTGTATTTTGTGTTCCGATGACAATGTTGTCAAAATGATTCACACAGATCCACGAAAATGACCAAAGGCACTATGTTATGCATGCCAGGCCAGTAGTTGGCGATGTCACTTTTTAAAGAAACACTACACGCCTATAGACTGAACACGTAATACGCATGCACATGACATCATTATCACAATTCACATATTTTGTAGTTTACACAGAGACAATAATCTATAGTTTTAAAAAACTTGCACTTTGAAACCCGTTTTCAAAAGCTTGCATTTTCAGGCCCTTAAAATGCAGTTGCCATGTTAAATGAAAGCACAAAAAGGTTTTCGATTTTTAGTTTAAAATTGTTGCGTAAATGGCCTCCGAGTTCCCTGTGCTTATTAGTTTCCAGTTCCTAATTTATGCACCTGGTCTGTGTTTGTTCATTCAGGTCTTTGTTGGGTCTCGTTTACATTTTTGCTTGATGTGGTTGTTATTTACTCTTGAAAACTCCTGCATATTCTTATTGGATAATTATTAAATAATTTGATTAATGTTTTTATTTACTCCTTAATTGCGCTTTATTGCAGCTACTTCACCCGTTATACAGGCGGATTTTGTTGTTTTAGATTTTTTGCAGTGCTTTGGTTTGGTAGTGAAATCCACTACACTGACCTTCAACCCTCCCCGATATTTTTTTAAAACCGTAACAGTGTTTTTTTCTTCTTCCTGTGAATCTCAGTTTCCTGAGACTGGACCTCATATAATGCAACCTATTTAACTGCTATAAAACTGCAACAATACAACAAATTGTAACGAGATTCTGCAGAATGGCTGCCCTGATAAAGGTAGAGGCTGATAAACAGGAACATTAACCTAGAAAGGGCAGCGATTGTTCCTGTGGGGCACCTATAACACAGCTGAAAAGCACTTCCTTTAGGTAGTGTTTGGGTTTTATTCTGCAAGAATTAGAAATAACCAGAGATTTAAAACGGACTTGCACTGGTTTCTTATTGGCAGACTAAGTTGTTTACTCTTTAACCAAATTACAGCCCAGAAGGCGCCCACAGACGGTGTTTCATTCTGAGTAGAGACTTAGTGACTCCCAGCTGTGGCATTTTTGGGACATTTCATTTTGGGTCTTTTACCTCTCTCAGTATCACAGACAGGTCAACTCTCAGGGAATGAAGAACTGTCTCCGGTCCTACACAACAATGAGATCTGCCCCGAGGCCTGCTAGTGAGTGCTGTATGATCATCTTGTTTGTTGTTAGTGGTAGTTCGTTTTTCTTGACGCAAATAGGGCCTTCTGATGAAGATGGACATAGTTATGTTGATGAGGTTCTCCTAATATTTCAGGTTGAGGTCCTTTATTGAATTTTATCCACTTATTATATGTTGCTTGCATGGCTAAAATTATTCATTTACATTTGCATAGAGGGTTAGACCAGGTAACTAATGCAAAGGCTGTGGGACTTTTGAAAGGAACATTTGCTCGAGCATGCCAAAACAAATATTTTTTAAGGACTGAATTGAGTCCATGGCTACTGCCATTCATTTGCATGAGCTGTTTCTCCAGAGGAATCGTGCAAATCATATAACAACAATCTGTGTTTAATACAAGTTTGCATTTCCCAATCAATGTGTTTATTCACACCCCATAGCTTGATCATAATTTGATGAATAACAGTTGCAATGATTAATAGAACATGTCCACAAATGTATTGTGTATGTGAATGTGAATATATACGGTATATATCCTCTATATTTCATTGCTTTCCATTTGTTTTTTGTTTTTTTACTGTGCAAGATAAAACACAAGTAGTATTTTGCCACAGATCATTTAAAAGCAAGGATGTGTCAAAAATGTCACGAGAAGTTGTTAGACAGAAAGAGAGCTTTGTTAGCAGTCCTCATGTCACTATATCCCCTCTGGCTTCTCACAAGATCTTCTAGAGAGAAAGATGGTCTAGATGAGGATGGAGTCATATGGCTGGCTGCCGGAGGCTGACATAAGTATTAGCCCCTTGTCTCTTGAGGCTAGCATGCTAGTCAACATTTATTACAACCGAAGTTGCACAGCGAAGAATTTTTCTTCATGTGCCCTGTCACATCTCGGAGAGAATAGAAAAAAAAAATGTTAGCAAGCTTTTAATATCAGTATAATATTGGGCATAACATAATAACCACCTTCCTATCAGTACCAGCATTAACTTCTTGAGCAGTTTAAGCTACAGTAGCTCGTCTGTTTGATTGGACCACAAGGGCCCAGCCTTCGCTTCCCACGAGCATCAATGAGCCATGGCCACCCATGACCCTGTCACCGGTTCACCACTGTTCCTTCCTTGGACTATTTTTGATAGATACTGACCACTGCACTGGGAACATCTCACAAGAGCTGCAGTTTTGGAGATGCTCTGACCCAGTCTTCGTCTAGCCATCACAATTGGTCCCTTGTCAAACTTGCTCAAATCCTTACGCTTGCCCATTTTTCCTGCTTCTAACACATCATCTTTGAGGACAAAATATTCACTTGCTGCTTAATATATCCCACCCACTAACAGGCGCAGAGATGAAGAGAAGATCAGTGTTATTCACTTCACCTGTGCCTATGCCTGACTGATGTAAATTTTATATTGAATCTTATATTGAAGCTATTCTTGTAAATTCAACTCATCCACTGTTCCATGAATTTAAAATGCTACCTCTAGGCCCACCAACAGTGCACATTTTGCATATCTCCTTTGTCTGACACACCCACATCAGATTTTGGAATCACTACTAATTAGTTGATGGCTTGAATCAGGTGTGTTTGATTGAGGAGACATGCAAAATGCGCACTGTTGGTGGGCCTCCAGGAACATGTTTGGGAACCACTGAGCAGAGGGTGTAGCAGGCATTCTTTTATTCACACTGCTGTAAGGCTTTTAAACTTGCAAGATGTAAGAATGGTGTGTTTGCTGTTTGTGTTTTGTTTGTGTTGACATGGTTACAAATTTTATGCTGTACCAAATATCACCCTTTGGTCTTTTTCAAAATTTTGACTTGAACTTGAACTAATTCATACAAAAAAAGTAGGCTATTCGAAGCTTAAGGGCTGTTTACACAACACTGTTTTTGACTAAAAAAGGAAAACTTTTAATGCATTTTAAAAGGCCTGAAAACGGGTTTTCAAAGTTTTTGAAAATGATAAGCTACTGTCATCGTTTCCATGTAGACAACAAACACAAAAATTTGTAGAGCAGTGATGTCACATGCACATAGTGTTTCTTTAAAAAGTGACATCCCCAACTACTGGTCTAAAAGCATAATATAGCTTTTGTCATTTAATGTGACGCAAAGGAATAACTGTTCCTGTTTTGTTTTTTTATCGTTGACATGTAAAAATGCTGTTAGTGTGAGGTATAAGGTGTAAAACTGAATGTTGATGATTCATTTCTAAAGACTGCAGTCTGTCAATACACCCTTGACTACATTTCCTTCGCTGCTGGCATAATTACTGGTTTAGCCTTGTGAGTTTGTAACACCAGAACCCCATTAAGTGCTGATAATGGCAGCCCCAGCATTCCACAGGGGCTAAACTACAGCTGGAGCCTCAAGGCTGACTGGAGAACTGGCGAACTACACACAAGTCTCCCTGCGCAACCATTTTCATTCCAGTGTTTTTAATGCATCTATGTTTTGTGGAATGGATCTGTCAGGTCATGTGTTTTATCACACTGCCAAAATTTAACCTTTGGAAAACATCTTGGGGCAGTGTAATTGGCCTTTAAGTGCTCTTAAGGGAACATTGCCTTATCTAGATTGTAAATTATGTTTGTATTTTGTGGTGAAGGATTTGTGAGTTGGTGTCTTTCTTTGTCAATCAACATCTGAAAATATTCAACAGCTTGAATACACAAGTTGGCCTGAAGGTCATATCACTAATAATATTGATCATACTTATGGTTATGGATTTGAACAATCCCCTAAATGTAAGTATTTTCTATTTTTGTACATTTTAAAATATAATTTATTCCTGTGATGGCAAAGCTGAATTTCATTGCCACGAGTGTCGTCTAGCAACTCTCAACACTTCTGAGCTGTAAACGCCAAACTCTTGTCAGACCAATCACATTGTGTAGTCGGTGGGCGGGGCTTAATATCATGGCTGCCGAGTTGCGCGTGCGCCGCGCCTGCTTCTAGTAAACACAGAAACTGGCAAACGGCGGTCTGTCGAATCAGCTTTGACCGCGACTCTGGAAGGCTTGGAGTTAAGCTTTTCTCTGAGAAAAGAACAAAGAACGGCACTGAAGCCATTCTTAAGAAGGGAAGATGTGTTCTGAGTTTTGCCGACTGGATACATCGTAAGTTTAATCTGTCAATAAGCTCTGCTTCACCTTCTGTGGTTTGTTGTAGTGATATCCAATTGCGTGCACGCCGTGCAGAGGGAGTTTGAAAGACGACTGTTTATCCCGCCCCTCGGATTGAGCCCTGTCAATGGTGAGTTTCAAGACCAAACATCTTGATGTGGGTCTGGCTTGTCAGGCTAGCAGTCTTCAGTGTCACATGATCCTTCAGAAATTACTATAATATGCTGATATGCTACAAGAATCATATTAAAATCTTACTGACCTAAACCTTAGGAATGATAGATCAAAGCAGACTATCCCATCTTAAACTTGCAGTTATGTTAATTTAGTTTTTTGTTTCGTCTTTAGTTTTGTTTTATGGCATCAAGATAACCTATCTGGGGTCTATTTTGTTATAATTCATTTTAAAACATCTTCTTTCTTTTTTTTCTTTACCTATCAGTACCCGCATAGCAACACCCTTTCTTTAAAAATAACATTCAAAATCTATTTCTTAATTCTTAAGTCATGTTTTTTTTTTTTATACCTGTACTGTATATATTTACCCATATTTAAAAAATGTCTTGTACCCATAATGCACTACTCTTTATGTTAAACTCAAATTCTCTAGCATCAGATAATAATAATTCTGAAGTCCTTCATACTTTCATAATTTCTCCACAATCAGAAAAAAAGGAACTCAATGAGGGTTGTGAAAGCACCGGAGATATTCCAGAAGCTGTGGGACTTGGCCTGAGGACTCAACAACGATGCTTGGCTGCTGGGGTGTTGAACTGTTTATGTCTTCCGTCCAGCCTTTACCCCTTCCAGCTTTTAAGTCCCACTCACTCTAGTTTAAACTTCTTTTAGCACTCGGAAGAACACTGAGACCTTGTACTGGTCCAGGCTTGGGGTTCCGGGACCGGTGCCGACCACAGAGGGACCACGTCAGTCTCCCCTGAGCCATTTCCTGTGTTAACCCTCCCATCTAATACCAAACAGACCTCATTCTGCTTGTGTTCCCCGACAGGACTGAGCCAACGGGCGTGCCAGAACCCTCTGTGCTCTTTGCACTTATCAAAAACATCAGAAAAACAAAAAAGGTCAGCATACAGTGTTAAACAATCTCCATAGTTTCAGTCTTGCTGTAGCAACATCGACTCTTTCATCTCATATTTGTTGAGGGCAATGAGTTTGATCACTTCTACTATTAATGCATATGGCGGTTTCTCACAGGGACAGTGGTGGGAAAATCTTATGTATTTCCTAGTGATATAAATGGGTGGAGGCTTTACCTGCATGGAAATTTGATCAGTCCTTGGGCAATAATGAAGTTAATCTGAGGCTCCATGAATTCTCCAGCACATGTTTGTACACCAAAACATGCATAATGTCTCAATTCTTGTTTTTATGTCATTCAAACATACTGTTCTTTTCTGAATTAAATAAAATTTATGATCACTGGCTCTCTAGGTCAGTCACAATTTTGTTTAGCTGAAAATGAAAGACATTGTAATTGGTCTTAGAAATGTTCTTTTGTATATAAATTATATTGCCAAAAGTTTTGGGATGCCTCCTTAACATGCACATTAACTTTAATGATGTCGCATTCTTAATCTTTAGGGTTTAATATGGATTTGGTCCACCCTTTTCAGCTATAACAGCTTCAACTCTTCTGGGAAGGCTTTCCACAAGGTTTAGGAGGGTGTTTATGGGAATTTTTGACCATTCTTCTAGAAGCCCATTTGTGAGGTCAGGCAATGATGTTGGGCGAGAAGGTCTGGCTCACAGTCTCCGCTCTAATTCACACCAAAGGTGTTCTATCGGGTTGAGGTCAGGACTCTGTGTCTTTGTCTTTATGGATTTTGCTTTGTGCACTGGTGTGCAGTCAGGTTGGAACAAGAAGGGGTCATGCCCAAACTTTTCCCACAAAGTTGGGAGCATGAAATTGTCCAAAATGTATGGGTATGCTGAAGCAATAAGCGTTCCTTTCACAGGAACTAAGGGGCCAAGCTCAACCTCTAAAAAAACAACCCGACACCAAACTTTACACTTGGAAAAATGCATGGAGTCAGGCAAGTATCGTTCTCCTGACCCAGATTCGTCCATTGAATTGCAAGGTAGAGAAGCATCAGTTAAATGTCTTTTTGTAGAATGTTCGCTCAACACTGGCGGTCCTTATACACAGAATACGTGGGATAACAAAAAAAAACCCCTAAAACTAAATTCAAGCTCCCTGATGTGCATTAATAAGACTCCCAGTAACAAAGCTATCTTAGGCTTGGCTGTGTAGTTGTAATCATCTCTCAGCTCTTGTCTATATATATATATATATATATATATATATATATATATATATATATATATATATATATATATATATATATTGAGAGAGTACTTTGATTATGGATGCACTTATTGTTTGCACTTAATAAGACAAAATTATACTGTATATATTTCTATGTTCAATTTGTGGAAAGTAAGTTCAATTAGGAGGTCACACAGCCTCAGTCAGAAGTTCTGGAAGCTCATAATTCATGTACAGTAAGGTCTGAAGAGACTCATACATATGCAAAATCATACAGGGGAGAAGCCAGTCAGTTGAGTTTGTGGCAAAACCTTTAGTGCTTGAGTATTGTTGTCTTTTCAATGCCTTTTATAATTCATGCGCAGAAAGTAGATCTGAAATAACATTCATTACATTGCAATGTTTTAACATTCATCAAGTTAAAACATTGCAAAATGCACCTGGAGTCTTTTTTTCCATTCATGAATTTTGTCATTGAGGATTTCTTAAATACTGTGCAAAAAACTCTCATGTCTCATTCTTGTTAAACCAAGTCTTGTGCCTAGTCTTGTCACACCCCTAAGTCTTGACTTGTAATGTCAAAATGTCTTTTTTTTTTTTTTTTTTTACATATTTTCATCCCACCTTAATTACAATATATATATATTACAAAACTTACAGAAAACTCTTGATGATTAGTCTAGATGTTTAATTTTCTGAATTAAAATAATTTGAACTTTCCAGATAATAATATATAATAAAAAAAATTATATATATATATATATATATATATATATATATATATATATATATATATATATATATATATATATATATATATAATTATATATATATGTATATATTTTTTTTAAATTATTATCTGGAAAGTTCGAATTATTTAATTCAGAAAATTAAACATCTAGACTAATCATCAAAAGTTTTCTGTAAGTTTTGTATTTTTAACAAATTAATAGATATGACGAAAAAAATTGCATGCCAATACTGATCTCTTCTTTTTCTTGATTCAATAGAGCTGTGTTAAACCCTATCCAGGAATACTTGGCATTTGTCTCAGCAAATGGTATTTTTTTATGCAATAGAATTAGGCAATTCACTATCTTGCTCCTGTTGCAGCATTTGATATTGCATCCTTATTCTTTGCAGCTGCAATTATCTCAGTCAATTATCAGATTAGCGGTTGGCTGGAAAACTAGTGACTTCTCTACAGGAAATTGCTCTCAATTAAAGACCTACTGTAAAAGGAGACAGTATAGTGGCAAAGATCACTGGTGTACAGGGCACTCCCAGAGCTCACAGCATTAGCCAATTATATTAGGTTCAATTGGTTGCATTTGCATGTATTGAGCTATCTTACTCTGTATTAAAATTTTAAAGTAAACCATTTAAAACTTTGGGGTCAGCCAGGACAATCAAAAGTGGCAGTAAGACATTTACAACGTAACAAAATATTTATATTTTAAATAAATAAACCCTCGATGAGCATTTGAATCTTTCCAGAAATTATTTCAAAAACGTTACCAACCGTAAAAATTCTTACCAACCCTGAACTTTTGAATAGATAGATAGATAGATAGATAGATAGATAGATAGATAGATAGATAGACAGATAGATAGACAGATAGACAGACAGACCTACATCATAAGAGGGGTTAACTAAAGCATGACTTGTTTTCATGCACATTCATCATCTAACACAGCTGGTGAGCTTTATCACCTCATTTCACCTCAGTTATGGTCTCAGCAGGCAAGCTCGATCTTGCCTGTAATATCCTCCTCTCTCCACCAGCCATTACAGCAGCTTTCTCCATGAACACATTTGCGCTTCAGACATAATGGTCTGCTTTTGAAAAATATGCCACTGATAAGTGCACATCGACTTACTTGTTTTCTAGGCCTTGGATGTTCTTGTAATTTACTCCCCTGTGTTAAAGTGGAGCTCTGGGTTTATGTAGAACAGGTCCAACCTAGACAGGCTTTGCCTCCTACTGGCCTTTATCCCATTTTGCTCCCCCATGCTCCCTACTGGCTTTGAAGAGCAGCTGCACAGGAGTGTAAATCAGCCCATGGGACAGGTGGAGCTCTGCCAGCTGTGTGGAGATCCAGGCAGGATGTCATAGGGGATTGAAAGCTCTGGTAAAAACCACTGGATCTTCTCTTTAATTAGAGGGCGAGGTGAAAGTAATTGAATTGGACAAACATCATTCATGTTCTCTATTACGTCAACAGATTTAAGAATGTGTGTCTGACAGATAACAATAAAAAGTAGATTTTCTGAAGAAAATGAGAGTGTTGTATAGTTATCGAATCGGACAAGACCTGACTTGGACCGACTAAAGACCAAATTTAAGACCATATTTTCTGTGAATAGACAAGACCAGTTCATTCAGTCGAGGACAAGTACAAATGCTCCTAAACATATTGTATTGGACTCCAGTAGTTCATCACTGCAGAACACGAGATCCAGGGGGTCGAGTTGGGTTAGGTTTAGGGTTGGGGTTTGTGTAGGTGTAGTTTTGAAACCGGATTCAGGATTTCAAAAGTTGTCTGAACTCTACAGGATGTCTGCAAGACGTGTGTGTTGCATTCTTTAACGGTCTGTCTATAAAAACAAAATGCCGTGACTTTAAACTTCCTTTGTGGAAGAAGAATGCCATCGTGTTTACAACTGTGACAATAAGGGATTACCAGGATCATCTAAATGTTGGATTTTCAAAAGTATGTGAAGTTCATGGCTCCAATGTTGCAGCAATAAAGCAAAGTATATGAACTAAAGTGGGAGAAGTTGGATCTGGATCTAACCTCGGCCCCTGGATCTCCTGTTCTGCAGTGAGGACCATCTCTTGGATGTGCTAAATAAACCCAGCACTAAATTACAAGAACATCCAAGGACTAGCAAACGAGTAAGGCGATGTGAGCTTATCCGTGGCCTATTTTTCAAAAGCAGACCATTATGTCTGAAGCACAAATGTGTTCATGTGAGAACGTTGCTGTAATGGCTGGTGGAGAGAGGAGGATATTACAGGCTCAAGCTTGCCTGCTGAGACCATAACTGAGGTGAAATGAGGTGATAAAGCTCACCTTGGTGAGTCCAAGTCTGGTTTTGTCCAGACTTGAGTACCACAGCGGTCACTGTGATTTTGCTGAGTAAATTTAGTTGATCCTAGAAGCACATTTCAGTCTGAAACCATAGGCCATATCCCTAACCCAACTCCAACCATCCCTAAAATCAGAAGGAAATGATTTTTCAATAAAAGATGTATAAAGCACCCAACCCTGGTTTAAAGCCTAAACTTAACATAAAGTGTAAACTTGTCCCTAAAATCTGATTGGTTGATTGGAATGTTATTCCAAGGTCCTTGAACATGTTGTACTTGTTGAAATTTCATTCATGGATATTTTAAAATGCTATTTATTGCTGTGATGGCAAAGTTGAATTTTCAGCATTATTACTCCAGTCTTCAGTGTCATGATCCCTAAGAAATTCTAATGTGTCTTTTCTAAATTATTCATTCCTTTAAAACAATTACTGACCCAAACTCTAATTGAATGGTAGTGTATGTGTCACAAATAGTTCTTTGTTAGTTTGAGGGTCCTGCTCATTAGCCTACTCCTAGAAGGGCTTTTACTCACTTTTGTGTTTTGCTACATACCACAGCAATCCAAGTATGTTACAAGTATTTGAAACCAATTAGTAAAACATAAAGTAACACACTCAGTTAAGTTTTGGCCGTGTTTAAATTGACAGTGACACTTTTTGAAAACAGTAGATTCAATGTAGGTATGTACTGCTTTCAATTATGATTATAGCTTGTAGCTTGGCATGCTACAATTTCGAAGTAGTTTCCCGAACAGTGAAGCAAACTCTCCTCTCTCAAAGGCTCTTTCATTCTTCTGTCTGTCATGTTTTATTCAGTGTGGAAAATCTTAGTTAATTGGTCTAGAGTTGGCTTTTCATGGCTGTTTCCTTAACAACAGGGGAAAGACCCTTTCGCCCTCCTTTTTTCTCTTCCCCAAACCCTGCCCATTTAAGGCTGGACCTCTTTTTTTCCCTTTTCCTCCCTCTCCCTCTCTCACTCTCTTTCCATGTCTTTCTCTCTTCTGCGTGTGAGGACTGTGACAGCTTTTCCTGCTGCTTAGCGAACGGCTGAAAGGGAGTGAACACACTGCAGCTTGTAACGCAAACTCATTACAAGCTGCAAACGAATGTACCACTGAGCGGTCATTGGACGGGACTGTAAAGACTCTTGTCAGTTTGGGCTGTGCAACGTATTGATACCATCAGCTCAGGACTAAACTTCCCAAGAAGTCTGATGAAGCGTGTGATGCTGTAGGAGAACCACTTTGCCATTTTTATGTGGTGAGTGTCTGACTTTCAGCATGCCATATTTAGTGATATTACTTGGTACAACTTTAGTAAACCTGTTGCACTGAGAGATGAGTAATAGTTCTCTAATGTTCTTCACCGCAAAAAGATCATTTTGTCTTGTTTTTCAGCAAAAATATCTAAACATCCTTAAAACAAGTTTACTTGAAGCAAAAGAGACTTAATTTGAGAAAAAATCTAATTAAGTTTAATTTTGTATCATTTTGTTTTTAAGCATAAACCTCGCTTCTATTATATCAGGAGCAATTTAGCTTTTTAAGAATAAAAAAAACTATATATATATATATATATATATATATATATATATATATATATATATATATATATATATATATATAATTTTAGACTTTTTAGCTGAAAAACAACACTTAGATACTAATATTCAATATTATACAACTATTATATAACTACATCTTCACAGAATTTATTTGTTTGTTTCTTTGTATATTTATTATGAATGTTGTAGATGGAACTCTGGCACATCTGTATGAATTTGTTGACTCATATGCTCATGAATCATGTCCTGTAATCATGTTATGATTTAGAAATATTCCAATCAGAGATGTCATCTGTGCAGATGGAAGTTATTTGAGATAATTTTGCACTCATTGAGAGTGTATATGTTTCCCTTCATGAGAGTTCAAGTCCTGGACAGAAGCATCCTTAATTGAGTTACGTTAGGGCTAGAGCTGCAGCTATAAATTGGTTAATGTTTTATCATTATAAAAATAAACACCCAGGCTCATTGTGTGCTTATCTGCGGGAAGGTCAATAATAATGTAATGTGACCAGGCAGTTGAGGTGAGGGATTCATGCATGGCTGATGTTTTCTTCAAACAAAAAGGGGTTTTCCTGTACAAGAGGCAAGAGAGTAGTAAAAAGTGTTTGCATGCCACACCTTTTCAGTCATAAAATAAACCATTTAAATATACTTTTGACAGGAAAATCTATTCAAAGTCTCGCACATTTGAACAGCTGATTGTTAAAGTCTTTGTTTGTTTTGGCATGCAATGTTAGTTTGATTTATATCCCGATAGAGAGATGTGCAAAACTCGCAGCTGCTTTTTGTTTAGAGATGGCTGACTTGTGTTCAAATCCGTTCAACCCTGCCCTGAGCATCTGCTCTCCTCCGCAAACCCTCTCTACCGTTGTTCAGCGAGCCACCTTATCTTCTTGAGTTAACGGTCTGTAGATTTGGAGGGAGGTCAGAGGTCAACCTCTGCTCTATCTGCCTCTATAAGTCCTGCTGTATCCGCATTTCTGAGATGAAAAGATAGACTACCACACATATCCACAAAATATTGTGCTGCATAATCATAGAAAGTATTATAAAAGTGTCATTAAAGTGATTCCTATGGCTTTTTATATTTTCATATATGATATGATATGATACATTACAGTCTTCTTAAGACCTAAAGGATACTTCACCCAAGAATGAAAATCCTGTCATCATCATTTACATCATTTATAACCCTCAAGTTGTTCCAAACCTGAATGAAATTATTTCTTCTGCTGCACACAAAGGCAGATATTTGGAAGAACAAACAATTCTTTCAAACATTCTTCCAAATATCTTCCTTTGTGTACAGTAGAATATACAGGTTTGTACAGGCTTGGAATAACTTGAGGGAGAATAAATGATGACAGAATATTCATTTTTGGGTGAACTATCTCTTTATGCTTTGTGAAAGGAACAGACCAAAATGTATCACATTATTATTAGTATTATTAAATTCACTAATTATCTTCACTTCCACTCTCAAATCCATTGTGTTGTTATTTTATTAATTAGCCACATTCGTCAATGGCGTCCACATGCATTTTTGTAGTCTGAATTGGTCCCTGAAGCTCTGAAATGGACAATTTTCATATAAAGTAATTTCTACAGCTTTATCCCGCAAATGAGTCAGCTCTGCCCTGAAGGCAGAGAATATGCAAGGATTTGGGCTTTACTATGCCTTATCTGAGTTTGATTGATTCAGAGGAATATTTATACTGAAACTCCTTTTGCTCTGAGGGATTGAAATGTTTAATGACTATGTCAGTCTGTGCTTTTAAACACCTCCCAAACATTCTTTCTCTCCCCCATGTCTGTTTTTATGAGCTTGTGGATTTTGATTGAGAGAATAAATCCCCAAACCCAAATAATACAGCAAACCCCAGATAATATAGCACAAAAACTAATTTAAGTGGAATACATTCGTACAGTGAATGCCACTGGCTTGATTAGCAAACACACTTTAGTGTCAATCTCCGTTTTATGGAGCAATATTATATTTTGATTTAAGACATTTGATGAGTCAGAGTGAAGATAATCAGTGTAATAATAATAATAATGATAATGATAATAATAATACTAATAATAATGTGAAACATTTTGGTCTGTCCTTTCACAAAGCATAAAGAGATCACTCAAAAATGAATATTCTGTCATCATTTATTCTCCCTCAAGTTGTTACAAGCCTGTACAAACCTGTTTATTCTACTGTACACAAAGGAAGATTTTTGGAAGAATGTTTGAAACAACATGTTCGTTCCTCCAAATATCTGCCTTTGTGTGCAGCAGAAGGTTTGGAACAACTTGAGGATTATAAATGATGACAGGAGTTTCATTTTTGGGTGAACTATCCTTTAGGTTTTAAGAAGACTGTCATTTATCATATATGATAATACCAAAAGCCATATAGGAATCACTTTAATGACACTTTTATAATACTTTATACATCTTTCCATTTCATTCTATGAAGCAATTTTACAGTCAAGGATAGTTAGTAAAGCCATTGAAATCAGACTGAACATGGCTGTATGCTCTTCTAATTGGCATTTATCAAAGTTTTTGGTACACACACATCCATCCCAACCTTGTGCTAAATATCTATAGGCAGGATGGGGTTAACAATGCCCACCCACCCATGGGAAAGATGGACCACATGTTTTGTGTCGTACAGTAATCAGAGGGCCTGTGTAATGGATCCAGCATGTTTCTAGGGATCTGCAAAGGCCTCCAGGCTCAGATCGATCTGCAGATGAGATCATTGCTCTATTTGTGGAGCTTTGGAACTGGGATCACCTGAGGGTTAGTCGGCCCATCACCCACACACTCTCAGTGCTTTCACACTGAACCCAAGCAAGCAGAAACAAGGCTGCAGATGCACGGGATTAATTAAATCCAAATCACTCCCACTCTCATATTCATAATAGGTCTCCTTAGGGTTTTAAAACTAAAACAAGTCTTAATTGCTTTTATTTTAGAATTTAAGGAATGGGTAGAGATTGTGTTGTGTTCTCACAGTACATTCCCATGTCGATTGTTTTGACCCTGTTGACCCTTATGGTGGATAGAGCCGAAGATTAGGGTCCATGAAAAGTCTTGTTCTACTCTGCATTTGCATAGAAAACTTTTGAGGATCTTTGGCTCCATTGACACACACATCTGGTCCACATTAACACCCAAGAGCGCAGCCCTCAGCCACAAAACCCCCACTGACACCACGGGCTGGCAAATACTCCCTCTCTTATATTAAGATCATTGAATGGTACCAAACACCCAACTTGAAAATAACCTGACAAAGGGACTTTTAACTTTTAGAAGCATTATGGAAGATTCTGACAAGCTCATTGTGTGCAGCTGAATTCATTAGCCTTGAAATTCTTTCATTATTACTTTAATTTTTGGTTCACATGTTTAAAAACTGTTATGCATTTAAACAATCTATAATATTTGAAAAGCAAAGAGAGAACCTCAAACTTTTCATACTAGTAGCGGGCTGGTCATGTGATCAATGAACATAACTGTCTCATATAAAATTATTCTAATATACCGATTTGATGCTCAAGATAATTATATTGTTAGTATCAATGCTGAAAGCTGGTTAATATTTTTATGGAAACCATGATATTTTTTTCAGGGTTCTTTGATAAACAGGAAGTTCAAAGAAATAGCATTATACATTTTTAACAGTAGTGTATATATTTTACTTGGCTATTGATATGACTAGACTGTGGTTTTAAAAAAAACTAAAACAAAAATGATCAGAAGTACAAGTTTAACTATAAGTTTAGATTGGTAAAACTTTTTAAAGGGTTAGTTCACCCAAAAATTCTCTCATTAATTACTTACCCTAATGTCGTTTGACACCCGTAAGACCTCCGTTCATCTTCGGAACACAAATGAAGATATTTTTGTTGAAATCCGATGGCTCAGACAGGCCTTCATTGACACCAATGTAATTTCCTCCCTCAAGACCCATAAAGGCACTAAAGACGTCGTTACAAAGCCCATCTCACTTCAGTAATTCTACAATAATTTTATAAAGCGATGGAATAGTTTTTGTGCGCAAAAAAAATGAAATAACGACTTATATAGTGGTGGGCCAAATTCAAAACAAAGTTTCGAACAGTTATTTAGAATCAGCGTATCGATTCAGGATTCGGATCACCAATGTCATGTGATTTCAGCAGTTTGGCAGTTTAACACACGCGATCTGAATTATGAATCGATACGCTTTGTAACAACGCCTTTAATACTTTTTATGGGTCTTGAGAGAGGAAATTACATTGGTGTCAATGAAGGCCTGTCTGAGCCATCGGATTTCAACAAAAATATCTTCATCTGTGTTTCGAATATGAACGGAGGTCTTACGGGTGTCGAACTAACCCTTTAATGAGGGAAAAAGGACCATTATACAGTGAGGTTTGTGCAGAGAGCTTTGTGCACTTGAGGAAATTCAACATAGGAGCTTGTGTTCATTTAGTCTCCTCTTTCTCGACTGGCATGCGTTTTTAGGGTCAACTCCACATTTGATGCAGGGGTCAAGAATCTGATAGTAACCACATGTATGACTTGGCTTCAAATGAAATATCCCCCTCGGTAAGAGCTACTGGCAGGAAACAATCCAAATGAGTTACACGGTTTAATCCGCTGGATTCTATCTTCAAGAGAAACAAGAAAGAAAGACACTATACACTGCTTTGGAAATGTGAAGGTGAGATCCATGCCTGTAAAGGAGCTCAAGCTATTTCATGTAGGGAATGCTTTTACCATTCCAACCTCCTGAGCAGTTTAACAAGCCACACAGCCGGTAGAAATGTGTCCAAGTTTATTGGTTGGACAGTTACCCTCCCCTTCGAGGTTTTGGAACTTACATTGAGCTGCTACTTTTGATTTGTTGAGAGGATTCTGGACATGGTTGGTGTTCAGGTGAATCTGGCTGATGGGAGAAATGAGACACGAGGGACTACATGCTGACTGAGAGGTTGAATAGTCAGTGCTTCTACGATGCTTTTTGGATGGTTGTTTATGGAAAAATTCAAGATTATGAGGACGTTGGGGTTGTAGCGTTCTGCCAAATGCAAAAAAGCAATGTTTCAAATGTATTTTTAGGGACACATTTGACCCCCTCCCCTCAATTCCTTTTTATAACATAGTTGTTTATGAGATAATAGGAAAACATTTTCTTTCTCCCTTTTATAGTGAACTTTTCATTATAGAAGCATAGATAGTCCTCGTAGCAACTCCAGTCAAGATAAAGTTTTCTACTGAGGCTGACAGCATTAAATAGTCATTAAGAGTATTTTGTATATTGAGATTGCCTCCTCTAGGCTGTCCACCGTTTGGGAATAGTTTAGCGAGACAAAGAAACCCAATTAAATTTAGATTCAAAGTTCTGTATCAGTCACCAAGCCCATTGCCAAGAAGACCACAAGTGGTTCAGCCAGTATGCCAGGAAATTCCAGTGGCTGAAAGAACATTTCTAAGTATCAAAAATATCCATCTGTTTGTTTTGGCTGGCGCTGTGTCATATGAACGAAAAGGCTGCACTGGCTGCTCAAGCCATGTTTTTCTTTTGATATTGGAGGATTCAATTATAGCCTTTAATGTCATAGAGTAAATTCCGTTCATGCTTTGTGATTATATTTTTGAGTGCTTTACAATGAAGGAGTCGTTCAGTCAGGTTGTTTTATGACTGATGTTTTTTTCCCTCATGGTGAAGACTGAAGCTTCTGTTCAACGATTAACAGAAAGAGGAATCGCTCCACAGGTCTTGGTGCTATCACTCTGTCCCCTACAAATCATCCACTTACACTCTTTATTTGGACAGACAACTTAATGTGAAAAACAGAGGAACAAATCGGGGGTGTTGTTTAGGTTGATGGAGACTGATCCAGGGGAAGGAAATGCTATTGTGGTCTTCTTGGAAAAGACGAGAGTTATCACCAGATATGACAGTGTCTGGATTCCCTCCGTCTTTCCAATTTCTTTAAACAAACAACAAAATGAGAATTTCTGGCCTTTTCCCAGGATTTGTTATATAGGCACAAAGTTTGTATTGGCATTCGTTTGCACTTTCTTTATTAAAACAACTAGTAAGTGTAGTGCTAAACATAGTTTCTAAATCATATTAATGCATGGTTTCTTTATCTGGATTTTTTTTTTTCATCTCTCAAAATAATACTGTATGATCTGTGTGCCTTTCCAATCTGCAAAGCAAGTTTAAGCCTGAGCAATGGACTGTAGTCGGGGTAGACGGCATATTTTACATGAATTAGAATTAAAGGGGTGATGACATGGAGTTGATTTATTATTGTAATGCTCCTCGAGGTTCATTTATGATGGTAATAAAGTTTTGCACACAATATATACATATTGTGTGTATGTGTATATATATATATATATATATATATATATATATATACACATATATATATATATACACACAGTCTTGTTCAAAATAATAGCAGTACAATGTGACTAACCAGAATAATCAAGGTTTTTCGTATATTTTTTTATTGCTACGTGGCAAACAAGTTACCAGTAGGTTCAGTAGATTCTCAGAAAACAAATGAGACCCAGCATTCATGATATGCACGCTCTTAAGGCTGTGCAATTGGGCAATTAGTTGAAAGGGGTGTGTTCAAAAAAATAGCAGTGTGGCATTCAATCACTGAGGTCATCAATTTTGTGAAGAAACAGGTGTGAATCAGGTGGCCCCTATTTAAGGATGAAGCCAACACTTGTTGAACATGCATTTGAAAGCTGAGGAAAATGGGTCGTTCAAGACATTGTTCAGAAGAACAGCGTACTTTGATTCAAAAGTTGATTAGAGAGGGGAAAACCTATAAAGAGGTGCAAAAAATGATAGGCTGTTCAGCTAAAATGATCTCCAATGCCTTAAAATGGAGAGCAAAACCAGAGAGACGTGGAAGAAAACGGAAGACAACCATCAAAATGGATAGAAGAATAACCAGAATGGCAAAGGCTCAGCCAATGATCACCTCCAGGATGATCAAAGACAGTCTGGAGTTACCTGTAAGTACTGTGACAGTTAGAAGACGTCTGTGTGAAGCTAATCTATTTTCAAGAATCCCCCGCAAAGTCCCTCTGTTAAAAAAAAGGGCATGTGCAGAAGAGGTTACAATTTGCCAAAGAACACATCAACTGGCCTAAAGAGAAATTGAGGAACATTTTGTGGACTGATGAGAGTAAAATTGTTCTTTTGGGGTCCAAGGGCCACAGGCAGTTTGTGAGACGACCCCCAAACTCTGAATTCAAGCCACAGTACACAGTGAAGACAGTGAAGCATGGAGGTGCAAGCATCATGATATGGGCATGTTTCTCCTACTATGGTAACTTGTGGGGTGATATCAAAAATGCTGTTTCTGAAGCAAAACCAAGAAATGTGAATGAATTGTGGAATGTTGTTAAATAATCATGGAGTGGAATAACAGCTGAGAGGTGCCACAAGTTGGTTGACTCCATGCCACACAGATGTCAAGCAGTTTTAAAAAACTGTGGTCATACAACTAAATATTAGTTTAGTGATTCACAGGATTGCTAAATCCCAGAAAAAAAAATGTTTGTACAAAATAGTTTTGAGTTTGTACAGTCAAAGGTAGACACTGCTATTTTTTTGAACACACCCCTTTCAACTAATTGCCCAATTGCACAGCCTTAAGAGCGTGCATATCATGAATGCTGGGTCTCATTTGTTTTCTGACAATCTACTGAACCTACTGGTAACTTGCTTGCCACGTAGCAATAAAAAATATACTAAAAACCTTGATTATTCTGGTTAGTCACATTGTACTGCTATTATTTTGAACAAGACTGTATATATATAAATATACATAATAACTCTAAAACATTCTGGGTAAAAAAACAACCCAATGTTGGGTCAAATATGGACTAACCCAGCAATTGAGTTACTTTAACCAAGCATTTTTAGAGTGTGTGTGTGTGTATATATATATATATAACTTTTTTACCATCATAAATGAACCTCGAGTAATTCTAATTACCCCTATAATTCTAATTCATGTAAAATATGGCATCTACCCCGACTAAAGTCCATTGCGCAGGCTTAAACTTGAGCAATAGACTATATATATAAGATGCATAAAAACCATGATTTAAAGACAAAGCATTGTGAGATCAGTTACTTTTTTTACTTTTGTGATGAATATCTATAAATTCGGAGTGGTGATTGGCTTCTGTGGTTAGAGAGTATGCTTTTCCGTCATCAGATTTTGATCTTTTCTCTTTTAATTCGATCACTGCGCTGTATTATGCATGAGATTGCTTACAGCTGAGAATTCAAATGTCACAAAAGACATTTCAGCAGACCGTTATGTTCACTTCTTCCTGTTCAGCGTTCTGCGCATCCACTCAAAAAGCTTGCATAGATTTAAAAATGTTTTGCCTCTTGTTAAGTTTAATGAATTCAAATTAGCTAAAGAAACATAATTATTTTTAAATATTTTATCACAGCTTAATTGTGTTCATTTGACTATAATTTACTTAATTTGTGTTAAAACTACATGAATAATTTTTGTTGAAAACTAACTGGGCAGTGGATCTGTAGTTCCCAGCATGCTTTGCAAGGGACTGCATTAGGAGAGTACATTTAGGGATTAAAGGTGCACTGTGTAAATTTAAAGGCATCTGCAGTGAGGTTGTGAATTGAATTTCGAAGCACAGGGAAAACCTACAGTGGTCGCACAGGACAAGAATGTCATTTGAGACAGCAGAGAGTAGCTAGTGCTCTGTAGAGAAGTTTGTTCGTTTAGGGCTGTAGAAACATGCCGGCACAAAATGGCGATTTCACTGTAAGGGGACCCGCGGCGTGTGTGTAGATAGAAATGGCTTTTTCTAAGGAAATAAAAACGTTAACGGTTCATTATGTAAGGTCTTTATACCACTGAAAACATAGTTATGTATATTACATTTCTGTCAATACATACTCCTAAATACTACGCACTTACACACCTTTAAAGTGTTATTTTATGTTTTTCAGTGAATGGAAAGATGTTGTCAGGTAATGCTAGTGTTTAATGTCCAGTTATGTTGGATATTTAGATGAGTTTCTGTAATCTTGTTGAATTTTGTAGTTACCATTAAGAAGAGTGCCACCTGTGTTTAGGCTGTGACACTCAGTGATCTATTTCACAAATATTTTATTATTTGTTTATTATAGTAAGTTCATTATAGCATTCATTCCAATTAAATGTTTTAATTTCAGTTTGACAAGCATAACATGTAATTTTATAAATATATACATTTAATTTAAACTGAATGAAATTAGGTTAGACCAACTAAATTACACTGGCCCAAAATGAGTTAAACTCAATTAAATTAAAGGGTTAGTTAACCCAAAAATAAAATTGATGTCATTAATGACTCACCCTAATGTCGTTCCACACTCGTAAGACCTTCCGTGTGTGTGCTCAATCCTAAAAAATAAAGATTCAAATGATTGTGAATCAGTGAATCGATTCATGATTTGGATCGCGTGTCAAACTGCTGAAATCACATGACATTGGAGGTACAAATACCTCTTAAGGCAAATGTGATTTCTCATGTCATGACAACTTTTAAATACACCTTTTATGTTCCACAGAAGAAACAAAGTCACATGGATCATAGTGTGAATCGGTTTAATATTTTTTTCATCAAAAAATTCAGATTTTTTTTTTTTAAATCATAATTTCAACAAAAAATATTAAGCATAAGAACTGTTTTTAACATTGACAATAATAATAAATGTGAAACTGACAGAATTTCTGAAGGATCATGTGACACTGAAGACTATCATGCTGAAAATTCAGCTTTGCCATCACAGGAGTAAATGTTTTTTTAAAGGGGGGGTGAAATCCTGTTTCATGCATACTGAGCTTTTTACACTGTTAAAGACATGGATTCCCATCCTAAACATAGACAAAGTATCAAAAACTAATGTTGGACGTTTGATGGAGTATTTCTGTGTCAAAAATACTCCTTCCGGTTTCTCACAAGTTTCGGAGAGTTTTTTTCGAGTATGGGTCAGCTTGACGTCGATAGAGCGGAAGGTCCTTGTATGGGCCGTACGGGCTCTTCTCCCGGTAAGGTGCGCGCGCGTGTCACTAGAGCGAGAGGAAATGCACGCCCATAAACACTCGCTCAGCTGCAGATCCAGTCGTCCGTGAACACTTATGTCGTTATAGTCCGCACCGCGCTCCACTTTATTCCTATGGGTGACATCAAGAGACTTCAACGCTTCAGCACAGCATTCCAGGAAGGCAGCGCTGCATTTGAACCGATTTGAACGCAGAAATGACAGGAAGCTTCACAACATCGCTTCAGTCGCGTCGCAAAGTGGATTTCCACGGTCACTGCTGTCGGGACTTCACCAAATCATACCAAAGAAGTGTGTTTTTGATGGAGCGGTCCCAGCGATAAAGGTTCGGTCCTGCTTTGGAAGCAGTTGGTGAGTAAAACTGCTTTAAAGGGGGGGTGAAACACTCAGTTTCAGTCAATCTCATGTCAATCTTGAGTACCTATAGAGTAGTATTGCATCCTTCATATCTCCGAAAAGTCTTTAGTTTTATCATATTTATAAAAGAAATATGGGCTGTACCGAGTCTTTCCGGAAAAAACCGAGCGCCTGGAGGCGTATCGTGTGGGCGGAGCTAAAGAATGACAAGAGCGCAAAGCGATGACGTCCTCAAGCGTGGAGAAACCCATCTATCTCAGCTAATACAGATAATGATCCACAATCAAATCTGAGGCTGAAATAAATTGAACAGGAGAAACAGCAACATCAGGATGTCCGTCTCTGTGGTATGTACTGTATTTAGGGGCCTTTGTGTGCAGTTTATGAGGACATGATTCGGTTTATGGACTATTGTATGTGACTAGACCTTAGAGGTAGCAAGCAAAACGGTTTTGCACGTCAGAGTCAGAATAGTGTAACGTTATACAGAACAACAATGGAGTAACCGTTAGCGCATTTGAATGACGAAGCACGCGATCGTATCGTTTACTGATGTTTACTCATGCGACGGTAGCCAATAGCAGAGACATTTGAAGTTGATTTACTCACCGGCATCTTCCAAAGCAGGACCGCTCTGTCAAAAACACACTTCTTTGGTATGATTTGGTGAAGTCCTGTGACAGCAGTGACCGTGGAAATCCACTTTGCGACGTGACTGAAGCGATGTTGTGAAGCTTCATTTCTGCGTTCAAATCGGTTCATATGTAGCGCTGCCTTCCCGGAATGCTGTGCTGAAGCGCTGAAGTCGCTCGACGTCACCCATAGGAATAAAGTGGAGCGCGGCGCGGACGACTGGATCTGCAACTGAGACTGAGAGTGTTTACAGCGTGCATTTCCTCTCTCTCCCTCTAGCCACGCGCGCGCGCACCCTTCCGGGAGAAGAGCCCATACGGCCCATACAAGGACCTTCCGCTCTATTTAACGTCAAGTAGACCCATACTCGAAAAAAACTCGCCGAAACTTGTGAGAAACCTGAAGGATTATTTTTGGCACAGAAATACTCCATCAAACGTCCAACATTAGTTTTTGAAACTTTGTCTATGTTTAGGATGGGAATCCACGTCTTTAACAGTGTAAAAAGCTCAGTATGCATGAAACAGCATTTCACCCCCCCTTTACATGTCTGTGCTGTTGGCTATCGTCGCGTGAGTAAACATCAGTAAACGACACGATCGCGTGCTTCGTCATTCAAATGCGCTAACGGACTCCATTGTTGTTCTATGTATAACGTTACACTAGTCTGACGTGCAAAACCGTTTTGCTTGCTACTGCTAAGGTTTAGTCGCATACAATAGTCCATAAACCGAATCATGTCCTCATAAACTGCGAGTAAAGACACACAAATGTTGACAGGCCACTAAATACAGTACATACCACAGAGACGGACGTCCTGCTGTTGCTGTTTCTCCTGTTCAATTTATTTCAGCCTCAAATTTGATTCTGGATCATATATCTATTAGCTGAGATCGATAGCCATGGGTTTCTCCACGCTTGAGGACGTCACCTCTTTGTTCGCACTCGTCATTCTTTAGCTACGCCCACACGTTACGCCTCCAGGCGCTCTTTTTATTCCGGAAAGACTCGGTACAGCCCATATTTCTTTAATAAATATAATAAAACTAAAGACTTTTCGGAGATATGAAGGATGCAATACTACTCTATAGGTACTCAAGATTGACATGAGATTAACTGAAACTGAGTGTTTCACCCCCCCTCCCACCTTTAAATAAATAGCTTTGGTGAATCGAGTCAACTTTATTTATATAGCGCTTTTACAACGCAGCGTCACAGTGTTAAACAGGACAATATTGTAACAAAATTTGATTCGACTGTACAGACAAACGGTGATGTTATCAGCTTATTTCAATTGATCATATAGCGACAATGTGGGCAGATCAGTAAAATAGTTGATACAGTTAACTTAGTAATTAATTTTATTTGGATATTTGAGCATAAGGAACATCTTACACAGACTTTTGAACTGTTGTTTCATGATACAATACAAATAACAGCTCAAGGAACCTAACTTCATAAGGGGGCACCAACAAGTTATTTTTAAGGGTCCTTCTAAAAGAAAAACTGCACCTTCACTTCAGCCATGCTCCTATAGTTAGCTCCAACTAATAATGTTCCCTGAGCCCCAGATATCAGAACATAACATACATTGGTATTTTCCCCTGCAACATCTGCTTTGGAGAACATGAGGTCAGAGAAAGAAAACCGCTGGTGTTGGAGTGACAGGATTGCATGGCAAGAGGCCTGCAAATAATTTCCTCCTCAGGGGAAAACAAAACACAAACAAAACAACACGGCAGGTTAATGGGTGTTTAGACGGTCTTTAAACATGTCTCCAGCTGCCATTAGATTGCCACTTAGATTCCACTTAGATTTTTTACCTCAATTCTTCATGTTAAGAGCTTTCAAGAGTCAGCAAGATCCAAATCGGCACTGCAAACAAAGGGGCTTTACTAAACCAACTCAAACTTTCCATTTGAAAGAAACCTCCTGCTTTGCACATTTTTCACACCATCTATATGAAATGTGGGCCTAATGTCTAGAATAAGTAGCACACACTAAATAGGCTTGTACTTCGAAGTGTATAAAGAAACATTTTTTCATGATGCTTCTGTTCAGGCAGTTCACACTGTGATTTATTTTTCTAACTCAATTCACTAATGACTCATTCATCATGTGGATACCCATCTCAGATATGATTTATTGCATTTTCATCGGTGACACGTGAGTCTGTTTTAGACTTTTCGATCTCGAGCTGACTTCCTGTGTGCGCAGTACAAACTTTCACCTGTCATTTGTTTGCACTGCAAATGCCTCAGTGATTTTAGATGTGATGTAGTTTGACATCTGTGTGTGTGTGTGTTTTCTTTTGTCATTGTATAGACGAAGGCCTAAGATAATCAGTGGACACAGGCGGAACCACAGTGAGAAGCTTGATCCATCTGAAACAACAGTGCGTCATGAGGAGAAACTGACTGCTTTATATGGTATAGGAAAACTTATACCTCAAATTTGGTTTGTTCTTCACACAAAGTTATGATATGGCGTGTTTTATTGTCCTTTATCGATCTTGAAAAGTTAATCTTCTTAAGCGCAAACTGTTATGATAATGAGAGATTTCTTAGTTATATATAAGTGCATTTGAATCGCTGAGTGTGATGCAAGGATTTCACAGACAGAGAACAATGGTGATTGAGAAAAGCCAAAGTCAGCAGGAAGTTCTGTATGACTGTAGTGGATGGGATTAAAAAAAAGAAGTGGGGTGGGGTAGGGGTTCCACAGGAAGTGTGGTAAGATCCGGCAGGCGCACATGACCCCAGGTCTTTCATTTTCTGTGGCGCCTGCTATCAGTGTGGATTGAGATGGGAAGCAGGCGCAGAACTGTCATAGGGAGGATATATTTGTTTGGGGCTGTAAATATAACCTCCGTAAACTCTTGCCCTCATACTGTATGTGAGGGTGTGGCAGCTTTGGAAATATGAGTCTTCCTTGGGAGTTCACAGTTAGAAGGGAAAAGAGTCAGAGAGGAAATACACTACAGGAAAGGAAAAAGCTGCAGATGAATTTGGATGGACGTCATTAGGGAAGAGAATGGTATCATGTCCTTTATTCCAATAAAAAACAG
Source organism: Pseudorasbora parva (assembly GCF_024679245.1). NCBI lineage: Eukaryota > Metazoa > Chordata > Actinopteri > Cypriniformes > Gobionidae > Pseudorasbora > Pseudorasbora parva. The sequence goes on along the minus strand of NC_090178.1, from coordinate 13,457,177 downwards.
TCTGACTGTTGGCTACACACATTTAATGGAGAAGGAAATGGGCCCCACTAGCTGCTGGCAATAGTGACCTTTCAACCTCACAAAGGGGCTTACATGGATGGACTGTAGACTTTAAAGATGTTTAGACATGTTTAGTGAATAGAATGGATATTTTTACTGACTATACACACAAAAGGGGCATAACATTACGACCTGATAATTGTGTTGTTCCCCCTTTGGCTGCCAAAACAGCCCTGACCTGTCGAGGCATGGATTCTACTAGAACTCTACTAGTTGTGTCTTGGTATGGGGTATCTATGTTAGCAGCAGATCCTTTAAGTCCTGTAAGTTGCATGGTGGGGCCTCCATGGATCGGACTTGTTTGTTCAGCACATCCCACGGATGCTCGACTGGGATGAGATCTGGGGAATTTGGAGGCCAAGTCAACACCTCAAACTTGTTGCTGTGCTCCTCAAATCATTCCTGATTCTGTTTTATACACACACACACACACTGTCTCTGTACTGCCTCTTATAGTGCAAGAGAATTGTAGTAGCTATGTGATTGTTTCAAAAGTGAAAGTATCAAACTGAGCATTTTGTCCAAAGAAGCTTGACCTTTGGCATAGTTTTTTTTTTTTTTGGTCTAAAAATCTTTTTGAGCTTTGAATTCCAAAAGATTTTTTTTTTTTAAAGATACTGACAATTTAATAATATAAATATTTTACAACTCATTTTACCTCTAAAAAAAATCAGAACCAACAATACTGATTAAAAAAAGTATTCTTTGTAGTGTTTTGACTTGGGACCGTCAGAAAACACCCAGATTATATTAGCAGTGCTCTAGCAAGCACTGCTCACAATATTATTTTCACATTTGTTTTTATCCGGTAGGTTTGGAAACACAGGAAAAAGCCAGGATGAATGTGAAAAGGAAGGAGATGGATTTCTTGAGCAACACTATTGCTGCTTATGCTCACATTAAAGGTCAGAACTTTTCCCATGTTTAATATTTTTAATGTGGAGAAAATCGATATGGAGATACTTAAATTACTAAACCAGACTTATTTCCCACTCTATCCAGCCAATCCAGAGAGTTTCGGCCTTTACTTCGTCATCGGCGTCTGTTTTGGCCTGGTGCTCACTTTATGCCTCCTGGTCATCCGGATTTCCTGCAAGCCTCGTACCACTGTGGCGCCCTCCACGCCGGAGAAAAAACAGCTCAAAGACTACAGTGAGGAGGAAGAAGACGAGGAAAGCGATGATGATGAGGAGGAAGATGCAAGAGGCCTGGAGTCCCCCGTCCGGCACAGCGCCACAGAGATCCCTGTAAGCAACCACCTCATCACGCCGGATGGGACTCTGAGCAGGAACGTGTTCACCTCAGCCGAGGAGCTGGAGCGGGCACAGCGATTGGAGGAAAGGGAGAGGATCATCAGGGAAATCTGGAGAAATGGACAGCCGGATATCCTGGGAACAGGCACGGGCACTATCGGAAGAGTGCACTACTACTAATGCTCCCAAAAACTCCTGGACATAAACTTAAGCCATTTCACTGCTTGAGTGCAGTACTCTGCAAAACTGTTATTGGACGGTGTTTCCATGTTTTTTTATTATACGTTGGACTGATGTTATTGTAATCCTACAGAACATGGGTACAGCTGTTCCGTATGCAGCCTTTGGACTGGGCAAGTTGCTGTCAGTCCCCCAGTTATGGTGCTTATTAAAAAGTCATACCGACTTTGATGTCTGAGTTGATGGTTTAAAAATGTTTTTGTGACTTGTATGTGATATTTACAAGCTCACAGAAAGCAAATGCACTTTTGCACTATTCCGGTTATTGCTTGGTTTCAGCTATTTTTGTAATTTAAAAACAATCCCCCATGTAAGACATGTCAAGCCTTAACTCAAAGATTATAAACCGGCAGAGCAATTTAAATAGGAATGCAAAATTCAACATAGACAAGAAAATTATTTTCATGATCTATACTATTTTGTCTAAATAAATTAAATATAAAACACAAAATCAATCATCTTAAATGCTACAAAGTGTAGTGTACAATATGAAAATAGGATATTTACTATGATATTCGCTAAATATTACATTGTTAAAGGTACATTATTTAACTTTTTTTTCCAAAATGAACTAGATTTAAATAAGTCAGTACATCATCAATACTTCTTCCAAATGTTTTTGACTTTTGGTAATCCTTTTATGTGTTCATTTTTTAGACCTGTCGGGATGGTTTTCGCTGGAAATTGCATACACGCTCCTCTGTGCGTGTCTCCTCATGTCCATAGAGAAACATTTATGGCTACTTTGACGCATGTATGGTGCGGGATTAACACAGGTTAGTCGTCACAACGAGCAAGAAAGGTCGACATGGAGAATTTTAAACCTCCGGAGAATCACCAGTTGCGGGAAAAAAAGAAAAAGAGAGAGAATGTGACCTCGTAATAAAACAAGAATCAACATTGGCTAGGCTTTTCAAAAATGTAATTTTTATTACTCTACAGGTAAGAATTGTTATTAAACTGATAAATTGCCATTTGTTGCTCTCGAACAGAGTTTATTGTAAAGTGATATCTATTGTAAAGGCTCATTTGAATATTGTTGTAGTACTGAGCTACAGCAATAATAGATAAGTACCGTATCTATTATTGGTTATAGCTTCAGTAACATCTTCAGCTCAGCCTGAGATCCTTTCCATCTAAACTGGCTATATCTCATAGGCCAATTAGTAAATGTTTTATGAGCAGTAGGATAACCATATTCATCCGCACAATCACGCAGAGCTGAAGTGCAACCAAAACAACGTTCTTCTGCAAAATGCATGCAGTTTAGTTTTTTAATCGCTAGAAGGCCAAAAGTTACATAGTGTACCTTCAATGTTAATTTGAGCGTTAATGAATAATAGTATAATGATATTATATATATATATATAGGCAAATGACCATAAATTAAACATCCAAAACTGACCAATATAAATACATTTTTAAAAATCCTAATATAAATTGTGCATTCCTAAATATAGCCTGAAATCATCCTCAAAATAGGTCATGCTCTCAGGATCTCAAGTAACAGATTTATAGCAATCAGCCGATGTGTTGATTTTCCAATAAGACTTCTATGATAAAACTCTCATACACCTACATGAATAGATGTGTGTGACATATCAAATGGCATAATTGCACACCTGATTATTCAGATATTCAAATACATTTTGATACATTTCAGGGCTGTTTTGGCATTACCATCAATCCTCTACAATTAGCACTTTTGTCATTAAAAAGTGCAACACTGTGCTAAACAGACCAAAACCAATGTTTATATGGGCATCTCGCCTTTCGCGTTCAAATTACATATGCTTATCAACTGGATGTTATAGCATTATTGTTTAACCCCTTAAGTGTCACTGGCCCACCGGTGGGCCCATTTGCCACTTCATGTTTAAAACAATATATCCTATATTTGTCCTGATCTAATGTTGACAAACTATATATCATTCGAAAGCTTACGAAGTCAAGATTCATCCTGTGCAACCCGATTTGAAATCGGACCTTGCGTTACCATGGAAACGGTGCTCTAAATTATTCTAGCGGGCTCCTCCCCAAGTGGCGTTGTCATGTTTCATATTTATTTAACATATTTATTTAATTTATAATAAAAACCTTTTCTAATCTTGACAAAACGCATATCGTCGGAAAGGTCTTAGTCTCACGGATCTATATCTGCAAACTGTTTTGTGATATTTACACAAAAATATATACATTTGACACAGGAAATTGCATTTAAAAAAATCAATGGAATTTAAATGACACCCGGTGGCTATTTGTGGTACAACGCCTAAAAAAAATCTCATGGGAACTTCAATTTTTGTGATATCAACTTCAAATTTGGAACACAAATGGATTAGACATATGGCTTTGATTTGATAGTAATTTTAGAGTCCACATTATTTTGTAACATATATATTTTATATTAAATATTAAATATCTAGTACAGTATATTTGATTTACAGTACATTTAAACTTCCATAACTTTTATAAACTTAATTTTTTTGAAGTGATTTCACTTGAGCAATACTCTGCTGACTGTCTTCTTTAAAATGAGACCAAACTTATGTCTATATTCCAAAGCATTCTTGAATTGCAACCATTTAAGTTTGGATAGTGAATTTTCATGTATATTTTCAAAAAGGGGGGTGACACTTAAGGGGTTAATTTTCAGTTCCAGTTCATTTTGATTTTAATATTGAGCTTTACATACATCAAAAATGAAACATTGTTTTCATTAAGTACATTCTGATATACATTTTTTTTTAAATATTTAAACTTATAACAATGCCTAATATGTATAGAACCCATATAACATTTAGGACAAGCCCTAAAAAGGAAAGAATGTGAGTATATCCTGACTGATGGTTTGTGTCATCACTGAACCTGAAAACCGTACAGTATTTCGATTTGGAATTAAACTGAATGTCATCAAAAATGATCCTAACTCTCCACAAAGGGAAAATGGAATTTCAGATTCTGTTAGTCACAAAGCAAAGTCTCTTCATGCCATTCACAAAGGAACTTTTAAATAGTATTCACAGTGTTATAATTGGTCAAAAATGTCTTGTCATTTCAAAAGATTTCTATTTAATCAGACCACTGGGGTTATGGGGGAATGCTTTTATTTGATTACTTTGTTTAAGGTTGCTTGCATTTTGATACCAGTTCTGTATTTGATATCTTCATCTCACAAAATAAAGCCATTGTGTTTCATAGTCTTGACACAGATAAAACGTTTATGTGGTTGCATTTAAAAAAAGACATCAATTCATGTTTATAATTAAAGTCTCAGGGTAAATCAGGTTTGCTGCAAAAACATGTAACCATCATCAGTGGAAGTATTAACTGATTTATTTTCTACAGAATACCACAAAACAGAAATATATTAAAATAAAGTGTTAATACATTAAAATATAGCATGGTTTACCCTGAATATCCATGAAAAAAAAAGATATTCAATATTTACACATTTTAAAATGCATATGTCTTAAGAAACGAGAGGACTCCCATAACCAAGTGAGCCGTTTAGCATATATGAAAAACCAAAGGTCTTTTTGTAGTTCTGCTCTCTGAATAGAGCTCAGCTTTTTGGTCCACTTAATTAGGAATTATTCAACAAGTCACAAGTGCTGGATTTCCATATCGGCTGCACACTCCATCATTGTCTTTCTGTAGCCTTTATGTCCATGTCCCAGAAAAGGATCACATAGTTGGGATTGTGAACTCCTGATGATTAAGGGATGCTATTTTTTCCTCAGAGCCTCCACTTGATCCTATAAATATTAAAATATTGTTTAAAACAAGCTGTACTGAACATTAAGGGAAAACTGTCAAACTTAAATATAGTCTCACATTAATGCTAGTGTAAAATCTACAGGTAAACATCTGAATCAGGCTAGAAGAGATTAAGTCTTTTCTTTTTCTTTACTGCCAGATATATATTTGGCTATTTTTCTTTATGACAACGGTTATGTGATGCAGATGTTTGGAGGTTCTATCAGGTTGTGTTTTTAACTCACTGCTGCTCTCTTGAGGATGAAGATGGTACTGAACACACAACGTGCCTTTATGTCTTGCCCTGAATGTGGAAGTTGAGTGAAGCCCAACTTATACTTCTGCATTGAATGTACTCTGTAGCTACGTTGTAGCCTGTGTAGGCATGCATAGCCGTATGTAGCCGTATGCATGTAGCCGTCGGCATGCATAGCCTATGACGTACCCAGACGTGCACCTCTCCAAAAATATAACAGTGCCGATTCTACACGGATCGTAATGGTTTTGGTCTGCCAGGACGCCTCCTTCCACTGCATGTCAACTCAACCCAGACAAGGACGCAGAAATATAAATGAAAATCGACGTGTAGCCCACGGCGAAGAGGCTACGCCGCAGGTCCAATGAAGAAGTATAAATCAGCCTTTAGTAGGGGTGTAAGTAAACAGAAGTCACGGTGTTATGTAGACTACCTTTGTTTTGGGGCCAAGTTTCGATACGAGTTCGGTGCAGCACAAAAAAGCAAACCATCCACAATGCTAGGTTTCTTGTATAGGTCATATTTTTTGTAGGGCTGATAAATAAATAAAAAACTAGAAACAAAACTGAAAAACATCTGTTGTGTTATAAAAGAACAAAATAGAATAGTGAAAAATAAATCTTGTGCAAAGATTTTTTTGCGCTTGAGTTCATTAACATGCGGTGACAATGGCGGACGCACAAAGTTCAATATGAGACTTTTCCAAGAACTCACGGAAAGATAAGTGAAAAGAAGAAAGTGTGCCATCTATATCTGAGCCTACTTCACCTTTCCACAAGGAGACAGAATAAAAAATGAGTACAAGTCATAGGCATCACATTTCCAGGACATGTTCATTGCATCAATGGACTGTAGTGGGACCTGACACAAATCAGCACAAGGCCAAAGATATTTTCTCATAACAGCAGAAACAACTTTACTCATTTATGGCCATAAATTATGGTCAGATAAGAGGAAGATACCATTCGAAACTGCCAAGAGTCTACTTTCATTTGTGTACACTACACTCTTGTAAAATAAAGACAACAAACAGGATGTCACATTCTGTTGTCCCATTTTCTTTTCTGTGAAGTTAGTAGAGTGCGTCACAAATATGAATCGAAACTCAGCAGCATATAGGCTACTAGCAAGGTCTTGCGTGCCATCTGAACTTGTTTTGGGTTGATGTATGGTCCCAAATCAGTTCAATGAAAACTCTGCCCTGCAGCTGATTCTTAAGATTTTCTTGGTCATGTCAAGAACAGTACTGATTGTTAGTAGTTTAGTAGTTTAGGTTAGCAAACAGGTCCTTCTGGATTGAAGCGCAAATACATGCACATTTTAACCCGATTACGCACAATAACCCAACAATAAACGTGATCATGTAAACCAACTTCCTTTATTGGAATAAGGTCATGAACAGCTCAAGCATAAACGGCTCATCACAGCTACATTTTTGCCCCTTCCGCTGATTTCATGCACCATGTAAACACATTAACCTGCTTTCTGTTGGCTTATTGAAGTGTGCATTTGTGCTTTGTGCGGATTTGAACGCATCCAGACATAGCGAGAGTTTTGCATTAAGGGAGGAAAATTAGCTAATTATTACAGTTTGGCGTCACTACCGAGAAATAACCTGATATATTAATAAAGTCTTGTCTGCGTTATTGGTTTGCATGTAAACAGGTTCCCAATAAGATGATTTTTTTGCTATCAGTGTACTGGTGTGCCAGTAAACATGCTCATTGATATAATTGAATGATGTAAAAAAAAAATTGACTTCTCTTTCTATGTTCTATTTTACAAGTTCATTTTAGATATGGGACTTATCTTCACAGTATAGACTTAAATCTCACCACACCTGTAATCTCATCCGTTTTTCAGTCTCGTCCTTCAGTTCATCTTTAAGCTCCTTTATGTCTCTCCTGGTCATGAAAGGCAAAGAGGCATATTGCAATTAAAGAAATGTGTGATATGATCATTCAGGTGTGGTGGTCAGGGGTTTATACTCACTCATGCTGTGCTTTGAGGAGATCCAGTGACATGCGGAGATCTTTGAGTTCAGTCAGCACATTGGCCAGTGATGCGGTCTCCTCCTGAACCACGGCTTTGCTATCAGTCTGTGTCTTGGGCTGTAAAATGCTCTTAGTTGCCTGGTCTGCATTGGCGGGAGGAGCTGACTGAGGCTCTGTAACCTGTGAAAGTAATACCAGCAGCTGAGCAATGAGGGGTGAAGAGGGATATACTAAATCCTAGGCCAAGAGGTTAACAAATGGTTGTATACTGTAGTTCAAAAATTTGGGGTCAGTACTTTTTTTTTGTTGAAAGAAATGGATACTTTTATTCAGCAGAGGCATTCAATTGATCAAAAGTGCCCCATCCCCTCCAATAAATGGTAAAGTTTTATTCTTTTAACCTTTCCATTCAATCGAAGCATCCACAAAATTAAGCAGCACAAAGGTTCTTAACATTGAAAATAATATGAAACTCTTGAATAATTAGCATATAGGAAAGGCTTCTGAAGGATCATTTGACACTAAAAACTGATGCTGAAAATAAAGCTGTCTTTATCTTTAGCTTAAAAAGATAATAGAAAACACTTATTCTAAATTGTAATACTATTTCACAATATAACTGTTGTACTGTATTATTGATCAAATAAATGCACTCTTAGAGAGCATAGGAGTTTTTAAAAAAACATCTTACTTACCTCAAACTTTTGAACAGGGGTATATAACAGATGTTTAAGGAGATATTGTATAGAATAATCCCATAATGTAATAATTAATTTTACAACCTTTGGTAACACTTTAGAACAACTTTCATTAATAGGGCCTTAAACATTATATACAGCTTGACAGATCAATAGCTAATGTACATTCAAATATGAATATTTATGATAATACTATAGGCACATACGAATTGCACTTTCATATATGAGGTACATGAGGTAATCTGATCTGTCAAGCATTATATAATGTAATATTATTATTAAGGAAAGTTCTTGTAAAGAGTTATCCAAACCTCTTGAATATTTTGTGGTAATCCATCTTTTTCTTCTGAAGTGTCATTGTGGTCAGTTTCATCTGGAACCTTTATGAAAAGCAGATGTTATTTGGATTAATTTAAGACATTAAACTGAGTTTTATCTTATTTAAAAATTACTATTATAATATGTAATTATTATTATTTTATAATCATGGTTAATTATTTTAATTGATTGACATCCCTAAATTTGATTGACAGCCCTTTTTGATTTTCCTCATTTTTATCATCATTCCCATGCCCCTTCCCAGACAGCTTTGGCTTGAGTGTAGTCTTAGGCATTGATTTAGTTTAATTAAACATTTTTAGGTTTGAATCATTGAGAGTCTGATGTTGCAGTTCATCTCTGCGGTCCCCCTGTGGTGAAAATCAAGTTTTTAATATTGTTTATATGTTTATGTGATGTTTTTAATATGCTTTAAGAGAAACCAACACAAATCGCTGAGTATTTTCTACTTAAGCCCGGAACACATCGAAACCGACAAGGCTGGCCACACACTTGACGGTTTTAAGCCCAATTTTGAGCCAATTCGATAGGCTACAGAGTCGATGCTTGTCGCAAACTTTTTGCTGATTCCGGATGTTGCATAGCCTGACAAGCCAGACCCACATCAAGATGTTTGGTCTGGAAACTCACCATTGACAGGGCTCAATCCGAGGAGCGGGATAAACGGTTGTCTTTCAAACTCCCTCTGCACGTGATAGGATAATCGCTACACCAACCAGAGCAACGAAAGTGAAACAGAGCTCGTTGATAGATTAAACATTCACCGTAGCCGGTCGGCTAAACCCCAAACACATCTTCCCTTTTTAAGAATGACTTCAGTGCCGTTCTTTGTTCTTTTCTCAGAGAAAAGCTTTACTCCAAGTCTTCCAGAGTCGCGGTCAAAGCTGATTCGAAAGACCGCCGTTCGCCAGTTTCTGTGTTTACTAGAAGCACACAAACGCAACTCGGCCATCGTCATTATGGCCCCGCCCGCCGACTCTATACACGATGCGGTTGGCCCGTCCAGAGTGAGGGGAATACAGCTCAGAAGGGTATTGAGAGTTCCTAGACGACACTTGCGGGCAGATTAAATTTGCTGCCGCTAGGGTGCGTCTAGATTTCTAAGGCTAGATGTTGCATGCTTCTATACCTGAAACTGAAACCTGAAAAAGCAGCAAACAAACATGCTACGAAAGCAGAGTATAGAGAATTTTTTTTATAAATAGAATATGGGTGAAATATTTTTTTTCCTCCTTTTTTTTAGCAAAACTGACGTCAAGAGAACCAGCTGATCATGTCAATCTTTCTCCATTTGTTTTCCTTCTCAAGTCACGTTTGGCCTCTCGAGTCTCGTAAGATCTCGTCTTGCAGTGAAAATGTTACTACAAACAACAGGTGTGTGGTCATGCGGCCCGGACGAATCTTCCAGTGTGTGCATTAGGAGGATTAATGCAAAAAATCTGTTAAAACTGCCCTTATGTCTAAAACTAGTTAAGATTTGAAAATCCTCCTTAGTTTTTTCATTGTGTTCCGCATTGTTGGCTCTAGTTGGACGCGATCGGATTTATAATATAATATTATATTATATAACTGAACAGCCAATCAGTGCACAAGACTAATAGCTAATAACTAAATAACCAATAACCAAAAACGGCACAGACAGTATTCTGTTCTAATTTTTATCATCTTACATCAGTGTTCTCGGGTGAATATTTTAACATGAGCGGAGTGGAATAAAAAAAAGCAAGGGTTGATATTCAAAATGGTAAGCACGTGCTGTTTTTTTATGGTTTGTGAATCTGCAGGCTGAATGGTTTTCCTTTTTTGAAAGACGAATATATCTGCAGAAATAGACAGTGGTCTCATTTACATGCATGTGCAGAACTTGCTAGTTGACAGTCGGCTGTAGTTCTTTTGGTCCCCTTACGTCGCTGGTCCCCTTATAGTGAAATAACCATTTTGCGCTGTCATGTTTCTACAGTAGCCCTAAGTGGACAAAATTCTCTACAGAGTGCTAGTCACCCTGTGCCCTCTCCGATGTTGTCATTTTTTGTCCTGTGTCGGCCACCGTAGCGCCAGTCAATTGCAATTCACAACCTCGTCGCTAGATGCTGCTAAAATTCACACACTGCAATTCTGAGCCACAAAGAGATTATTTCCACATGGATAAAGTGATTTACTACAGGGGGACTTAACTAAAAGCCAATCAACTCAAATCCTGGAGCGTTTACGAGTGTCACATCTGTGCCTTTGTGTAAAGCTCACTTGTACAACAGGGGCGAGGACTGTTGGGGGTCTTCGCTGTGGAGGTTTAGCTCTGTTGGCTGTGGGATGGCTCAGTTTCTCTGAAGACACGTCCACACCGTCAAACTGGTCAGGGGTCTTATCTTTAACGTCCTTATTGTCTTTAAACTCTTTCTGTACTGGTGAGGCAGGGGGCTGTTGTTTCGGCGAGACAGGTTGTGGCTCTTCAACTTTTCTAAGAGGGGGAAAATATGCATTATGCAAATTACACAAACGTTTCTGAAATGTATTTTAACATATTGTCTAAGTACTTAAAGGGTTAGTTCACCCAAAAATGAATTTGATGTCATTAATGACTCATTCCACACACTGCAAAAAATGCTCTTCTTACTTAGTATTTTTGTCTTGTTTCTAGTCAAAATATCTTACATTTAAGAAACATTTACTAGACAAGTAAAAGACCTCCGTTCATCTTCAGAACATAGTTTAAGATTTTACATTTAGTCCGAGAGTGTATGCACACTATACTGTCCATGTCCAGAAAGGGAATAAAAACATCAGAGTAGTCCATATGTGACATCAGTTAGTTAATTAGAATCTCTTGAAGCATCGGAAATACATTTTGGTCCAAAAATAACAAATACTACGACTTTATTCAGCATTGCCTTCTCTTCCGTGTTTGTTTTCAAACATCAAATAAAGATTTGAACAGTTAGGAATCAACGCATTGATTCATGATTTGGATCGCATGTCAAACTGCTGAAATCACATGACATTGGCGATCCGAATCGATACGCTGATTCACAACCGTTCTAATCTTTATTTGAGGAGTGAAAACAAACACGGAAGAGAAGAATGCTGAATAAAGTCGTAGGTTGTGTTATTTTTGGACCAAAATGTATTTGATGCTTCAAGAGATTCTAATTAACTAACTGATGTCACATATGGACTACTTTGATGATGTTTTTATTACCAAAGTATGTTATGTTTTATTAGTGTGCCTAAACTTGCATACGCTCTCGGACTAAATATCAAATATCTTAAACTGTGTTCTGAAGATGCCGGAGGTCTTACAGATGCGCTGAAAAAAATGCTCTTCTTACTTAGTATTTTTGTCTTGTTTCTAGTACAAATATCTAAAAGTTCTCAAAACAAGAAGTATTTATTAGACACGCAACAGTAATTGTCTTGTTTTGGGAAAAATAACTCAATTAAGAGAGTTTTTGTTTAAAATAAGCAAAATAATCTGCCAATGGGGTAAGAAAAATAAGATTATTTTTCTTACCCCATTGGCAGATTTTGCAAAAAAAAAAAAACCTTAATTTTGAGTTATTTCTTCCCAAAACAAGACAATAATTTTTACTTGTCTAGTAAATGTTTCTTTAATGTAAGATTTTTTTTAGATATTTTATATTTTAAGCATTTTTTGCAGTGTGTGGAACGACATTCGGGCAAGTCATTATTGACATCAATTTCATTTTTGGGTGAACTAACCCTTTAAAATACATAGGTACAAAGCAAGCAGCAAACACATTTTCTCTGTACTAAAATTAAAATAAACGTTAACATTTGTAACGCTGAGCCTATACATTTGTGTCTAATATGTCAACTTTTTTTTTTAAAACATTACATTAACTGTTAATTGACTGTAATAGTTAGTTTGTACATGCAATTCTGTCAGCTTTCTGTAAACTCTGCACATGGCAGTTTCTGTTTTTTATATGCTCACTCAGAAAAACAGGAAACAGGCAGTTTGAGTTTGTTTAGTCCCTCAGCAACTCATAAAATTTCCATCGCTCTTTACAAGACTGAACATTCACAGGCCCTTTTGAATAACACAATGCTAAATGATCATCTAATGAGGGGGGATTCAGTGCCTCAGGAAAATAACTGACCAATGGAAGGGGATTTCATTTATTATTAAATAGTGAAAAACATTAGTATTTTAGATTTCTTAAATATTCTCTGTTACCTGAAATGAAAGTCTCATGAAAAGCATCACAAGGTTTTATGCTCTAACATGATTTGCTGAGGCATCACTTACTTTGGTACTAGTTTTATGGGCTTTTCTTTGGCGGGAGGTGGAGGAACAGGTGGTTTGTGTAGACCAGGCAACTTGATTTTACCAGGTGGGTCACTTCGAAAGTCTTTAGTGTCTTGTTTCTCACCTGTGTGCAAAGACGAGATTGGGAGAGTTTTTTCTTAGATTGTAGAGCTTATAAATGAGTTAATTGAAGTAATAAATGTTAGACATATATTTAAAAAAATTAATAAAATAATAATAAATAGTTTAAAGGTGTGTTCACAATCACATTTGTAGTTTGGTTCTCTCAGTTCTTTCGGTCCGGACCAAGAATGAAAATGATACATTTAGTCCTGGTTCACTTAGTGTTCACACTTTTACGGCATCAAAATAGAGTCAAACCAGTGACAGGAATTTGTCTGTTGCGCACAAAAAACAAAAATCTGCTGCAAGATGACGCTTCTTAGATGCCTGTACCAAACTGTAATGGGCAACATTGTGACTATGATGAGAAGAACCAGGTGTGCTTGAGCATTCTGTCCTTTTTAGGGTCATATCTTGAGTCATCGCGTCCTTTTTTTGGTTCGTTGTCTTTAATTTGTGTTGCATTCATATTTCAGTCAAACCGCACCAGAGTTTAAGACCCATCTTTTCAGGGGTCTCGGGTTTGTTTGTTTGGTTGCACATCAGGTTTCGGATGGCAGCGTTCAGTTATTCAAATGAACCGCATTAACAGAGCAATCGGATCGGAGTTCATTTTAATCGAACCAAACCTGTGAAGTGTGAACACACCCTTATATGTAAATATACCGGAATACTCCTGAATACAGGATGTTGTACTTTTAAAGGTTATTTAAAGGTGTTGATTACTTTTAGTCTCTGTCTGTGGTTTCATATCAGAGCTTTTCTGGTCCATCACTGGCATCGGATTCCCTGAGATACAAAAGTTACAATAATTATTCGTTTTTTTCCATCAATGTAACAAACATATGTAACTGTCACTGTTGCTTCTTCTTAATGTTAATACAAGCTGAATGTTGGCACACCCTCCTATAAATAGAAAAGCCCAAAGGACTTGTGTTGGGTGTAATATAAAAAATGATTTATAGGGATGTTAGTTTAAAAATGGTCACCCAGATGAAGGCTCTGTTGCAATGTGTTGGTTGTGTTTAATATAACAGCTCTATTTTAATAAAGCCTTTTTAATAACATACCCCACACGAGAGGACATCTTGACTACTATAGCCTGTCTAAAGAGTGCCAGAGAAGGCCAGCCAGAACCCTTGAAGCAATTTGGGCTACCATTCCCTTTACACACTTTTCAAATAACAGCACAAAATAAGCATCACTTTGAAGCACTCTCACAACTAAACAGGACGCATGCTGGAGGTCTCAGTGGCATGGGAACTTGTAACTTTCCCTGACAAATGAGCAACGGAGATGGCCTGCTGTTTCCTGTGGCTACAAAAAAAAATTCTCATGGGTTCCTGAATAAAACCCGAATCAACAGTAATTAAACCGTGTCCTACTAAACACACCAGATCGCTGTTCTCATTTCAAATTAGTCTTGTCAAAATCAAATGCATGCATGGATCTTGCCAGAGCCATAAATAATCACATAAACATCCACTCTCATACAGAACATTGTTTCACATCTCATCGACCATATGACAAGATCTTTTCTTTTGAAACCATATATAAAAATAAATAAAATAAAAACTACTGAAAACCCCATGCTATGACTTTTCTAACTGACAAATTATACTGCAAATAAAGAATAAAATAAGAATTAAGAATAAATATAGTCTATACATACCCTGTCAGTTGCCAGTTTTTCAACAACCCTGTTTATATGGAAAATAAGGCGTATATATAAAGAGCAGAGGGGTGCTCTGCTCTTGCCTTCTTCTAGAGTCTGCTCACATGACTCTTCATGGCCTACACAACAACTTCCTGTCACAGCCCCACACAGCTGCATCAGTGTTTCTTAGAGCGGTTTGTGGTAATGTGTATGAAGTCAGATTTAAAAATTCCGCACAAAACAGATTTTTGAACTACATTTCCAGACTTTTAACAACAATTTAACACTGTCACAGAGAGAATTCCGCAGCAAAACACACGATCATCCTGAGGGAAAAATGGCAGTGTTGACGCTTGAGTGCAAAACAAAACGTTAGATAAGCAAAAAGCCTACTTCCTGTCCTAGAAATGAGTTGTCAATAACAGGTGCAGAAACTGCATTTTACAGTTCGTAGTTTTCATCAGAGTTTTTGGGAACTACTAAACAAACTAACTTGTTAATTCCTCAGAAAAGTCAAGCTGAATAAAATATGATCATAAAGCATAATAATGGCTGTCAAGCACTGTATAAAGTTTATAGAACAGTCATAAACATAATTATTTGTGCATGATGTGAAAAAATAATAGTAAAAAAACTGAACTTGATCAACTTCCTCTAGTTAATAATATTCTTGGTCACATCTAAAAAATAGTGTCTCATCTCAAACAAAAGTATGTAACTATGACGACTTATCCTTCATTAAAACCACAACTCAAGAATCAGTGTATATATAGCAGTTTTATCCTTTGATGAAACATACTTATTTGATGAAGACAGTGCTTTTACAAAGACACTAAAGCCTATACTCTTTTATAACTTTGATTGGCTTTAGTATACTGATTTAGACAAAATAATAATTCACATAAAGTCTCAATTAAACCATTAAAACAAATATGACGGTAACAAGTGTTTCAAAGACGGTCTGACATGTGCCACTACATTTTCCATCTAATAAAACCAGCTCACACACCCCCATAATCTTTAAATGCAGCTATTTCTAGCAACGTTTCCAGCTACCGCACGTTCGATATAATCTGAAGAATCTTGTCGAACCAGCCCTGCCGGCTATGACTAATGTGTTGATGCCTTACCTGCGTGTTTCTGAGAGCCACGTCTCACCGGTGTCTGGCCTGCATTCCCGGTCTGTGTCAGAAATGAGAAATTGTTAACCGAATATGAATTAGTCCTTTTGAGCAGGATAAAGCTGACACTCTTCATATAGGAAGAATCAAGTCACCGTTTTAGTGTTCCTCTCCTCTAATGGAAACCTCTGAGTCAATCTCTTTTAATAAGTCCAAAGTTACAGGAAGAAAATAGTCATTTATAAACCAGTTAGCCGTCTTGTATAATCACGGACACGATCAAGGAATTGAAAACAGGTTTATAACCTCCAGTCTGTTCCACCTAAAAACAAATTCAACTATTTGTAAACTAGAATGAATGCCCTTGGCCTTAAAATGGTTTTCTGAGCCAGCGCATTAGTAAAAGCCCAGAGTAGTGTTGACAAAAGGGAGACTCCCATTCTCTAACAACACACAAATGGGCCAATCATGAGAACATTTCTCCGTCCACACTCACATGAAGAGTATCCGCTGGGATCACCATGACAAAGTTATCTGGAAAAAATCCCCTGTGTCCGTTAAGTTCCCCCTCCCACCAGCCATCATCCTCAGTGGCCTTCAGGGAAAAAGGGAAAAAGAAAAGAAAGACACAAAGCTGACTAACTCCAACTTGTATATGGGTATAAACAAACATCTTATGTTGTCTGTTATTAATACACATGATATCACTCCATTCTCTTTTTGTTTCATATAAACTACCTAGAAATGTTTGGGTCCAACAAGATTTTTCTTTAAATAAACTTTTTTTTTTTGTTCAGCAAGAATGCATTAAATTAATCATAAGTGACAGTACAGACATTTATGTTTCCACCAAAATATTAAGTAGCATCAAATCCCTGAAGACTGAATAACAGCTGATAAAAATTCAGCTTTGCCATCACAAACAAATTACATTTGAAAATATATCCAAATATAAAACTTTTAAATTGTTAAAAATATTTCACAATATTACCATTTTATTGTATTTTTGATCTAATAAATGCAGCCTTGGTAAACAAACTTTTTTTCAATAAATAGTCATGTACTAAATAAAATATTGTACAGCCATGTGATCATATGCAGTCAAGATACACCCCTTCAGAATGATACAAGATGCAGTATATGTTGGCATACTGATCACCTTGTTAGGGTTTATTATTTTGCTGTATGACAGTTAGCTGACTGTACATTATCCTTTACATACAAATCAGGTGAGGTTATTTTTCTTTAGAAAAATATATTGTGTGGTCAGCTGTATAAATAGAAAGTAGTCTGTCTGTTTGGTGACCAATGATTTGTCATCCTGATTTAATGCTGCTTAACGTTTTTGAGGAAACCATGATACATATTTTTCAGGATTCTTTGATGAATTAAAGGTTCAGAAGAATAGAAATCTACATTATGACATGACACACCTTGTTGATAATTGTTATGACATCTCCCTTCTTCAGATTCAACTCATCGTCGGCAACAGCTGTGTATTCGAACATGGCCTGACAGCATTCTTTCACTGCGGAGGAATTAAACATGTATTCAGCGACCTCAAATTTGCTGCCATTCTGATTAAACTTATTAGCGAGTTT
Organism: Pseudorasbora parva; assembly: GCF_024679245.1. Classification (NCBI taxonomy): domain Eukaryota; kingdom Metazoa; phylum Chordata; class Actinopteri; order Cypriniformes; family Gobionidae; genus Pseudorasbora; species Pseudorasbora parva. The sequence continues at coordinate 13,439,809 of NC_090178.1, read as the reverse complement.
TCCTTAATGAATTTGCTCTGGCAGGTTTGGTGGGTGAATCTGAAAGCACATGTTCAAAGCACAGCTCTTCTGCTATGAAACCCTTAAGGAAGTCCTTTAAGAATTCATTCACTGAAAACAGCCACTGGCATTGTCTTAAGACTCTGTGTTTCCTTTGTCACGGTCTATTATAGGAATAGTCTTAGTCAGTTCAAGTTCGGTCTCTTCAAGTTGAAAAGTGCACCCTCAAGAACCAGCTAAACAGCATTTTAATTAATCTTCAACTGTATGATATGGCATGTTTAAAGACATCTCACCACTTGTTTTTCTCCGTAAACTTGGTCTTTGCTGTCCTTTTCCCTGTAAAAAAATATAATACAATTAATATAATATATATAACAATACAATATAATTAATATAATATTCACCTCTTTATTGAAGACAGCTTCAGAGAGTTTAGGCCTGGCTTTGGCTTCAGTTATCTTGCCATCTGCAGAACATCACGAGGGATCAGAAAGACAGCAGCAAACATAGGGTTCACACAGAACGCGGTTTTGTTTTGAGCCACGGGGAGTAGAAAAGGGCAAAAACCAAGGTCACAAGATGTGTTTTTTAAGTTGAACTTCTTTAAGTTTATGAAAATAAAATGTAAAAATATTTTAAAATAAATATACAGCTCTGAGAAAAAGTAAGACACCATCTAACATAGATTTGAGTTTTTTTTCAGAGCTGTATATTTTACAAAACAGGTTTTACTCTAAAAGCGCAAGAAAATTAAAGTGAAATTAAAGTTAATATCTCAAAATCTGCCTTTTTATGTACTTCAGTACTCCGTCTGGGATTGCTGTATATTCTCTGATTTTCTCCGGTCAAATTTTAAGCGGTCCAATCGGTGAACAGATAGAGAGGCTGAGAACGATGACATTGATGTTGTGCACTAGTTTGAGATGACATACGTCACTCACGACCAAAAGTTAGCGGTTTAATTTGGTAATGGCAGATCCAGAGTGGCTCTGGGCAGATCCAATAGTTTTAAACTTCAGAGGACCCGCCGTCAAGGAAGTTAACGCTTGTCAATGGAGAGTGGCCAGACTCTCTGTACAAATGAAAATGTACGAGAGTCTGGTAGAACGGTACAAAAAAAATGAGCTTTCAGTAAAATTTGCTCATGCACAGAACCAAACATTTTCACTAGGTGACATCCAGGCTCTATTATGAACCACATAAAGGCGCCACCATTTCCATATGGTTTGAGTAATCTGAACCTTCCATAACTTTCATACAATTTATGAAGTAGACATCCTGCTTACAAGTAGTATGGGCAGTTTGCAGCATTTAGAATTCAACCAACAACAAACACAAAAGTTGTGAAAAGAACACCGGCATGCGTTGCCACATCAGAAATTTACATTTACATTTATGCATTTGGCAGACGCTTTTATCCAAAGCGACTTACATTGCGGTTTTTTTTTTAAAGTACACATTTTACTCTTTTTTTTTTTGTCAATTCTTGCTTTCCCTGGGAATCGAACTCATAACCTTGGCGTTGCAAGCGCCACGCTCTAATGGTTGAGCAACAGGAACACCAAATAAATGGAGAATGTAATGTTTTTTTCCTTTATACTTAACTTTTTCAGACCTTTTTTCATCCAAAAATGTAATGGATTTTTAACTTTTAAACACTTGGCATAAAAACACTTAGGTTTCTACCTAATTTGCAATACATGCCTTATGAGTATGAAAATATTTTTGCAGATTCATATATTATTGCTTCTCTGTAATACTATAGATTGTAAGCTTTCAAATTATATATCGTTTGTCAATATTACTTCAGGTTTTTACGAAGATATTATTGTTTTAAATATATAATGGAAAACGCCCCACATGGGATGGTAACAGTTAAGAGGTGCTTCCTGCATAAGAGATTTTCAGTATTTAGTGATTGTTCTAAGCTTTTAATAAACTTCGGACATCAGTCAAACCTTAGGCCAACCAAAACCAGTAAAAAGGGCACTGTATTAACTGTAGATTTAAGATTATGATCATTATGTAAAACAATTAAATCCTTACAGTTCGAGTTTTAGTGTACAAGCTCACCTTTTGAAGGAACAAAAATTTCCTTAACAAAATTTGATGGAAAGGCTCCTATTTGGTTATTTTTCTTTCCCATCCACCACCCATCTTCAATCTAAAAGACAAAAGAAAAAGCAGATTAAAACATGACATTGATTAAAATATAAAATCTGATTTTGAAGCAAAAACATTTCCAACCATTATATATACACATTAAAACAAGCTTTTCTGATCCCAGACATATGTAATCTCAACTCAAAATTTCATTGATTTCATATTTACAATTTTTCAATATATTTGAAAAGTAGCCGTGACCAAAAAGCTAAATTATATAATGCCAGACAGCCATTATTATAACTTATCTCAAAAAAAAAAAAAAAAAACCTTCAGGTAATGCACTATTTTTTTTTTTTTATGTAGGTGCTCTCATCACCTTTTGGAATATTGGTTTTCAAATGACAGCTGACTGTCTACATACAAATAAAGTAGCACATACATGCATATATATTATAATTTGAAATGAATAATATAATAATTTGAATAGGAGCAGTGAACATTCTACCCAAAGAAAAATAATTTGGTAAGACCTGAGGGTGAAATATATTCAAGTATGCCTACCTCTTCAGCAAGTTTGTAGTAAAACATTTTATACGAGACCATTCACGTGAAATCTACTTGGCATCATGAAAGTTTTGCGTCTATAGAAATGTGGGGTGTATACCTCTCTGATAATCTCGATGGTCTCCCCGAGAACCAGCTCCAACTCGTCCTCATGCGTGGGATTGTAGGGAAAAGCCACCTCGCATTTCCTTGTCTGCACCTTTGGTTTCCTCGCTGGAGAATTTAAGTAAGTAGAAAACATATGGAACATGTCAGCACGTTCAGATGTGAGAACAAACTGAACTGAACTACACTGCAAAAAGCATTTCTAGCTTTTACTTTTACAAGTACTTTTATGACCAGTAACTGTTTTATGGCGGATATAGGGCAGTCCTAGCCTATGGATTTTGCTGGGTATAATTTGAGACCGGATGTGGAGGCACAAACCTTTCATTAGCCTACTTATTTTAGTACCAAGTTGAGATGCTTTGGAGAACTTCAGACACTTACACTTGTGGACCAAGACTCGAATGTAAAAGTTTTTTTTAATGTCACTGAAACACTGTTTATCTATCAAATATCTGGATATTTACAGAACATTATTCTTTTTGGGGATTAATATAAATGTATTAAAGGGCCCGTTCTTCGCGATTCCATCTTGTAAACTTTAGTTAGTGTGAAATGTTGCTGTTAGAGCATAAATAATACCTGTAAAATTATAAAGCTCAAAGTTCAATGCCAAGCGAGATATTTTATTTAACAGAAGTTCCCTTTCAAAGCCTACAGTGAACGGCCGGTTTGGACTACAGCAGGAAGTGCAGGGATGTAATGACGTCACTAGAACCGTTTGTTGACTAACCCTCCGCCCACAAGAACACGCAAAATAGTGGGCGTGGTCTTGTTGCTCTCCCACGTGGAGAAGAGCGCGCATTCAGCGCTTGCATCTCCTCTCCCCATTATGGTAAGAGGCGGGACCTTTCCGGGCAAAGTGAGCTAAGCTGCTGTCCAATCACAACACGGGAAGCGCTGGCCCAATCAGAACTCGTTACGCATTTCTGAATGAGGGACTTCATAGAACAAGGAAATCATCAGGCCGTTTTTAGGACAGAGGAAACAGCGCTGTACAGATAAGTAAATTGTGTGAAAAATACTGTTTTTTTTTTACACACGTAACATGAACTCATGTTATATTGCACACTGTAACTCTAAACGCTTGCGTGATACTTTTATGTCTCCGATCGGCTTTTTTAATTATACATTTTTTCTGAGGCTATTTTCCACACTGGTTTTGATGGGCGTGCCGCACTGGAGACTTGGAAGTAAACACCCATGGCTAAGATTGGATAAGATTTGCATATTTAATGAGCTTCCGCTCCTTTGTCAGGTGAGGGATTGTTTTGAAAGCGGCAACTGGAATAATTCTCTGACAGGGCTCTCAAAACTTCTTTATCAAACAAACACAATGATTGATGATCTCATCCAACCGTTTTGTTTGTTTGGAATATTTTTTTTTATTACTTGGCCCACCAATTGGTGGAGAGAAGCACGAATTGCACACGCGCGCGGCCGCACACCCTTCAAATATCAAGTCAAGAGTGAACAATGCAGATCAAGAAAGGAATGTTATCAACATTTAAGATTCACCGGCCTGCCCAAGAGCTTATGTTTTGATAACCGATCTGGAAAAAACATAGCGCAGGGACATTGGGCTTTGTGAGCCCTGGCACATACATGTCCGAGTCTCATCCCGAATCGCAATGAACCATCAGATAAAGGATTCTCCAGCATTCGATCAGTTTAGCCTTATGAGTTGGTGGGCGGGGCTAGAGAAGCAGGAGTATTTATCTGATGAGGCAGCGTTTCTGCATTCTATGACGTCAATGATCGACATTCTGAGATCTCTCGTTTTCTGGGAGTGGTGTCAATTTTCAGTATCAAGGAAGTTTTCAGCTCCAAAACTTACACAGTAATTTTTTTTTAAAATCAGACATGAATTTCTTCTAGTGACTGATCACATTTAAATTTTTCAGTTGGCCAAATTGAATTTCTGTGAATTTATTTAATTCACAGAAATTCAACTGGACCAATCAATCAATAAAAAAATATATTAAAAAAAGCTAGAAAACTCTCAATTGGAGACCTATTATTTTATTAATTTTTTACAGTGTAACGGTAAGGATATTCTTATATCACAATGAACTTTTATATATCAAAGGCTCAAGGGAAAGTTGATTTTTCAATTTATCGCTGCTTAAATTAATACACCCCTTGCTCAGCCATCAATATAATTTCTGCTCAAGTGAATGATAAGCATAAGCGGGGACAATTACTTTTTGTGCCTTTAAAAAATTAATTAATGAATGAAATACCACCATCCAGTTTATGTTTATCCATTTTGTTATTTAACTTATATTTGAGACTTACATTTCCTCAGGCTTCTTGGCTCTCTGTTGCTGTCCCCTATTAAGTAAACAGGCACTTCCTGTGGGGAGAGAAGAGCTATTTTGAAAATGACCATTATAGGAACTAGGCAAGCCATGGCAAGGCTCTAAACATGGCCATTGAGAGAGTACTCTAACAGATCCAGACCTTGACAAAGTTGCCAGGGAACATGCCTCTCTTTCCTCTCACTTCTCCCTCCAGCCATCCTTCTTCTTTGGCCTTTGAGACATTCTTTACCACATCCCCTACACACACCGTTAACTCATCTGGCATTGTCGCCTCAAAGTCTAGAAGCACAAGCACCTCTAGAATTGACAAAAGAAAGGTGATGCCATTAAGGGTTAGTAAATTTGAGTGTTTATGCAATGTCTTGGCAGTTTTAAAAGTATTTAAAACACGTTTTAAATGTATTCCACAGATTTTCCCTTAAAATCAATGCAAAACAATCTGCAGATTTCATCCAAACCAGGGACAAATTTAGTATGTCAGTGTTAGCCTCATCTTTAATTAAATACTTACCCTACAGATAAATGCATTTAATTATGTGAAAGGCAGGAAAAAACATGCTAAACAGATAGAAGAGATAGGATTTATGTGCCTCTCGAGTACAATGCTAGAGCTGGACAGCCAGAGCAATGTGTTTCAACAGGCCTGGTATGCGAGTTGAACGTGAGTGTGAGCTCAAGGCAAGTACAAAGATCACTGTGCTTGATTCACAATGGCATTGCATACATCTGATTTCCAGTAAGAAACCCTTTGATTGTATGATTGGTCAATCTTAATGTCAAGTTTCAATTACAAGTAGGCCTAGTTTATGGTCAGGTAAACTCATAAAAACAGCCTGAAAATGAGAGAGTCTGCGAATTTGATGGCATAAACTGCCATCACAAGTTTATTTACCAAACATGGAGGGTCGTGCAAGACTTAATGTCTGTAATATATATTTGTTCCTTAAATAATATAGGGCAACATGAAAATACATGCAGAGTAAATCAGTGAATAAATAAATACACTAATTTTGTACATACATCCACGCATACGTTTTAGTAACAATATTAAATACGAAAAGCAGCTCATTCTAAACCATCTGTCACTTTATTTGTCTTCAACTTATCAAAATTCTATTACATTTCCAATGAATGTTGGTTACCTACCGTATACATAACCCACATATCAGACAGAAACAACTCGCCATACCGTAAAAAGACATTATTTAGAAACCAGGGTTACAAACTCACCCATCGCTCCTTTAAAACTGTGCTCAGAACACCAAGTCAGACGATGTAGATTCTGTTTCGTTCTCAAAGTGTCAAGATATCTCTGTGAAATATACAATCCAAAGACAGCACTTTCTTGGACCTCCTTCTTTCTAGTCAAACATTAGCATTGTTGAAAAAGAATTCACACCTAGTCAAGACACGTTATACCCTGAGAGAGATAGAGAGAGTGTGTAACAGGTGAGACAGGTTTGTGTTGGTATGAGCCTCCTGGTGTCATGTGTCACAGCAAAAATTACTGACAGCAGGTGTACTCACTTGCAAGGAATTCAAGGGAAAACCTGATGCGATTTTATAGGAGTGTAATCTTTGTATTAACGAGTGTGTTTTTATTGCACTTTTAGTGAACAGATAGCAGATATATGAGTGTACCAAGACTGTAGTGCTTTTTATTTAGAGCCTGTCAGGCCAGTTTACAAGGAAACAATAAAGCATTTTTCAAGAGACCATTCAAATAGGTGTATAGCTCACAATTAGTTCTAAGAAAAACCCTTGGTTTTTTTCTTGACACACAAACACACACACAAAAAAAAACACTCAATGCAAAGTTGTTCCATTTTTTATTCTTTCTGATTGTGAGTATATAAATGCAAGACAAATGTATATACCAGACACAGTGCAAATCAGAACCCTGACAACTAAAATCCAATGTCGAGTATGAATGTAAATTATTCACATCCCCTCTATATTATTTTACTTTAACTCTTCAAAAGAAAATCCCCCCCAAAAAAACTTTTTATTAAAATATCTAAGTGTCAAATTGACTACTTCATCTAAAGAATGTGCTTAGCCAATAGAAAAAAAGGCATACAATTTGAAGACAAGACACCCATAATTGGAAAACCCATAATAAAATATGCACACACATAGTCAAACCTTTTTTGCTAACAGTCTTCAAAACATTTGTCAGTACATGTATTTTTAACTTTTTTCTTTAGGATATTTGTCCAGTTTTAAAGTTGACAACTTTGCCTAGCAGTTGGATGAATGTAAATATTTTATTCCCCCATGTTATTCACTGGGACATGAATGTCTACCTGCTGTAGTTTGGTCCCATAGCGAGACTGGGTCATTAAATCATGATCTTCGTTTCTATTGGTAGACACACAAGGGTCTTAAAGAGTTTCATTTAATCCCACAAAATGTCAATATGTACATCTGTTTTTCTTCAACAATGATAATGTCCTTTCTTAAGGCAAAAAAGAGAACATAAACAGCTATAGCTCTATAGTGGCAAGCTACACTTTAGGCACTATGGCACATTAGGCACCTAACATTTGAACTAGTGGTCAGCCAAAACAAAATAATTTTTTATGCCCGATATAAACATCTAAAAAATAGTTTCCAACGACCGATATATATGGTCATTGGACATATATAGATCATTGGACATTGGATATAATGAGTTGTACTGCATTTGTAACATTTAATCACAATTCACACACACACGCGCACGCACACACAAATAAAAAATGAAAGTTCTTACTATTCATGTACAAAGCTGTCAGTAGAATTTAAAACCGAAACAATGGAGAGATAAAAACATATGGTTATAATAAAATGTCCCAAGTATCAGCCAATCAATTGGCCTTGCCTATATATCATTCTATCACTATTTCAAAACTTAAATATTATATTCTGCGTATTTTACGCTTGCATGTTTCAAAAGTCTTGTGCAAAAAAGGAGACCGGATTCGCAATGGTGCTTGAGCACTAATTCTTCCGGAGATTTAAGGGTGGAAAATAAATGTACGTTGGAGCAATAGCCTTTAACAGTGTCTGTCATGATTGAACATGTCCTATAAAAATTTTGCTTAAACTCCATAATGTGTTTTTTTATAAAGGCATGCTTATTTGCATGAACAAAATAATAATAATAATAATTCACCACCAAGCTGACACAACCATCCTCATGAAAATAGGAAATAAAAAAGCAATACAACAAAAAAGCCTCTTTCCTTTCTAAAAGACTTGGATGCAGATATTATATCCATTCTTTACAGTGTGAAGGCCGGCAAGTCTTATCCCAGGGTTTAAAGCATGATGAGGGATCTCCTTGTCCTCAAAAGTCCTGTCGAAGTCCTCACTGGTCCTGTTCTACATCACCTCCTTGCTGTTCGCCCTCATCATCAGTGGCCTGGAATTTATCATGGGCCCATTTAGGGCTCGTATTATTGGTGTTGTTGGTATTTGTGGCCCTCCGGAGGATGAAACGTCCCTTAGCACGAACAACGTTACCGCGGCCAAACCCCCGTGTGTTCATCTGCTTTCTCTCACCTTGACCATCTCTTTCACTGTGCTGCAAAGACAGAAGAAAGGCTTACAAAAATATGGACATCAATTATATAACATAAAATATATAGTTGTAAGTGGGACTGAAATCATTAAAGGAGACTTGGTAGGTAATAAAAACTTATTAAAGGGTTACTTCAGCGATTAGCATATGGCTTTCTATCAGTAGAAACCCTGGAGTATATTTGAATGATTGTGCTTCCCCCTCTCATATCTCCCTGAGACAAGAGATTTATGCATTTTATTTCTGGAAAAATTACTCCGGTGACGCAAATATCGTCGATTTGCGTCATCAGTAAAATGTTTGGCCAGACGCTAAAAACTACAGCGAGCAGAGGGAGCCATTTCCGCATGTTTTCAACTCGCACATGGGGATGGGGTCGCACTCACAGCTCAGCTCGGCTCAGGCATTCATGGAAACGCGGCCGGCGGAGCAAAGTGAGTTTTTTATCTTCTCAAGTTAATTCCTATGAAAGTTAATCTTCCAAAGGCATGAACTGAAAACGTGCCAGACTGAACACGTGCTGAGAACTACTGCCGCGAGCCTGGACGCGTTTACCTCAGCTCTCATCACCAGAGCTCATTCAGCTCATCACTATGCGTGTAATCTTACTCCTGCTGCGTTTGTTCTGACACTTCCTCAGCGGCTAAATCACAATATATTGAACAGACACTTTCAGTTTTTAATTGTAGTGTCTGTTCTCTAAATCAACTGATTTTATGAAGATGAACGCGGTGTTGGGAAAGTAAAAGTGATTCAGTAGGTGGCTTTGGGAGTGGTCTCACAGGGCAGCAAAGTATTTTGGGAATTGTAGTCTTTCATCCCCATGAGACAAAAATACATTTTCTGTCTTTTCTCAGTCTAGAAGGCACCAAATTCAAAAATAATTTCACATTTCTTCTACATTAATGACCCAGTTTAAATACAGATTCATCTTCCCAGCGCTGAAGTACCCCTTTAATTATATAATCTAATTTGTCTCAAACCTAGCGTATTATTATAATTAAAATGTTTGGAACAATTACTCAGTTTAAGCAAAATCATACACGAACAGACCATGAATATAATAGATAGGATGCATGGAAAGAGCATGTTGGTTGTTATTGTCATTCATATTATATTAAAGTGTCCCTATTATGGTTTTTCAAATAGCTCCTTTCAAGCAGTATGTATTCTGTATAATAGAACTCAAAACATTATTCAGACCTTAAAAATATAATTTTGCCTCAACTTAATTATATTTATTAAATTTGTTCAATCAACCTAATATATTTAAAACTGAAGTTTACTTAATTCATTTGTGTTAAAACTACATAAAATATTTGTGCTGACATAACTAACTGGACAGTGGATCTGTAGTTCCTAGCATGCTTTGCAAGGGACTGCGTTAGGAGGGTACATTTAGGGATTAGTGTTATTTTATGTGTTTTTCAGTAAAGAGAAAGATGTTGTTAGTTTATGTTAGTGTTTAATGTTCAGTTATGATGGACATTGAGGAGTTCCTGTGTTGGCTGTGGGCATATACACAAATTCCTGCTCTCAATTAAATTTGAGTTTGTCCAATGAGTTATTTTTGCATTTTATTTCTAAAAATAAGCTTGTTGTTATTGTAAAAGTTTTAAAGGTAAATTAAATTGATAAATGTGTTCACCTTACATAATAAACTTTTATAAATTTAACATAACATTATTACGTAAACTGCACATATCAATATTATGTAACAGTGACAAATTCAAATGATTTGTATTTACTCTTGTCAGCTTTACTTGAATTTCTTTTGTTGAATCCCACTGTGACGGCTATATGTCCCTAGAAAATACATTTGCCCGCCTATGTTGTACATTGTCCGGTGACAAACAACTTGATGAGGATTCACAAAACGCTCACTCTTGAAAGATGGGTCAGTACCCAGTTTATTTGGACCAGCTTGCTCCTCAGAATCACAACCTGCAAGTATGAATAATTATTGATGTATATATTTTCTACCGGGAGTTCAAAATACATTTTTGTTTTATATTGTGTAAGTGTCCGGCTAAACGGCTAACTAATTTTTACTGTCTTACTGAAATAGTTCTGCTAAGCAGCTGTGGACCACTATCACCTAAAACTGTCTATTTAATCCATCATGAAGATGCAAATAATCACAAAAGTGGCTGAAATACAAATGTTTGGACACTGCTTAGAGTAGCATAAGCTAAAACAGGGAGGGGATAGAGGGAGTAGATTTTTTTTTCCCCCAGTAACATATCATAACGCACTTCAAAATGTGTAGCGTATCACTGGGAAACATCCTGCCCAAGTCATCCTTGCGATGAAGCTTCGGGTTGAATAACTTCTACCAATGTTTAATCATCGGACTCGCACTTGGATTGATATGGTAAAATCAACATAGTCGTTACGGTGTGTACAACAACTGGTGAAACTACGGTTACAGTAATGGGTGTTTAGCTTCCGAAACACCCGCTGTACGTGGTAAGCCAATCGTAGCAGACTGGGCCGTCTGGCCGATCAGAGCAAATTAGCTCACGGAAAGGAGGGACTTAGAGACTGATTCATCCGTTGAGTTGTTTGAGAATCACTGAAAAATGTGGTGATGTACAATCTATATAATGAGAAAATGAAACTGTTCTTTGACCTTTGATGTAAACCTGTTGTAGGAGACCTCCAAAACTAAATTAGGAGCCTTTATCATAGCATAATAGGGGCACTTTAATGGGGTTGTTGAGAAACTGCATTAGAAAGGTGCTCCAGAATAGGTGTTTATATCACAACATACTAGGAAGTATTTCTTGCTTTTGGGAGTGTATTCTTGATCCCAGTCTTCATTCTTTGCTGACATGTTTGTTTGTGAATCACCGTTGCTGTTTCCATGGAAATTTCCTCGGTTCCAACTTCTACCACGTATGCTAAGCTGCTAAAAAACAGCAAATGATAACTATAACTATTAAAGTATTAAACAAATATCTTCTTTCTTTAAAATCACCCAACTTACAAAGCCTCCTCGTGCTCTTCCTCTCTCCACGGGCTCTCCATACTCTCGAAACCCCTGCTGGACTCTGGATAAGCCTTCTGGCTTGATCTCAGCCTCTTCTTCATGGTAAACAGATGAAGATGAGGAAGATGACTGAGAACGCTCCCGTTTCTTCTTGCTTTTCCTTAGGAATGAAATAACATTCAATTCAGAGACATTGTTGATCGATGTAAAGAGGTCTCAAAAATCATCTGGATCAGCGATCCTTTAACATTGTTTTTTTGTCAATGTGACCATATCAGGTTATTTGGTTGTCCACTTACCAAAAACCTGAAGTCAAAGCAAATCAGGACATTTTTAAACACCTTTCAACCTTTTTCCAACATATTCAAAATATTCAACTGACCAGAAAGACAAAAAGGTGTGTTCACACTGACAGTGATGTAATAGCTGAAGGTGGCCAAGTTGCTGTTTTATTGGGCACAAGTAGGGGTTCCTACTTGAATATAGTACATAACTGTATCAGGGGGTCAATCATTTGAGCTCTGCTCCCTTTGCTATTTGCTGCATCGTATTGCATGTTCAATATGCAAGTTCAATAACTCAACATTCGCTCTGCCCAATGCTTTCTGTCACTCATGTCGCCTCTCATCACCAACTCTCATTGAAAACGATTGAATTCTTGTTGCTGCAGACTGCTGACAGTGTGAACGCATCTTCAGGAACTTTTTAAATATATATTTATTGAAGGCCTCCTGACAGGCTCAATATATTGAATGTTGCCGCATGTAAATTTAATCTGATGTCGAAAATTGTTTAATGGTTGATCAAAACTGCAGTTTTCATATTTAGGGAAGTTATTATCACCATGGAATTTTTTCACTTGCGGCATTACAACAAGCCTAAACTAAAATATATCTGTTACCTTCCCATCAAGCAATATTGTGTTTAAATGGCGTCCAAACACAACCATGACATCAAGGCAAAATTTGGCCGGTCAGTGAATATTTAATAGACATCTAGCCATCTAAAAAATGAACGTCAAAGAAAGGACACAGTTGCCTTTGCTTGCATGATGGAATATTATACCTCTCGCAAGTTAATTATGGCAAAAACGACATGTAACCAAATTCAAGGTTATTTAAGCTTGAACTGGTGGGTTACTCATAGCCAGACTATATCGAGATGGTGAAATGACGGCTATTGCTCACTGGTTTATTAGTTACTTAAAATAACTATTTAAAGCTGTTTTTTTAGAACTGAACCTCTGTATTCACATCTTTTCCCATGCAACTTACTTTGGTTTTTTGTGGTTCTTTGAGGCTTTCTCTGTGGATGTTTCCCTTCTTGATTCCGGAGATTCCACCGATACTCTTCCTCCGTATTCTTCCTCTCTGTGCTCTCTCTCTCCACTCAAGTATTTCTTTCTGCGCTCAATATCAAGTCGAAGGTCCACAGAATCACCTTTAGATTTTTTACCATCAACCTGTCGTGAGGAGAAAGAGAGATGTTGTGGCCAGATGTGGGTTAGCGGCGTGATCTATTAGCTTCATGCAGCATTGTATGGGGCGGGACCAAAACGAAAAACATGGCAACAGCTGACTTGAAACAATCATGCAAATGGATAAGAGGAAGAGGCCTTCTCTAATATTATTTTATGTAGCATTTTGGCTTCTTACAGTCTTTCAAGGTTCATTAAGCAGTATTTCTCAGAAATGGGAAATAATGTTTTGATTTCCTCTCACTTGCTCAGCGAAATCCAAAAAAATATTAAAATAAACGAAACATAGTACAAAAGGAAACATTATTGGACCACAGCAGAAATACTTTCATTGGTGCTCATGAAAGTATGTTGTTTTTACTTGGCCTAAACACCTCACTTTTCTTTGCAGGCTTTGAAGAGAAATACTTACTATGACTTCTGTTTAGAGTCCTTTGAATGGATCTGACATGGGAACAACTGGTCACTTCCATTTCTGACCTCTGATTTCTTGCCTCAACTGCCTTAGGAAGGCTTGTAAAAGGTTACCATCAAACGTTGAGGGGGCATTTACAACACAACAACCTGAATGCACCTCTTTTTGCATCTCACTTTTTGGACTTTATGCCTCTCTCATCAGAAACAAGAGTTTTTAGAGAGAGAAGGAAGCCTAAGAATGCTCTGGCCCCATCACTCGCACAGCATTCTTTTCCAAAATACGTCATATTTCAAAATTTTTGGTCACCTTGAAGCTGTTTTCCATGGTGCTTTTCATCTCATCAAACAGAAGAGAGTGCCTCTTAAAAGCACTGGGAGAAACATCAATTCTCCTGTGAAAAAAAGAGAGGTGAAGAGAGTAATATTTTGATATATGTTGATCCTCCTTTCTTAAAGTCTTAGAAATGGTCAAAACAAGTTAATTGCTCATACGTGCATGAGAAACCAGCATGGGAAGTCCCTGAATTTTTATACCTGTGTATCTCTGGACTCTTTCTCTGCTTGATGAGTTCTTTCTCAGCAGCTCTTCTCTGGTACATGGCAAAGCGGTCATTTAGGGTCAGTCCAGAAGAAGGAAAATATTGAGCTGTGGGCAGGATAAAAAATAAGGTATTTTTTGCAAGTGAAAAAAAGTTATTAAATCTTTATCATACACTGCACACACACAAAAAAAAGCAACACTGTTTTCAACTAAAAACAGAAAACTTTTTATCCGTTTTGGCACAATAAAAAGCCCCGTTTTTGGGAGCTTGAAAAAGGAAAACTTTTGAAAACGGATTTTAAAGTGCACGATTTTGAAAATGATCATCTCCATGTAAACTACACAAACGTGAATTTGTGAAAAAGGTGACATCATGTGCAAACGTGTTACGCCAAAACAACAATGACGGACTATAGGCTGCTCAAGATACTGAGTTTATTAACAGTTCTCCAGCAAAAAGTAGATTTACTGCACCACTACTACAACCAGCGGAGATGCATTATTTACATATGTAAAATAATGCATATGTGCGCAAACACCTGTTTCTTTACAAAGTGACATTGCCAACTACTGGCCTGGCAGCATAATACAGCATTTTAGTCAGTTTCCCGGATCCGGAAGTCAAGTCTTTTAAAAAACACAAAGTAAAAATGTTTCTGTTTTAGTACATCATTGTCATGTTATTGGTTTAACATATTTGTCTCCTTGTGAATAACTAGATTAAATACATAAATATAAATAACATTCAATTCATTTTTTTAGAGGGGTGATGGAACAATACAAATACTACAACACTCTCACAACATTAGCTGTACAAGACAGAGAGGTTTCAGTTACCTTTAATGTGATGGACAATTGAAACTATGTGTTGAGCAAACAGCTCAGATGGGCTTCTAGGTGACTGTTGAGCTTGAAGATGCTGAAGGACAGATTGAAACTCCCAATCCTTTTTATCAAGATGCACAAAATCCAGAAGATTCCTCCTTTCAGAGGTCAAAACAGATGTTCTGTCAAATAGAAAAATGACAAAAGACAAAATGAAATATATTTAATATGTGATGGTCAGTCATATGCACAACAATGCAATGTTTTGTGAAGACACAAGTAGAAGCAAAAGGTCATTTCTGAGATCTTGGAGGGAAATGACAATCGTTTACCTTGCAAGGTCATCACTGAGAGAATCCATCCTTACATTGAATTCACTTCCTCTTTTCGCAGAAGTTCTTGGTGGGGATTCCTCGTTCATAACCACAAACATCTCTTGCTCATGGCTCTCAGAACTCCTCCTAGGAAGCAGTGTGGGTTTCTCTTTTCGTTTCACATTCGAGAGCTTTTCAGGGGAGGGATCCTTAAGCATGCCGCTCTTAGAGAGAGCAGCTAGGATATTTGCTGCTCTTTCCTGTTTATGGCAGAGCAGGAGAGCTTCCAGCTCATCATCCCATGCCATGTCCTGCATCCTCCTGATACGCTTCTCGAACATTTCACGAGCAGATAGCGTGACTTTGCTTTTGCTTTTGGAGGGATTGCTTTCCACATCCCTCACCCTATCAGAGATCTCCCTTTCATCATCATCGTCCTCACCATCCTCGCACAGAAATGTTGGGCCGTTTCGTGGACCCTTTTTAGGGGTGCTTATGGATAACTTTTTACCATCACCACTCTTTGAAGATTTGCATTTCTCCTTCTCTCCTGCGTTGTCATGATCTACAGTGCGAGACAACTCAATGCCCTTTTCAAAGGTTCCTCCATTTTCTTTATCACATACTAATTCTCCGTTACTTTTCCCTTTGTGTGTGTTGTTCTCCCATGCGGAGGCCTGTTTTGTAACATTTTGCTCCTCCAGGAATCTGGCCAATGAGAAAAAGAGAATTGCACTTCATTATTACTTACAATAATGTACTCAGATGCATCTGTTGTCGTTTTGACATGACCAATGACTGCTGCTTCATGTCAAACTGACAGAACTATGCATAAACTATAATGGATTTGGATCATTTTACCGTACACAAATGAATGGCTTCCAGTCTGAAACAGGCAAACAAGTGTGTGTGTGTGCACTGCAGCTGGGAATATTTCACTTCTTCCATTTGCAAAGTGCAAATATAAACCTTTTAGACATTTTTAGCACATCTAAATTACAGACTGCGAGCTGACATTTGTAAACAAGGCATATCTAGCTCTTCGTGTGTTGGCTCTTTCTTCCAAAAGCTCTTTTGATGCATTTGAAGGGCAGATTGCAAACCAAATGAGCAATCTTACTTTTTGTCTGGCACACACACAGGATTTATTGTGTTACTTCCATTCTTATTACTGACTAAAATAAAGGTAAAAAAGAAAAAGAAAATAGAAAGCAATATTCAAATGCATATCGTCCGTCAAATTTATGAACATCTGTCATCAACATAGCTTGAAAGGCTTGAGAACAATACCCAGCCCTAGGACAAACAAGTTAAATAATATAGACTACTGGTCAAAAGTTTGGAATAATTAAGATTTATTTATGATTTTGAAAAGTCAAGCCTGCATTTATTTATAAAAAAATGTAATACAAGACAGAAATATTGTGAAATATTATAAGAATTTAAAATAACTATTTTCTTATTATATTTTAAAATGTTATTTATTTATGTGATGGCAAAGCTGAATTTCCAGCAGCCATTATTTCAGTCTTCAGTGTCACATGATCCATCAGAACTCATTCTAATATGATTATTTGGTGCTCAATTTTATAGTTTATTCATAATGTTTCTTATTATTATCATAAAGTTATTGCTGCTTAATATTTTTGTGGAAACTTTTTTGAGGATTCTTTGATGCACAGAAAGTTCAAAGAAATGTATTAGCATTTATTTGAAATATAAATCTTTCAGACATTATGAATGTCTTTAATGTCACTTTTGATTAATTTAATGTGTCCTTGCTGAATAAAAATATGAATATTTTTATCTTATTTACCCATAATTGTTGAATGATAGTGTATTATGGTTTCCACAAAAATATTAAGCAGCAATAATGTTTTCTTGAGCACCAAATCAGCATTTAATTGTGAATTTGATGACCCTTCACTTCAGCATAACAAAAGTAAATTACATTTTAAAACATATTCAAATAGAAAATAGTTATTTTAAATTGTAATAATATTTCACAATATTCCAGTTTTTATTTTATTTCTGATCAAATAAATGGATCCTTCCAAACTTTTGACCAGTAGTGTAAAAATGGATAAATTAACAACATTTTTTTTTTCTTTGAAAGATAAATGACTTACTTCAAAAATGCAGCGGAGATAGCAATTCTATCGTCTGTCTGTTGGTCAATATTTGTAAAGAGCCCAAAACCATTGAAAATTGGGCTAAGTCTTTTCTTTATGGGGCTGTTGTTTGAAGGTGCAGTTGCAACTTTCTGCCAGGCGGTGGCACCTTTATTCTGAGTATTTGAACTCTTATGAGCAGGACTTGTCTCGTTGGTTGCAGAGTCAATCGGTTCTTCATTAGTGACAGAGGAGCAAACCTGTGGATTTGTCCTTTTAGGACTAGTGTCATGGTTCGTCAAAACCTGAGAGTTCTCCAAAGTCCTGTCTCCATCAGCATTCCCTTCAGCCGAAGAAGAGCCTCCCACCTGCTCTGCCAGAGCCACATCTCCACCTCCTCGAGTTTCTTCAGGCACTGAGATGTCCTCTCTTACATCTTTGCATGTGCGTTTGGCAGACCCAGAGTTGGAGGAGGACGAATGGTGTGACTGTGGCGATCTCCCTGAGGATGACCTGTCAGAGCGGCGGGAATGGCTGCGGGACTGCGGGCTGCTCAACTGCTTCTTGGGAGAGCGTGAACGGCCCCTCTTAGGGCTGTTGGGGTGGTACTGCTTCTGCTGCTGCTGCTGCTGAGGGTACTGCCGGAAGTTTTGCCAGTTTTTCTGACGGTAGTTGTTATATCCACCCCTTCCACCACGCTGAAAGCGACCACGGAAAAAGCCCTGACCTCTGCCTCGGAAATAATATGGCCTCCGGAAGCCTCTGTGGTTGCCGCGAAACTCCCGTTGGTTCTGGTACTCCCGTGTGTGGTTCCGTTCACGGTTGTGGGGCGGGGAATGGGATCTTGATCGAGAACGAGACCTAGAGCTTGAAGACAACAAGAGGAACGATTGAGCCAACAAAACTCCTTGGAATATAGAAAATGGCACAAAGATTTTAAATACATTTTTACATAATATTTTTACCATACAACTAGAGGTCATAGTGATCATAGGCTTTAAAACACCAAAGAAGGAAAAAAAACACTACCAAATTAGCCCATAGGATTTCTTCTGGAGCCTTACACTTCTGCCTGAACAACAGGAACAACAAACCAAAGATTTACCTTCACCGCTGCGGATCTCAAATCAAATGTCACTCAAATGTACTTTGGTTATGATGTCAAGAGATTTGGTTATGAGACACTTGAGAATTAACAAAGTTTGAGTTATTAAGACATAATTCAGACTAACACATAATGACTTCCTCTGACAAAAGCTAATGGTAAAATGATGATCAATAGAGCCTTAAAATTAAAACTGTATCAAGATCAGTAATTTGCATACCAGTATCTAAAAATAATTATTTAAGGTAGCAAACACTGCTGATACAGTAATACACTTAAAAGCTCTTGGTGCAAGGTCAACTGTAGCCATACGGTGGCCCTGTTGCTCTATTTATGAACAGATCTAGGTAGTTCTGCTCTCTTTGTAAGCCAGTCCCTTTTAGCATGTCTTAACATATCACAAACACTGATAATCAACTAAACAATTTGCACATGCAAGTACTTCATACTATGCATTGCACTCTGTTCTATAGAATTTTGAATGTAATCTCAATGGAAAACACTGAAACATGCTATGCAACTGTATAAGACAATACAATCGTAGAAGTCAGGCAATTTTGTGAAGCATTGCATTAAAATCTGCCATTCTAATACAGTGGAATTTTTCAGCATTTGGAAAATGAAACAAAGCATTGCAAATGATTATCCAAGTAAAGAACCCTGCGACCAATTTACCATCCAGCAAAAACTCAAAATATAATGACAGTAAGGACACCAATCGACTTGTATCTACAGTTTCGGCTGGTTTTCTACTCACCTGTTGCGTTTTTTCATTGGAATACAGAGTAAGAAGGTAGTGCACGGAGCAACATGATACTCTCACAGTGAGCAAGAGGGACTTTGCATCTCCTCTAGTGAGCGCGGATGGAAAGACTCAGTCACATGGGTCATATGGGAAAGATTTCTACTCTCTATGAAGCAAAGAGGAGGTTCTCATCCTGCCAGTTACAACACATTAGCTTTGTACAGACAGTCAACTCTTACTGAAGGTAACAATTACATTTGAAAAGCACTTAACTGAAGTTAAAATGAAAATGATGTACTTATTTAGTCACTCTCATTCTGTTTCAAACCCATATAATTTTCTTTCTCCTGGGAAACACAAAATCAGACATTTGAATTTTACTGGTTGCACTTTTCCCTGTTGTTACAATGAAGAGACTTAATCTTCAAAAATGGCACAAATGCAGCATAAAAGTAGACTATATGAATCATCGTAAGCACTGAATGGCAAAACTTCTGAAGTCCTACATCTAAGTAATTATTATTATCTCCTATAGCTCTCCTTGAAGTTCATGACAGAAAGGAGATATCTGATTTGTGACTTGATCAAAATTTGTCCGAATGATTAATTCATGAATCGGACTGATTAATTTCTCAAGTCATCTCACTGATCTGGTCACAACAACCAGCTCACAAGATTCTCACACATTTTTTGTTTATTTTTTTGTCACACAAAGCTATTGTATTATTTTAAATATAGTGGAAAAGTCATATTGATGTTACAGTAATTTTAAACCTTAAAACCTTTAGTCCTTTAGAACTGTGTGAGTAATTGACCTTTTTTTTTTTCTTCCATTTTTATTTACTGATAGAATTTTACATCCTGACACTCATGGCCAGATACCCATGAGTTTTATTTGGACAGTTTGATGCATACAGAACCACGCTGCAAGATATATGTTTGTCAAGCTTTTTCCAGCTGCTGCATCACTGCTCTGAAACTGGTCAGCAATGAAAAGCCAGGCTTTAAAAATTTTCCCTTGCAAATAATGGACATCAGATTTTGCCTATTTGCATGAAAAATCAACAATGCACTTCTTTCCGACTCGGCTCAAAGCACACTGTCAACCACACAGGAAAAAGGATCCATGCTTGCGGGGAAAATTTGCATCCTCAAAAATATTACAACAAAAAACCAGAGTACCACAAGTATGCATCCATTTTTGTCTAAAACAGTGCAGCAGTTTGGCAGGGACAGCTTACATTTGGCTACCTAAGAGCCTCTACTGTGCTGTAAGCACAAAACCAGCAGTCCTAACAAAATGTGCCGGGAAGTACAATTTTAGTATGAGAAATAAGAATCTGTGGTGAGCCTTTCCAAAGCCGCAGCCCTTCCCAAATATCAGACTTTACGCAATGCTGACGAATACATGAAGAGTAAAATCACAGTGACTGAGCAGCACCTTTTCAACAAGAGAGGAAGCCAAACGCTTAAGGGTACTTTTATTTATGTACGGAGGTGTAGCTTACATAATTTTGGCCTGGCATCTGTGGCTAGATGGCTGACACTGGCACTGAAATATTGATTTTAATTTAAAATGAGTCATGGATGGGAAACTCTGCATGAGTCACATGGTCGTGTGTGTTTACAATGAAGTTCCATTGTGTGTTTACGTACAAAGTGAGAATTTAACAGTTTTCCAACCAGCTCAAACCTTAAGCACATCTGTCAAGACAAAGTAAGCCTTATTGTGTTTAAATTTGTGCAGTGTAGTATGGTCAGAATGAGTAGTTAAAGTTCGTTGTTCATCGAGCACAAGATTAAAAGCAGACCCAGATGGAATATGAACACACATTTGCATTCATTTATGTAGAATTGTGTACTGATTCCATCTGGACCTGATTGTAAGACAGAAAAAGAAGCTAAATAAATCAGCATGAATGACTCAATAGTCAGTAAAATGGAAATGATTACAGCAAAGTAATAATTTCATTAGTTTTTCCTCTTAGAAATATTACAAAATCCCCCCACTTTCCTATTCATTCTGTTATGTATTTAAATACACAACACGTCACTGAAAGTGATGATTGAAACTTGAAAGTACAAAATCGGATTCAAAACTGAAATCAAAAATCGAAACCAACTGCCCTTCATCCCACATCTGCACATGCCAGCTTTGTACTGCACAGTAAGGTGGGAGCGTCTCATTTTTCATTTACAGTACATTTTGCATGTCATAATGATGAACAAAGCCAGTAGATGCTTTTAAATGATCATAATGGGCACTTACTCATATCTGCGCTTTCGTGATCTAGATCTGGAGCTGGAGCGGGAGCGGGAATAAGAATGGGATCTTGATCTGGAGGCCGATCGAGAGCGAGACCTGGACTCTGATTTCTGGGTCTTCGACATTGTTGTTTGTGGTCTCTCACATATGTGCCTGTGACAAAACAAAAAGCATTCAGACAAACAAATTACTAAAAAGATTTTACTAATCATTAAGTACGGGTTTTTATATTTTTTAAATCAATTATTGTTTCTGCAAAATAGCTAGGGAAAAAAATGTGTTTATATAGTGTTAGAAGGCTAAACTTGAAAAATTGCAAGTAAATCACCACTCATCCATCTACACAGAGAGGTTTCTCTCCAGGACATTAAGAAGGCTTGGCTCGGCAGCATTAAAGTTTCCAACTGTAAATCACAGTTTGTCAGGTTAAAACACTAAAGGTTTGTTTAAAGGACAGCAGGAATTAATTGAGAAATAAGGAGAAAATGTGGCTGTTCTTAAAGTTTATGAGTGAAAAAAAATCAACATTAATCAGTCATTATTTTAATCAATAATTTACAGTTGGTTTATTTCGTGATAATACTGGTTAACTGTTCATTATACAGCTACCCATCAACTAAATAAATACGTGGACATTACTGATTTGAATCAATCATCTTACCTATATACTATGAAGAAAAAAAGTATTTGAACACCCTGGTATTTTGCTAGTTCTCCCACTTGGAAATCATGGAGGGGTCTGAAATTGTCATCGTAGGTGCATGTCCACTGTGAGAGACATCAACAACAACAACAACAACAAAAAAACAGAAATCACAATATATAATTTTTTAACTATTCATTTGTATGATAGAGCTGCAAATAAGTATTTGACCACCTGTCTATCACCTAGAATTATAACCCTCAAAGACCTGTTAGTCTGCCTTTAAAATGTCCACCTCCACTCCATTTATTATCCTAAATTAGATGCACCTGTTTGAGGTCGTTGCTGCATAAAGACACCTGTCCACCCCATACAATCAGTAAGAATCCCACTACTAACATGGCCAAGACCAAACAACTGTACAAATACTCTAAAGACAAAATTTTACTGCCTCCACAAGGCTGGAAAAGGCTACAGGGAAATCAATCAGCTTGGTGAAAAAAGGTCCACTGTTGGAGCAATCATTAGAAAATGGAAGAAGCTAAACATGACTGTCAATCTCCCTCGGGCTGGGGCTCCATGCAAGATCTCACCTTGTGGGGTCTCAATGATCATAAGAAAGGTGAGAAATCCACCCAGAACTACACGGGAGGAGCTGGTCAATGACCTTAAGAGAGCTGGGACCACCGTTTCCAAGGTTACTGTGGGTAATAAACTAAGACGTCATGGTTTGAAATCATGCATGGCACAGAAGCTTCCCCTGCTTAAACCAGCACATGCCCAGGCCCGTCTTAAGTTTGCCAATGATCATTTAGATGATCCTGATGAGTCATGGGAGAAAGTCATGTGGTCAGTTGAGACCAAAATAGAACTTTTTGGTCATAATTCTACTAAATGTGTTTGGAGAAAGAAGAATGATGAGTACCATCCCAAGTACTCCATCCCTACTGAGAAGCATGGGGGTGGTAGCATCATGCGTTGGGGGTGTTTTTCTGCACATGGGACAGGGCGACTGCACTGTATTAAGGAGAGGATGACCGGGGCCATGTATTGCGAGATTTTGGGGCACAACCTCCTTCCCTAAGTTAGAGCATTGAAGATGGGTCGAGGCTGGGTCTTCCAACATGACAATGACCCGAAGCACACAGCCAGGATAACCAAGGAGTGGCTCTGTAAGAAGCATATCAATGTTCTGGCGTGGCCTAACCAGTCTCCAGACCTAAACCCAATGGAGAATCTTTGGAGGAAGCTCAAACTCTGTTTTTCTCAGCGAAAGGCCAGAAACCTGACTGATCTAGAGAAGATCTGTGTGGAGGAGTGGGCCAAAATCCCTCCTGTAGCATGTGCAAACCTGGTGAAAAACTACAGGAAACGTTTGACTTCTATAATTGCAAACAAAGGCTACTGTACCAAATACTTTGATTTTCTCAGGTGTTCAAATACTTATTTGCAGCTGTATCATACAAATAAATAGTTAAAAAATCTTAGTGTGATTTCTGGAAGAAAAAAAAATTGATTTTGTCTCACACAGTGGACATGCACCTATGATGACAATTTCAGACCCCTCCATGATTTCTAAGTGGGAGAACTTGCAAAATAGCAGGGTGTTCAAATGCTTATTTTTTTCACTGTATATTATCTTTGCGTTTTCACCCAGAAAAAATAAGTCATTACAATGTGCAAAAGAATCTACTCTAGAGGAAAGTAAAGTATAAATAAGTATACGTCAAGTTCATTTTATGACGTATACTTAAGTAAAGTTCAAGTATATTTTTAAAGTAAACTTTATGTAGTAAGTATACTAATATCAATATAGCAGTAAACTTGAATACTTTCAATGCGTCTTGGGTCTAAAATGGCCCACATTTTAGTATATATATAGAATATGTTTAAATGTGCTATAAGTGTAACAGTAGTAAACTTTAAGAGCATAACTCACAACTATGTTTCTCATTTTTCCTGCATCTGTACAACAAGTGAACCATAGTTTACCATTTGTAGTTTACCATTTTAATACTCATAGTAATTTTTTTAGTTTATGAAAGTACAAGTATACTTTCTTAGTAAACTACTAGGAGTTTAGAAGTTTTATACTGCAGTTAGGCTATTATGGAAAATCATTGCATTGTTTTACATTTACGTCGTGCACATGCTGTATGTGCACTACCAGTAGACTAGCCTACACAAAAAACACAAAAATTCAGATACTCAGAAATAGGAACATAATCTGTTTTCCTTATAAATCAATATTTTCAAACAATGTACATAAGGCTGTAGGTTATATAAAACTAGTATTTAATAGGCTGCTCAGTCAAAAGATTAAAAACTACAAGCCAATAGAATATCTAATTATACTTTTAAGTATATCTTCTTGATCAAAATATGGAGTTCATGGATAGTCCATATACATATTCTGTTAGTATAAGTCAAGTTGGCCTATAAAGTATATATTTGTGCATTTTTAAGTATATTTCTTTCTTATTTTTTGTTTAAAATAAGCATGCTAATAGCACATTTGAATAAATTTCCTGTTCGTAAGGTATAGATATAATATACAGCAATATGGTTTTATGCCGACTTAAAATACAGTCTTGTATCTTTGTCTTTTTTGCTTTTCAAATAATTGTTTTGCTTCAAATCAATGTTTGTAATATTGTGATTCATCTCATAGCTGGTTTGATTTATGGTTTATAACTTCTAAACAAAGGCTTTTTAAAAATCCATATGGGAAAAATGGGAATAGGAAAAACACTTCCGAAACCAAGGCCTCTGTAAAAAGTGGACAGGCACTGTTGCACTCTTTAAGGAAGTATCAGAATGCGGAATGTTGCAATTGACCAATACGAATCAAGTATGTAAGAGTGCTAAAACTGTTTCCATAATCTTAAAAGCTGCAGTGTGTAATTTCTGTATCAAAAGGAATGGGGAAAGCAATGACTAAGGTAATCAATCTAATGAGATAGGAGAAAATATTTCAACAATAAAAAATATATACTTAAGTTTTAATTAAACTGATATTCTTAAGTTCAAACCCAAGAAATTTAAATACACACCGTATGTGTTGAGTGTACTGACGTGGACAAATGTGAGGAAACGCGACAGATGTAAAGTGATGCCACATTAGCATGAAGGCGAGAGTGATTTACTGGCTCTTTAATGTTATCCCCAATGTATTTAAAGAGGTGTTGAAAGGTGATTCTGTCTATTGTCCGTCGTCTTTACCCTCCATAAATGCCCCCAACTGGTTAGCTGGACTCACACTTGGGTTTTTACCATAGGGAACACTGGTGATCAAAGAGAGACAACACTGTGGCTCAAAATAGACTTGCACCAGAGATAAAGAGAGCTTTTGAGTTGACTGAGATGGCTGCAAATATCCATATTATAAGCTGGACCTTGACTGCTTTTCATCTCATGACCCTAATCATGGATGCACAAATGCACATTACAACAGATCTGAGTTGGAACAACAACAACAATAAAAAAAAAAGGGTACCGTAAGAATGTTATAAGGTATCACTATTAATTAACATAACTAAAAATAGATTCAATTTATTTGCCAATTTTGCCCTCATAACTAAGTATCACACCACAAACTATTGACACATTGCAAACAAATACTTGTCACGTAACTGATCCATAATGACTGTTGATAAAAGGATTTCAAACATGTGCTTAAAAATGTTCTGAACACCAAGAACAATAACTACTACACAGATCAGGCATAACATTATGAGTGAAAATCTCAAAACAGCCCTGACCTGTTGAGGCATGGTCTCCACTAGACCTGGAGGTGTGCTGTGGTATCTGGCACCAAGATGTTAGAACCAGACCCTTTAAGTCCTGTAAGTTGCGAGGTGGGGCCTCCATGGATTGGACTAGTTTGTTCAGCACATCCCACAGATGCTTGATTGGATTGAGATCTGGTGAATTTAGAGGCCAATTCAAATCCTCAAACTCATTGTTGTGCTCCTCAAACCATTCCCGAACCCTTATTGCCTTGTGGCAGCCAGGGTGCATCCATGGTCCAGTTCTGATAGACAAGTCACTGTTGAGCACCCTGACTGGTCTGTGGCTATGCACCCTTATGCAACAAACTGTGATGCACTGTGTATTCTGACACCTTTCTGACACCAGCATTAACTTCTTGAGCAGTTTGAGCTACAGTAGCTTGTCTGTTTGATATGACCACACAAGTCAGCCTTCGCTCCCCATCTGCATCAATGATCCTTGGCCGCCCATGACCCTGTCACCGGTTCACCACTGTTCCTTTATTGAACCACTTCTGTTAGATACGGACCACTGCACACCAGGAACACCCCATAAGAGCTGCAGTTTTGGAGATGCTCTGACCCAAGTCGTCTAGCCATCACAATTTGCCCCTTATCAAAATTGTTCAAATCCATATGATTGCCCATTTTTCCTGCTTCTAAGATAACACATCAACTTTAAGGACAAAATGTTCACTTGCTGCCTAATACATCCCACCCATTAACAGGTGTCATGATGAAGAGATAAGCAGAGCTATTCACTTTACCTGTCAGTGGTCAATAGTACTGTTATGCCTGATTGGTGTATATTAGCATCCATAGCAAAGGACAATAACATTCTGTTTACTCCAAGTGAAGGATGAACTTGCATCATCTGCCACTTTAAATGCTCAAGCTCTTTACAGCCAGCTGGAATCTGATTGGCTTTCAATGGTTTTATTGTTCATCAGCTGGAGAAAAAAAATAACTATGAAAGTGATTCCAACAATGTTGTTTTCCTTGTGTCGTTATTGTTGAAGTTGCGGCATGGATTGTGCAATTCTCTTAGAGTTAGGGTGATTTTTAAAACGTTATGGTTATATTTATCGTTCTTGTTGTGAAAGGCCCTTTTTGTATTGCATGACATCCTAGACTTTCTCTAAAAACAAATAAAAAGATTTACTGGTATTTTTCCAGTTAACCTAATTCAGCCCGGCACTCTCGAAAAGTTATCTGAGCTTTTCCTTTTTGAGGCTCATCACAAGTAGCTTTGCACACAGGAAATTACAGACTGAATGCTTAAGCTACAATTCAGTGTGGTATCTTTGTGTATAGCATGCTAGTCTGAGTAAATATATGCTGCTCTAAACACAGAAATTAACCTAAAGCCTCTTTTTTATTCCTTTTGACTGCTTGTTGGTTTTGGCCAGCAGTCCATAATTTCCTGCAGCCTCCAGACATCCAGATATTTGGCTTACTGTGCAAAGTTTCTAAACGACTATATTTCTACTGTATTTTGAAGAACTATGGGAACATACTCCGAAGTTTAACCATTAAATGAATGTCAAAATTAGTCTAGTCAAAAGGTTGGAATAAATATATTTGTATATATTTTTGAAAGTCTCTTATATTCACAAAAGGCTGCATTTATTTGATAAAAAATACAGTAAAACAGTAATGTTATGAAATATTATTACAATTTAAAAGAAAAGTTTTCTATTTCAATAGATTATAAAATGTAATTTATTAATGTGATGGTAAAGCTGAATTTTCAGCATGATTACTCAGGTCTTCAGTGTCACATGATCCTTCAGAAATCCTTATAATATGGTGCTACATATTTTTTTAATCAGTAATAATGTTTCTTTTTATTATCAATCAGTTTTTTCTGCCTAATGTTTTTGTAGAAAATGTAATATTTTTTTCAGGATTTTTTGATAAGTTTAAAAGAACAACATTTATTTGAAATACTTATATTTAATAATATTCATTATAAATTATATTATTATCATAATACTGTCATTTTTGATCAATTTAAATTAACGTATAATATTTTTTTTTTATCTTACTCCATACTTTTGATAATAAAAAGAAATGTTTCTTGATGTGATACTGAAGACTAAAGTAATGGCTATGATATATAATAATACATTACATTTTAAAATATAAAGGTTCTTTAAAAGTGTAATAATATTTCACAATATCACTGCTTTTACTGTATTTGCGGTCAAATAAATGTAGCCTTGATGAGCATAAGAGACTTCTTTTAAAAACATGAACCAAAACTTTTGAACGGTAGTGTAGCGTGTCAATTAATACATTTGTGCTCAACAACCCAACAGCTTCTCATTCTCAGCACCTGTCTTTAGAGATTAGCAAAGTTAGTTTCAGATGCTTAAAATAGAGATCACAAGAAAATAACATGTCAACTGACACTTTTATCTGTAAACATTGTACTACCCTTCTGCAAATGGGGTCTATATAATTGACTCATAAGGCTGGAGGAGCCTGACCATGACACATTTATGTTAATGTAGGCATCTTCGCAGGGGTTAAGAAAATGTGTGGGATTCATTTTAAAGCATATAGCAGCTGTCTTGTAATCCTCACTTAGCTGATCCTCAGTTTTCCTGAGTGGATCAATACATCTATTTGGATATCTGGGAGTCGAGTGTGGTCCGACCTAATCAAGAGGATTTGATAGCTAAAAATGTTTGTGTCAAACATCTCTGGTGGTCATACCCTTGTGCTGTCATTACAATATGCACACACATCCGTGACAGCTGCATCTGGACCTTCTCACCTGTTCGATTAAGGTTGAAAAGTTTATTTAAACAACGTTGCAACCCGACACGACCGCAACACTCAATCAGCCACTCTATCAGTGAGACCACAGATGCGACAACAGCAGCACCAAAATCCCATTTGTTATCTCCATTAGCCAATGAGGCGAAAGAGACACTTATCAACAGCCACAGCAACTGCTACATTCTTCCAGAGACTCCACATATGTGGAAAACCTCTTTTGAAGTTTACAGATCCATGACTTTTGGAACTTGCAGCTTCTGAGGTAAACTTTTGATGGATTGTGGATTTTTGAATCAATCTCTTCAGCAACTCTATTAATAAATTAATTACGAGTCTGTTGCATGAGACCATATGAACATGAGAGGCTCTATAGTTTTTGCTTGGGATAGTGGTTCCAAAAATGAAAATCCTGTCATCATTTACTCACAGTCATTATGTCTACATGATTTTCTTTCTTCAAAATGTTCACACTGGTTTCCATTCAAAGAAAGCCACCCAGAAGCCATCAAGCTCAAAAAATGTCAAAAAGCACAATATAAGGATCATAACAGTAGTGAATACAACGTGAGTACCCTAAAATCAAATGATAACTTTGTCGGGAATGACCTTTGTTGTGAAAAGTCATGTACATTTACTGAACAGAAAAGAGCAGCGTGAACATTCTGCTTCATTTATTCAAAGAAGATATGAAGGTATGTGATGTGTATATGTATATACACAACTTTCTTTTAGTTTTTATTAATGCTGAGTCTTTAATACTCTCTCATTTTGTGATGACTTGTGTCTCATCTTGCTGTCATCGCTCCATCTGTTGATTTCAGAAGGGAACTCATCAGTTGAAGGTCTTCTCTATTTTAGTCTTGTGAGAATGACGTGAAATATCTAGAACTAGGTCTAATGATAACACAGAGTTCCTCTAGTATGTTTGACAAACCTGACTTTCCAAATTAAACAGGCTAAAGTGAGCGATTGAAAAGGCAAAAGGTTGGCCTGTTATTGTTCAAAGAGAAAGCTTCATGCAGCCAATTTTAACTGAATAATGTTACACAATGTACAAACCCAAACACAAGTTATGGCTGAATAGATTTTAGATTAGTCAAAGAAATGTGTAACACATGGTATGGCACTAATGTAAAATCTGACAGACAAGAGGATTTTTCACACAATCAATCACTTACTCATTCATCATTCATTTAAAACAAAACAATTTCCTCTTGAAAACTGCTCCAAATTATTAATCTTAAACTTTCAAACACTCAAAACAATAAGGATGTATGGTACAAAAAGAACTGTTAAATAATTAAAGTCATACACAAGGAAAAAAAGTAGGCTTATGGATAACAACCATTAACACCAGAAATGAAATACTGACATAGCTGATTTTAAACTGATGGTTTCAATTTGTAGTCTGTAAATATTTAGTGTGGGGACAGTTTGTTTGTTTTTATTACAGGTATTTCTTTAAATTCTTATACCATGCATGGTTTGTCTGTTTATTAGCCTAATACACAATCAAAGCTTTATATTATACATTTTAATAGGATACAAAACTATTATACAAAAAAAAAAAAACATTATAATCTTTTAGTACATGTTACTAGTAATTTTTACAACAATAGAACTGCTTGGCATCACTAACGAATTAAACAATATGACAGACACCGTCTCAAAGGTCCGCTTACACGTTAAAGCAAATACCAGGGTACATTTTGTCGCTCAAGTTTCTATTCTATTGTATTCTATCATAGCCTATTATATTCAAGTTTCTTACAAAAAAACACTTACCTGGAATTCGATTTAGTCCAGGATGGGACGTTTCCGCTACTGTCAAATGTTACAGGTCAGTGAAATGGATTCCTTCCGTTTCAGAGAAAAAAATCGTTATGCGTAAAGTAAGTAACTTGTTTTAATTATCCCGACAACAAAGACGACAATATCCAGTTCGCGTCAGGTGAAGTATCCGCGTTCAAAACGTTGTTACTGGTAAGTTACTAACAAACGTTATGATTATATTTTAATTCCAAATGACAAACGTGTCATTTTAAGTCGTGACCAAACTGCATCTTCAAACGTGAATGCGGTGAACTATTCAAGTCAAATGATGTAAAGCAGCTTTATGTGCTCAGTCACAGTCTGGGGGTGTGTGTGTGTGCGAAGCAGCGTGTATACTACAGGCTGCGCGGGTCAAATTTCTCTCCTGCATTCTCCTGTCAATCAAATTAGAGCTGACATCTAGCCACGCCCCTAAATGAGTTAAAGGAACAGGCGCACCTTTAAAGATTATGTAAACACTAAGATCTTTTTGTTATTTTTGGCATTGTTTAACACACACACAGAGACAGCTTAACAGCTTTTATGTTGAAACAAATTATGAAAATATCTTCGTTATATCTGAGGAGACAAGGGAGGCAGTGCCTCCTCAAAAAAAAAAAAAAAAAATCCATATTATAACTATAAAACAACACTAAAATTTCAGTGATTAGCATTAAGCTTTGCAAATATTAATTTTAGGCTTTTTTGACCAGAGGCTAGAGAATACTAGTTTTGCAAGTAAGTAAACAACTGAGCCAATTAGATATCACCACTTTATGTCACATCAAAATCAAATTTTAAATGGCCTGAAATCATGATGAATGTGTTTTTTTTAAAGTGAGCAATCAGCTTGGTGAAATTAAAGTTTACATCCGTTCTTCAGATAAGACGTTAAACAGAGGTCCTGACTCTCTGTGGTCATTAAAAATCCCATGGCACTCGTAGAGAGTAAGGGTGTAACCCCGGTGTCCAGGCCAAATTTCCTCCATAGGCCCTTACCGATCATGGCCTCCTAATAAGTCCCATCTACTGAATTGGCTCTATCCCTCTCTCTCCGCTCCACCTATTACTGGTGTGCGGTGAGCCGAGCGCACTGGAGCGATTATACTCTGGTTGCCGTCACATCACCCAAGTGGATGCTGAACACTGGTGGTGGTTGAGGAGAGACCCCTGTCATGAGTGCAAAGAGCTTTGGGTATACAGTAGAACATATGAGAGCTTTATATAAAATGCTTCATTCATTCATTCATTCATTCATTCATTCATTCATTCATTCATTCATTCATTCATTCATTCATTCATTCATCTTCATGACTGTGTCCAGTGTTTACATAGCTTGATGACTGATGAAAATATGTTGACAGCTGAACATCAGGTCACAAATAAAATGTATTGTTTAAATTGTTATTGCTTTTAGTTATTATTTTGGAATAAACGTACAAATGCTTAAAGGGGGGGTGAAACACTCAGTTTCAGTCAATCTCATGTCAATCTTGAGTACCTATAGAGTAGTATTGCATCCTTCATATCTCCGAAAAGTCTTTAGTTTTATCATATTTATAAAAGAAATATGGGCTGTACCGAGTCTTTCCGGAAAAAACAGAGCGCCTGGAGGCGTATCGTGTGGGCGGAGCTAAAGAATGACAAGCGCGCAAAGCGGTGACGTCCTCAAGCGTGGAGAAACCCATCTATCTCAGCTAATACAGATAATGATCCACAATCAAATCTGAGGCTGAAATAAATTGAACAGGAGAAACGGCAACATCAGGATGTCCGTCTCTGTGGTATGTACTGTATTTAGGGGCCTTTGTGTGCAGTTTATGAGGACATGATTCGGTTTATGGACTATTGTATGTGACTAGACCTTAGAGGTAGCAAGCAAAACGGTTTTGCACGTCAGAGTCAGAATAGTGTAACGTTATACAGAACAACAATGGAGTAACCGTTAGCGCATTTGAATGACGAAGCACGCGATCGTATCGTTTACTGATGTTTACTCACGCGACGATAGCCAATAGCAGAGACATTTGAAGTTGATTTACTCACCGGCATCTTCCAAAGCAGGACCGCTCTGTCAAAAACACACTTCTTTGGTATGATTTGGTGAAGTCCTGTGACAGCAGTGACCGTGGAAATCCACTTTGCGACGCGACTGAAGCGATGCCTTGAAGCTTCCCGTCATTTCTGCGTTCAAATCGGTTCAAATGCAGCGCTGCCTTCCCGGAATGCTGTGCTGAAGCCGCTCGACGTCACCCATAGGAATAAAGTGGAGCGCGGCGCGACATAAGTGTTCACGGACGACTGGATCTGCACCTGAGAGACTGTTTACAGCGTGCATTTCCTCTCTCTCCCTCTAGTCACGCACGCGCACCCTTCCGGGAGAAGAGCCCGTACAGCCCATACAAGGACCTTCCGCTCTATTTAACGTCAAGTAGACCCATACTCGAAAAAAACTCGCCGAAACTTGTGAGAAACCGGAAGGAGTATTTTTAACACAGAAATACTCCATCAAACGTCCAACATTAGTTTTTGAAACTTTGTCTATGTTTAGGATGGGAATCCAAGTCTTTAAAGGTGTAAAAAGCTCAGTATGCATGAAACAGCATTTCACCCCCCCTTTAAACATTTTAACTTGATTAGATTTATACTTTTTTAATAAATATTAGTTAATTAATACATTTCTCTTTTTTGGTGTAATGGAACCAGGAAAATGTGATAACTTTACATTTACATTTACATTTATGCATTTAGCAGACACTTTTATCCAAAGCAACTTACAACTTTTAGTGTAACTGGGACATAAAATTATATTTAATTTATAAAAAACAAGACAAAAACTGTGAGGACTTTGCCTCCTCATTTCAGAACACCACTGCATGACACTGGTTAACCACAGGCATGGTGTGATGTTAAAAAAAACTGATATTTGACAGAGAATGTCATCATTGACATTGTAATGTAGAAATTTGGAAATGAAGAAATGCTGTGTAATTCAAAATGATTCGATTGCTCAATGCAGAAGCAAAATGCTTGTTTAAATTTAATTGAATTACCTAAATTAAAGATGTGGCATGTAGGTTTGACAGCTATTGGTCAAAATGGGTACTGCAGTCCAAATTCTTAGTATTGGAGATCTTTGTTTCCCCGACCCCCCACCTCCTCAGACTCGACGCTCACGCGGGTTGCCAGCTTGAGGACATACAAAAGGACAGAGCACAATTGACAATTAAAAACCTTACACACTGTACGTTTTTAAGAATGGATTTCACCAAAGAAAGAACTCAAGAAATCTAATCTGCAATAAGACAATAAAACTTCACTCATCTGAATAGGAGATCTACAGGAGAAAACAAGACTCCACCTGGCCCAATCTTATCTCTTCCCCTGACTCCTCTCACCCTCTCCCTCTCAGGGCCCAGACAATCATGCAAATCCCACGGCACTTTGTTCCCCTGGTGTGGGAGATACACCTAAAGATCTTTTGATAAACATTTGCTGTCATCCCCCAAAGCTAGGCATGACCATTTCACCATCACAAGAAAGGTTCAACCAAAAGCTGCATAAATATGTGGGTGCTAAATGCTTATATTGTTGTTTTGTTCTATTTGAATATTTAAAGGGAATGTAGCACCTGTAATCAGAACTTCCCACTGTTGCAGTGTGTCTCTATTGCCAGGTATGATGACTCTTTGAGACTATTTTACTTTTATATTTTATACTGATCCGTTGTGTAGCTACCATGGGTTCTTTTTTAATTCTTTTTTCAGACGTTTTTTGCCTTGCTAAAATAAACATTAAGGGGAAAATGACATCATTAATTACTTACCCTCATGTCATTCGACACCCGTAAGACCTTTGTTCACCTTCGGAACACAAATGAAGATATTTTTGTTGCAATCCGATGGCTCAGAAAGGCCTACATTGGCAGCAATGACATTTCCTTTCTCAAGACTCATAAAAGGCACTAAAGACGTCATCAACTTTTTCCCCGCCAGTGTATTTAAAAAAAAAAAAAAGTTGCCAGCCACCGTCAGGGTTTTTGACAATTTTCAAAAAAATGTAATAACCCATAGAATATTTTGTTTAATGAATATCTGAGCATTGTTTTATTCTAGGTTCATGCATTCCTTTTTTATCAAAACTTTGATATGGGTAACAAAAAGCGAAGAAAATCATGTTTTTTTGTGAAAGACTCAAGATCAGATTCACAACGATTATCAAACACAGATGGAGTAGATCGAGTCCGTCAACACCCCTACTGCTTCACAGTCCTGTAGCTCATCCTGGGTCCACATTTCAGTAACATTAGATAGTTTTGATTCATATGCTGTTTAATAATAATCACGTTATTTTACATATGCATATGATTACATACGATCGCTTGTTTTACTGCGTCTTCCTCACGTGTGTATTGAACAGGAGATTCAGTAATCTTTCAGGAACATACGTAATAGCGCCCTCTAGTGTCTAACAGTGGAAACACAGAAAATTCAGATTTTGGACGGGAAACGTTTTCTCACAGATAACGGAAAATTCTGTGTTTGGCGAGGAAAGAGTTAAAAAGTCCAACTCACTCCAGTGGTTTTACAATAATTTTATGAAGCGCTGAGAATAGTTTTTGTGCAGGAAAAAAAAAACTTTATTCGGCAAGTTCTTATCTTCCATTTGGGGCTCTGATGTGAACTCATGAAGCATCACATCGCATCGGGTCAGGTAGAATCTCCAATCTCTGCTCCAGTTTGTTTCCTGGCTTTCATGGCAGCTGCAGTATGCTTTGTTTTCTGCCAATGGCAACCTGAGGTGTTGAAATATCATTGGGATCACGCAGACCAAAACAAAAAAGACATTCCGACACAGAACGCATATTTCAAATTAGAATAACTGGCTGTAGCATTGGTTTTCTGAGAAACAAGTAGGTGATTTGAGCATGTTTCCTAAATATCTGCAAGTATATTATTTTTATGCTTTAGTCAAGTGAAAAACTTACACATAGCACCTTTAAATGTTTACCACATGTATACAATTTACAGTAATAATCGTGTTACAGTGCAATAGTGTTACGCACATTTTAGGTTGCTTGAAAAACAGTGCAAAAACCAAAATCCATAACAATAAAATGAAAATCTTTTGATTTATTAAAGCTATTATTTGACTATCGATAATCTTGCTTCATGTCAAAGTCAGCCATAGCTTTGGTGTTGGCCTGCCATTTCTAAACATTTGACTTAAAATGATAACATAATATGAATCCAATTACTTAAATTTATACATTCCCTTCCACCTAAATAAGAGAGAAATCATGATGAATTGATGTCATGACTGAACAGCTCAAAAAAACAATTCATGTGAATTATTTATTGTTAGTATTAACTTTACTTTTCTTCTCATTTGAATTCTTGGTGCCATTCACCTTGACATTAGACCTATAAATTCAGAAAATATGTGAAGCCCAGGGGTTTTGCCAAATTCTCAAACTCCTACATTTACTTTTGCAAAGGAAATATTTAGCCATGTGTGTTTGGAGGAGTAAATCAAATCAAATCACGATGTGTGGTCCTTAATTTTCAACAGATGATGACATTCAATCAAAAGAGAAAACTAGAAAAAAGAGTGTTATTTGTTTGTTCATGATATACTGAATGGACTATACTCAAAGCAATGCACAAATTGTGAAATAGATTTTGACAGCAGCATTATAACAATGTGTTCATTATTCTGTGGTTTGGAAGAGATGGCCAAATCTATTTTATGTTTCACCATGAACCCAAAAATGAAACATGAATATTATTAGGATCAATTGTGTTCTGTCTTATGTCGAACATTTTTAAAGAATATACAGTATGAATTGAGTAAAGACTTAAACTTGAAAAACAGCCTTAGTAAAAGCAGCAATTTTTTTCAAATGGAAAGTGAAAGTCTGCCAAACCCATGCATACAGCTGACACATATATCAACAACCAGACCAAAGCTAAAAAAGTGTGTGCAGTAGCTTTCAAATAGAGTGTGGTATGTTAATCAGTGTTTGGCATCACTGAATGCATAATGAAAGATGTATAATTATTTAAATAAAATGAATTTACCAGTGTCTGATACCAATGCCTTTTAAAATGTTATATTAATTTGACTTGTGCTTACCCCAGTGTTCTCCTCATTTTCAAACCTCTTAGCCTCCCACATTTTAAGGGAATGTGCTGGGTGGGAACTGAACATATGAAGCACATTAGCTCTCTTTATTTAAGATGGGATTGAGAATACTCTCTCACTGACACCTACTTTGTATATATCAACTGATCAGAGTACATTATCACATTAGGGAAATGCTTCTTATTATGCAAACAGATAGTGTTTGACTAAGCTCATGGATGTCCATGTGGTTTTAACAGTTGTGGTGACAGCTCAAAAATATATTGAGTCTGATCTAATGCTAAAAATGTAAGTGGACGGACACAAAATAGAGACTTACTTTGAGCTGTCAATTTCACAGTTTAATTCATCTTTGAGCCTATAAGGACTAAAGTTATTTGTTTAACTAGCCTAATATATTATACAAACGCTGAACGGGTTTGCATTTGACTCAGCAGAGGTCAATTGACTTCCCTTCCTTTTTCCACTCAGAATGTAGTTCAGATGTCTGAGACATATGATAACTATTAGATCTGTGATTCAATACTGTCCTTAACAATGATCAGTAGGGATATTTTACAACACCTCAATGGACAAAGCATTTTGGGAGGAAGAGAGCTTTTGCGCCAGCTTTGTTTTCCCAGGACATTTTGATTCGTTACAGTCTTCCTTCGCCAGTGTTTTCAAGATTGTGGCTTTTATAGCATTTCTGACCATCTGTTAACTGTTACATCAGGTTGGTGTGATAGCCAACACAGAAATACACAAGGTCCCATTGTTTTTTTGTTATGCATCTTCAGTCACAAATGCATAAAATGGGCCTGTGTCTGTGGAAGTATCAGTTTCGGTGCACATCAACTGTTGATAGGCGTGTGTTGTTTTAATTAATAACTAAATGTTTGCTTGTCGACATTTACATTGAGAACTTGGTTGAGAGAAACAGTTTGAAATCAATCGTAATATCAATGCAGAATAAAGATGCATGCTAGGGACAAGCTGAAACAGTTTGTCATGCATCTGACAAGACTGATATTCTCTTTCTCAGAGGTATATTTTGTCTTTCTTTGGATCAGACTTCTTTAAAGAGATTTTTGGAAAGGGAAAACTGGTATGATCAAAGCTACTATTATGCAACACTACAAGAAGTGAACTGGGCTTAACATATGGGGGAAAGGCATGTCACACAGTATAGAGATGTAGAGAGATATATTACCACATTAAAATGGTGGGTGTCAAGCAGTTATGTAACACAGAATATTATGGCAATCAATATAATGCCAACAGGGAGTTTTGGAACGGGAATATAGGCCTCTTCCGTTCCTCTGGTTTCAGTCCAACCAGATGAAACTGTGAAGAGAGATTTCTTGGAGGTGAATTTTGCTTTACCCATGGAAAATATGGGCTTGGCTTGCTTAATGAAAATCATATCATTTGAACACTGTTTTATATAGTTCACTGTTTGGTAGATCAGCTCAACTGCAGCCTCCAACTGTTTTGCATGCTGTTTTCCATGCAATTACAATAAACAGGGAGTGAAACGGTCAAGCTTAAAAAAGAAGCAAAAGCACCAGAAAAAAAGTTTCAAGTAATGGTCCATATGAATATACACTATATTGCTAAAAATATTGGGACACCCCTCTAAATCATTGAATCCAGGTGTTCCAATCGCTTCCATGACCACAGGTGTAAAAATTCAAGCACCAATTCATGCAGTTCTACAAATATCTGTGAAAGAATTGGTCACCCTCAGAAGCTCAGTGAATTCAAGTGTGGTACCATGGTAGGTTGCCACCTGTGCAATAAGTCCATTCATGAAATGTCCTAAATATTCCACAGTCAGCTGTTAGTGGTATTATAACAAAGTTGAAGAAAGTGGGAACAACAGCAACTCAGCCATGAAGTGGTAGGCCATTTAAAATGACAAAGCAACGCCAGTACATGCTGAGGTGCACAGTGCACAGAAGTCGCCAACTTTTTGCAGAGTCAATAGCTACAGACCTCCAAACTTCGTGTAACCTTCAGAATGGGTTTCCATGGTTGAGCAGCTGCATCCAAGCCTTATGTCACCAAGTGCAATGCAAAGTGTCAGATGCAATGGTGCAAAGCATGCCACCACTGGACTCCAGAGCAGTGGAGACGTGTTCTCTGGAGTGAAAAATCACGTTTCTCTGTCTGGCAATCTGATGGATGAGTCTGGGTTTTGGCAAATGCCAGGAGAACGGTACTTGCCTGACCTTATTGTGCCAAGTGTAAATTATGGTGTGGGGGTATTTTTCAGAGTTTGGGCTTGGCCCCTTGTGAAAGGAACTCTTAAAGGTGTCATGAACTGGCTTTTTTATTTTTTTCATACTGTTGTCTGAGGTCAACTAATGATGTTTGTGTGGTTTTTACATTCAAAAACATCATACCTAATAAATAATATTTTCTACACTCTCTCCTAAACGCTGGGTTTTGATGGGCATGATGCACTGGAGACTTGGAAGTAAACGTCCACGGCAAGGATTGGAAAAGATTAGCATATTTAATGAGCTTCTGCTCCCCTGTTCAGTTCAGTTCACATGAGGGAGGGATTGTTTTGAAAGTGGCAACCGGAATAAACATCTTTATAAAACAAACACATTTATTTATTTCTCATCCAGCTGCGATTGATTGGACTATTATTTTGTATTACATATAGCCCCCACAAATGGTCGATATAAGCATGAACCGCGTGCACACACACACACACGTGCGAGCGTTCCCTTCAAATGTCAGGTCAAGAGAGAGAGAACACCACAGAACAAGAAAGGAATATTATGAGATTTATCGGCCTGCCGACGGGCTGACTTTTGGAAAACACATAGAGCCAGGACGTTGGGTTTGCAAGCCCTGGCCCATACATTTCTGAGTCCAGCATCCTAATATATGTTCTGTTAGACACATACGCATAAGCAAAACAATCTATAACAATGCAATACTATGACATATAAAAAACACGTTTTACTCACATAAGTGTGTTGCACCATTCCTGTCGGATCCAATATAGAAGAAACAACATTGTGTTTTAATCTCAAATGTCTGAAAATCCAGCATTGACCTGAGATTTGTTTACAAACGATTCCACAGTGAAATTAAGTGAACACATGTACATGTCTTTCCCACATGATCTGGAACTTCATTAAAAATAAAGTTTAACCACACATTCCTAATATTAGGATCCGAAGGAACCTTATGCAGCGACTGTGTTCTTCCACAGGAATAGCGCAATATCTTGCCATCTTCTTCGCAGTTCCATGAGTCGGTGGGTGGGGCTACTGAATTAGATTTGCTGTAGAGGCATGTTTCGTCACGCTACGACGTAAAGATGAAGCACACCAGTGGTGTAGTCTACGTGATACGCAGGTATACGCCGTATACCCACTGGACAAGGATTTCCGTATACCCACTTAAAAAAGCGTGAGGATACGTAACAATATCGTTTTGTGACAGAACTTTCATTCATAAATTCACCACGTCTGTGTTGCGAACACAGACTGTGGTTGAAGTCAAATTGCGAATCAATAAGGTTTTTGGACCATTGGGGCTTCCGTAGCCTGTGACATTGATCTGACCTCACCTACCAAGGAAAAAAAGTTGCTTGGCGGTCTTTTTTGGCGCAAGTTTGAATTAATTAACTAACTAATGTAAAAGAAGATATGAAACGAAAGTAGACTCTTTGAGTGTTTTCGGAAGCCTGCCCCTAAAGCTACAGCAGCTTCGCGTGACACTTCAGCTGTATCAGATGATGCACGGACGTTACAGAAAATCCAGTGCGACTCGCAATTTTGACCAATCACCGCAACTTTTCTGCACTTTGATCAATTATTCACTGCATCCTGATTTTTGCAGGAGCACATCTCTGCAGTCTGAGCGCGATGCACTGAAGCTCCCTCATATCTAAGGTAAATCATTAACACAATACGGCTTACATTACATGTTTTATTGAACTAAACAGGGACGTGCACAGGATTTTTGAGGGGCAGTTGCTCTGACCTAAAAAAAAAGCCCCCCCCAATCATCGGTCCACTTACATATTATTGTTATTGCCATTATCATTATTATTTCAATGCCCCCTAGTGGTATTTATGTTCTGCTCAGGAAAAATATAATAGGTGGGGCTATTTTTTTGCAGTGGGGTCTGGGGGTTTCTCCCCCAAGAATTTTTTTTATTTCGTAGATGTGATTTCCTGCATTATGGTGCGTTTGAGGCCATTTCCCTTGCCTATACCAATAAAGAACTCAAACCAATCAATATCAATAGTCTAATAAAAAAAGACAATATTAATTTAACTGCCATCAACAGTTTATGATC
The DNA here is from genome assembly GCF_024679245.1 of Pseudorasbora parva. Taxonomy (NCBI): domain Eukaryota; kingdom Metazoa; phylum Chordata; class Actinopteri; order Cypriniformes; family Gobionidae; genus Pseudorasbora; species Pseudorasbora parva. The sequence continues at coordinate 13,398,884 of NC_090178.1, read as the reverse complement.
GTCCGTTTGTTATACCTTTCCGACAACGTTAAGTCTCACCCGACAACCGCGACAATCTCCTTCTAGTGCCGCTCATGCAGGCTCAGCCAGGGCGGTTAGAAGGATTTTGGGGGCCCCAAGCAAAATGGACATGGCTAACCTTCTACAGATAAACGGTTAATGATTAAAAAATGTTTGTAAAATTTTAAGAAACCATTTTTAAAACATCTATAAACTTTACATAGATAGACAGACCAAATATTCCTAACACTGTTAAGGTTACTAGTTGGTTTGTAAACTGTCTATAAACATTATCTGGATGGTTAGGCTATTATAAAGTTGCAACAGATGCAACTAATACCTTGTTAGCAACTAATACCTTGTTAAATATTTAATAAACAGTAACAGTAAATCATGTGGGTTGTCCTGATACTGTACTTCAAAATGCAACAGTGTAAAAATTTCACACAGAATAAAGTAACTGTTCAAGATCCATTGGTAACTTATAAAAATAATATCATATTTGTATAAACTGTTTAGTATATCCCGACACTAGCACATTAAGATAAGTTATGGAAAAAAAAAATCATGTTCCTCTGCCTCTTTCTGGTTAAATAATGTTTATAATAATAGTTAATGCTATATTAACTATTCCAGGTTATTTATGCATAGCATAAAAATAGTTAGTAGCCTATAGCATGCTATGTCACTTTCATCAAAACCTATTACAAAGCTATAGCAATTATAGGTCATTAAATACGATAAACAGTTATTCTGGAACAGATCTGCGTCTTCCTTATCCCGTTAAAAAACATATTACAATGTAACCATATTCCGTCCGTTTGAAAAAAAAGTTGCACTGTTCATTACAAGCAGCATTTGCCATCAGGCTAACATAAACATATTTTTGCTAGCCTACCTGCTGCAAAATTACACCATTTTTGTACAAATAGAGTTATTTTATATAGTGTAATTTATAACTTACCACTATCTTGTTTTTTCTATTTTTTCTTTTCTGGATTCCTAAAGCATAATTCCGCTTCATGAGGAGGTTTTGTATTTGCCGGCAGCAGAGATCGCGTGGTTGGGTGGCTGCTGTCAGCGACTGAGAGGGCCCCCTTGAGGGGGATTCCGATAACAGTGTCATTGCACTTTACTGCATTGACTATGAAAGGGGCTCTCGAGCAGTTTGTCGTTGCATTTTATTCTTAACCTGTCGTTGTCTTGAGGCCCTAGGCCAGCTCGGGGCCCCAAGCAATTGCTTGACTTTCACTTTCGGACGGGTACCTGAATATGGAAGTGAATGAGGCTTTACGAATTTTTATTTATTTATTTATTTATTTTTTTGTATCTAGACCTACGTGAAATTCTGCATCCACTGTACGATTTTTTTTATTATTTTTTTTCCACCTCGGAAGGGCAACGTGAGTCGAGAAGGGCATATGGGCAGTTGCCCGGGCAACCTGAGCAACCCCCCTGTGCACGTCCCTGGAACTAAATACATTACAATCGGCCAAAACGAATACGCAGTTTACTTTTCTGTACAAAAGCGCTCCAAGTCCGTGTTTCTCACACTGTTCGTGTGAATCGCGGCACAGTTCTGCACACACACACAAAATACCGGCAGTTTAATGGGGGACGCGGATCTCTTAAAGGGGCCGCGATATATATTCCTCCTCCAGGTATGGTGTGGTTCTGGTGCACTCCCAGCGGCAAGCGTTAACTACTGAATATGCATATGAACGCTGGTATAGGGGGAAAAGAAAACACAGTACTCACTACAAAAATCTAGACTACACCACTGAAGCACACCATTGTTTTCTGGGCCTCTTGTCTATAAAAGCTTTTCTTTGACTAACAAGGACATTTTCAGCTCTGAAACGTACAGGATATTGTTATATTACCATGACCTTTTATATATCAAAAGCTCAAGGGAAAGTTGATTTCTTAATTCATCACCTTGCTTCGGCATACCAAGACATTTTGGACTATTTCATGCTCCCAACAGTTTGGGGGTGACCCCTTCCTGTTCCAACATGACTGCGCATCAGTGCACAAAGCAAGGTCAATAAAGACATGGATGAATGAGTTTGGTGTGGAGGAACCTGACCGGCTTGCACAGAGTCCTGACCTCAACACGACAGAACACCTTTAAGAAGAGTTAGAGTGGAGACTGTGAGTCAGGGCTTCTTGTCCAACATCAGTGCCTGACCTCACAAATGTGCTCCTAGAAGAATGGTCAAAATTTTCCATAAACACTCCTAAACCTTGTGGAACGCCTTCCCAGAAGAGTTGAAGTTGATATAGCTGCAAAGGTTGGCCAACTCCATATTAAACCCTACGGATTAAGTGATTCAAGTTCATGTGCATGCAAAGGAAGACGTCCCAAAATGTTTGGCTATATTGTTTATGCTCTATTTGCACCATGTGTTATGAAACCATGGAGGTGTTTATGGCTAAAGTTGAAGGTGACCATAAGGAAACCATATAATAATAATACCGATAATAAACACTCAACGCATATTTTCTACTTGTCTTGTTGTACTTCTCCTATGTTCTGTTGTATTTACAGTGTGTCCTCAGTGACACATGCCATATTAAAGCACATGACAATCATGGTAACAATTAAGTCTTCTCTCTTGCCCAGTAACTGCTGCCTATTGTGTTCAGCCTTTGTAGCACCTGTTTGCAAAAGAAACAATACTCGGTTACAGACCTGTGCATGCAAGCTTCCAACACCCCCAAGATCGAGGAGGTCAGCTTCAAAGTGTCAGCTTTGGAATTTTAAATGGGCTATATGGATTAGCACGAGGGGATCATTAAAGGACAAGCATTTGATACGAACGGTTTTATTGTTATCAAGCTCTAAAAAGCATCACGAGAAACGCTACTCATCTCATTTTGAATTATAATTATTTTTATGAAGCATTTGGATTGGAATAATTATTTTAAGCATAATAGAACTAAGCTGATGATTATTTCAGTGACACCAATTATTATAATTACTGTATAACTCATAAGCTAGTGTAAATATTTCAGCTGCTCGCCAGTAAAAATTGAACAATATAGTAAACACTTTTATACTTTTACTATCTCTCTTTTTATTCAAAGCACATTTTCCATGCACACATATTATACTGTAGCTTTTGCTAGCATGAAAGCTGAAAGATTGCTCAATCTCATTTCAGGAGCCTAATCTTTTGTTTCTTATGGCATGAAAAATCCATGGCAAAATAGGGCTTTGGAAAGTGACACGACTATAGAATTTTTAATCTCTTACCATGTTCAAGTCACTTCCACAGGGTATGAACCATGTCAGTCCATACTGGTCTGTGTCAGCACTGATGAAAGAAATCTGAGAGCATGGCGTTTTTATCATAGTGTAAGTAGAGTAGAGTCAATGGGCCAACGTGATGATGGGAAAGATCAAACTAATACACATTAGTTATATCTGATCCTTTATAATCAGAGAAGGTAAAATTGTATTTGTATTTGATGAAAATTTGAGTGCAAGTACTGTTAGATTCCATTAGTCTCGGCTAGAAACCATATGTTTTTGAAATCAAGATTTGTGAAAGTTCACAGCTCATTGCTGAAATTCAGTGTGCATGTAAGACTGCAAAGTGTGCCAATACAAGCAAAACATAGTTTTTGGTTCACCTACACGTGTTGAAATACACTGTTGCCAACAAACCTTCATCAAACTGTATCATTAAATATAACTGCAAATACTATATTTTACTAGCCTGACAAGTCAGACCCACATCAAGATGTTTGGTCTGGAAACTCACCATTGACAGGGCTTAATCCGAGGGGCGGGATAAACGGTTGTCTTTCAAACTCTCTCTGCACGCGATAGGATAGCGCTACACCAACCAGAGCAACATGAAGGTGAAGCAGAGCTCGCTGACTGATTAAACATTTGCCGTATCTGGTCGGCTAAACTACGAACACATCTTCCCTTTTTAAGAATGACTTCAGTGCCGCTCTTTGTTCTTTTCTCAGAGAAAAGCTTAACTCCAAGTCTTCCAGAGTCGCGGTCAGAGCTGATTCGAAAGACCGCCGTTCGCCAGTTTCTGTGTTTACTAGAAGCACACAAGCGCAACTCGGCCGTCGTCATTATGGCCCCGCCGACTCTATACATGATGTGATTGGGCCGTCCAGATTTTGAGGAACACAGCTCAGAATGGTATTGAGAGTTCCTGGACGACACTTGCGGGCAAATTAAATTTGCTGCCGCTAGGATGCGTCTAGATTTCTAGGCTAATATTTTACAGCTTTATTTAAAGGGATAATTCACCCAAAAATTCTATCATTTACTCACCATCAAGTTGTTCCAAACCTGTATACATTTCTTTGTTTTGTGGAACACAAAGGAACATATTTTGAAGAATGTGGGAAACTGAAGAGTTCTGGGGCACCATTTACATCCATTTTCTCCCTATTATGGAAGTCAATAGTGCCCAAAAGCAAGCTGGGTAACAAACTTTCTTCAAAATATCACCCTTTGTGTTCAGCAGAGCAAACAATTTATACAGGTTTGAAATAACTTGAGGATGAGTAGATGCTGACAATTTAAATTTTTTGGTTGAACTATCCCTTTAATATTCAAAGCCAATAAGCAAAATAGCTAACACCCACATGCTCGGTATTGAGGCTGGAAAAAATGAAACAAAATGTTGCATACTAGACATGTAATTATTAAAAAACCAAATGTTTTGCTATTTAAAAACAGGAAAGCTACGACAGTGTCTAGGACTTTTCTATTTGTTTAATTGTTTCTGCAGAAAATCTGGAACTCAAAGCAGAATATGTCCTAAAACTCAAAGCAGAATATGTCAAATGTTGGATGTCGTGGGTGTAGTTAATATTTGAAGTACAGCTCTCCATTTGCTTGTTCATATTTGAATACCTGTAACTGAAGCACAGCATCTTTATATTGGAGTCTTGAGAACAACCAAAACAAATATTTGGACCACTGTTTGCTTTACCTTGCTCTTACCTGACTGGAAGCTTCACCTGTTTGTTCTATTAGAGAGAATGACTGCCAAGCAGCCTGCATTTCAACACTGCTTGCAGGAACTGGAAAATATTCAACATTCCTCACCCATTTATAGTCTTTCATGTCATTTATTAGTGTATGTCAGCTTTATTTTTAAAGCTTTATTCAAACATTGACACGCACGGGAATGATTACGCGTCAGAAAGACAAGGTAAGAAGGGAATGGATATCAGCTCGAAGCAGAGTATTCAACTGTTTCAGATGCCAGATACTAAACAGTTTTCAGCACTGTTGGCATTAAAGACATATTAGCATTGTTACTGGGGCAACTGTTTAAAGCATCCGTGTAATAAACATTTTCCAAAGTCCAAAGACATGAAGATGACATCAAAAAGCCATTACATCTGGAAAGACATCATTTTAGTACTGTTGCGTAAAATGTCCTGAAAACCAAAAAGGAAAAAGACAGAATTTGGCAAGTATCTTGCAGCGGTCTTGTAACATTTTACTGTTTGCTGTTAAGGACAGGAGCATGTGAAAAGAAAAAGGGCTTTGTGTCAGCCAGCACCTTTTCACAGAGGCAAACAGCCTTGCTTTGCCAACCTAAACGAAGCTGAATGAAAGAGAATGAGCTCTCCCTAGACAGGCTTCTATCTCTGTCTAAGTATGGATCTTAAGCCTCTAGTTGCAGCTCCCTGCCAAACATGCAGACCTAAATAGACTCCTAATATAATGCAATGCGTCCCACTCATAAAAGAAGAGCCCTCGCAGAAACGCACATAACAGGTGGGTCAGTTGGAGTTACTGGTAAAGAGCAAAATTTGCGTCAAGAATAGACTATACGGGGAGGGGGTTTTGCAAGTGGATTTTTGATGAATCAGTATCTAAGCGATTGCAGGGGAAGCCTTGAGCTAAAACAGGGTCTGTGAATATTTGACCCTACTGGCCAACAGTCAGTCTAGAGGGACGCCTGCAGTCAGATACAATTTCCTCAGTAACATGATTGGATTGATGACATTTTACAGTTCTAATTCATTAAAATGGGAAACAACAGAAACAAATACAATGTACCAAATGTTTGCTAAAAAACAAATACCAAATAATTCAAAACTATGCACAAATGTAGTGCATTTGCACGACAAATGGAGGAAAAAAAGACTAATCAAATGGAAAAAGTAATTTGGGACAGTCTTGGAAGTTGTCATTTCATTGCAAATAAAAAAATATTTAAGACTTTACTGCCAAACCACTTTTAGATAATAGTGCACACATGGGCATTTTGCAAATACAGCAGCTGATGCATCATATTTTGTACTGATGTTTTTAGTTTTCTCAAAAAAATATGATTATGCTCTGCAAATAATCCAATAAAAACAGCTGATCCTGGTTAAAGTCAGGTACTGCTGATTGATTGAAGATGTGCCGTATGACTTCAATTGACCAAATTCTTAGCGCTTTGTCTCTCCACGTGTGCTTCTTTCCACATCTAAGGATGATCTGGTGCTTTCCCAAAATGAGCAGTACAAAAATGACGCAGCAAATGCCTCAACGTTATCTGGGAAGAGCACCAGGAATGCTCATTAATCTTGCGTTTGTGAAGAAGTTCACTATGCTAACTCCACCATGCTGTTGTTATTCCTTTTGACATAGAGAGTATTTGACTTATAAATGTGTGTCCACATGCACAACATGTTGAAAAACACGGCCAAGCCAGCTGCCACCCTCTCTGAAGAACACTCCCAGAGCGAGATGGTGAGTGCTTTTGAGAGGAGACAGCAGCTGAGGCAGAAAACTGCCTCCAACTCCCCAGACGCAGGTTAATCCACCTGGCTGCCGATGTAGCCTACGGCCTTAATGCACACTGGGAGTTTTGTGATCTGTTATTTCAATAAAGAAAGTTACAAGGAAGCCACTGCAGTAAACAGGGTTCTTCACAAGCAAGGCAAAACAACTTGACTTGAAAGCAAGCAGACAAATTTCAGATCTTCACAAACGTCCTTCTCAATCCCAACCCCCTCAACACGAAAGGGTAAATTTAGCGCCTGTGCTGATCCGTCCCTACCATATGCCATTTTCCTAGCACTGTCAGTCAATATTTACAGCTTGTTAACAGTCTCACTTACGGTTAACTTTCCAGCATAGCAGTGATGATTCCCCAGGGTGGTTGGTGCTGATTAGATTCACGTAATCGGTCAATCGTGGCATTCTACAGTCAAATATTTTGTGTAATGACCCTTAAAACAATTTCATTCAAGGCTGAACTAGTTTCATACAAGTCATATTATGTTCCTCACGTAATTCATTAATTACATATATTACATGGTTATTTATTTGAGTAGTTAAGTATTTAGCGAGATAATGAACAACTAGTTGGTCATAATCGCAAAATAAACCTCTTCAAGGTGATATAAGGCCTATATCGGGTGACTGCGTAAGGTGGCATGCAAATAGATGGTGCTGCAATAAAAGCTATTTTTTTAAAGTAAAATTCTGCAGTAACTTTTTAATCTACTATTTTTACAGATTGTTATGTAACATTTTTTTTCTTTTTTCTTCAAAATGAAATGGAAGCTTCAGCTTAATTTCTGCCAGGAAGACTTAATTACTTCGTCACTTATTAACCTAATCTATATCCAATCACGTCTTCATATTTCTGTATAAAGGTCATACTTACACGTGTTTGAGTTCGCAGATGCCGATGCGACAATAACCTCCATCCTCCCCACCACCACCAGGATGGTTCCGTCCATACCTCCAAGGGGGGTCAGCTGCGCCCCTGCCTTCATCTTCAGGCAGGAATATGCTGATCCGCTACCCTCAGATTATAAACTATGGACGGGGCCTATGCCAAAACTTTATTATGCTTGCTGGGCTGTCAATAAATGTATGCTTCATTCATCATTCTATCTCCTGAGTCTTTCTGGTAGAACTAAATTTCACTACATCATCAATCCTTCTTCCAAAAGGATTGTTTTTGTTTTGTGTTTGTTTTTGTCTTACCCTGATTTACTGTGGTATAATAAGCCTAATATAGTAAGTGACCTGATAGGATGGTTTTCATGGGAAATTGCAGTCATACTGTACGTCACCAGGGGCATTTATACATTTTTTGCATTTAGTAATTTATTTTTAATAATTAAACACGTGTTTTGTGGAGTTTTGATGTGTTTTATAGACTCAATATTGTTTCTTATAAAAATGTGGTGGAAAAAAACCCCCACAGCACATCCAACCTAAAATCCGTCTTTCGGATGAGACGTTAAACCGAGGTCCCGACTCTCTGTGGTTGCTAAAAATCCAAGAAATTTGCCCATTGTCCCCTGTCCATCATGGCCTCCTCTTCCTCCTATCCTGATTGGCTTCATCACTCGGTCCCCTCTCCACCATAAGCTGGTGTGTGGTGAGCGTTCTGGCGCAATATGGCTGCCGTCGCTTCATCCAGGTGGATGCTGCACATTGGTGGTAGTTGCGGAGATTCCCCCTTCTATGTTAAGCGCTTTGAGTGCCTAGAAAAGCGCTATATAAATGTAACAAATTATTATTATTAAAACATTTTCCCGTGCCCCTGTAAGTCTCTTGCCCGTGAGTAACTGTAAATAGGGAAAAGTTGCTCTGGCTACTGGTGTGGGATTTGCTTAGATCAGTTGCAAGAAATGAGTGAGAAAGCGTGACATAGCTAAGTCGCAAACCTATTTTATTAAAATTACCTTTATATTAAAAAAAAAAAAAAAAAAAACTGAACTGAACTGTCACACACCAGTGGTGATAACTCACGAAGACAAACTTGGAACAGGACTTTAATATACAACTTATACCTGAAAACACACAAAAGGTACAAAACAAAGAAAAACAGTCCAAGGAGGAGGGGAAGGTGGAAGGAGCCATGGGATGGCCTTGAACAGGGACGTCCAGATGAAGATCCAGGTCCCAGCCAGGAATATGCACCAAGGCGGCTGCGCAGGAGGGAGGAGCCAAGGTGGAGTGATGTACGATGCCACCTTGGGGACGACTGGAGGCGATGACGATGGGGACACCCACCGCATAGACTGAGGACCGATGGGGTAAAGCGACAACGAAGACCTCGGCAGCCGCGACGGAGCCTCAACAACGACCCCCTGGGAGGAAGGAAGGAATGAAGGCACAAGAGCCAGGATGACAGGTTGAGATGGAGTGGAGTACTCGGAGACATGAGGCGGAGCCACGGGCTTCAGACATCCAGGGATTCGGTGACACCCAGCAGGCCCGAGGGGTAGCCACACCACTGAGAGGAGGCTGAAGTGAAGCTGAGGGACTGGTTTGTAGGAGTGGCTGAGGGCTGAAGAGGAGACTGAAGAACACAGATATGATGGCAGTTTGGAGAGGTGGTGGGAGAGGGAGGATGGGTGGGGTTAACAAGACTGACGAAGATTCAGATTCAGATGAGATGAGGGGGCAAAGGAAATTGGTCTCACCACACATACACAAACTGGCTATGATGTTCTGGCAGTACTCACAGTGGCGGGAGGGTGGGCGGGGCTCGTCTCCATCCCCTCGATCTCCACGAGGACTCCCTCGGCGATGGAAGGGTCAGTCGGCTCGCACACCTGGTCAGATGGGTTCCCCTCAGGCTTGGGTGAGATGTCTGGCTCCCTCGCTCTATTCGGTGCGGGCTCTGACTTCGCTGCCGAGGTCTTCTCTCTGTCGCTGGGCACATCCTGCCATTCCTCGCAGAGAGGTGGTACTGGGCTGGGTCCTGGATCAGGAGTGGGGCTGGCGGCATCCACGACGGTGAATGGTGAGTTGCTGGATGCCAGCACCCATTCCACATACGATGAAAAGCTCCCTCGAGGACCCTCCCCGGACAACTGTGCTCATGTGGCGGCGTTGAGACCCACAAACAGAAACGAGCACAGGTAGTATTCCGGCAAGGTGGTCTGATGGGCGAGATCCAAGTACAGTTCTAAATGTCTCTCGAGGGAGCCTTCTCCCTGCTCAAGGCACATGAGCATGACCGTTGGATGGTCCATGGTGCATGCAGGGGTGAAAACGGAAAACAAAACCCTGAACACGAAAATGGAAAAAAAACCTCCTACAAGCGCTAAACGTAGCTTTAAATCTTTGTTTGGTCACGCACCAGTGGTGATAAAAACTCACGAAGACGAACTTGGAACAGGACTTTAATATACAACTTTTTCATAGAATACTCACACACTGGTATACATAGACGTATAAGGAGACTTGTATAGAGACGGGTAGACATTGACGGACCAACTAAATACACACACTGATGACAGACATTACGAGGGGGACAGGTGATACAGATGATAAATGATTAAACACAGCTGACTGAATTAAACTCATGAGGGATGACGGTGGCAACAAACATATATGTGACATGAACAGAGTCTGCTGGAAAAAAGAAATCATGGCAGAGCTCGTAATAAAACAAGAATCAACATTGGCTTGAGATTCAGAGAACTGAGAGATTTGAATATTGTAAAGGGTTATATTCATCTGCACAGTCACACAGAGCCCAAGCACAACCAAAACAATGTTTTTCCACAAAATTCATGCAGTTTTGTTTAGTTTTTTTAACTAAACCGCTAGAGAATCTAAAGATATATGGTATACAGTTTCTTTGTATTTAAAACCCTACTGATCCAAATATCATCTTTACCATAACTTGATATCAGCAATCAAAGAATGCTATTTATATGTGTGTCATGAACTCTAGACCTTGGCTTTGTAAACTCACTTTCAGTCCCACTGGAGGGACCATTTACAGCTCAGGTTACTGAGGGTGTTAAAGAGGGTGTCAAACCTTGCCCTGCAAAGATTAGCTGTGACTCTTATCTAGAGTCTATTCTAAAATCTAGAGTCTATTATAAAAATAATTCTGCACAAAACACAAACCACAGTTTTATCCAGCCATCAGCTTTACAAAAACAATCCTTATCAAGCCTTAAAACACTTGCCTGGACACCATACAGACCATATGAGAGTTGGTCATATTTATGGAGTATTTAAAAAAAAAAAATGACAGTAAGACTGACACGACACAGACGGAGGCAGAGGGGTAAGTGAACACATACGTTTACTTGTATAACAGAGACACGAACACAGGCAGATGGCGTATGCAGGTGAGTAGATAAGCACTTTGTGAACAGTCACGTATGGTGCAGGTGAAGGGATCAACGAGGAACAAGGAACTGGAGATGGAAGATGACTGGAAGAAGATGCGAAAGTTCAGATATGTAGCATGTACGTATAGCATGTAAGTAGTCCAGGTATGTGTAGACGAGACCAGACAATGATGTGAAGCGAGTGAGTGTTCTTATAGTTTATTTTATCCCAAACTGATAAATACTCTTTTAAATGTTGGTCTTATCAACCCACTGTTACTCAAAAGGTAAGGCCAGAAACATAACTTTACGCAAGTATTCAGACAACAGAGTGGTTGGTCAACACACTGACACTGAGCATGTTTTACACTAAAGATGTTCTCATGTGCGTGCCAGATTTAAATGGGTGGAGTGTCACCATGAAAGTGGTGCCATTAAAGTGGCATGTTTATGGAGATTTGATGTGCTTTTCACAATAACTATCCTCTTATCCCATATCCATCTTCTTCACAGATGGAAAAAAATACAGGTTTGGAATGGTCTGAGGCAAGTAAATGATATGAGCAATTTCTTTAATATTGCTCCAACAAAGCAGTATGGGGTGTTTATTTATGTATTTTTAGATGTTTTAAATAGTCTCTAATTAAAATTTATTTTTGACATACAGAAACTTTACACAAAATAACAGAACAGGGTAGGCATTCTGACTAAAAGTTTAAACAGAATAATTGACTCCGGTTTAGCTATTAGAAAATAATGCACCCTCTTCGGTTATACACACACACACACACACACACACACACACACACACACACACACACACACACACACACACACACACACCACACACACACACACACACACACACACACACACACACACACACACACACACACACACACACACACACACACACACACTGCCTCTAAACCTACCCATCACAGGAAACATTCTGCATTTTTACTTTCTCAAAAAAACATAATTTAGTATGTTTTTAAGGCCATTTGAATTATGAGGACATTTATATGTATTATGTCCTCATAAACCACATTTATAGTGTAATACCAGTGTAATACCCATGTAGTTATACAAATTTGTGTCCTCATAAACCACATAAACAGGCTCACACACACACACACACACACACACACACACACACACACACACACACACACACACACACACACACACACACACACACACACACACACACACACACACACGTATTCTACTAACATTCTTTATAGGGAGATATTCTATGTGTTTTCAGACAGCCTGCACTTGATCTCCATTAAAAAGTTGATGAGCAATTGTAAAAAAGGTTCTGCATGAGTTCACAGAAAAAAAATTCTAAGTTTTCTAGCATTTCTAAACAAAGACATAATTGACAATTCACTCTTTCCTTGCCCCAAATCTACTATATGACTATGATTAAGAGATGGATAGGAAACACAAGACAGGCATGTGTCGGCAGACATTGAATTCCTTTGCCCCTTCTTGGAGCTTTCAGTCTAACCATCTTGGCTTTGCCAAATTTAGTGCTGTGTCACAGTTTCCAGACTTGCTCTATGGCGGCAGACTCAATGATTGGGTCTCTCTGGCTCTAAAGGACCATCACAGAAGAGTCTGTCTACACAGGAAGTAGACTGTGCCCAGTTCCTCCCCCTACACTCCATCCCAGCGAATGAGTGTCAAGAACAGCCTGTTCCTTTAACCTACTCATGCTGCACCACAACTATGTCAGTTGCCTAAAGCATCAGCTGAAACTCAGAGTTGGACATCAGTGTCACAACCCAAAAGTGACGACGGCCACCCACCACAACCTCATTTCTTTGCACAGTAATTAAAATGACCGTCTTTCTCTCATCCGGCCTTTTAAATGCATAATTGTTGTTCTACACAACAGAATTGTAGTTTTATTTTCCTGTTGTTCCCACAATTTTCTCCATCTTCCCAGCTCCAGATGTTTTTTTTTTTCACTAAAAGCATGTTAGTCGAGGTTGGGTTAGAGAACCAATCATGAGTGAGTCATTGTGGGTTGCAAAATTCATCCCATCCTGCTCCTGAACTTCTCCTGAACATAAGCTTTTTAAGATCTCTTACTCATAAAGAATTCTATTTGATGCCATGACTTTAGTTCTCTCCTTTAGAGATCTCTATCTGCCAGCAGGGGCATCTGCACTCTCTTATTGTTTTTGATGTTGTTGTTTAAATCTTTGAAGCATTTACTGATTTAATTAATGGCGTCTCCTGCAAGGAGGGTTTGACATTTGGCCATTATCCAGTTGTTTTCATCTGAATCTTGTTAATGATCACTAAACAAAAGATATTTGTTTCATTTCAGAAATTTTTAAACGCATGTATTCAGTTCTTAAATATGCCATCAGACCGTAAACCATTTCCCCCCACATTTGTCCTACATGTTGAACAATATACATAAAATATAAAAAATACATTTTATTTTAAGCATCAAATATGTTTTCCTTTCTTTTTTTTGTTGTTGTTGATTTATGATTTACACTATTGTATCATAAAAACTTAACCTTTTAAACTCTGCAGACCCTGATTATGACCCTGAGCCTGTCATCATTTTTTAAAGTGTGTGAAGGAGCTCTGGCCTCATATGTGGTACCATTTGAAAGCTTAGAATGTCTACTTTTGGTAGATATGCAACACTTTGGCATTTGTTGTACACAAAGTAACCTATTTACACTAAATTACTCTGGTACCATTTCTGCCTGACATACAAACTTCTGCCAAACATAGAAACGTTGTCTATGTTTAGGATGGGAATCCAAGTCTTTAACAGTGTAAAAAACTCTAACAGTGTAAAAAGTATGCATGAAACAGCATTTCACCCCTCCTTTAAAAAACAAAAACAAGCTTAAACTACATTTAAACACCGCACCTACACTTGCACGGTGGTGCCGTTTTTTCATATAATATAAAAAAATATGACGGTTGTTAACGGCGACACAAAGAATTGTGGGTTATCTCCAGCCGTGAAGGCTACACCTCATGCACACTCCGAAATCCATTGAAAGGACGCATTCGAAGGTCACATTTGGAGTGTCCTACTCACTTTTTTGAAATGAGACGGCCTTATGACGTATGCACCCTTCAAATGCAACCTCCGGAGGACGCAGCCTTTCGAAATGAGACACAGCTAATGTCTTACTAGGTACTATAAAGGCATTGATTATGGTAAATGGTAAATGGACTGGATTTATATAGCGCTTTTAACAGACCCTATGGCCATCCAAAGCGCTTTACATTTTGACTGACATTCACCCATTCATACACCGACGGCAATGTCAGCCATGTAAGGCGCCATCCAGCTCGTCGGGAGCAGCTGGGGTTAGGTGTCTTGCTCATGGACACCTCGACACTTGGTCAGGTGGAACCGGGGATTGAACCACCAACCTTCTGGTTTGTAGACAATCTACATGAACCACTGAACCACAGCCGCCCCATGGCAGTGGTGCGGCAGTGATTAGTTTGTGATTAGTGATTAGTGATTGATTAGTTTCAGGTGTGTTTGATTAGGGTTTGAGGTAAACTCTGCAGGACAATGCAGAATATCACAACATGCTCACAGAGCAAACTACAAGCATTCATACATTCATACATACCATTTTAAGTTATTACACAAAATCCAGAGCACTCAAAGTTTTTCCAGCAGTAGTGCCATGTTAAACAAAACTTTCATTTTCACCGCCCGCATACAAATATAAACAACTATTTCTCCAACAGAAATACAACTGAAAATAACCACCGCGCAGCGCTACTCCTGTTCAGCTAGGCATTTCACACAGAATATTGCAGAGTTTGGAACAATTTAGTGTTCTGGGTTGGCTGTTATTATACCACTGTTTTAAACTCTGGACAAGCTCTCCATGTGAATGTAAACATTCAGAGAGTTGCCTTTTCCAGTCAAATATTGATGTTTCTAGGACACATTTTAATTGGTAGCTTTGGGATAAGTAAACCCAGATGCTTTGCATTAATAACAAGTGGCTGCTCGACTCACCACAGTGACTCTCAGCAATTAAAAAACAATTAGAAGACAAGACCCTGTTCAAGAATATAAGTAACTATATGAAGAATAATGAATTATCATAAAATGATTACATTGGCACTTATTAATTAGCCTGTATTATTAGTTTAGTTAGTGGTGATAATTAATTAGTGGGTAGAGTGTGTTTTGTGCACCATATGCTTGAATAGCTTTTATTAAACCTGTAAGCTAGGCTGCACAATTTGCATGTCAACAGCCGAATATATATAGATACATGTTTAAATGAATCACTTGGTCTCTAGAGTAACATGTTCTCAGAATCTCATCAACTGTGACTTCACATGTGCACAATATTCGCTCTGAGGTAGTGCAGTTGCTCTGACTGGGTTTGTGCTTGTTGTGTGACTGATGCTTGGCGATATATTTAAAGTTCACGCTTGATAATTGTTCAGGAATATATGAGCATGCATGCTGTGAACCTGCAGACACACCGTTCGGATTGCTGTAGTTTACAGCTGACATAAAAA
Source organism: Pseudorasbora parva (assembly GCF_024679245.1). Classification (NCBI taxonomy): domain Eukaryota; kingdom Metazoa; phylum Chordata; class Actinopteri; order Cypriniformes; family Gobionidae; genus Pseudorasbora; species Pseudorasbora parva. Next base: position 13,383,257 of record NC_090178.1, on the reverse strand, counting down.
TAAAATAAAAATTTGGAAAAATACGTTTTGGCTAAGAAGCACAAACACAATTTAAAGCTCAGTTTAAAACACTTCAATACAAGGACGCACAATATTATTATTTATAGCTACTGTGCGACATTACCTTTCCCATCCTCTAACACTCAGATAATAATAAAAAAAGTTAAATGTAATATTTAGCAAATCTCAAAATCAGTATCCATTTTTATACCGTACAATGTTGTGACATTAATTTTTAATAATGAATGAATAATTCATTAAAGGCAGATGATTCGCTGTGGCGACCCATAAAGAAAACTGCCGAAAGAAGAAGAAGAATGACTGAAACTGGGTGTTTCACCCCCCCCTTTAATTAGTCAATCTCATGTCAATCTTGAGTACCTATAGAGTAGTATTGCATCCTTCATATATCTTTAGTATTATTATATTTATAAAAGAAATATAGGCTGTACCGAGTCTTTCCGGAATAAAACGAGCGCCTGGAGGCGTATCATGTGGGCGGGGCTAAAGAATGAGCGCGCACAAAGCGGTGACGTCCTCAAGCGTGGAGAAACCCATGGTTATCGATCAGATTCAACTAATACATATATGATCCAGAATCAGATTCGGAGGCTGAAATAAATTGAACAGGAGAAACAGCAACAGCAGGACGTCCGTCTCTGTGGTATGTACTGTATTTAGTGGCCTGTCAACATTTGTGTGTCTTTACTCGCAGTTCATGAGGACATGATTCGGTTTATGGACTATTGTATGCGACTAAACCTTAGCAGTAGCAAGCAAAACCGTTTTGCACGTCAGACCAGTGTAACGTTATACAGAGAACAGCAATGGAGTAACCGTTAGCGCATTTGAATGACGAAGCACGCGATCGTGTCATTTACTGATGTTTACTCACGCGACGATAGCAAACAGCAGAGACATTTAAAGCAGTTTTACTCACCGGCTGCTTCCAAAGCAGGACCGAACCTTTGTCGCTGGGACCGCTCCGTCAAAAACACACTTCTTTGGTATGATTTAGTGAAGTCCTGACAGCAGTGACTGTGGAGATCCACTTTGCGACGCCACTGAAGTGATGTTGTGAAGCTTTTCGTAATTTCTGCGTTCAAATCGGTTCAAATGCAGCGCTGCCTTCCCGGAATGCTGTGCTGAAGCGTTAAAGTCGCTTGATGTCACCCATAGGAATAAAGTGGAGCGCGGCGCATCATAAGTGTTCACGGACGACTGGATCTGCAGCTGAGCGAGTGTTTATGGGCGTGCATTTCCTCTCTCGCTCTAGTCACGCGCGCGCACACTCTACTGGGAGAAGAGCCCGTACGGCCCATACAAGGACCTTCCGCTCTTATTAACGTCAAGCCGACCCATACTCGAAAAAAACTCTCCGAAACTTGTGAGAAACCTGAAGGAGTATTTTTAACACAGAAATACTCCATCAAACGTCCAACATTAGTTTTTGAAACTTTGTCTATGTTTAGGATGGGAATCCAAGTCTTTAACAGTGTAAAAAGCTCAGTATGCATGAAACAGCATTTCACACCCCTATAAACATCTTATAACAGTATATCATTTTAATATGGCCTATTTATCAATTAGCAACCATAACATGACATTTATTTTTGGCTTATCATTATCAGCTAGAATTATAGCACTGGCTGCACATATATCACATGAATTTTACCATGATATAAACATAAAATTAGCCTCTCTGCACTATATAAAAAAACACAAAGCAAAAAATAAGTCTCCAATTGAACATTTTCAAGTGACTGATCACATCTAAATTTTTCAGTTTCGAATTGAAATTCTGTGAATTACTGCATTTTTCAGCTTTTTCAGTTTCAACTGAAAAATTTAGATGCGATAAGTCACTTGAAAATGTTCAATTGGAGACCTGAATCTTTGATATGGTGTGTGATAAATATTAAGGCGTGTGATAAATATTAAATAACAGTCAGCTGTTCACAATTGCCAAATTAATTGGGGGATTAGGAGAGGTCTTTTAAGACAATTTAGCAATAATGACTCACAGAACAATATTTCACTTAATTCAACTTACCAAAATAAACAGACATGAAATATTGATTTAAGATTGAGTGACATGAGAGACATGAAACTAGTTCTGCCAGAAAGACTGGGGAGGCCCGATGAAGTACAATAAAGTAAAGTTTATCAACAGACCAGCAAGTATTATAATTAGAGGTTCTTTGGCGTAGCTCTCGTCTCGAAGGTAACAGACTCTGCATTTCTTGCCTAAAGATGAAGGCAGAGGCGCAGCGGACCCCCTAGGAGGTATAAGCGGGGACCATCCTGGTGGTGGTGGGGAGGATGGAGGTAAATGCTGGCATCAGCATCTGCGAACTCAGACATGTGTACGTGACCATCTTTTATACTCTGAGAATTAGGACATGATTGGTTCGGTCTGAATGTGATAAGTGACATAACATTGAATCTTCCTGGCAGAATTTTACACTAGAGCTTTCATTACAATGTAGGAGACTGGTTGCCGAAGACAGCTGCAAATTATACAGTTTAGACATCATTATACAAACATGTTTGAGCGCAGAAAGTCACGACCAATCAGAATCATGTAAAGAGCATTGGTAATCAGTTATGAGTGCAGCTAACCACACTAAAAATATAAAAAGACAATGAATCTCATTGTAGAACATATTTCCTTTTGGATCATAGAGTACATCTCTCTGGGGGTAATACAACACCCCATGGGTTTACTACCATTACATTAAGGGAATGAAATGTACAAATAAAAGCAGTTTTACGTGAGCTTCTAGAACTTAGTGTTTTATGTGGAGAGCCCATCTAGATAATATCAAATGTGTTGCATACAGACTTTATGCAAGATAAGTAATAAGACAATAAACCACAGATTAGGGTGGCAGTGACTTGAGTAAAGAGGTAAATCACTTTTATAATAATCAGAATGATTTGCACATAAGCTTTGCTCACAACTTTCACGGGCACATCTTCAGACAGATCAGTTACGTAACGGCAGAGATTGAACTACAAATTTTCTCCTTTCTCGCACAATCCCTTTGCTGTCACTGATAGCCAAAACCCAACTATGGAAACAAAGTCCAAGAAGTCCATCTGGAATTTATCCCTTTTCACATTTTGTTACTTAACCAAAAATAATGGTTTCCCTCTCACAGGCAAAAACTCAAAGAACTCATACGGTATTTATCAGATTATGTGCCATTATCGTCACGCTGCTGACAAAAGAAAAATCAGTCAATTAACACCTTATTAGGCTGTTATTCAGACTATGTAGTAGACTCCATCCTGCTATTAGGTTTACATTCAATGCATACTGTACAGTAGTTTCATTATGTTTTATCACTAACAAAGTGTTCTTGAAAGTGTGAAACTGGCTTATATTTTTTATAGTGCTGTCAATGTTAACATGCAATTATTTGTTTGCAGTTTAACAAATTAACAATATTTAAGACAACTAATGCAGCATTTGGGTAGCAATTTAGAATACTGTTCCATCATTAATGAATAACTACACAGGAACACATGAGCAATACAACATTAACATTCTAGTAACTAATATAAAAAAAATAAACTGATTAATAAATTAGTAAGAAATAGCACTATTAATAACTACTATTTTTTCATAACTCCCATGCAGAGGCCTACTAAGAACTACTATATACAGATTCATAATTAACTTGAATAATGCATAATCTATTATTTCTAATTTATTCTAATTTATAATTGTATTTATTTCTAAAGTAAAGGTAATGGTAAACCACTAGTAATGAGAAATCCTTCAGAAGCAACTACTAATTATTTGGATCAGTATTCTAAAGTGAAAAGCATGATAACTCTTTAGTAATGACTGAAGTCATTGTAACTTTTGACGTTTGTGTAAGTTTATGGATAGTAATGAATCAAGTGTTACTACATACTTGTAGGAATGATTACTTATTCGGATCAGTAATCTAAAGTGAAGATCATGGTAACCCAGTAATTACTTAAGTTTTACTAAAATTTAAGTAAAGGGAGAAGAGGCGGAAAAGGCGGATTAGAACCCGGGTCGCATGGTGGTGGTTGAGGAGTGGTTGAAGTTCCCCTCCATATGTAAAGTGCTTTGAGTACCCAGAAAAACGCTATATAATTGTAACAAATTAAGAATAATACTAATAATACTAATAATAATAATAATAATTATTATTATTATTATTATTATTATTATTATTATTATTATTATTATTATTAAAACCTAGCCCCTTAACAAGGAACATTAATTGCACTTGGTGTAAATAGACACTCTGTATAAAGGCAAAACTTTCCTTGCCTAAGCCTAATGCTAAAATCTGATTGGTTAATAGAAATTTTGATCGAGTGATATAGTGTCAGGTTTTGGGTGATGAAAGGAGCGAGGATTCATATGCAGAAGTTTATGGGTCTTTAATTATAAAAAAAAAAAAAAAAAAAAAAAAAAAAAAAATTCCCTGTGGGGGAAACAAGACATGCGGCAAAAAACAGGCAGCAAGATTGGCAGAGACAAGACACATGAAGGGTACCTTATGACGAACCAGCACAGGACACAAGGAGAATAAATAGGGAAGCAAACAAAAGAGGGTGACAAGAGAAGACAGGTGGGGCAAATTAACCAATAATCAGGAAACAAGATAGATGGGGTTAGACAGGAGAGCACATGGCACAAGGAAATACATGACAAGCCATGTGCTCACATCAAACATGACAAACACAAGCACATGGCCAACAAAGACAAATACCAGCCATGTGCTCAACACAAAACAAAAGATAAACACGCAGCCAATGAGCACACTCACAGACTCCATGTTCACATAAAACATCGTGACATTAAAGCACACGGCCGGTGAAAAAACAGCCCGTGTGCTACACAGAATATGACATGATAAGAGAGCGCAGGGCTCGAGCACACTCGAGATTGTATGCTCACACAATGACAAGACAAATACTGGAGTGGCAGGGCTCTGTCACAAAACCAAGAATAAACTGAGTGACATAACCCTGACCCTAGACCTATACCCTTATGAGGCTCAAAGACCTTCCTGCAATATGCTTAAATACTGTGGTACTTTCTGGTACATTTTTTTTTTTAGTCTTGGAACAAAAACTAAAGTTTAAAGGCTAGAACCCAGCATTTTCCACACCGTTGCTTTTGGCTTCATCAGGCCAAAGGTGCATGGATGGAACAAGGCAGGGTTCAGGGGACAAGGTGTTTCTTCAAATATCCATTCCTCAAGTAGAAAAAAACATGGCATGGCTCTTTAATTTCCGTACATCAACAACTGCAAAACAGAAAAGCTTCCCATAGATTAAATTGGCTAAATCTCCGTCAAGATTAAAAGTAAAAAAATATTTGAGCTAAAATTTAATTAAAACTGACCTAGTATATCACCTCAGAATAAAATCTTTCCTGTTTTTTTATTTTATTTTTATTCATCTTCAGTTAAACACAACTCCATGATCTCATTTTCTACCCTTTAAAAATGGTGCCAGGGCAAATTATTGGTTTGAATGGGTGCACTGTTCTGCTTTAGCCTCTGTTTCACCAGTTCCATATTTGCGCTTCAGGCTATTTGTTGCCTTCCAAAGTTAAGCAAATGGAGTGCTACCATTTTGTCTCCCGCACATCTCGTCTTACACACACAAATTACAACCATTCACACCAGACGACCTCCTGCAAACACATGCACACGGCATACACAAACATGCAACATATTTGACGGCTCTGATTTCAAATGCATTCACCTAATTTCCATTTGACTCTTGGCACCCTCTTACAGTGGGCAAGCAGAGAGAGGATGGTGGCCGTCCCAAAAATATGGCGCACAAAGCTTCCAGCTTTCCAAAGCAGCTGGGCAGACAAGTGACACCATTGTCCAATCATAAGGCTCTTTCACATAAAACGTTGTTAAACCCTTCATGAAGGTTTGACACTGGCTTCGGTCAAAAGCCATTTCCCCCATAGCATACATTACAACCCTTTTCTCACTTTCCTTTCTTAATCCTAGCCTTTGAATCGAGCCGTTTCATATGACAAGCATTCATATCTTTTCTCAATCCATGGAGTAAACTATAAATATAATTGTCCTTTGGGCAACTGCAAAATAACCTACGGAAGTTTAAAGCAAATAAAAATACCCTTTAAAAAACATGGCATGGTTGCCAAAGTCACTTTGGGAGAGAATCAATAAACAAAACTACTTGCATGTAAATGAACCTCATAGGCAGCAGATAAGTCCCCATTAAACTCTCGGTCATAAATGATATTTGAAGCTGATCATATTTTAATCATGAGCATACAATGGTTTGTATTAGCCTGCTGAGTCAAAATCTTGCATTGCATTCATGTGGTACATCTATATATTTTAGACGGTTTGATATGGTATGCTAATTTATTTTTTTTGGTGGATAATGAGTACTATGAACAAAAATAAGCATAAATATTTGCAGCACTTTCCCTCTGATGTCCAGAAATGATGTTACATCACTTCATTTGAACAGACTGATCTAGTTGCAGACCTCCTCGGAGAGGGCAGAATCCTTCGGGATGTGTGACAGGCTCACTCCTGGATTGAATAAAGTATAAAGTATAAATTACAACAACAAAAAAAACAACATTTTGCACAGCATCAAGTATGTCAGCTTTTGCTTGTACTGTATTCTGTGCCAGCTATATAATGAAGTATTTTTGAGGACTGTTAAAGTCCCCCTATTATGCTATTTTAAAAGTCCCGTTCTTCGCGTGTTTTCGAAGCTTTGATAATGTTTACAGTGTGCAATATAACATCATGAGTTCATGTTTCGCGAGTAAAAAAACCCAGTATTTTTCACACAATTGACTTATCTGTACAGCACTGTTTCCTCTGTCCTAAAAACGGCCTTCCTTGTTCTATGAAGTCCCTCCTTCAGAAATACGTAACGAGTTCTGATTGGGCCAGCGCTTCCCGTGTTGTGATTGGACAGCAGCTTAGCGCACTTTGCCCGGAAAGGTCCCGCCTCTTATATAAAGTATATCCAACATCAATTAGGTGTAAATTGAATTTGGTATTTTAATATCACTGTCTTACTGCATTAATACTGACTACAAACCTGGTAAAAATGACTGGTGGGCAATGGAGGAAAGCCTTGTTTTCCCATCCTATAAGCGTGATGACGCGTGAAAACTATGAAGAGTGGGCCACAGCTGCTTAGCTGAACTATTTTAGTAAGACAGAGATAACATGAGTTAGCCGGTTAGCCGGAAATGTACACAATATTAAACATAAAACATAAAAATGTTTTTAACACCTGGTAGAAAATATATACATCCGTAATTACTCTTGTGATTCTGAGGAGCAAGATGGTCCAAATAAACTGGCTACTGACCCATCTTGTAAGAGCAAGTGTTTTGTGAATCCGGCGTTAAACTCCTAGATTTGAGAAGCAGTCGTCGGTAAAATGAGGTGGCTGGTCATGGTATTCATGGGTAGAAAATTTACAAAATAGGCAGGCATTGTAGAAATGTCTTTTCTAGTTATGTAGAAACGTCACACAGTGGGATTCGAAATACAAATGACTCGTACAGACGGTTCAGTGTCGATTCTTTCTTTTGAGAGACAATAACTTGATTTATGGTGCACTTTCAACATAGCAGAACGTTCACATTCACAAACATCACTTTAATATTTACCACGGATGCATTAAATTAGTAAGCATTTGTCTGAACTGTGAGTGGTTGTATTTTAGGATAATATGTACTATATATTATCAGTTTAATTCAAAAACATAAATATTTCATAGCGATTAGAAGCATCTGAACACTACTATATGTTTCTCATAAAGGAGTCTGGACTAAAGCTGTAATAATTCTAACTCTAATCCCTGCCCGGGGCAAGAAGCTGCTATGAATACAGGCAAGAAGATGTTGGGAAGGGATATGAGAACCAAGGACACAGCGGATGTAAAGTAGTAGATCTGGAATAGTTGGCATCTCAATTATAAACGAAGGTTTCTCTCATCGTGCTGAAAGCTAATGTGGTTAGGTCATCCTAGCAGCCCTTGAAAGAAACCTGACTCGTTGCGAAAAAGACCTTGTTGCCGTGGTGGGTGTCCAGAGGAGAGTTTATTTTAATAAGATGTGGCATGCCAGTGCAATGAGTAGGGAAGAACAAAACAGTGCTCTGGGCTATGGAGAAGATAGAGATATAATATCCAGAAATACATATTCAAAGCCATCTGCTATTTCCCTATATCGAGCACACAATAAAAATTTGGATGGCTGTGAATAAAATGTTACCCTTTTCATTTTATAACATTTAATAAAGTTTGACTTTGCTGGCAGTGGCAGATCAACATTTCCACAACAAAGAGCTTACAAGAAGCCTTCTGTGAATGTGGATTCATCATGCCTACAGCTTTGACCACAATAAATGGCTCTCTGTAAAGCCTCTGAATTTAGGTAAGATCATTTTCCACTCCGAACCTGTGGAAAAGAAGCCTTTAAAGGATGCTTTTATATTACATATTTGTTCCGACCTGAATTGCACGACCTCAATATGTCATTTAACCATAAGAACAAGAAGAATAAGAAGCTTAAAATGTGCATGGCAGCCAACGAGACTGGTGTGGTGGTTTAAAGATTATATTCCAAAACCTGTGAGGGAATTTAGGTAGCCGCAGCAAACCTAATCTGCCGCGAGTGTCGTCTAGCAACTCTCAATACACTTCTGAGCTGTAATCGCCAATCTCTGATCAGGCCAATCACATCGTGTGTAGAGTCGGTGGGCGGAGCTTAACATAATGACGGCCGAGTTGCATTTGTGTGCTTCTCGTAAACACAGAAACTGGCGAACGGCGGCCTTTGGAATCAGCTTTGGCCGTGACTCTGGAAGACTTGGAGTTAAGCTTTTCTCTGAGAAAAGAACAAAGAATGGCACTGAAGTCATTCTTAAGAAGAGAAGAAGATGTGTTCTGAGTTTTGCCGACTGGATACGGCGAAAGTTTCACCTTCGTTGCTCTGGTTGGTTGTTGCGCTATCCTATCACGTGCAGAGGGAGTTTGAAAGACAACCGTTTATCCCGCCCCTCGGATTGAGCCCTGTCAATGGGGAGTTTCCAGACCAAACATCTTGATGTGGGTCTGGCTTGTCAGGCTAGATTTTAGGCCCTTTATAGCAGAATATTTAAATGCTGCTGTTAATTTCAATTTGCTATAAGCACTTTTTCTAGTTTTTTAGTTGTATTAAAGGCACAATATGTAATATTTTTATATTAAAATATCCAAAAACCATTATTTTTTTTAAATATATTTTGTGTAGTTTTGTGCTTACATTATCACAGATGTTTCCAAGAATGTTTAAATCCAGAGAAATAAGCAATTTCAACCAGAACATTGACTATCAATGATCAACCGCGTTACCCTCGATTTTCCGTTTCTTGACTTACTTTGAGTATACCTTGTATTACCATGTCTAATATTGATCTAGTTTACTGCAGTGTGCAGCAAGTGTCTCATAGCTGGCGAGAATGCAGAGAGTAGCATTAACATAACTTTTAACAAACTCAAATGTATCTAATATGATAAAAAAAAAAAAAAGTGCTGTGTTACCCCACATACGCATGATTGGAAGAAGCGGAAGCAGTCGTCTGCAGCATAATAAAAGCTCTGCTGCTCTCGAGTCGTGTGTTGAACTTGTCTCTCATTAGCAATCGCTCCAGCGGCCTCATTCCGCTCCAACTGCTTTCAGACCTACCCTGCTTCATACTACAGTAACGTTAAAGGGTACATAACACACACAGTTTCTGCCGATCTCATGTTAATCTTGAGTACCTACAGAGTAGTATTGCATCCTTCATATCTCTGAAAAGTGTTTAGTTTTATCAGATTCATAAAAGACTGATACGCTGTACTGATTCTTTCCGAAAACAGCTGAACTTGTGGAAGCGTACTGTGGGCAGAGCTAAAGAGTCACGAGCGTGCACACACACAAACACACACACACACACACACACACACACACACACACACACACACACACACGTCTGGTTCACTATCTTTGTGGGGACTCGCCATAGACGTCATTTTATACCGTACAAACTGTACATTCTATCCTCAACACACTGCCCCTACCCCTAAACCTACCCATCACAGGAAACATTCTGCATTTTTACTTCCTCAAAAAAACTCATCCTGTATGGTTTATAAGCCTTTTTAAAAGTGGGGACCGCTGTCTGGTCCCCACAATGTAGCGGATCTCAGGATTTACTATCCTTATGGGGACATTTGGTCCCCACAATGTAATTTAAACAAGGGCGCACACACACTCATACATATACATATATTTACTTGTTTATGATGAATATGATGATTTTTTTCAATAGAAGTAACATTTAAGTAAATTATTATGCCAAAAATGATTTTGTACTACATTTTTTTTATTACAGGCCTATAAATGTGATCTATCTTTATTCAGATTTCCAAAATGTTGCAGCACCAAACCATTTGTAATTAGATTTGTATGGGGTATGGGCCACTGGTTTTATTGGGCAAATCGGTCAAGGGTTAACAAATCTCTGTGAGTGTATATGTGCATGTGCGTATACGAGAGACACTTGAGAACAGGCACTTGAAAACTGTGGACAGTGCGTTAAAAGGTTGGAAGTGTTTGTGAGGGTCACCTACCAAACTGCATCTCACAGCAGGGCCTCTGAGGCCTGTTACAATTTCTGTGGCTGAACTTACTCATCCCTTTGTTATATTTTGTTTTCAAGTCAATAAAACCATTAAACCAATAAATCTGAGCAGCTGTCTAACCAATCTGGTTCCGTCAGTCCAGCATGCTGTGGCAAATTTCAGATTTCCTTACCATAGCTGTTCTAAATATGTCCCAGATTCACTCTGTCATATAAAAGATGATTTAGTCCTGTGTGGACGATGGATACGATGTTGATATTCATCACACATTTTGGAGATATACAGCAATATCGTTTTCAGTTGCACAGGCTCTGCAGCTGTGGAGATTAAGGCTTGTATATAGGTCTCTGTTGGCCTTCACATACCTAAGTCTTTCTTATGACACTAAAAGCCATGACCAGTGCAAACACTGGTTTTGCATGACAAAAAGGAACAAAACCATATTTCCAATCAAATGAAGTGAAAGTATTTTATGAATGTATACTATATATAGAGAGCATTCGTTCAGTATCGTTATCTCATTTTTGACCAAAGTGGCTTTTAGAGGCTTTTGCATCTGAACTCCTCATATATATATATATACACTGAACCGGTGACAGGGTCATGGGTGGCCATGGCTCATTGATGCATGTGGGGAGTGAAGGCTGGCCCATGTGGTCCGGTCAAACAGACGAGCTACTGTAGCTCAAATTGCTCAAGAAGTTAATGCTGGCTCTGATAGAAAGGTGTCAGAATACACAGTGCATCGCAGTTTGTTGCATATGGAGCTGCATAGCCCCAGATCAGTAAGGGTGCACATAACAAAAATATATATTTGTTTATGGTGTGATTACATGATGATTATATAAAAGTAATAATTTAAAACGTTTTTAATATATATACACTGTAAAAAAAATGTTGGTTTTTGTTGGTTTAACTTAAAAAAGTAAGTAACCTGGGTGCCTTAAAATTTTGAGTTTATTCAAATTGAAAATTTGAGTTGATACAATGAAGGAAATTTGTTTAATAAATAGAAACTCAAAATATTATTGTATCTGAACCACATAAAAAATTTGATAAATAATGAAAATAGCACGATTTGGCATGCTTCACTGCGTCATCAGAAATAAAACACACACAATTACCCAATATGCTTACAAAATCTTTTAATAATATTTTAATAAAGGCTGTCGAATCTCAAAAAATTTCATTGTAGTAACTCAATTTTAATTTCAATGAACTCAAAATTAAGGCAACTGTTTTGTATATATATATATATATATATATATATATATATATATATATATATATATATATATCCAAAACGTGTCCAAAAATACCTCCATAATGTTGTTTGTTAATGTTTAATATAAATAGTAGATGTACACGGCACAGTATAAGATCTATTGTTCAGGCGAGACCAAATGGTGGTAGAGAAGTTTGGTCTCAAATAAAGCCGATCGCTAGAGTTGATCTGTACTGAGTCATGAGTCAAGGCTCCCCCAGGCCAGCCAGTAAAAACAATCCACAGCCAGCCAAGATGGTTTAGATCTGACCATGAATCTTTCTCTCGCCATAGCCTTTAATACACGAGAGGTCCCGTGGCAAATGTTCTCAACTCAAGAAAACAAAATAAGAGACACAGCTGTTGTTCTCCTGCTGTGATAAAAAAGACTCTAGCCAGCTAGCAAAACTGGATCCTCTGGCCTGATTCCTCCTTAATCCTAGTTAACACTGAATCCAGAGTTGAAGACACTTATATATTTGATGTATTTGAAGACACAGATCCTTTGCATTCAAATCACAGCACTGCATGCAAATCATTCAGGATGTGCGAGCAGGAAAAGCACACAGTTTCACAATCCCACCGTTTCTGCGTCACAACTCTTTCTTACTTTGATTAATAGGTTACGAACAATCAGTGGTTACAGGTAGATAAATATGAACAATGAAATGTGTTTATGCATGTATCAGCACAAGAGAACCAAATCAGCAGATAATTATTTCTGAATGTGACACTGAGGACTGGAGTAATGGCTGCTGAAAATTCAGCTGTACCATCACAGAATAAGTTACATTTTAAAATATATTCAAATAAAAAAATAGTATTTTTACAGTTTCTCAGCTTTCGTGTCTGCTCTTTATTACTCTTTGATAAAAGGCAAAGGACAATAAATAAAATGCATGAGTCATACAATATGTCTTTCCCTCATGAAAAGGGCCCAATGACTCATGAAAATAAGAATGTGGACTCCCAAAGGCAGAATAGATTTAGTTCCTAGGGGCAAGCCATGCTGGTGTCGATCAAAGGCACTAGTCAACGCCTGAATGCATGAAGAAAACAAGAAAACTGATTATCCAGCTGCTGCCCATTTACATACAGCTTTTCTGCGACCACAAACTTTGCCTCCCCCATGAGTTTGACCTCCGACTATTGTGGCCCTTTTGCCAAACACCTCAAAGATCATGTTAATTACAGTGAGAACACCAGAAAGTCCAAAGCTGTAGTGAAAGACACATCTCACAGTGGGAGAACTGCAAAACAAGCAAGTACCCACCACTCAAACGGCAATAACAATTTCCAATGGGCTTATTTTGAGCGCTCTCGCGTCAATATGCCATCATACGATAACAGCTGTGGGAAGGGGACTTGTTGCCTGGGAGATAAGACAGCTGAGAGTGAGTGTGAGTGTGAGCGAGTAGGGCTGGGTATAGCAGTTTGTTTGAAGTCCTTTGATGGTGTAGAAACTCACAGTGCGGAGTGATGGATGTTCACTCACCACAGAGCTTGACCGCTCGATAACCCTTATACTTCATGAAAAGTGGCAGTGCAGATGGCATGTTTGCCTTTCAGCAACATTTATTAGATGTTTAAGGCTAGTTAAACACTAATTTTCCCAATAAACAGCAACAAATACCAAATTCCAATGGTGGTTGTGTTTTCAGCGTTACTGTTTGTAGGGTTCTTCAAGCGAACCTTTATGCAGGTTACAATGTTACGCCAGTATGTGGTGACAACAAGTTATCTTTATGAGTAAGTGATTTAAATCATTCACTCAAGCAATTCGTTCAAAATCACTGATTCATTCCTGACTGAAACCAGTGAATGTCAGTATGGTTGAGTCATTGAATCATCCTTCATCCAATTCGTTCTAAAACACTGATTATTTCAGAAACTAAACAAGTGATGGGGTAATTCCCAATTCGATGCCTTCCTTTCAGTCATTCTTTTAAGGATGCATCAGGTTTTCCTTTGCATCTTCCAATCACCCACAATCCTTTGCACACATTCCAATTCACACAAAAAGTATAGGTAAGAAATTATTATGAAAATGAATGAGCTCATCCAATTTCTTTAGATAATGCCAAATAATAAAAGATAATAAAAATGCCAATAATAAAAGACAAACAATTATTTCAGAGACAAATGCATTTTTAAAATGGATCATAATACTAAACTCAATTTAATTCAATGCAATTTAAACCCACAGGGATATGTTGTAATTCACCCTATTTGCCTTAATAAAATTTTCACCAAGTCATACGGTTTTAAATGATAATGAGCTTTGCTCCAAGATAACAGCTCCAACAAAATTCGACAATTAAAGCTCGAACAGGACGTTTCTGAATGGTTGGTTAACATAATGTCACTTTGATCTATCTTTATGTACTGGCAGGGTAATGTTAGCGCAAATGCTAACTTATGTGTTTACTGATGTATACGTTAGTTCATTGACAGATTGATGTTACACCTAATGCCAATAAAAACTTTTTTTCTGTTAATGTCGGTTTGTCAGTGATGCATAACGTAATAACTGTTACAACACAAATTTTTTTGACAGAAACACCGTTATAAACCATCTACATAATTAAGCTTGTGTAGTGTTGCCATGTACACGTTAACTTTGAGTGTTTCACCCCCCCCCCCCCCCCCCTTAATGTCATGTCAATCTTGAGTACCTATAGAGTAGTATTGCATCCTTCATATCTCCGAAAAGTCTTTAGTTTTATTATATTTATAAAAGAAATATAGGCTGGACCGGGTCTTTCCGGAAAAAAAACGAGCGTCTGGAGGCGTATCGTGTGGGCGGAGCTAAAGAATGACGAGTGCGCACAAAGCGGTGACGTCCTTAAGCGTGGATAAGAAAACGCTACCCAGATTCAACTAATACATGATCCAGAATCAGATCCGGAGGCTGAAATAAATTGAACAGGAGAAACAGCAACAGCATGACGTCCGTCTCTGTGGTATGTACTGTATTTAGTGGCCTGTCAACATTGGTGTGTGTTTACTCGCAGTTTATGAGGACATGATTCGGTTCATGGACTATTGTATGCAACTAACCCTTAGCAGTAGCAAGCAACCGTTAGTCCTGACAGCAGTGAACGGTGGAGATCCACTTTGCGACGTGACTGAAGCGATGTTGTGAAGCTTCCCGTCATTTCTGCGTTCAAAACGGTTCAATGCTTCCTGGAATGCTGTGCTGAAGCGTTGAAGTCTCTTGATGTCACCCATAGGAATAAAGTGGAGCGCGGCGCGGACTATAATGACATAAGTGTTCATGGACGACTGGATCTGCAGCTGAGCGAGTGTTTATGGACGTGCATTTCCTCTCTCGCTCTAGTCACGCGCACCCTACCGGGAGAAGAGCCCGTACGGCCCATACAAGGACCTTCCGCTCTATCAACGTCAAGCCGACCCATACTCGAAAAAAACTCTCAGAAACTTGTGAGAAACCGGAAGTATTTTTAACACAGAAATACTCCATCAAACGTCCAACATTAGTTTTTGAAACTTTGTCTATGTTTAGGATGGGAATCCAAGTCTTTAACAGTGTAAAAAGCTCAGTATGCATGAAACAGCATTCCCCCCCCCCCCCCCCTTAAAACCAGCATACACAGTTTGTAATAACACATTAACCATAACGAGTTGTTCATTATTAACGTGGGATTATGTATTATATTGAGAACGACATACATAGAAAGCATGCTTACCCTGTAAACTTTAGCTCATTCATCATTCATCGTGAAGCGTGCAAGCGTTTCAAACTACACTCACTTCTGGAGATGCAGCATGAATACGAAGAGCTTGTACAGATCTTTATTCAGGAGCAGCTTCTCAGCAAAACCTGCCTTATACTGACCCTCGTTTATAAAGCAGTCTGGTGAGAAATGCTTCCCGGTTCACGCAGACATAAAAGCATCGACGAAAACAAAACTTAGCCACTGTGTCTTCAGCGGTTCGGATTTGGGAACATCAGAATGACTGCTGTGTTCATTATTACACCCAAGAACAGAACACCACAATCGCTTAGACGCCATTCTGCTCCAGTACTATGACAGCTTGAGCTCGCTCAGGGCGGGTCTGAGAGGAAACGCTGCTGTCAATCAACAGTCGTGGAAGTGGCGTCCAACCATGTGACATCATATGGTCGAACAGCTTGATTTGAGACAGGAGAAAACATATAAGGAGATTTAAAAAAAACAAAAAAAACACTGGATAGATTTTTATCATTATAGGATGGTTGTGTACAGGCACTGCCAACACACATTTCCATACAATCAGCTTGTAAAAGTGCATGTATCATGACCCCTTTAAGTATACTTTATGTAGTAAGTATGCTAACATCAATGTTCTAGTAGACTAAATTGGCCCACTTTTTTTAGTCTATACATGTACATTTTTAAAGGGTTAGTTAACCCAAAAATTAAATTTATGTCTGTAGCTATTGACTCTGCAGAAAGTTGGTGACTTCTGTGCACCGTGCACCTCAGCATGCGCTGACCCTGCTCTGGGATATTACGTGGCCTACCACTTCATGGCTGAGTTGCTGTTGTTCCCAGTTGCTTCTTCTTTGTTATAATACCACTAACAGTTGACTGTGGAATATTTAGGACATTTCATGATTGGACTTGAATGCACAGGTGGCAATCTATCACTGTACCGCGCTTGAATTCACTGAGCTCCTGAGAGCGACCCATTCTTTCACAGATGTTTGTAGAAGTGTCTGCATGCCCTGGTGCTTGATTTTTTACACCTGTGGTTATGGAAGTGATTGGAACACCTGAATTCAATGATTTGGAGAGGTGTCTCAATACTTTTAACAATTTAGTGTATCCTGAGAGTTTAGTAGTCTACACTTTGAAGTAGGCTATACTTAGCCTTACAAGCCAGACCCACATAAAGATGTTTGGTCTAGAAACTCACCATTGACAGGGCTCAATCCAAGGGGCGGGATAAATGGTTGTCTTTTAAACTCCCTCTGCACGCGATAGGATAGCGCTACAACCAACCAGAGCAATAAAGTAGGTGAAGGAGAGCTCGTTGACAGATTAAACTTTCGCCGTATCCGGTCGTCAAAACTCCGAACACATCTTCCCTTTTTAAGAATGACTTCAGTGCCGTTCTTTGTTCTTTTCTCAGAGAAAAGCTTAACTCCAAGTCTTCCAGAGTCACGGTCAGAGCTGATTCGAAAGACCACCGTTCACCAGCTTCTGTGTTTACTAGTAGCACGCAAGCGCCACTCGGCTGTCATTATGTTAAGCCCCGCCCACCGACTCTATACACGATGTGATTGGCCTGAACTGAGTTTGGTTTCTTCAGCTCAGACGTGTATTGAGAGTTGCTAGACGATACTTGCGGCAAATTAGATTTGCTGCTGCTAGGGTACGTGCTTCTAGATTTCCAGGCTAGGCTACTCTCAGTGAACAACTCGTAATGCTGCTTGATATAGCATACTGGTATTTCTTACCTTATTATTTTACTGTATTTACTGCACTTTTGAAACATACTTTACGTTATTTCCCTACAGCTAATAAATCGGATGTCGCGCACACTCACACCTTACTTCCGAGTTAAAACATAAATAAGGGGAATAACTAAAAGAGCCAGGATATATTTTTAAAATAACTCTGTGTTCATCAGAAAGAAGAACGTCATATACACCTAGTATGCTTGAGGCTGAGTAAACCATGGGCTAATTTTCATTCTAATCCTTTAAAGAAAACAAAAGAGAAAGCTTTAGAGTAACAGCTTTCATCTGTGAAGTCAATCTCACAGGTTTGATTGACGAATCATCACTGAATGTTAGCAGAGGAACTCCAGAATGGCCCTGAAGAGATACCTGACTGTAAATCAACATGTCAAAATCTTTATGGTTCATTTCCTAATCTCACACCCAAGCTATTCAGGAGTGACATGACCTTAAACTCGGTCTTGTTTCCATTGCATCTACGCCAGTTGTATCCATTCACTGTTCCTCATCCTTTGTGAATTAATTCATCACCTTGGTTTTGCCTTTACACTATAACTCACTAGCAACTGACATCGTACTAAAAATAGCCTCTTATTTTCCCCTGCAGAACACAAGCGGTACCCGCAATTGGAGCAATCGCCACAGCAACAACACAATGTTGAAACAAACCCGTCATTTATGGGTCCATATAAAGTTACAGGGAACGCTGGGCTGGAAAATATAGCCAATCCCATACTTCACATTCTTCTTTGAAACAGAGGCAGCAAAGAAAAGTAAATGTTGGCAACCAGTCTGAATTTCTTCGGGTGAGAGAAACCTGATCGGTGGGTCCATACTATAGACTGTAATTGCATGTGCGTTGATTTGCTGCCCTCTGCTGTGTATGAATATGGTAGATGTCTCATAATGGACAATACTAAACCTTAACCTCTGGCAAACTTCTACAAAGATCAGGGTTACACTGTTTACTGAAGTCTGTATCTCAGCTTACAGCAAACTATGAAACCAAATGAGAGAGAGATGAGGGGAGAAACCACACATCGTGGTGGTTTTAGATGTCATTCTATACAGATGGCAAGAGTGCCCAAGCATGTGCACAAAGGTCAGAGTGATGTGATCTTGGACAGGAGTCTGGTACAGGCATGTAGTCCATCACTCGATGGCTTTCTGGAAAAAGTAAAGACAGCTGAGCCATCCTGGACCTGGCGAGATTTCCAAAAGGATTAACTCTATATCACAAATCATCACAATATCACTCAGATTTAAGCTGCAAATAAAGCAATTGATAATAATTTACATTTTCTTCTTCAGTAATCGTATAAAAAGATAAAGAAAAGAAAAAAAGACAGAAAAACCTTTAGTTAGTTTTAAGCGTAAATCCCAAAAAACAAAAACAAAATTAATTTACCATTATAAATTACATATTATTATATATTAATTAAATACATTTTTTTTAAAGATATTTTTACTGGAAAACAATGCAAAAATACTAAGATAAATAATACCAATACACTACTAAAAATACAAAAATAATATGAAAATAATCAGAATAATTATGCTGAATGAAATTAAAGGGAAATTAAACAACATACATTTCCTCTTTAGACTAAACAAACATTTATAGCACATATAATAAAACTATAAACGTTTTTTTAAAAAGGCAAATTACTTTGCCTTTTTTAGGATTACCCAGTACAAGCAAGGGTATACACAATATACAGCTCCTTAGAGTGGGCCGTGATTGGAAACACTGCAAAAAATGATTATGCCAAGAGTTTGTGTTCTCACGATCTAACAAAGTTCCAAAGAGGCTATAAATTGGCATAATTTGCAGTTAAAAAGGGCGCCTTTGGGTATTGCTGATCTTTTCTGGTTTATAAATAGGCATAAACTTTAGAGACAGGCATTTTATCGACAAGAAAGCCATGAATATTATGGTAAAACTATAGTGAGACTTCTTTAAAGTTGCAGTTAAAACTCAAATTTAAAAAAAAAACTTCATCATTGCTGTTGTATGCGCATGCACAGTCAATCTGGCTGTTGATATCTTTTGGATATTACACATTTCTTATGTAAGTAACTCAGCAGCAAGAACTAATCTGGTGCAATTGTAGCATTAAAAATGATTTCACTAAAAGACAAAATGAAAAACACCTCTAACATTAAAAACCATGAAACAGTGGAGTTCAAGCATGGCAGTCCCTTACATTCTGTTTTATTCACAGATCGTCTCCTCCCATGATCCAATTTACATTATTCACAAACAACTGTACCCAGTAGTTACAATTCTCTTCAAGTTAAATAACTAAACATTAAAAAATAAAACACCCAAAGCACTTCTGCGTTCAACCCATAACAGCATGAATAACGACAAGGATTAATAATGTTTGTCACAAGCCTTTTTTTTAAATAAAAAAAACGAACAAACAAAAAAAAAAAAACATTGTACTGTGGTGATCAGTAAGAGGCATGAATCGGTGTGCCGTAGTGTGTGAGGTCAGGGTCTTGATGAATGGGGATTCTCAGCTTGATTGTTTTGTAGCTTCCTTGTAATTTTCATCATGAACAATAAGAGAGGCTCTGATGGAGGGGTTGCTCTGTACAGTCTAAACAGAAGATCAGTTTTTGGGTTTGGCACAGGTCTCTTTCATGCTGTGCTTCTTTCCACCGGTCCCTCAGGCAGACGGTGTGCTGATAGACTCGCAGATTTAAGGCTTCATCCAATAGTTTGTGACCTCAGAGGACCTCTGGAGGACACAGAAACAACAAGTGGTTAATGCTGACAAAATTAAATAAAATAAAAAAACTAGTTTTCTTTTAAATAAATTACAACACCAGATCATCAACTCATTTTTATCTCACTTTTTCTTCTGCCTCGTATGCAATGGGCATCAAGTTTTAGGAATTTTTAAAAGGTAACAATTAAAAAACGAAATCATGCTGAATCGTTTAACTTGGTATGAAGCTATACTGCCGTTCAAATTGGATAAGAATTAGTTTTGAAAGAAATACTTTTATTCAACAAGAATGCGCTAAACTAATCAAAAATTACATCGAAGACATTTATGTTACAAATTATTTCAATTTAAAATTAATGTTTTTTTGAATATTCTATTTTTCAAGCAGCATAACCATTTTTAACTGATAATAATAAGAACAATTTATTGAGCTGGACTGGAGTAATGACTGCTGAAATTTAGCTTTGCTTTGACAGGAATAAAGTACATTTCAAATGATATTCAAATATTTGGTTATACTTTATTTTAAGGTGTCATTGTTTAAGGTGTCAAGTACTGAGTAATATTAAAGGGTTAGTTCACCCAAAAATGAAATTGATGTCATTAATGACTCACCCTAATGTCGTTCCACACCCGTAAGATATTTTATATTTAGTCCGAGAGCGTATCTAAGTGTATTCACACTATACTGTCCATGTCCAGAAAGGGAATAAAAACATCATCAATGTAGTTCATATGTGACATCAGTTGGTTAATTAGAATCTCTTGAAGCATCGGAAATACATTTTGGTCTAAAAATAGCAAAAACTACGACTTTATTCAGCATTGTCTTCTCTTCCCTGTTTGTTTTCAAACCTCAAACAAAGATTCAAACGGTTATGAATCAGCGTAATGATTCATGATTCGGATCACGTGTCAAACTGCTGAAATCACGTGACATTGGCAATCCGAATCATGAATCAATTCGCTGATTCATAACCGTTTGAATCTTTATTTGAGGTTTGAAAACAAAAGCATAAGAGAAGACAATGCTGAATAAAGTCAGAGTTTTTGTTATTTCTGGACCAAAATGTATTTTCAATGCTACAAGAGATTCTAATTAACTTTGATGATGTTTTTATTCCCTTTCTGGACATGGACAGTATAGTGTGCATACATTCTCGCACTAAATATAAAAATATCTTAAACTGTGTTCTGAAGATGAACGGAGGTCTTACGGGTATGGACATTAGGGCGAGAAGTTAATTACATCAATTTCATTTTTGGGTGAACTTACCCTTTAACTAACTACATGTACTTACTATAGGGTTAGGGTACGATTAGTATTTGATTGAAGGTTAGTTGCATGTTTAAAAAAAAGTCAGTAAAAATAGGGCACAATGTACTGTATAAATATGAAGGAATTTTCCGTATTGGTTTTTTACAGGTGTTCTACCTATATTTTGAATTACACATTGCATGCGTTTTAAGGGTTAATGGAAATTTCCGTAAAATCACAATGCACTGGCAGAAAATTACCAGTACATTTTCCGTTTTCATTTTTTACAGTGTATGCATAATTTACTGTAATTACTATGGTAGGTACATGTAACGTTTAACAAGGACTCTGTAAAATAAAGTGACCAAATATTTGATTTTAATATATTATATTATATATATATATATATATATATATATATATATATATATATATATATATATATATATATATATATATATATATATATATATATATTATATTATATATATATATATATATATTTGTCTCAATCGAATTTTGTCATGACATTCTTCCAGCAATATAATCAGTGATATTAAAATGTACTGAACAAAATACACGTTTTCAAATCCAACATTTGATGGAAAGCAGACAAATAAAATAGACAGGAAATTACCACTATAACCTTATGCGGAACAACCTAAGCAAAATCCCCAGGCACCTGCTCATGTACCCCGCTCACAGAATCACTGCGTTATACCAGTCAGTTCACTTGGTTTGCTGGTAATGTTAACTTTCAGTTTTAACTGGTAAAAAACAAATGTATCTGTTCTGAGAACATTGACATATCTGTCTGTGTAGTCACATGATACGTCAGTGATAATTCTATACTTAACATGAAATGAGACCAGCTCTCCAGATATGGCAAAGCAAAGATCCTGGATAAAAGATCCTGGATTTAAAAAAAACGTACATCTCAGTTTACGAGAGCTGGCACGGCAGGGGGTGAACCCCCTTGTGTTTTCTTTGCGGATGATTTATGGCTGGAGGGCTGTCTGCAGGAGGACAGGTGGAGGTACGTGCTGGGAAGAGAGGGACCAAGTAATGCTGACCCCACCGAGGGAACCGAGGGAAAGGAGGGTGAAGAGCTAAGCCAAGGGGTCCTGTTTCCAGTCTTGGGTGCCAGCAATGCCGGATCAGGTCTTCCTGACACCATTTCAGGAATCTAGCTTTGTGCCAAGAGCTGCCAGGCTCTTCACCCCGTTACCCCCTGTCACACCCGCAGGGCAAAACACGGCCACTATGACACCCGCACCTGAGACAACATTAACCCTTCAGGCGTAAAAAAAGCCAGAACCATAAGAACAATGACTCTTCCCGCCAAAAGAAACTTAAAAGGTGATGTGACACAAATAATTAACGTGGAAGGACTGTGAAAAAGTGATAAATGCTCTGATTTATTGTCGTTCTCACTGCAGTTTGAGAAGAGATTGACACTGAAGTTTGAGAAATTCTTTGGACACTCACCTGCCACATGCTGAGGCTTAATGGGGCCTGTTTTCTTAAGGAATGATTCATCGCTCTCAAACGCCATGATTGGCTCGTCTGGTCTGTCAGTCTCTGACTTCTCCCGTCCATTGTTGTGATTGGACAGCTGAAGGATCTCTTCAAAGTGAGACGCCTCCCCTTTTGCTGACAGGCCATTCTCGTGTTTGGCAGGCTGAATGCCATTCACCACAAGAACGGTCCGACTGCAATAGGAAACAGATGGTTTAAGTGTGTGTGTTAAACTGTTACAAACACAATTTATGTTAGCGTTTCCATTCCACTTTCAGGAGAACAAAACTGTCACTTCTGGGGAAAGTGACAGAAGATGAAAATGGAAGTTGTCCTGAAGACAGGACTTACCTTTCATTCACGCCATCTTGTTTTAATGCCGTGCTTGGCTGGTAGTCAGCAGCTGCTAGCAAAAAGACACAATGTCATGCTAATAGTTTCTTAAAATGGCAATCTTGTTTGGTTTAGTGTTCCTTTGCCAAATCAATGTTCCTTTCCCAGATAGTTGTACAACTGACAGAATAAACATTTCAGCAGTTCATCTGGAATCGTTTCCCGGATTCCCAGTGCTCCTTATGATTACAACGGCTATTTGTTCTATTCTAATACATAAAAGGAGTTTGCCCTGAAAATGTGTTCTTTTGTATGTGCAGGTGACTAAAAGTGATAGTAAGAACATTTATCATGTTACAAAAGATCTCCAAATCAAATAAATGCTGTTGTCCTGAACCTTTTTTTTTTTTTTTTTTTTACAAAAAGAGAGAATACTGGAAAAAATGATCCACACAAATATTAATGTTTTCAAAATGTATAATATTAAGAAATGTTTCTTGAGATGTTCCTAATTGGCATTTTAGAATGATTTCTAAAGGATCATGTGACATTGAAGACAGGAGCAATGCCTTCTGCAAAAATCCTTGTTGGTCATTGCAGGAATAAATTACTTTTTAAAATATATTAAAGGGATCTATTATGCAAAATTCATGTTTATAAAGTGTTTGAACACTGATGTGTGTCTGCAGTGTATGAAAACAACAAGGCTATAAACAGTACAAATACCATTTACAGGGTTTTATAATTCTATAAATCCCATAAATCAAAAGTAGTCTCTGATTTAGACTGAATCTAATTATCTAGATTCCCTCCATTAGCACAGACACAGCCCTAAGCTCACTTCTACATAATTCATAAACACACATTTATCATGCACAGTACAGTCAGATGACTGAACACCACTACACTGTAAACAATTATTTAAAAAATAAGTTACCTGGTTGCCTTAAAAATTTGAGTTCATTGAAATTAACATTTTTGAGAATCGACAACTTTTATTCTAATATTATCAAAAGATTTTGGAAGCATATTGGGTAATTGTGTTTTATTTGTGATGACGCAGTGACAAATTGTGCTATTTTCACTCTTTATCAAATTTTTTGTGGTTCAGATACAATTATATTTTGAGTTTCTATTTATGAAACCAATTTCCCTCATTGTATCAACTCAATTTTTTAATTTCAATAAACTCAAAATTAAGGCAACCAGGTTACTTACTTTTTGAAGTTAAACCAACTATTTTTTTTACAGTGCGTGAGATTGTCCGATTTTTGTTGTTGCTGGAATGCCAGCGCCTGAGCTCTTGAAGCTCCACCTTCTTCTTGAAAGGGGGCCAGGAGCACCAGCTCATTTGCATTTAAAGGGACAGACAAAAATTGCGTGTTTTGCTCACCCCAAAAGGTGGCCATTTTAACATGCTATAAAAAAATATCTGTAGCGTATTTTGAGTTGAAACTTAGTGAAACACACTAAGTAAAGTGGGGCATATAGGTACCCTTTCAAATATAAAACAGCTATTTTAAATTGTTATAATATTTCACAATATTACTGTTTTTATTTTTTCAAATAAATGCAGCCTTTGTGAGCAGGAGAGACTTCTTTCAAAAACATTTAAAAAAAATTACAGACTCCAAATTGTGCACAATAGTGAATGTATTTCAAGGGCATAATGGGAACAATACTGGCTGCTGAATAAAAGTAGACTCAAGTAGGCCTTCATCCAGTTATCTAATTGGAAAAACAGCTACTGAGCATCTAGCACAATGTAAATGGCGTGTGATGGATTCAGCATTCTGCTATGCCAATTTTCGTACTCCATCACAGAAAGGCAAAGATTTTGAACAGCAACAGATTTTCGACAGTGACGCAAGTAACAATCAGTAATATGTACACTGTTTTGCACGCTATTCCCTCTCTGGCTTAAACTTAAAGGAGGTTTGGAGGGGGTGGAGATGTGGGATGTTTTATTTATGCATTTCTTAATAAGGAAAAATTGACACAATTAAATAAAAAGGTATACGTACAATGACAGAGACAAGGAAAAGGTTGTGGAAGAATGATGTAAATGGAATGTTGCTGATGCAAATAGATTTACATAGAAGGTTAAACAGAACTGAATGTGAACTGAATGCCATATCTAACTAAAAATTATCCAATAATGATAAGTAATGATATGAACATTTATTTATACTAATATTCTTAAACATAATTTTATACCTTTATTCAACTCTGAATCTTTTCCATTGACTTGAGCTGGAGATTTAGTGTCTTTCTGTAAGAAAAGACAGGAAAAAAGGGAACAATTAGTTGCTAAAGCTCTTGAACCGCAAGAGGAAATTGGAGCCGTGCTACTGCCACAGTGAGGCCGTTTTAAATGAGAATGGCGCTGTACCTTGTCTCCTGCATCTGTTTTGCGTGTTCTTTTCATAATCTCCTCCAGACGCTAAAAACAATGCACAAAAGAGAAATAGAAAAACATGGAAAATGTTAAGAGTTTCACATATCAAAATTAAACCTGGAGATAAAGTTTCAGGACTTTGAAAAATGTAAAACAAAGGAGAAACAGCAACAAAATAAAAAATATTTAGGATTCTGTGCTATTTTTAGGTTACTACTAATAATAATTGGTTACATTTATATAGCGCTCTTCTAAGCACTCAAAGTGCTTTACATTTAGGAGGAGGGAATCTCCTCAACCACCACCAATGTGCAGCATCCACCTGGACAATGTGACGGCAGCCATATTGCGCCAGAACACTCACCACACACCAGCTGATTGGTGGAGATGAGATAGAGAAATTAAGCCAATTAGTATATGGGGATGATTAGCCATGATGGACAGAGGCTAATGAGCAAATTTGGCCAGGATTTTTACACTTTTACCGAAGGACATCCTGGGATTTTTAAATGATCACAGAGTCAGGAACTCGGTTTAACGTCTCATCCGAAAGACAGTGCTCTTTGTCAGTATAGTGTCCCCATCACTATACTGGGGTGTAAGGACCCACACAGACCACAGGGTGAGCGCCCCCTGCTGGCCTCACTAACACCTCTACCAGCAGCAACCTAGTTTTCCCAGTTGGTCTCCCATCCGAGTACTGACCAGGCCCTGTATAACGTCAGTGGGAAACCAGTCTTGGTGTACAGGGTGATATTGCTCAAATAATGTATCTCATTGATCATGAAGTACAAGATGCTTTTTGGATCATTCTCAAATCATACTAGAGAACATGATTATCAGGTTTTACACAAACTTGAGACGTCAATTTAAATGTAAACAAAGGATCCACCAAAAGGAAAAATTGTGTTAAATTAGAAAAATGCTACATAGAAGCATTTTCACAAATGTTTTTTTTCATGGTTTTATTTTATTTTAACGATGACTACATTATTCTCAATTACAAAAAATGATTAGTATTTTTTAACTGTCCGTTCCTCTATATTTCAGAGTTTCAGAAGCATAAACTGCATAATAAGTAATCTTACGCCGGCTTCACACTGCACGCGTAAGCAGCGCATATTTTTTCGGCGCCCATGTTAATCAATGAGTGCATTCACACCGGCAGCAGAGACAGCGCAGCAGCGCATATCAGGAGCAGAGCAGAAGCGTCAGTGCCGAGTCTATTTTTGACGCGCTGCTCACGATGAATTAAAGCCATTGTTCTGATCAAAATTAACCTGGTTAACATGAAAAATAACACATTTAACCATGAAATAATTTAGTGAAGTGTTCTGTGTGTTTCTCAGTCACCATATAACATCCGGCGCTGTGAAAAAAAAAAGTTCTACACAAAAACCGAAGTCACTGCCATAAGTTTTTGCCTGAACTACAAAACTAATTTTAAATAATGTATGCTAGTTTAGCTTAAACTAAATATGAATTCAATTATGTATATATTATAACTATATGCTGGCATAAAAACAGAAACAACAAACAAAAGCACCAAGTTCAGGCGGTCTCGCCCCTATTGCAAACAAACGCTGAGGCGGTTTGCTTGAGGTGTGAATATAATCCGACCCAAAGGGCAAACAAACCAAGTGGAATAATAATTCATAATGGGAAATGTGGGTATAATAGCAATCGTGTCTAATTCTGTGAATGGGCACATTAGTTATCACAGAAAACCAAGTCCCCCTTCATCTTAAAATGTTGTGTAATTGCACTTCTCTTTACGAGAATGCTGTCCTGATAAAGCCTTGACAGTATTTAACCGTCTTGAAACAGTTAACAGCTAGACAACGTGTTTGAATTTCGCTGCAGTATAAATATGAATGTTAACCTGGATGCCAGCCGAACTCCGCCCCGCCCACAACATTTGAGCGCGGGCAGTAAAGAGTAACGCAATCATCCACGTCACTAAAGGCGCTTGGTTTGAATTTGTTCTAATCCTAAACGGAGAACTTCTTTGTATATGCATTCCCCTTCACCAAACTTGTCAATCATCTCGATGGAAGACCCAGAGTAAACTCTGACCAATAAGAGGACCGTTGTACTCTCATGTAACTTACAGAAACAAATTTTGGTACACTATGAAATGTTGCCTTGTGAAAGCGAACCAAACCAAGGAAAAAATGCAACATTGTAACAAAATAAAGTCCCTGTTTCAGAACAAAAACAATCTATAGGTGTAAAACACCACTGATGTGTTAAAGGCCAACACTATGTTCTGAATTTGGGGGAAAAAACTGCAGTGTAATGCTCCACGGACACTTCCAAAAACCACACGATGAGCAGATGACAGTTGGGTCATGTCAGTACAGTGGCCATCCTCCATTAAACAGAAACATTCACAGAAAGAGATCAGGGGAGGAATGTCAAGGTGTTGTATGGCATGTGCATGAATAGTGAGAGCTCCCTTTTCAATATGATCCTAGATAGTGACCTTGAAAAGTTATTTTATTTCGCTCTACTAACACATTCTGTGCCTGAAAGCTATTGTGGGCATGTGTGATTAGTTAGGAGAGGAAATTAAAGGATTTTACTAGACTTCAACTAGAGTTTGCGTAGATGCAGGTATGCGAACAATTGCCTGTAATACGGATTTTAAAGCAGCAGGATGATTTCAAAGCAACCTTATTAAGAAAAATATAAATGTGAGGTGGAAAACCTCTTACCTTCTTTCTCTCCAGTCTCTCCTGCTCCTCCTTCTGGAAGTGTTTCTCTCTCTCCAGGCGCTGTTTCTCGGCCTCCTCCCGGGCCTTTGCTTCAGCCTCCTCTTTCTACAGACACAATCAAATGACCAGACTGACACTTGAACATACAGGGCAATAAAAAAGACATTCATTCATCTGAAGCTGATGGGCATTCAGTGGCAGATCACATCCCGTTTACCAAACGACAGCATATAATATGCTTCCCACAATTTTTTCCCCAATGAATTTCCATTATTTATCCAAAAATAATTGTACTAAAGAGCAATTTCTAGCATGAAACAGGAACTACGTATAACTAGATGATTACTGCAGAAATGTCCTGTTTTTAGGATGTCTATTCCAGGCCTTAGATTTTTAAAGACAAGTTTAAAATGTCCATGTTTTTCATGACTGTGGAAACCCCTAATACCTACTTAATATCTAATGAAATACAGTTTTGAACACCAGGTGGTGGTAAAACCTCAAAAATGCTGCTGCGCCAAATGGAGCTCTTGATATCCACCCATTTACAGAAGAGGAAAAATGGTTTTGTAAGAACTTGAGTGACTTGCATAGAATTTGTCGTCTCATCATAGCTCTTCAATTGCTGTAATTGCATGCTCGTATTTTACAGCATTTAATAGAAAACGTAGGGTCATATTATAAAGATTGAATTGCTTTGGTATTCATCTGTTAAAAAAAAAATGGATCCTAAGGACCAGGGTTGTTATTAAAAACAAACCATTTTTGGTCAGCAAAATAAAGATGCAATAAAATATAAATAAAAAAAAGTAAAAAAAATAAAATAAAATAAAAAAAGGTTACAAGGTACAATTACTAAAACAAATATACATGAATGCTATATAGAAATATTACAAACAAAATAATAAAAAATTACAAAAGCACATAACATTACTAAAACTTAAACTGAGTGAAATGAAAATATAAAAAATGTAAACAACTTCCAAATATTGATAAATAATACACTAGTGAATAATACTAAAATTACACTAATCAGGACAATCTATGCCAGATTTGAATCCATGTGTCCTCAACATATCTGGAGCATGTGTGGTAACTGCCAGGCCACAGCTGACACAACTGAAAATTCAGTGCTGGAAAGTCTATAAATGTTCAGTCAGTATATGTATTAATACAGTGTAGTGTCACTAAAGATTCTGAGAAATTAAGTTGCATTTCTGACCTGTTTCTGAAGCCGTTCGTTCTCTTCTTGTTCGACTTTGGCTCTTTCCTGTGCCTCCTTCTCCTCCTGCAGGCGCTGGGCCTCCTCTCTTAACCTTTCCTGCTCCGCCATGAGCCGCGCCTCTTCCTCCCTGCGCCTGCTCTCCACTGCCTCCTGTGCTAGCCTCTCCTCGCGCTGAAGCCTGCATGACAAAAGATAGTCAGTCACTGTACACATAAGATTAAAAAAAGATAATCTGTACCATTAACCACTGAACCTTGTGAAGTATTTAAAAAAAGACATGAGAATGCAAGAGGACTTTAGTGTCTCTTGCAAAATTGAAATTAGCTGTGGCTGGTAACATACCATGAAACTTTCCATTGCAGATATGGTTCATGCATTATAAAGTGACAAATGCAAAGTGGACAGAAAGTGAACCTTTTTAATCGTGACCAAAATATCTGCATCCATAGTGACCAGCGGCACTGGAGCATAAACAGTGTGGAAATGTCATTACGCTGTTGCCAAAGTCCCTTTTGGCTCATAAACGTGCTAAACTCATAAACTGCCACCGAGAACTCCAGACGTCAACAGGTCCACACCGCCGAGGCTATTCCTGGAGCTCACACCGCACACGGCCTGGTGGAGCAGGACATGTATAAAAGCATACCAAAAATGTTTGCTACTTGAGGTGGAATTTGGCTTTGTTGGCAGGGATACAAAGGGTGAAAAGTTGATATTTTATAAGACAAAGATTAAATTGTTTTATAAGATAAAGATTAAATTGTTATTCTGCCTCTCTACTAGAAATATACAGCTCTGAAAAAAATTAAGAGAACACAAGATAATCTCTATAAAATATCATTTTTATCACCTTTTTATCCCTGCCGTCAAAGCCAAAATCCACCTCAGGTAACATGTTTTTGGTATGATTTTATACATGTTCAGTGCATGTTGCAAGCTGAACTCAAACCTATGTCTGCCACATGAGCGCTAACTAATATTGAGTTTGCATCAAGGAACGGACAATTAATTTCAATTACATTTTGTGTCAAAACGAGGATGTCATAACAGATGTCAAAAAAAGAAGTGTAAGCTAAGATATATCTCATTCAAATCAATTAAAACCATCATTCATTCAAAAAAATTAAATTTAATAAAAATATAAAATAATAGAATAGAATAATATTATAATAAAATAGCAACTAGCAACTAGATAGCAGCTAAATTCTATTTACACTCACATATTTTCTTAGCGATAGATGATATTTACACTGTGCGAAAAGCTGTAGATTTACTAAGTGAAAATAGTGATATATTCTATTTACACCATATAAAGTTGCAGTTCTTTGTACTATAAATAGTAATTACATGTAATTTATACTTTATTTTGACAGATACGTACTATTTGCACCACAGTATTTTTTTACATTAACAGGATGCAATAAAAATAGTGTGAGAATTATTGTTTTTATTTAAATTATTAAATGGATGCCTCCTTCAATGAACGCTAAAGCTCTCCTTACACCTTCCCTAACACTACCCAATAAATGCTTTTATTATAATTAAACATTTTTTATGGCACTTTATCTCAACATTTAGAACATTTCCTTAATTTTTATTGAAAATAAATGCCTCTCCGATGTGATTTGTGATGAGAAAAGAGAGAAGAGCAAGCTCTGCTAAAGGCGGAGTCGTGTTTTGATAGTGTTAATCGTGACAAAACAATGATCCATTAGCCATACGCTTTACTGATTAAGCCACTGAGGACGTTGAATTGTGGCCATTTTTTTTAATCTTGTTTGGCACAGCCAGCTATTGTTAGGCGGAGCTATTGCAAATAGCACTTGCCAACAAAGCACGCTTTTTACACTTAGTGTGAATAGACACACTGTATTTATTATTTATGCATGCATATATATATATATATATATATATATATATATATATATATATATATATATATATATATATATATATATATATATATATTTTTTTTTTATTTTTTTTTTTATTAATTACTTCCCCCTCCCTCTTGCAATGACATCTCTCCCCTGATGGCATGTTTTTCGGCACAAGGGCAAGACAACTTTTCATTAACATAAAATCACAATAATAGCAAACCACAACGATCCAATACATTAAGTACAAAATTAAGTAAGAAGCCGTTTCACTTTAATATACATCACAATACTTGTGTTTAATGCCGACTTAAACTTAAATAAATAACAATAAAATAGGTAACCTCTCTCTCTCAAGCTGTTCTCTCCGTTCTTCTTCTTCCTTCTCTCTCTGTTCACGAGCCTGTCGTCTTTTCTCAGCCAGAATGCGGGTGGCTTCCTCTGGGTTATTGGTGCCAGCCATGGTCTTGCCTGGTGAGGGAGCTGGAGAAGCCACCTGTGGGAGGGCGGGGACAAGAGGGGACTCCTCGGGAACAGAGGCTACAGAAACCGACATGACTGGTGAACTTGCAACAGGGGGCGTGTCCGGGACCGATGACACGCAAATGGAGGGGACGGGAGACGAGGCTAGAGAAAACACAGAGAAATGGAGCGGGGGAAAAATGAGGACTGGAGAGAGGACAAAAAGTGTAAACTGACAGAAACTTTTTTTATGGAATAACTCCTTTGAAAGAGAAGCCTCTATGGCAACACTTGTCATCCCCACACTCACTCTTTGGTTCTTCAGGTGTAGCGGGCCTGCGGGTCTCTCTAACCCTCTCTATGGCGACGGGCGAGGCGGTGCGGGTCTCTATGCGGGCAGGGGTCCTGGCCCTCTTGGGTCGGGCTTTAGGAGTGCTGGGGCTCGCTCGTGCTGATGGAGGTTTAGGAGATACAGCAGGGCTGGGGGAGGAGCCGCGGCCTTTGGGCGTCACAGGAGATGCAGATCTTAGTTTGGACACTGGACTCGGACTGGAAACATGAAGAGAATCTTAATTTAATGGCCGAGCTGAAAAAAAAGTTAAAATACAACATTTTCATAATAAGGGATTAAGAACTACAAATGTTGATGAGGCGACACGAACTGGACCTAAAATGTGGCCTGATATTTCATAATGTCCTAAAATAGACAAAATAATGATTAAACCAAGGTTTCTTATTATCTATTTAGTGTAACATGAACCTAAACTATGACTTCTGACTACAACCATAAGGAGAAATGTGAAGTCAGAGACAGCATTACATAACAGCATTGGTCTTACAGAATTAGATGACGCTCAGGGCAAAATGTTCCATTAAAAACCTTTTATCTATTATTTTTTCCTCTTGCACATGCAAGGCAGTGCTTCCAGAATATAATCTTTCTAATACTGATCAGAGAATTTATGATTTATGAGATTTTTCATTTTAATGAAAAAAAAAGTGTATATATATATATATATATATATATATATATATATATATATATATATAATTGTTTTTTTTTTACTGTGCTGTCAATTCATTCATTTTTGTCTATTTTTTATTTCTGATTAATCATGATTAAAAACAGTTCTTTCACAGTTAATCTCTAAATTAATGTAGGTACAACAAAGACAATATATTTTAAATACTTTTTATAAATGAAGGCCAATCACTGATGCTAATACAGCAACCATGCCTCGATGAAATAGATTTTTTTAACATTAGTTATAGCCATTACAGTGTAATTAAAAGTTATCAATTTTAACATTTATTAGGCTCTAAAAATATATAACAATGTTTAATTTAAGTGAGCTTGAAACTATTTTCACATAAACCCATAATAAATGTCCTATTTACCTGTCTAACAGATAGGAAATATAGCCCAACAAAAATCAAAACGTTTTATTAACAGTATTTTAGCAGCATGTTTATGTGGCTGCTGTCCCTTTAAAACCTGCCGCTGCTGCACATCACGCAAATCTCACACGTCACATTTCTCACAACTCTTTACGTTCATTTAAGACTTCATTTAACTAATTTAAGATGATTTTCTTTTAAGGAGACATTTTGTCATAAGAAAGAAAACTTGATTATGGCTCACTGTCTGTATGCATGATAGTGGCACATGTATTTCTGTGTGTTGTGTGTGTCACATAGACAGGACATTCCCAGACAGTACGTTTTCTTTTGTCTTGTCACGCTTGAATGGTTTAAAAGAATTTGCATGAATAAAAGCATGTAATATAATGCTTTTATATTATTTAGCGTCATATAATGTAACGCTAGCCAAAGGATGCCAGAAAAAATGGTTACTGCATTAATTGCATTAAATATCTTTAATGTGTTAAACAAAAATGCATGCATTAACGTGATAAAGTTGAAAGCACTATATATATATATATATATATATATATATATATATATATATATATATATATATATATATATATATATATATATATATATATATATATATATATATATATATATATATATATATATACAGTCTTGTTCAAAATAATAGCAGTACAATGTGACTAACCAGAATAATCAAGGTTTTTAGTATATTTTGTATTGCTACGTGGCAAACAAGTTACCAGTAGGTTCAGTAGATTGTCAGAAAACAAACAAGACCCAGCATTCATGATATGCACGCTCTTAAGGCTGTGCAATTGGGCAATTAGTTGAAAGGGGTGTGTTCAAAAAAATAGCAGTGTCAACCTTTGACTGTACAAACTCAAAACTATTTTGTACAAACATTTTTTTTTTTCACACAGACGTCTTCTAACTGTCACAGTACTTACAGGTAACTCCAGACTGTCTTTGATCATCCTGGAGGTGATCATTGGCTGAGCCTTTGCCATTCTGGTTATTCTTCTATCCATTTTGATGGTTGTCTTCCGTTTTCTTCCACGTCTCTCTGGTTTTGCTCTCCATTTTAAGGCATTGGAGATCATTTTAGCTGAACAGCCTATCATTTTTTGCACCTCTTTATAGGTTTTCCCCTCTCTAATCAACTTTTTAATCAAAGTACGCTGTTCTTCTGAACAATGTCTTGAACGACCCATTTTCCTCAGCTTTCAAATGCATGTTCAACAAGTGTTG
The DNA here is from genome assembly GCF_024679245.1 of Pseudorasbora parva. NCBI lineage: Eukaryota > Metazoa > Chordata > Actinopteri > Cypriniformes > Gobionidae > Pseudorasbora > Pseudorasbora parva. The sequence goes on along the minus strand of NC_090178.1, from coordinate 13,348,662 downwards.
GCTTCATCCTTAAATAGGGGCCACCTGATTCACACCTGTTTCTTCACAAAATTGATGACCTCAGTGATTGAATGCCACACTGCTATTTTTTTGAACACACCCCTTTCAACTAATTCAACTAATTGCCCAATTGCACAGCCTTAAGAGCGTGCATATCATGAATGCTGGGTCTCATTTGTTTTCTGAGAATCTACTGAACCTACTGGTAACTTGTTTGCCACGTAGCAATAAAAAAATATACGAAAAACCTTGATTATTCTGGTTAGTCACATTGTACTGCTATTATTTTGAACAAGACTGTATATATATATATATATATATATATATATATATATATATATATATATATATATATATATATATATATATATATATATATATATATTCATTCACCTATGAGGCTAAAACTAATCCAATTTGATCTATAGAATCTTACCTGGACTCTATTCTGGTTTTCATTGATGGCATAGACTGTCTCTTCTTCAGCACCTTCTCTTTGGTGATGGTACTCTTCTCCTTTTCGTTTTCTCTGTCCTTGTCCCTTTTATCCTTCCTCATCTTTTGAGAAATGAGGTAACAAAGGATAAACACATCTTTGAAAACGGACCCTCAAAGCCAGGGCAAAGTCTTTATTTTGCAATTTCACATTACAATTTGCACTAATCTATGTGAATTTGCACATGGATGATATTTCACAGTATATTTTGTTTCTGTAGTTTAAAATTGAATAAATTGTAATATTGGCCACTTGAATAATATTAATGATAACGTAAGCATGCTTTATACAAAAAGAGTTGAGAAATCTAGATCTAAGAAATGTCAACACCCTCTTGAAAGGCTTAGACATGTGGATTCATGAAAGTGGTGATGTAGTGATGCATGCATTTCTCACGTCCTCTTTTATAAAAGCAAAATATGATATAACAGTCAGGGAGCGATGGCGTGTGAGAAAAACAGAGACCGAAAGGGAGCCTTAAATAACTCACAGGTGTGGAGTCTCGTCTGCGCTGGGCAATGTTGGGCGTGCTTGTGGTGACCCTCCAGCGTTCAGAGCAGCGGTGATGTGGCCGGTTAGAACACATTGTGAGAGGGCTGGCAGATGCTGAGCGCGGGCACAACGGAGACTCTGCATGAACAAAACATTTCATTTTGCAACATATAGAGCAAAAGAAATAAGGTCCTGTTGTTATTTCTAACCTGCACAGGCCTTAAACCTGAAGAATAAAGTAACATATTTTTTAAAAAGACGTTGAAAAATTGTTAAACTCCTTCCTAACACAGATATAAAAGATACTATGATGGTATCGGTCACTCACGGGCATCTCTGGTGTTGTTTAGCACACTGGCAGCACTGCGACTGCGAGCCAGGAAGGAGAGAGTGGGCGTCATCAGCCTGTCCACAATGCTGCTCTCCCATGGACTCAGCTGCATGCTACGAGCTGCAAGAAAAGAACAACAATTAGTTTCCTCATAATACATAAGCAACGATCACTTACCTTCTCTCATTCTGAACTTCACAGGATTGTTGAAATGATCTTTGCTAGTTTTCAATAGTTGTGATATTTGTTGTTATATAAAATCCTAGCAATGACAAACTGTTTTCTTTGCTGTGAACATGGATGATGGATTTCACAAACTGCTACATGCTAGAAACATCAGTAAAGGTGACCAGTAAACATAAAATATATAAAAAAATAAAAGCATAACAATGTAATTCATCCGATGATTAATTCAACTGCTATTATTTGTTCACCCTCATGTTGCTCCAAATCTGAGACACATGGACTACATTTGTTGCCCGCATGTAATTACATCAGTAATTAATTTTTATAGTTACATTTACACTCACCTAAAGGATTATTAGGAACACCATACTAATACTGTGTTTGACTCCCTTTCTCCCTCAGAACTGCCTTAATTCTACGTGGCATTGATTCAACAAGGTGCTGAAAGCATTCTTTAGAAATGTTGGCCCATATTGATAGGATAGCATCTCGCAGTTGATGGAGATTTGTGGGATACACATCAAGGGCACGAAGCTCCCGTTCCACCACATCCCAAAGATGCTCTATTGGGTTGAGATCTGGTGACTGTGGGGGCCATTTTAATACAGTGAACTCATTGTCATGTTCAAGAAACCAATTAGAAATTATTCAAGCTTTGTGACATGGTAAATTATCCTGCTGAAAGTAGCCATCAGAGGATGGGTACATGGTGGTCATAAAGGGATGGACATGGTCAGAAACAATGCTCAGGTAGGCCATGGCATTTAAACAATGCCCAATTGGTACTAAGTGGCCTAAAGAAAACATCCCTAACTAAGCGTGCCAAGAAAACATCTCCCACACCATTACAACACCACCACCAGCCTGCACAGTGGTAACAAGGCATGATGGATCCATGTTCTCATTCTGTTTACGGCAAATACTGACTCTACCATCTGAATGTCTCAACAGAAATCGAGACTCATCAGAACAGGCAACATTTTTCCAGTCTTCAACGGTCCAATTTTGGTGAGCTCGTGCCAATTGTAGCCTCTTTTTCCTATTTGTAGTGGAGATGAGTGGTGCCCGGTGGGGTCTTCTGCTGTTGTAGCCCATCTGCCTCAAGGTTTTGCATGTCGTGACTTCACAAATGCTTTGCTACATACCTCGGTTGTAACGAGTGGTTATTTCAGTCAAAGTTGCTCTTCTTCAGCTTGAATCAGTCTGCGCTTTCCCTTTCTGACATTCCGTTTGGAATTTTGGACTTCAAATCTCACAAAAAATAATAGTTTCTAATTCTAAAACTTTTGTGAAATTGAAAAAGCAAAACAACCACAAGTAAATGCACTGTAAGAAGTGAAAAGCAAGCGCGCAAGAAAAATGAGGAGGTAGAGAGGCATTTTAGAAACAGAAAGAGAGATATTGCCCATAGCTGAACATTCATCAGCGCTCTGCAGTAATGTCTCTGCTCTTGGAAAACTTCCCAGACTCGATTATCTGTCTGAGCACAGAGCGTGAAGTCTACTTTCTGCTCCGCTCCATCTATTGTTGTAGGGAGCACTCACAAATAGTGTTCCCTACTTACCATTGAGTTTTCATGACCTTAGTACATCCAATAAAAGAAGCACCAACAGCATAACTTCAAGTCATTTCTGATAAACTGATAAATGACCCTTTGTGGTACATACATCCATTAACACATTTCTTCCTTTTAAATATGGCAGCAGATTCAGCACATTCCATGGCCACAAAAACACTTATAATGCATGAATGTCAACAAAACATCAAATCAAGTGATATTTACTTTGAAGAAATAAGCCACAGGCACACTTTAAACATTTCACAAAAAGATGCTTTTAAATGATAAACCAGTAACACTTTACAATATGCATCAATTGATTAACATTAGTTAATGCATTAGGTAACATGAACTAACAATTAACATTTTTACTGCTTTTATTAATGTCCTTGAAACAGCCTGGAATTTAATTAAATATCAAATTAACTTAAATATTAGAACTGTCAAATCACATCTAACAAAATTTTGTGTTTACAAAATATGTTTGTGTATACTGTGTAACACTTTACAATAAGGTTTAATGTGTTAACATAATTAGTTAATGCATTAATTAACACAAACCTAACAATGAAACCTTACTGTAAAGTGTTACCAATATGTTTATACACAATATTTATATTTAACATAACCCTTTGTTAGATGAGATTTGACAGCACTATTTTATTTAAATTAATTTATATATATAATTAAAAAAATATATATATGTATATCAAATTAATTTAAATAAAATAGTGTGTGTGTGTGTGTGTGTGTGTGTGTGTGTGTGTGTGTGTGTGTGTGTGTGTTTGTGTGTGTATACATATGCTTCAGCACTATTAAATATTTAATTTAATTACATCTAGATTATTAGACGGATGTAAAACTCAGTTAATGATACCTAATGGTTTATCAAACATTAATGAATTGAACAATATTGTAAGGTGTTATCGATAAAACAACACATATACTGTTCAAATAGATAAGTATTTGGACACTTTGTTGGCTTAGAAAATACAAGTTTGTTATGAGAAAAGCTCTAGCATCATTTGTTTGAGGTATCATTTTCAACTTCTGTTCATACTAAACTCATACATTTTAAGAGTGGCCTAAGTGTCCAAATACTTTCTTGGGCCACTGTATTATCATGCATCATACGCAGGTGAGGGTATGGAGAAGTATGCAAGTACTCTTGAGTACACTTTTGAAGACGTTTACTTCAAGAACAAGGAATTAGGAACAGAGAAAGCCACCACCAAAAATAGGCAAACAAAAAAAACACCACTGAGGACGGTCGACGGTGAAAGGAGAAGATTTTGAAATTGAGATTCGAACACATTAACTGAAGACACTGACGAGGAGGCGGTTTGAAAGGAGGGAATGATTGAGTGATCACGGTGGACGAGCAGGTGATTGGTCTCAAGGGAGAAATCAAAGGTGGGGGGGATAAAATGGAAACTCATAAATATAAATATGAGGAGCCTGTGAAGACGAGGGGGAGGGGCTAGATCTGGAGGCATGTCCTTACTTCTGCTAGGGGAGTTCCAAAGAGTGGCAGAGGATTTGGAGAGCCTCTTGTTTATGACTGAGTCCACATGTTTGGGTAGGTTGACCGCTGATATTGAGCATCTGCCTGCAAAATCCACAGAACACCGAATATATACACAATGCTGAGGCGACCAAGATGACACGACAGCCGGCAGTGAAATATATAAATATGAATCTCTCGCACAAACAAAAGAACAAATAGAACATGATATATAGGACAAGTAAACATACATATTGAACAGCCAAACATGGTTATCTTTGCTCTGGATAACCATTGTTAAGTTTGCCGTGTCTGAATATTAACTCAACTGCTATTTTTATGCTGCTCAAAGTTCATTATTATAGAGTCAACAGACTTTTTAATGGGGTCACTTCCTCCACTTCTCCTCTTAAGAGACCATCAGGGACTACAATGACTGCACACAACTTTTGGGAGAGGAATAATCTAAATTAAGTCTGTTAGAAAATAAGATCCTTAGAGAAACAGCATTGCTTAGCCTATAAATTGAGGTCTTGTGTCCTGGGGGAGGTGGCACAAAGCTGCACTGAAGTTCATTACCACATTTCCCAACATTCTCAGCACATCATTCTCACCTCATGTTATATACTGACCAATAAAATACACAAAAGCTAGTAACTGAAGATTATGAAGATGTTTTGTGTTCACATTTGAATTTTTGTACATTTTCAGCGGGATAAAATGCCATTTTATTGGGCCAAAAGGAAAACAAGCCTAAATTCTGTTGCTTTAAAGAGGTGGTTGCATGCGATTTCACTTTTTTTACTTTAGTTAGTGTGTAATGTTGCTGCTTGAGCATAGACAGTATCTGCAAAATTACAGCGCTGAAAGTTCAATGCAAATGTACTCGGAGATATTCTCTTTTAAAGTTAAGGCAGTTTATTGCCTACAAAAACGGCCGGTTTGGACCACAATGGGCTTCTTCCGGGTTGGTGACATCATAAACCCTTGCTAGTCACCGCAGATGTGACTTCTGTCCGTAATGGTAAGGGGCGAGGCGTTTCCGGACAACCTGTGCTTGGCACTTCAGCCAATAAAAATACATGAGACTACATTTGGCCATCTAACCAATCTAAGACTATTGCGTTTTTCAGAGGGAAGGGCTTCATAGAAGCAGGAAGCAAACGAGCCGTTCAAAAGACAGTGGAGAGAGCGGCGTGGAATAAAGGTCAAATATAAGAAAAATACGGCGTAAAAAATAAAATAAAAATAAAGAAGTATTAAGACATGTTATACTGCACCCCCATAAACACAACCAAGCCTAGAAAAAAACACGGAACCACCCCTTTAATAATAATAATAATTTGTTACATTTACGGCAGTTGGTTTAAAATCTGATAGTAGCAGCAAATGGAGAAAATCAGCATTCATGTGAAATTATCTTGGCTTAACGTGTATAACGTTACCAAAGATTTCTATTTCAACTTTCTATTCGTCAAAGATTTATATCACTAATTCCACAAAAATTCCTTATTAAAGTGATAGTTCACCCAAAAATTATTTCGTCATTTACTCACCCTCATGTTGTTCCAAACCTTTATGAGTTTCTTTCCTCTGCTGAACACAAAAGAAAATATTCTGAAGAATGTTTGTAACCAAGCAGATAGAACAACCATTCACTACCCTAGCAGGGGGAAAATACTATGGTAGTGAATGGTTGTTCTATCTGCTTTGTTACAAACATTCTTCAGAATATTTTCTTTTGTGTTCAGCAGAGAAAAGAAACAATTTTGATTTTTTTTGGGGTGAACTATCCATTTAAGAAGCACAACTTTTCTCAACATCAGTGATAACAATAAAAAAATTGTATTGACACTAAAGATTAGAGAGTAATGGCTGCTGATAATTCAGCGCTGCCATCACAGAAATAAATTACAAAATCAGTTGTTATAAATTGTAATACTATTTCACAATATTACTAAACAAGATATATTTTTTCAATTTATTGGTTGATATATTGATGGTAAAAAGGTTCAGATGAATATAGTTGGAACATGTGCACCTTCCGTGTGCGTAGAGACTTGTGATGCACAGAGCTCAATGAAACTTAAGCTACAGAAGAATACTGCGGGTAAAAATGAAAAAGGTTTGCATATCTTAGTATTTGCGTTTCCTAATAGCACATTAAACCCCTATGATCCCCAGAAGTGAAGCGACTGATCTCTTGGTTAATATCGCATTAGTAAAGAGTGTTTAGTTGGGCTTAAGCAGGAAGTTTATGAGGCTTTTTTACGCTACACATAAGAAACCATGTCTCATGTGAAAAGTCAAAGAAGTTAGAGAACCAGCTACTTTTCCTTCAGAAATTGAAAATATACATTTGTAAATAGTGCATTCTTCAGCACTTATTTACAACAACAAAAAATACAGAAAAATAAACAATATTAGAAGCATCAGTCTCAGTAAACCTCATTTATCTGCATGTTTTCCTATCACACATCTAATGAAGCAGATGACATTCCAACTTATTTATTTCTTAACACAGATGACTAATGCAGTTAATATGATACAGGAACGAGGAAGATATACCTACAGTTTGTGTTTTTATGTATGTGCGTTTTGTGTAACTCACTCTGGCTTTGACTGGAGTTGCCGCTCAAGCCTCCGGCCCAGGACCATCTCTGCTGCCGAATCTCTGCCCATGTCTTCTTACCAGACTTCTGGATGGCGGCCTCATACCGCTCCTGAAAAAATACCCAAATCAATGCCAATATAAATATCACTTTAAAAGGTAACAGAAGTGCAGTAAACACTTTATATTGTACATTTATACAGTATCTAATGGGCACTGGGAGGAACAGAAGAAGAGGTATTGATCTTACAAAGGGGAAATCTTAGGGCCCTGGTACAAAATGTGCTCAATTTTCACTAATAAATAAATCATCTAGCATTACTCAGAGAAAACAATGCCTGCCGAGTTGGCAGAAACTTCACAAACTCTGAGTGTGTACAAATAAAGGATGTAACAGATTGTGTTGTGTGTGTTTGCACTGACCACCACTACTTTCTCACCTTGTTCTTCTCAAGTTTCTGTCTCTGTCTCTCCTCCAGCTCGACGCGGCGTCTCTCTGCCTTCAGCCGCTGCTCCTCCAGCTTTCTCCTCCGCTCCTCCAGCTGCTGTTCCCGCACCTGCCGTGCCCGCTCCTCTTTTTCCAGCCACTGAGACTTTTTAGCAGCTACGTGAGAGAGAGGAAGAGCCTTTGAGATACTCAAACCAGGCCTACTCCACCTCTTCCTCCAAGAACAGAATTCAAACACACTTTCCCAAATCCCAATGCATGTTCATTCATTAGACATTTGCTCGAATGTGCAGTAATTTGGCTATCAATAAAAGTGCATAACTCTTAGGTCTGTTTTGCCATATTACATTTCACTGATTTTAGAATGGTGAGAAAATTGAACAAATGTGATTTTGGGGTGAACAATCCTTTTTTATTATCGTTTAAAAGTTTGGAGTCAGTAAGATTTTCAAAATGTTTTTGAAAGAAGACTCTTATGCTTACCACGGATGGATTTATTTGTATCAAATATAGTAAAAGCAGTTAAAATGAAAAATGCTTTCCATTTTAATATATTTTATTAAAATGTATTCTATTCATTCAAGTTGAATTTTCAGGAGCCATTTTTCAGTCTCACATGATCCTTCAGAAATAATAATTTGTATATTATTATCATCAATGTAAAAAAAAAAAAAAATGTTGAGAGTTCAAAAAAACAGCATTTTTTAAAAAGATCTTTTTGTAACAATTTGTAAGTCTTTATTGTCACTTTTGATCAATTTAACGTGTCCTTACTAATTAAAATGATTATTAAAAAAATTACAATTCTTACTGACACCAAACTTTTGAGTGATAGTGTATATTTAATCTTACAACTTCATATTCTACAAAGCTATTCCCACTGAGCTGGTATAAATCTCTACAACATACATTTGATTTTAAGCTTCTTCTTTTTTTTTTGTGCATATTTCAAATCATAGCCACCCAATACTTTTTACAGATAAATCAAATTCTGCATGTTTTGCGTCTTAAATTAAATAGGGTGGTTTGTGTCTTTAAAGCTTTTAACGTTCACAAAATGCAACATGTTGTTCTTAATAATGGTGTTAGGACTAAATTATAATGACATCACTTCAAACAAACACAAGTGACAATGACTAGGTCATTAATATGTTACAAGCTCAAATCTGCCCCTACATTATGTAAAGAGATAAGGAGACACCATTTTATGTTATCAATGCTCTAGCAAAATCAAGTTGTCTATTAACTGCCGGGTTTAAATGTGTCAAATCAGAGTAAACACTAACTGCACAAGGCTTTTAGACAAAAAAAGTGCTGCTCAAATAATTTACATTATGTGGAATATCTACTGTCTCTATGAAAGCAAGGCTTGGCATGAAAAGTGTCTCTGCGGAGAGCCTTCATCTCTTCTGAGGATGGAGGTTTTGAGCCTTTTTCTCTGAGCGCCACAGTTATAAAATAGTGATGGCCATAGAGCGCCTAGGTGATGCTCTTCATCAAACTTTCATAATCCTACTGGCAGATAGATGAGGTGAAAGACGACCCACAGTCTGAGAGTATATGGACACAATGTCCTACTATGAACATTTGACTCAATGCAGCCCACACAAATATTTCACACATAAATGTGAAAGTCCACGGTGATGGCAAAAAAGATGGATTGATGAGTTCGACTGACTACTGCCCGAATAGGTTTAGATAAAACACTTCACACTCGTGTGGCTGGAATGTAGCAGGACGTGTGTTTATCATGATTACATTCACTTCAATCTTGATTTATTCACAGTTCAGTCACAACAGATGTGAAGACAGCAGAAGATGTCACTTCTGGGTCCGAATGGATCCTGCAGTTCATAATTATGGGAAGCGTGTAAAACGTGCTATGAAAACAAGCATTCAGAAAAACATATAAACTCTGAGGTGAGGTTTAGCGGTCGAAAGTTCAAATTTGGTGCGTCAATGACCTATAACTGACCCCAGAGCAAAACAACAAAAACCCTGCGCACATGACCTAAATGTCTTAACAGATGCACTGAAAAATTTTTATGTTTATTTAGCATACATGTAAAAGATATGAACTCAAATAAACAAAAGATTTTCATTCACACATTTGAGATTTAAAAAAAAAATTAAGTGTTAATTAGTTTATTGTCACATTTCTTTCCTTGTTATTAATATACCGACAAGCCCAGTCATGTTTGTCATTGTAGGAAATTCACAGTTGGCCAATTGTAAAAGCAAAATTAGGCAGACAAAATTAGCTGGGCAAAAAAAACATACTCCAAACCAAACGTACAAATATGATGTAGCCATTGTAGTCCAATTCACAGACTAATGACTCTAATGAACTGGCTGTTTTAATGAATCAATGAATCAATGAAAAAGATGAACAAACTCACATGGTGTTGGTCTGAATCAATCTGAGGAATCATTCACTGTATTAACTCATTGAATCGACTCACTTAGTGAAATGTGTGTCATTACTTTTAGCTATGCGCTATCCTTTTTATAGTTTTAATTTAAAAGAAACTAAATTAAATATTTAACCCAATCAAATATGAAAATACTGTCATCGTATTTTTTTGTACGTTTTAACCGTCAGAGGTCACCTTTTCAAAACAGACTTGGTCACCAGACTTGACAAAGTGCAAAATATAACTGCATGCGTAATTTCATCAGCATAACCTACTGACAATTATGTACAATTACAAACACCCAAAAATGCCATGCCGATATTGATCCTTGTTTTACTTTTCCCTTTGTCCCAAAGTCTGCTTGCCTCATTTGAGCTACGTTTGTTGAATAATGAATAATCGCGCTCCATAGCTGAACGACACAACAGTTTGTCCATGTGTGTTACCATGGTTTCTACAAGCGAAACCAGAGGACAGCATGGATATTACACTATTGATAGGCGACAATAACAAGTGGAGAGCCATTATTTAAAGCTACACTGTGTAACTTTTTTAGTTTATTCTTAGCTAAAACACTTAGTTCTTTCAAAAATATATGTGTTCATTAATGTATATTTACTTCTTTCAAGTAGTAAAGTATTTTCGTAAGCTTATAATATGCCACTGAAAATACATACGGGTGAGGGTTCGAATGCAGGTCGCCATGTTGCCCCTCCATCTTGAAAGTACAGTAGCCAAAGAGGGACATACCCGTAAATTCAAGCTTCACTTTTCGCGTTTTAACACTCGATGGCAGTCATGAACGAGATCGAACTGGAAGCCATGTTAATCTTGGACTAAATCGGCCACCGTAGGAGTTAAAACGAAATCGGAATTGAGGGGAACAGAAACTATTATTCCTGAATTGTCATATACCTTTTCACCGGTAGATGGGGGAAAATATCTCACAGTGTAGCTTTAAAATTGGAATTTCTCTGGATTTACAAACTTTTGGAATAATGTATACAACTGCATGAAATATATCACACTGTGGTTTTTGGATATTTAATTACAAAAATCTTACATACCTTTAACCAGCTCAAGCAGGTCCAAATCAGCTGGTAAATCAACCAATTAAACCAAATAGAACCACCTAATGACCATAAATTGCCACAATTTTGACCAGCTATATAGAAACAGGCATTTATTAGAAGCTAGTTTAAGCATAATTTTCCAGCAGAGGAGTGTGACTATATATAAGTGTGGTAGTTTTCACTCAGAATTAAGACACGCGACAACCTGCCACTAATTGTAATTATGTATGAGACACAATGGAAAGGAAAGCAGCTCTACAAGAGAAGAAGTAACTGGAAGAGAAAGGGATGAAGACACAAGAGCGCATCAGTCACCAACACCACCAGAGACGGGGGAGTGGCTTACCTTGGGTCTGGCTACGATGTTCTGGGAAGGGAAGGTGAAAAAGAAGACAAAAACGTTCTGTCAATCATGCAAAGCAGGGCAGCACAGCAATCTCAGCAGCAATCACATGCACTGATATGACTGACAAACAAAACAGAGCATGTGAGATATTTATAATTCTCTGAAGAGGAGAAACTCTCACGGTGCTGGTTTAGTAAACACACAGAAGCAGCAAAACATTTAGAAGTTATTATCATAGTCATAATTGCTAATACTAGGAAAAGGTTTATAATACTAGTTAGGAGCCTGGAAAACAGTCTTGGTATAAGTGACATGTATTAGAGTGTGTTATTAAATATTAAGCCATTTAAATTAGCTATTTTATATATATATATATATATATATATATATATATATATATATATATATATATATATATATATATATATATATATATATATATATAGACATTTTAAATATATCTGAATTTCTATTACGATAAACAAGACATATAGAATGGAAAACAAGAAAAGACATGGGAAAATTATAAATATGCAAAAATGTAAACTGCATGCACAAGCGCTGTTAGTCCCAAAAGTCACAGTGACAAATGTCAAACTTATAACTTATTAAAATCTACAAAAGCCTTTGAACCTCTGCGAACATGTATTTATTTACAATCATCCTGTGCTGTTGCACAACCCTCCGGAGTTTGACGCTTGATTGAATGATATGAAGTGTGTTTTTGTGTCTGAACCCATCTACACCCCAGACAGCAGGGGGTGCTGTCTCACTGTCTGCCGTGTGTTAACTTACCGAGATATTTGGCTCTCTCCTCCCTTCTCTCCTTCGCCTGTTTCTGTCGCTCATCCAACTTAATTCCATCTGAGAAAAGAGGTAGAATCAAATGTTTAGTGTTGGTGAAACATTCTGAAATTGCCACACTGTTGCTTGGGGAAAAATGTGAGGTTGTCATTCTGCCCACTAAAGCTCTCCTGGGCGCAGATAGAGAGAAATAGAGACAGTCAGACAGCAGGGTGCCGGGTATGAGAGAGGTTATTGTGTGGTAGAAGCCATGCTCACATCTGCGGCACTATAAAGCACTGGAAGCTGGCAGCAGCAGAGACTGGCAGCATTCACACGCTCCGGCTGACAGCAGAAACCTCTGAGGACTCACAATGCAGATACAATCAACCCAACGCCGCAAATTAACATTCATCTGAAGGGAAACTTTACCTGGGCTAAAAAGACATACAGCCATTCATCCTCAATAATACCTATCCACATAATGAGGGGTATATTTTTATAATTACCCAGCATTTTCTATCATTATAATTATCACTTGCAAAGTTACAAAATTATATCAACACAAATATGCCATACCATAATTGTCATTTAGCTAACAACCACTCAATAGATTTTTGTCTACACATGTTCTGATCCCCGTGCACCTGATTTATTACACAAGACTTTAGACTACTATCGTAGTTTCCAAACTGGGGTACACAATGCTTTTTTCTGCCATTTATTTAATTCTACCCTACCTTAAAATAACATTAAAACCATGTATGTATTTCTAACTGGCAAAATACCGATCATAATACCGATAATAATCAATAACTGAAATGACATTCAATTAAATTACCTCATCTTTTGTGTTCAAAAATGACTGCATCCACACAAGCAGCATGCATAGGATAGGTTGTGAGCAGGGTGTGGTGCCTTAGCAAATCACAATACATTACTGCCGTTCTCGACAATGTACCTTTGTAAAAGTGGGGATTTAGCACTTACTAGCATGAAGAACAAATATAGACAGAGAGAATGGATTAAGATCGATTTAAGACTCAAACCCTCTTCGATACAAAACATACCCTGAGCGAGTTTTGACATTGATTATTATACAACAGGTCAATAAATAAAAGAGTAATGTTAAGTAACACATTTTAAAAACAGTATTGTCAGTACTTGCTCTATCTTGCACCAAAATAATAGTTCTAACGAAAGCCACAGCAGTACTGCAACACACATCAGTGTTTCAGGAGCGATTCTGTGTTTTTGAAGAAATAGTGAGTCATACTGATTAATTCATAAATACTTCCTTCATTAATGAATGAATGAATAACTTGATGACTCACACACTTTAAGACTTACTGCCACCTACTGGCAGTTTTAGTTAAAAAATAATAATAATAATTACAATCATTGCATATCTCTCTATTCAATATTTTTTATTTAAAACATTTTTTATTTTAATAAGTGAGGGAAGAGAGGGGTATGCAGAACTCGAGGTATGCCACTCTAAAAAGTTTGGGAACCAATGGACTACTACTTCCACATCTGTGGAGAACACAGTTAAGAAAACTGCTTTATACTACTAATTAAAGATTCAGACTAGTCCACTCAGTTTATCATTTTAAACAGCACTCCTATTTAAAACCTCTGAACTGGCCCCATGAAATCTTTGAGTTGGTATCTTATGACGCACAAAGTCTAGTACAACTTTTATCTGATGACACAAACTCATTAATAATGATCATAAGACTCCAGCAGTGTTCCTCTTCATGACCTGTGATCCAATTTGACTCAGTATTTTTAGAGCACGGGAAGCTGAAGCGCAGAGTCTTGTGGGCCCTTACGAGCAGCCCGTGTTCCCATTGATGAGTCACCGAGCAGAGACAGAAAAAGCAGAAGACTGACCCAGAAAGGGATTCCAGAGGGTCTGAGGCAACGGAGTGGTGCATAATCGCTGACCTTACCATCTCCTACAGCCCAAAATACACAATCTGCATTAACCAAAATGATTTTACCATGGCTGTAAAGCTGAAAAGATCCATTGACCAATTCAAGACCAGAACTATCCATTTTAAATGACATAAAATCTATATCAAAATCAAAGTACAAACAACAATTACAAAAGGCTTTTCGTTCCCTTGATAAAACCGCTGAATAAAAATGACAATATTCTCTCTGCGGTGGAGAAGTCTAATGGTTATGGATCCTGGAACTAACAGCATCATACCCTAGAGTAGGAAATATATATATATATATATATATATATATATATATATATATATATATATATATATATATATATATATATATATATATATATATATATATATATATATATATATATATATATATATATATATATATATATATATATATACATACATAAATATATGTGTGTGTAAGTGTATAATTTGTACATACCTATATATATATATATATATATATATATATATATATATATATATATATATATATATATATATATATATATATATATATATATATATATATAAATATATAATGTAGGTATGTACATATTATACACTTACACACACATATATTTATACATATATATACATAAATATATGTGTGTGTAAGTGTATATATATATATATATATATATATATATAATGTAGGTATGTACATATTATACACTTACACACATATATTTGTGTATAAAAAAATATATATGTATGTATGTATGCATACATGTATATGATCATTCAGGCAAGAATCGTCTTTCTCAAATTATAAAGAAGTAAAATGAAAATATGGTGGTAGTGAAGGAGAAGGAGTATGAGAATGAGAAGAAGAAGAAAGAAAAGGAGGAGAAAAATTACTTATGATTTGCTGATTCATGACCTTAATGATCAAGGTGCAATTATGATTCTAATTTACTAGGGGTGTGAGAAGGCTTTATAAGCTTTCAAAACAATACATTTCATAGTAATCATAAATGGGAGAAAGCAAAGCACTCCTATGGTACTTGTAAATTAGGTTATTTTGAATGCTGTCAGTGCCAGCTATAGCTTACAATCCTCCCAAAACCGTTACTATGTGAATTTCAGACAATCAGATTGAAGGTTGCAACTGCAAGCTAGGAGGAGAGAGAGAGAAAAAGTATCATTCAGCATAATGCATACAGTATGAGTCAATGTCTGAACTTCAGGACTTCCCTTCCTTCAGGTCTCCTTGTGTTCTTTCACATAATAAATGTGTTATGATTGAGGCAGCAGCAGCCCGATCAATGGAGGACAATAATCTGTGGAACAGTGTTCGGTTTTACAAAATGTTCAGTTTGACCGCTGCTTGACAACAGTAATATATTTTAAAAGGAGATGAGCTGAACTGTGCACAAACGGTAGTATGAAGAAGTCTAATAACATAGGGGCTGAATGATGACAATGATGTCTGTGGCTGAATGATGACAAAAGATGACTTGTCAAAAAAGTGTCAGTCAATTACAGGTAAAAATTAAAATAAGTTAAAATTAAAAGCTAAAATTGAATACTGATTAATACTGCAAACACTATAAATCAACTACATAAATGCAACTGGTATTTTCCTTTTAATACTGTATTTTAATTCACTTAGATGAGTATGAATTTAATTTAATATAACATAAATGTATTAATATTTACAGAAAACAAAACAATTTAAATTATAAAATACAACCAGTTTAAAAACAACAACTTTGTTTTAAGTCATTAATTTTAGTTAGCTCGAGTCAAAAGTGTTTCCAAAAGTTCCAGCATGTATAATATTCACTTTTGCATTAAATAAATGTTTAGTTAAATACTGTAGTTTACTAGCTTATGGTTACATCTGTTTACTTTAGCATGGTTAAATTGATTCCCCTCAGTCTTCCATTTCCAGTTGAATGACTTACAAATGCTTTTCAAATCAGTACAAACGGATCATTAACAGAAAACATATCAAAACAATGATTCTTTTGTGAATTGGACAACACTTGCATTTACAGTAAACACAGTAAGAACATCAAATACAGCTGACCCAGCTTTTCCCACACTATTACCCACCAAGCGGCTCTACAACCACATCCTTGGTTATATAAAGAGGCAACAATGAAGTAGGCAAAGAAAAGCTACTTACTTTTTCAAACCCAAACAACTCACCCATTAACATGTATCTACATGTGCTTGTACAAGTAAAGTCATTATACTATGAACGTGACAGAACCAAGGAGGAGGGTTAAATCCCTTCAGCTGGCACAGCCCTGTGAAATGTGATGCCTAGTCAGGTTTCAGTGCTTCACCTCAGCTGATGACCAGAGGCGATTAGGAACTGCCTGTCGCCAGCCTCCACAAATCAGCATTAGCATTAACATTCACCTCACTAAACGGATCTGATTCTACATTAATGTAATAAAGACAAAAAAGTCTGGGAGCATTTACAGAGTCCTGATTGAGGAAATTCTTTGTGAGACATTAAACAAATGCCTCTGTTAGCTTACCAGACTTTGGGCAGAGGTAAACCCTCAATGACTGACTCCTTTCTCAAGAGATTTCCCAAATACTCCTCATGGAAAGAAACATTTGAATGGAATTGAGCAAATATAAAGTACTTAAAAGGTTTATTTCCAAATCAGAATGAGCTTTATTCACCAAGTGTGTACAAACACACCAAAAAGCTCCTTCTGATTCTGATCAATGTTATGTTGGAAAAGGTCAAACCAGAACACCTTAACGCACCTCAAGACGGTAACCAACCCTAACCGACTGATTTGGCCACTATTAGTTGGTGCTGCAGCTTCAGCCTACTAGAAACCATGTAAACCCAATGACCTGTGCACCTGATAATGCTTCCTCTTACATTCTGATCATTTGGCATAAAAAGGTATTTGAGAGGACTGTCCATAATAAAAAATATTGATATAAAAACAAATATTGAGCTTGTCTAAAAAAAATGGTAGATAGTCTTCAGGATACCCACCTTTCTTGGGTTGAGGGCTGACACTTGACCTTGGAGTGGGTGTCGCAGGCGACTTTGGAATGACGTCTGGTTGTGTCGGGGTAATTGACTTCCTTGTTGTGTCCATCTTTGTAGGCCTTCTGGCTTCAATGTCTGATTCTGTTTTTGAAGGGGTGTTGACTTCCTCGGAGCTGGGATCACTGGGATTGGCCTCTGGAACAGCTGGGGGACCTGAGACAAAAGACAAAAGTGAGAAACTGTGATGAAGACCAGCTGAACTTCATTCCAAAACTACAGTATACCTTCAAGTGTATTTGCCTACTAGATGTGTGATTACACAGAAGAGCCATTCAAAGTTGCATTCCGCGGAGATTAAATCAGATTGATCTGTTTGATTTGCACACGTGATCCATAAAAGAATATCTTGGTACAGCAAAGACTAATGAGTAAGAGTCACACCTCAGATGGCTCGATATGAACCTTAACTGCACTCAAGAAAATTGATTATTAGTAGTTTGAAGGATTGCTCTGTCTCATTCCTCAAGAACATCGATTTAGTGAATCACAGTCTCGATTATTGATGATCAGAAACTCAAAAACACTCTAGCTAAGACATATCATTTACTTTCTGCAAATGGAAAACATTCTAACAACTGCCAACTCATCGATATTAGATAACTACAAATGTATCATTCCCTGGAGTCAATGCCATGGACTAATACAAAGATAATGCAAATACACAGGAATCACAATCATGGGATATAAAGAATTACTCTCTCCAATGATGATTGTTGTGCATATCTACAACATTAATCAACACGCAAAACATAAAAGCAGAACTTTACTCAGATTGTAATGGTGGGTAATTTATGGAGAATTTTATTTACATGAGAATCTTAATTTTCCAATGAGCTGCATTAAACTGGCACAAAAGAGCATTATGTTCTAAATCAAAATCCAATTGAGGCGAATTGTGAGGAGTTAAAGATTACAACCTTAATTGATAAGCTCGTTGCTTACCTGGATACAGCCTAAAAGTCTAATTGAATATTTTCATCGAAGAAAACGAGCACGAAAGTAAGTGCTGGTCTTCTGAGAACTTAAAGCCATGCATGATGTCATGTCGAGACAGAAAACAGATTAAACACAAAAAGGTGGAGGTTTAACAGATCACCTGTTTTTCACTGATAAGAGTGTGACCTGGGTTAGAGTCCAATGTGAAGTTGGCCAACATTAAAGACTCAGTAAAGCATCCATGTATAAACACACACACACACACACACACACACACACACATATGTCAGTGTAATGTTGGGAAATATACCTTAAAAACTATATTTTTCAGCTTTTTGGTGATATTCAGTATATTAAGGCTATTGTCCACACTGTTTTTCACTAAAAAGGCACAATTAAGTTTATTTTTTTATATTACATTAAAGGGATAGTTCGCCCAAAAATGAAAATTAGCCCATGATTTACTCACCCTCAAGTCATCATATGTATGACATTCTTCTTTCAGACAAATACAGTTGGAGATATATTAAAAAATGTCCTGTCTCTTCCAAGCTTTATAATGGCAGTGAATGGCTGTTTCTGTTTTGGAGTCCATAAAAATACATCTATCCATCAAAAAGTGCTCCACACGGCTCCGGGGGGTTAATAAAGGCCTTCTAAAGGGAAGAAAAGCAATGTGTGTGTAAGAAAATCTCCATATTTAAAACTTCACAAACTGTAATCTCTAACCTCCGCTAACTGTCATAATCACTTTCACAAGAGACGTTCCAGCATATGATGTAGGACACAGGCGTAACATATCGCTTCAATTCAGAAGGCCTTTATTAACCCCTCTGAGCCGTGTGGAGCTTTTATGATGGATAGATGCACTTTAAATGGACTTCAAACAGAAACAACCATTCACTGCCAATATAAAGCTCGGTTTAGCCAGGATATTTTTTTTATATATAACTCAGATTGTATTCATCTGAAAGAAGAATGTCATATACACCCATGATGACTTGAGGGTGAGTAAATCATGGGATTATTTTAATTTTTGGGTGAACTATCCCTTTATTAATTATTAGTTTATGCATGCACCAATATAAAGCATAGCAAATATATAAATACTGTTGGTTATTACTAAAACATTTATATAAACATTTTCTTCACATTATAAATGAAGCTTGTCCCATATCAACATTTAGGATGTAAATACAAAACAAATTAATCAAAGTTCTGAATCAGTTTAATAAAACTTAACTTACCAACTCTAACTTTGTTTTCCTACTAATATTTTAATCAGATTTTTTATTAAATTATTAAAACAATTGGTTTTATTACCTCATAGGGATCACCTTATAAATATAGTGTCATTTACATTTCCAAAATAAAATAAAAACATAATTATATCATGGATGTTCAACAAATCATCCAGCCCTATACATCCTAAAAATCAGCTTGGCCGAGCAAATATGAAAACATCCTGCTTTTACTTAGAGGGATGCATGTGTTGTCTTCTCATCTCTATTCAGCTGCCATGAGGCGGAAGAGTTATTCTAAAAAAAAAAAAAACATCAGTTGTGGCCTGTTTTATCCCTGGGAGAATGAGAATCAATGGACGCTATGGCAATGAATGAAAGGGGTTCGAAAGTTTTACAGGGATAAATATTCGGAGATTTGAGCTGATTTAACCCTCAGGTGTGCTTGAGCTGAGATATGACTCTTTTTTTATCCACCCTTGCATCCCTTTTCCTCTTGGCACAGGCATTGCACGTTGTCCAGGGACAAACTGAGCAAACGCTGCCATGCACTGCATTATTCATGTTGAGCTAAAAATACCATTACCACCCGACATGAAATGAGAAAAAAAGACATTAAGCATAAGAAAAGATCTAGGTTGCATGCATAAAAGGTTGAGATTTAAACTAGGAGCTATAATGACAAAGGGGGAAAATCTATAATGTTATGTGACTGCTGTTTTCTGTTGCAATATGCATTTGCTTGGCACTCATTATCATGTCTGAAAATAGATTGATCTATAGAAATGCACCATGTTGTGCTGTCAATCAAACAAGCAACTGACACATACTGTAGAAAGGAACCAAAGAGTGTTCCAAAACAGTAAACTACACCAAATTACCAATCTAATGATACCAATTCTATATGAGGTAGCAATGCATTGTTTTGGATCATGGGCCAGGTGGAAGATCCAACCACGGTCCATTATAAGATTTCTAGCAGAGGACATCATCTGTTGCTATTTGCTAGAATCCATGATACCATGTATCTGAACACAATGTCCAGGACCCCTAGCAAAAACAGGCCAGAAACATTAAAGATTCAGCAGTATATTTATGTTTTAACCCTGTGTGCATCAAACTCATCTCGTGGGTTTGCTGCCAAAAAGCTCTTTTTTTGAAGAAGGTTCACTTTGAAGTTCAAGTCTCCAGTTCCAGAAGTTGGAGTTTGTTTTTGGGAAAGCGAGGAGGATTTCCCTTAAAACCCCTCAAACAACTTGTGGTGATGTAGGTGATGTTTGATTTTTTATGGCTTTCTGAGCCCAAGACTCAACAAATCTCTGCAATTGTCCATCTCTAATCCTTGGAGAGTCTTTGGCCACTCAAACTCTCCTCCTTCCCGTGCATTAGGGCAATATAGACACACATCATCTTCCAAGCAGATCTGTAACATCTTTAGTTGATGGGAACATCTTAATTATTGCCCTGACGGTGGAAATGGGGATTTTCAAAGCTCTAGCTATTTTCCTAGCCCCTTTCTATTTTGTGAAGCTCAACAATATTTTGCTACACATCTCAGAACTACATAATTTGTTTTATTGTGATGAATGATTAAGGATATTTGGCCTCATATTAATACTCCGGTGGAACAGGAAGTCATGGTCGGGCAATTTCATGCTACTGGTCACCCTGGTGTCCTAAGAAAACATAAATAGGAATGGGAATATACAGACTCCAGACTGCAACCATTTTTTGAGAATGTGTGAGTTAAAGGGGTGGTTGCATGCGATTTCACTTTTTTTAACTTTAGTTAGTGTGTAATGTTGCTGCTTGAGCATAAACAGTATCTGCAAAGTTACAGAGCTGAAAGTTCAATGCAAACGGAGATATTCTCTTTTAAAGTTACGGCAGTTTATTGCCTACAAAAACGGCCGGTTTGGACTACAACAAGCTTCTTCTGGGTTGGTGACATCATAAACCCTTGCTAGTCACCGCAGATGTGACTTCTGCCCGTAATGGTAAGGGGCGAGGCGTTTCCGGACAACCTGTGCTTGGCACTTCAGCCAATAAAAATACATGAGACTACATTTGGCCATCTAACCAATCTAAGACCACTGCGTTTTTCAGAGGGATGGGCTTCATAGAAGGAGGAAGCAAACGAGCCGTTGAAAGGGCAGTGGAGACAGCGGCGTGGAATAAAGGTATTCATTTTAGTTTACAGGGCAATGTTTCAAAGCACATTCAGGCTTAAATCAAGGCTGTTTTCGTTTACATTACAATGCCTATGTCTATTTAATGGTCGCGGGTGTGGGGTGGGCGGGTTGTAAAAATATACAATGGTGCGGGGCGGGCTGGGGCAGGCCAAATAATTTCATAAAAGCGGGACATCACTATCGTGCGGCCATACACATTTATTTTCGTTTGTTTTTATATCGAACATGTTTTCTTTATGGTTGTCATTTGATAGTTAAAAGATTAAAACACTTTACAAACAAAGGTCTCATGTCAGTCAGTCTCACATTAGTGCAAAACTAAAGTATGCAGATTAAGACAACTATATAAGCATGCATGGATTAATCTCATTTTGTAGCAAAATATATTTTTGTATTTTTTTCTTTAAATGTATGCTTGTTGGATACAATGTTCAGATTAAAATATTTAGCAAATATGTTTAAGTCACTTTCAACCTTTACGTCAATGCAAAACCAGCAGTATATACAAATTAAGAGAACAATTCATCAACATGCAAGTAATTATGATTAACATTAAAAAAAGGATGCAACCAACTGAGAAAGTTATGAGACTAGTCTAGAGCCCTGATATATTTCAGAGATATTTTACTTTTAAATTTCTAGGACTGTCAATAATTGTGGCCAACATGCATTGGCGAAAAACATTTATTTCATAATGTGAGTTTCCACCCACTTTCAATTGATTTACATCAATGAAAGGTTACATTTTTTGAAAATGTTGAATGAAAGAGCAAAAGGATAAATAATGCAGATTTATTTAAGGGTGCCAATTTATAAAGATTTTTATTTATAAAGAATAAGGGCTATAAAAAAGTATAAAAATGTATTTATTTGTAAAAACGAAATGAAAAATAAATATTTCAAGCGTATCTGTTGCTCTTTTTCAAGGACAATGTTTCATTATGTTGCCCTAAAACCACAGAAAACCTGTTGCAGAGTGCAGCTCTCAGTCTCGCCAAAAGGGTGCATTGATCCCGAAGGGTATGGAGCTTGAGCAATGCTCTTTTTCAAATATGGAAATGAGACAAACAGGGAGCCGGAAGTGGAAGCAAGCAGCGACCGTTAAATCAAAGATCGGAAGAGGTGAGTGGGGGGTTGGGGGGAGAACAGAAGAACCGGGAGGCTGACTGAGAATGGATCTGCATCTCATTTGAGGCCTAATGAATTACCTCATCCTCAACCCCCCGGCCCCTCGCCCCTCACCCCGGATGGATGATGTAAGCAGGCAGGGCGCCTCTTCTGGGGGGAGTGTGAGGGAGAGGAGCAGACTCACTGGAAACCCAGAGTAAACACCAGCTGCTGGGACAGAGGGAGAGACTGATCTGTAATGGGGCTCCAAACTTCTGACTGTATGAATTTGCTAAAATGTGATGTGTCAAAATACATTTATTTAAGCTCTTTGGACTCGAGGAGAACACTGCACAAGTGAATGACTGGGTCACTGCATGCCTGACAAATGCACTTAGGATTTGAATGGCTCACATCGGAGCTCAAACTTGTTTCTGTGCGTGTTTGTGTGCGAGGGAGTGTCTGGGAGAGGAAAGGAAAGATATGGGCGAGTTGTAACAGTGGCTCAGGATTACATTATGTTTCAACTTCATGCATTTGTTATGCTACGAGGAAATATCATATATACTTTACTTTTTAAATATAATATTACATGTTTTTAAATTAAACACAAATTGTAATTGTACACACACTCACACACACACACCACACATACATATATACATATACATATACACACATATATATATATATATATATATATATATATATATATATATATATATATATATACACATATATATATATATACATATATATATATATATATATATATATATATATATATATATATATATATATATATATATATATATATATATATATATATATATATATATATATATATATATATATATATATATATACATATAAATATATACATATATACCATGCAATGAGACCACACATACATATATACATATACATATACATATACACACATATACATACATATATATATATATATATATATATATATATATATATATATATATATACATATAAATATATACATATATACCATGCAATGAGAAAATGTATGATATAAATGGATAATAAACTGCCATGGCAAGTAGTCCATTTCTCATCTAATTTGATCATAGATTTCTTATAAAATTGGAATCTGATGGGATGCAAACCAAAAAGATGTCCATAAAATCAATAAGGAGTCTGCCACATTTTAGTAAAAGACAAAATGCTTAAAAGATGAAATCTATATTAATGCAACAGTTTGCGACATTGTTTGGCAACCATAAATTACTAAATTCTGTTGTGCAATGACAATGATATCTTACCATTCCACATTCATTGCTAAATACTAGTATCCCTCTACAAAACCACAGACAGTGAGGTAAGATGGCAGCGTGCGGTTTGAACTCAGCAGAGGTTCTCTTGGGACTGTGACCACAATGACCCAGTATGTTTTCCTCTAAAGGACGATCCTCAGAGGAAGTGACAAGGACATAAATGGCAGACCATAGCTGACATGCAATGACGGATGCCAAGCAATCCATAACTTCCTGCTCTGTTACCATGAAAGCAGTCACCCTTAGTGACTATGGTGTTAATATTCAAAGATGTCATATGAGAACACAAACACAAATTTCAACACAAAATTTGAATACATTATTGCTTACATCCCATTCACTATTGTTTGGATTGGTATGATTTTTCTAATGTTTTTTATGCGCACCAAGACTGCATTGATACTGATTGAATGTAATTTATTCCTGTGATGGAAAAGCTGAATTTTCCGCATCATTACTCCAGTCTTTAGTGTCACATGATCCTTCAGAAATCATAATATGTTGGTTTGGGGCTCAATTAAAATGTCTTATTATTGTCAATGTTGAAAACACTTTGTATTTTTGTGTAAAGGAAGATCTGGGAAACAACACGGACATTAAATAATTCTTACTGCCACTTGTGATCAATTTAATGCTTCTTTGATGAATAAAATCTTACTTTTTTTATTTTACTAAAACCGGCTTTACCCAAATTGGTCCCTACAAACTAAGAGAAATTCTCAGATCCTTCGGTTGAGCTCTGGCATGAAGACCAGCATGATTTGGGTGGAAGAAACCTTTAACCGGTTAATTTTAAACCAGCAAAGACCTAAACATCAATTCAAAACAGTCTGCAGATTCTGCTAAATTCAGTGTTTGTGTTTCCAGCTCCACCCAACTATCTGACAGCCATTCCTGCAGCAGAAGCTTATTATGGGATCCACATGCACACCAACCTCAGCACTAAAGCACTTCAATGTACGGTGAACTCACTCACACTAGATAAAGCCAAGAACAAGATCTGCAAACTAAGAGCTAAACTATCACATGAAAAAATTAAAAACAAGGCCACATATAAACATTTCAATAAATCAATATTCAACCTCAACATTTTGGTTTGGCCAAACAAAACGGCCATATTATTTAAATCAATTGCTAATTTTCTAAACTGTTAGCATCTGTATCTAGCTAATAAAAGCTGTGTGCTGTACTACTGGTTTGTTGGTCAAAGCAAAATATAACAACTATAAACTATAAACTTGAGGTCAAATCAGGGTCAAGCCCCATCAGTGGTTTCTAATTGTTCAACACATTGACATTTGAGGGTGAACACATAATTTGATGTAAATCTGAATCGCATCACCTTTAAAAAAAAAAAATGTTTTTTGACGTTTTTGCATTGACGGTTTTGAATTGTGCTTCACCGTGATTTTCCAAACCACAAACCACGTATCATGTCCTGATCTAGACTGGGTAAACCCAGCCTGATCTGCCAGCGATTTGATTTTGCCCTGCAGGAAACCTGTACATTCATTTCTACTGTTTCTGTTATACTTTTGTGGGAACCAATCGCACACTGGCTTATCCACCTGGCGCGCTATTGGAGGGTTTAACATGATGACAGATAGAGAAACGATGGGTCGTTGCCTGTTAATTCACGCCTCTTGTGGCGTGACTATCCAATTGCGTACAGAATCAGTACTCTTGTGTAGAGGTTGACCGATTCATCGGTTTTGCAGATTATTGGAGTTAGTTTCAGTCAATCTCATGTCAATCTTGAGTATCTATAGAGTAGTATTGCATCCTTCATATCTCCGAAAAGTCTTTAGTTTTATTATAAAAGAAATATGGGCTGTACCGAGTCTTTCCGGAAAAAAACGAGCGCCTGGAGGCGTAACGTGTGGGCGTAGCTAAAGAATGACAAGCGCGCAAAGTGGTGACGTCCTCAAGTGTGGAGAAACCAATGGCTATCACAGATAATGATCCAGAATCATTCGGAGGCTGAAATAAAAAAGATGTCCGTCTCTGTGGTATGTACTGTATTTAGTGGTCTGTCAACATTTGTGTGTCTTTACTCGGAGTTTATGAGGACATGATTCGGTTTATGGACTATTGTATGCGACTAAACCTTAGCAGTAGCAAGCAAAACGGTTTTGCACGTCAGACTAGTGTACATAGAACAACAAAAGAGTCTGTTAGCGCATTTGAATGACGAAGCACGCGATCGTGACGTTTACTGATGTTTACTCACGTGACGATAGCCAACAGCAGAGACATTTAAAGCAGTTTTACTCACCGGCTGCTTCCAAAGCAGGACCGAACCTTTATCGCTGGGACCGCTCCGACAAAAACACACTTCTTTGGTATGATTTGGTGAAGTCCTGACAGCAGTGAACGGTGGAGATCCACTTTTGCGACGCGACTGAAGCGATGTTGTGAAGCTTCGCGTCATTTCTGCGTTCAAATCGGGTCAAATGCAGCGCTGCCTTCCCGGAATGCTGTGCTGAAGCGTTGAAGTCGCTTGATGTCACCCATAGGAATAAAGTGGAGGGCCTGGATCGACTGGATCTGCAGCTGAGCGAGTGTTTATGGCCGTGCATTACCTCTCTCGCTCTAGTCACACGCGCGCGCGCACCCTACCGGGAGAAGAGCCCGTACGGCCCATACAAGGACCTAACAATCTATTAACGTCAAGTCGACCCATACTCGAAAAAAACTCTCCGAAACTTGTGAGAAACCGGAAGGAGTATTTTTAACACAGAAATACTCTATCAAACGTCCAACATTAGTTTTTGAAACTTTGTCTATGTTTAGGATGGGAATCCAAGTCTTTAACGGTGTAAAAAGCTCAGTATGCATGAAACAGCATTTCCCCCCCCCCCCCCCCCCCCCCCCCCTTTAACACGTGACGCTGCGCGCTTCACTGACACATCAGATGCATGTTTAAAACACCAACAAGGAAACGGGATGAATACAGAACACTTCAGTACATGTTGCCAATCATTATAATGCTTTAGCAGGGAAAGAACAGCAGTGTGTATGTACGTTGTCATAGAGGCTGATAGGACACTGATATTAGCAGTAATGGTGAACTGTGAGAATGGTCATGTATCCGACAGAAGTATAAACAAACCAGAAACAAATTCGATTTCAATACATATTTTGATAAGAAAACCATTGGGTTCTAAAAAAAGCTTACTTTTTGGATTTATATGAAATGATAATACTGAATAAAATAATAAAATAATTGTCCATTTTTTTACATTAAGTAAGATTAATAAATGCTGTAGAAGTATTATTCACTGTTAGGCCATCCTTAAAAATATTTTGGTTTGCAGTAACAGTACATTTTTTTAAAAAAAGGGTCGGTAGGTAGGTCTATATATTTTTTTTTCAAATTTTAATACAAAAAAAAAAGTTAATTTTTGGTGATGGTGATTACGTAGGTATGAATTTAAACAAATTGGCATATCGTGACATCACTGACTGGGTCTTCAAGCCGTGCCTTCGGGCGCATAGGATAATTGCAGGCTATATAGACCACAAACAAATTGAAATATTTGTCAAAAACATGTTTATTGCATAAATTTCAGGTGCATTCTTTAAGAAAAGGGTCCAACCACCAGCTAGCTGTCATTGACTCAAAGCTGTCAACCCTCCCTTTTTTTCCGGGTTTCTCAGGTATTTTAGCTCTTTTCCCGCTGTCTTCCCGTTTTAGTATTTTCCCGTGATATGTTTCTTATTTTTACGCTCGATTGTGTTAACTCAGAACACGCAACTATCTGTGTCTCTGAAGTGGCTTGCACTTCTTGCCAGACCAACGCATCTGGTGATATAGACTAGTGCATTTGAATATTAAAAAGCAAAAAGTTGTTTTTATGAATTCAATTAATTAAGTAGCTATAACCAGCTATTCAATCAAGAGCAGTGAGTGAGTCCTTATCTTTTGTTTGACAGACAGCAGTAAAGGCTACTGCCCCTTTAAGACCTAATACAGAGATATGCATCGTCTTTCTCAACTGTATAAAGTTCTCTTAAGGCATATACAGACTGTCTGATGGATACTCATCAAGATCGACATGTTGACATACTTTTTGTGTGAGTTTATCCGTTCAAACGCAAGACTTGAAAGAACTCAATATTTGCACGCTGTGAGACGTGCGCGCGCTGCGCACAGAGACCTTCTCTTACTGCAGAGGGTTCTCATTCGCGTCTTCTGGCGAATATACTGAGTGATGACGGCGAAAATGACTGGTCATACGGCAGCACTCGCATGCATTGAACACAGTTTACAAAGATAGACCGTTTTGCCCACGTTTTCTTTTAATATCGCTGTTGTAGTGCACGTGTATCCATCGACAGAACCATACATAAAGCATTATTTTTCAAGTTACAACTAGTGCCGCCGCTCCCACCACGCGCTGCAGGTCGAGCAGAACACACGCTACCCATAGCAACGCGTTATGACAACGACATTTCAGACTGACAGACAAGATAAACGGCTTTTCCGCCATTTGTTACTGTTTTGTACACGTTGTTATAATAAAACGTTGTTTTATTCGCCACAATATAGTAATGATAAATGTTGAGAGGGGCACTTTTGATTCATTTTCAAAAAGGGCAGGGGCTTAAAGCCCTCCCCTCTGCAGTGCACTTGCCTGGTGTGTGTAACGTGTCCATGGTCCTGACTCCTGTCACATAATGCGGCGAAATCTCTGACAGGGCTTTAACAGTCTAACGTTACAGTGAATGAGAGTATGAGCCGAAACGAACGCACAGGCCATAGTGTGACATCCGTTAACCATAGTGTAAACATAGATGACGTCACGGGTTTTTCTATAAACGAAAGAACGTAGCCTTCGTTTGTATGGCCCAGGCAATTTATACATTTATAATACTCTAAAATATAATTCATATTATTTTATTACTGTTGTATTAGTTGTTTGAAAAGTAAAAAAAGAAATTGGTCGGTCTTAAAGCCCATTTACAACCGGCAAGTCGGTCGGACTAAAAGGGAAAAAAAATAAAAAATTGAGTCGGCCCTAAATTGACAGGGTCGGTCGGGTTACGGCAAACAAGAATATTTTTAAGGATGGCCTTAGGTTTATCTGTTAACCTTTTTTTATGCACCATGAACTAACATGAATAATTAAGGTACAATAAACCAATAAGAGTCTCATCTCCCATTCCCTTTAAAAGCCAGTTGGGCTTGCACCATGGCAAATTTGATATTTACATGGCAGAATTTGCAAGCGAAAAGACTGAATGCTTCTCCAGAGAGGAATCCTTTTATTGTTAATAGGGCCGGGACTTTAATTAAGATTAATTACGCAAAAAAATAAATAACAATTTTAACCACACTTATTTTTTCACCGCGGAACGTTTTTCAATTAATGAGTTTCGACGGACCGATTATACTGGAACACCAACTAGCGTTCACGAGCGAGTCACGACAACAACAAACCATAGTGAACATGAACGAAGAAGCTGATGAGACCGCTTTGCTTGGCCCCGTGGATGGGAAATTTTGTTTTTAAAAAACGAAAGGATGGAAGCGTAGACAAGAGCATGGTTGTGTGCAAGCTATACAACAAGGAATTTGCGTATCACCGCTGCACATCGAGCCTCAAATATCACAAATATGCTTTTGCTACACTTTGCAAACATTGCGCTGGTTTTCTGGACTGAAATAAATAAACAATATTTTGTTGATTAAGCTTATGTATTCAGTCATTATTCAATGGTATACTAAAAATCCATGTGAAAAATTACTTCTCATTGTTCTCAGGTCAAATATTTATATGCAATTAAAATGTGATTAATTTCAATTAATTAATTACAAAGCCTCTAATTAATTAGATTATTTTTTTAATTGAGTCCCGGCCCTAATTTGTAATATTTAAAAATGTTTGTGTGCTGCTGAGCATCCCTGTGTGTGTAACAAGCAAAGTGTACGCTCATTTGTGTACCCGCCTATAGGTGCATATTACTAACATGCCTTTTAAATAACAAAAAAATACTTCTCTATTTACTTAAGACCAAGTTTTTGTTGGTCAATGGCACAGTCTTTTCAGTTGCTTCAAACTAACAACGCACCAACAATGCCATTGCCTGAACAGACCTTGTTTTCAGACCAGCACGCCCATGGGCGTGATATGCTATTTAAAGGGGTCATGAATTGAGAAATCAACTTTCCCTTGAGCTTTTGATAAATAAAAGGTCATGGTAATATAAGAATATCCTGTAAGTTTCAGAGCTAAAAACTTCCTTGTTAGTCAAAGAAAAGCTTTTATTGACACCAGACCCATTAAAGATCGATCTCAGTATATGCCACACCTTGACGTCATAGTGTGGTGAAACGCCGCATCAAAGATGAACAATGCCTGGTTCTGAAGCCCCGCCCACTGACTCGAGCCTGACATGACATAGGCCTACATGGAGCTAAACCAGATCGAACTTCCAAGCAGTAAACTTACCGCATAAGCTTCATTCGGATTCCAATATTATAAATGCATGGATGCATTTTATTTTTAATGAATATCCAGCTCACATGGGAAAGACTCGTTTGTAAACTAGAGACTGGATTTGCAGACAAGATGAGATTACATGAATGAACGAATGAATGAAGCAACATACTAATGTGAGTAAAAATGTTTTTTATATTTGATAGTATTACCTTGTTACATATCGTTTGACATCTATTGTGTGTAAGTGTCTAACAGAACATACCTTTGCACGCTGTCAAAGGCTGAAGAATCCTTTATTTGTGTTGTTGTTGGTTCATTACGATTCAGGATCAGACTTGGACATGTATGGGCAAGGGCTCGCAAAATCCAACGTCCCAGGGCTGTGTGTTTTCCAGACGGACTACCAAAAAGTACGTTTTGCGAGCCCTGTGGGAAATTCAGTCCAGTTGCCGTTTTCCTATACGCTTTTAAAACCGTTCCCACATGTACTGACGAGGGAGCTGAAGCTCATTAAATATGCAACTCTTATCCCAGCCATTGGTGTTTACTTCCAATCGGCATGCCCATCAAAACCGAGCATGCAGGAGAAAGCCTCAAAACCAGGGCAGATAATAGCATGTTTTTGTGTTTTTGTAATTCATGTTTTTGAATGTAAAAACCATGCGAATGTCATAAGTTGACCTCAGAAAACAGTATTATTATTTTTTTTTAAACCACTTGATGACACCTTTAAACAATGTGGCACTTGCCGTGAAAATGATAACTGCGTCGGGCTGAAACTGGCAAAAAAACTTGCGTCGTGCCTGGCGTCACATTGTGCCAGGTATATGATAGGGCCCAAAAATGCTACTCATTTCATAACAATATTAAATGTAAAGTTTTAGTAAATTTCAAAATGAATATCTAATTTTTCATTCTGCATAATATATTGTTGTAATCTGCTTAAATTCACTTGTAGCATTTAAAATTATTGGTTTTATTTTTTAGTAATCAGTTTGAACAAAATAATAAATTAAAAAATTGGCCATAACATGAAAATTATCATCAGCTTATTAGTATCGGCCATAATTAAAATATTTCTGCATCCCTAAAGAAATTACAATCGAAAACCTGCATGTGCGAAAACAAAACAAAAACACAATTGAAACTTAGATCAGTGTCATTTAGTTGCGTCAGACCAACATTACAGCACAGATCAGCTGACTGTCACTACATTCCACCTTCTCCCTCAGATGATCTTCCCACCTCCAGAAGAAACAGACTGTAAATCAAGTCTTTGACAACATACAGCAGGGCTCAAAGAAGAGTACAGCTGTTAGGAGCTAAAATTAGGACACATCAAGACGTCAAAACATTGAACACAGGGAACATAAAACAAGCAAAAGAGTACGAACAGGAAAGTCTCTGATGGCATTCCAAGGCTTCCTGTCTTTTGCCCTTTCAGCTTTACACCACCTGAAGTATGACAACGTGGCCCATAAAGATTTCTCAGAGTGACTTTAAAGTCAGCATGAAATGAAAATAAAGCCTGTCTAATTTTTTTAAATGCATGTTATTCTGAACAATTCTTCAGTGCATTTGTATTTTTGTTTTGACCTCGTAATTCTTATGGTGAAAACGATCTCTGGTGATGCCTGACTTTCTTCAATCCGTCAGTTAGCAACCAAACCCTAGCCCTTTCTTACAATAGACTGCAACACATATTCAGATCTGACTAAATCCAAATCAACAACCAATACCAGAGCCTTGTTTTTAATTATTTTTCGATAATCTGATTCACTGTATCTGTGCGTCAATACAGAAGAAAAGATGTCTCACTGGTCTCACTGTATACATCCTTTTCATCACAACTTTAAAAGATAACAGCTGTATAAAAATCTAGCTAACTGACTACCTAGAAAACATTTAAGGCATTACAGGTATTTAATGCTTTGCAACATGTTAACAACAAACCAGATACAGCATATAAGATCACTGTAGACAGGATCTATACTTGTTTCTTCCACCGAAATCACCGAAATAAGCTACCAAAATGGAAACAGAGTCAACTAACATGCTTTACACTTTGGTCAAAATAATGTGTGGCACAGAAATGTGCTGCCTGTGAAAGACATTTCAAATCAGTCATTTTGAGTGTTCATTTTAAAGAGGAAGCTGACTAGGTACTAGGTAGTAGACAGCAAAATGTCTCACTTATCTAATGTTTTGGATAAAGATGTAGAGATCGACCAGCCAGAGAACGGAACCTGACGATTTCAGCATGATCGGCCCAGACTGGTGTCCGGTTGGTCAGTCTCACGTAGACGTGCCGATTTTCGGTAATGCGATATATCACGATAATGGATATGCACAATATTGTTATCGTGGGCACTTCAAAATATCGTAAATAGTAATTTATTAACAATTATTAATTTTTTTAATAATGCACTCAAGAATACTTTGCCCATCAACTGTATAAATGCTCAACAACGCTGTATTCTGCGTCAAAGGAACACGCGCTCAGGTGTAAATGAGAAGCACATGAACGAGTGAAGGAGACCGCTCAGTGACAGCAGAGGGCGCCGATGAACTGCAGAATGCTGTGGTTACGCCGGAAACCCCGCAAACAAAAGCAAGTGCTAGTGAAGTTTTTAAAACAGGAATTTGTTTTTTTGTAATCTCAATGTTGTTCATCATAGCACCAAATACTTAATACTTAAAGACTTAATAGGCTCTTTATTTTCAAACTTAAACATTTTTATGTTTTAATCTGGACTACAACATGCCCTAATGAATAGAATTTTTAGATTATTCATTATTGTTCAGAAAAACTTTGAGACATACGGGTTCATTAGTTAACATGTTAATTCATTATTATCAAACTGACAATGAAAAATTATTCTCAGTAATGTTAATTTCTTCGTTACTGTTTAATAATATTAAAATCAAAAGAACTTTTTTAATGGAACTAAGATAAAACTAACAATGATCAGTATTTCTTAACTAACATTACCAAAAACAGTATTCTTTCTGTAACAAATGTATCTTAGTTATCTAATAAACAAATTAATCTTAGTTAAAGCATTAAATAATGAGACCTTATTGTAATTTGTTACCCGTCGTTCTTTACAGCCTAATTCTTTTGCACTTTAATCTGTTTGAAAATGTTACTTTAACAGCTCTGGAAAAAATTAAGAGACCACTTAACATTGATTTCTCATTGTTAAGTGGTCTCTTAATTTTTTCCAGAGCTGTATATATTTTTGGTGCATTGTATTATTGAATTTAAACAGTTATTTTTGTTATTACAAAAATAGTTCTTAAAGCTGTCATGCTATGACAACACTTTTTTTGCAACTTATTTCAATATTGTGATAATATCGTATACCGTGATAAAAGATCAGCAATTAATCGCAACATGAAAAATTGATATTGGCACATGCCTAGTCTCACGTCTTTCCAATTCCGAGCTGGTCCGTTTTGATGCTAGCGGCACAAGCAATAACGTTTGCTGTGCGTTCGCACTCTCTTCTCTCAGACGGTGAAGTGACACACCCCAGCATGCTCTAACTCACTTTTCGCATTCGCTCCAGTTAAATAGTGATTGTATTGCACATTATTTTACTGATTCCCGCAGGTATCACTTTTCACACCAACAGTGCACGCTCACACATTAGGCCACCTCTCAAGTCACTTGTGAGTTCCAAGTACCAAAATTAATGTTTAACTGCGCTTAAACTGTCAAATACACACAATGTTATGTTAAAATGACGGTCTAGGTGAATATTTAGTTAAAAACACAGTCCGCTCTGGACTGGAACGTAGTCAATAAATTGGGCTCATGCATAACTCTTAGGTTGTGTGTCCACCAAAGCGTATTTTCACGTGCCTGTGTAACGGTAGTCACTAAGTAAGTAAATCTCACTCCTCTGTCCTCAAGAGGCGCTCTAGCGACTGATGCTAGAAGTTGCAGCCTTTAGCCTCCTTGATAGAGCATCTGACTCTAATGCCGGCGGACGTGGGTTTGAGTCCCGCTTAGAGTGGGTGGGTTGAACAGGAGGGGTTCCATTGGTGCCATGACCTGGATGGGAGTGAGGTTTAGGGGGGTGAGTGTAATGGTAGTCACTGTGCAAGTAAACATCACTCCTCTGTCCTCAAGAGACGCTCTAGCGACTGCAGCTAGAGGTTGCAGCCTTTAGCCTCCTTGCTAGAGCGTCCTACTCTCATACCGGCGGACCTGGGTTTGAGTCCCGCTTGGAGCGGGCTGTTCGAATAGGAGGGGTTACAGCTGGCTAGCATATCCCATTGATTTCAATAGAAGCGCTACATTTTTAGAACAGCATAACGAGGCACAAAGCATCTATTTCACGCTCAGGTGCTGAGCGCTCGCTGTTTTTTACCAGCCGTCGAGAGTTAAAGATTGTTCAACTTTGAGTAAAATGCAATGCTCATCACTTTTCACCTAGCCGTCCAATCACAATGGAGGAGGAGCGGGACAAATACAAAACTGACCAACCATCACATTCTGCTTGTACAGCAACAACAGGTGAAAACAAGAAGCATAATAACGGGACAAAATAATTTAATGAGCCAGAGCGAATACTTTACATTGTACCAACATTTTTAAATAGAATCAATATAGAAACAAATTATCTGTGAAATGAAATGCTAGTAACACTTCCACGGATATTACGTATCTTAACAACTAAAGAGTATCAACTGGAAGAAAAAAAACACTCAAGTGCCTAGCATTTTTTAGATTTCAGGTAGAAAGAAAACGATTTGGTGGACACAGCCTTTAAGAGACAGAAGTGTAATATCCCTGCGGTCGGGCATGCTAATCAAAGAGCAAAAGACACAGAAAACCACTATCTGCTCTTGACAAAATTATTAAATTAATTGTAACCATTAATCTGTTTCATTTTTGAAAATATAAACTATCTAGTGTTATTTTAAATTTGATTATTTTAATTTCGGCATAGTATTTCTAACCTGAATATACCCTCCTGAAAAACCTGAAAAGCCAGATTTATTTTGTATCCCTCTTTATTCCATTCCATTTATTTGTGCTGTTGATTGCAATTTTTATTGTTTCTTATTCTAATACTGACTTTTGAATTGTAGTTAATGAACATACAATTTTGCATTAAAGAAAAGTACATTTTTTGTTTGTTTATACGTTTGCAGGGGCTTAAAAACAGTGAAGAACAAGTGATCTGCTGTATCTTATGCATCTTGAAGACTAATGCAAACTGAGACTAATGAAGTGTGTAGTGAATCACCAAATTATATGCACAAGTGCTTTAGAGCACTCAGAAGAGCTCATTAAAATCAGGAGCATGGAAAGAGTTTAAGTACAATTCATTATTAAAAACTGTAAGCCACAGACAGTATTAAAAGGCCTGAAAAATAACCATATAGTCTAAGCTGGTTTTCTGGTCTTAGTTGGTCCATTAGCTGGTTTTAAAGGGGGTTTCAGGCACTTTCAGCAAGTCAGGCTGGAAGGCCAGCTAAAACCAGCTACAAATTACTGGTAACTAGCACACCTCTTAGTTTAAGATAGCATAATTACTTACAATTCAAGTGGTTCCCAGTTTTTCACATTCTTCATTGTCCAAAATTCCTTAGTTGCATAACAAATATTTTTCCCACCTTAAAGCCACAATTTCACCAATGTTAGCCTCACCCACACATCTTTTTTAACAAGTAGTCCCTCCCCAGATTGGTAGACAGTTGTCTGATCGGACAATACAAGCGTGTCTTTTTTGCCAGAGAGACAAATCTGATTCCTCAAGACACCCATTTTAGTGAAGTCTGTCATATAGTAGTGACATTTTATATGTGGTCTTCCAAATAAAGCAGTTTTAACAGACCAACCATTTTCCTTAAAAAAATACAGCAAAGCATTCTGTGTAACGGAGATGG
Organism: Pseudorasbora parva; assembly: GCF_024679245.1. Lineage (NCBI taxonomy): Eukaryota > Metazoa > Chordata > Actinopteri > Cypriniformes > Gobionidae > Pseudorasbora > Pseudorasbora parva. The sequence continues at coordinate 13,312,286 of NC_090178.1, read as the reverse complement.
CAGAACATTTGATTCTGGTGCGGATAGATGCTTTTATCCAATCAGAATGGGAAAGGGAAAGATGAGAATGTGCTCTCCCACAAACGCTTCAGGTCTGAGGACTGTGATTTACACCATCTGGGTGCTACACAGGAAAGGAGACCTGACGTGATTCCATCTGTATGCAGGCTTGAGCTCTGGAATCTTGTCACACCGTTCCTTGCTTGTCCACGCACACTTCCCTCATCTCTCTCTCTCTCTCTCTCTCTAGCTCCTCAGCTGAACAGAAGACACACATTCAGTGAGGAATGTTTAACATTCCTAGCACTAAGTGGCCACACCAGAAAACACAGCGCCTGCTGTAAATGACAAATGTGAATGCTGTCTTCATACTGAAAAAGCTCAATGTTTACCCCGATTACAACAAAATCACATATCTGCAGTCTTAAAGAGAAAGTTCATCCAAAAAATTTACAATTTAAGCTGTAATTCACTGATCATTTTACCCTTCGGATCTACTGATAATCATACAATTTATCTTCTAAAGCTAAAGAATATGCAGTCAGAGATTGTTGATCCTCAAGGACAAGGTTGGGCATCAAGCTTTTCAATTATGACTTACTTCATAAAAATAAAAAAAAAGAATTAAACCATGTATAACTTTATTCTGTGGAACGCAAAAGAAGTTTTTTTTTTAATGAAATGAAAATGTAGTCGAATATTGTTTTGGACCCAATTGACTATAAATTATATGGACTAAATGGATAAAAGAATTCTTGAAAATATCTTCTTTTGTGTTTTGAAGAAGAAGGACAGTCATAAAGGTTTGTATACAGACTATGGAGCCCATAAAGGGTCATACCAGGGAGGGAAAATTATATTTTAATTAGGGATGCACCGAATTTTCGGGCCACCGAAAGTTTTCGACCGAGAATGGCCCATAAGCGCATTTTCGGTCTCAAAAGAATTTCATCAGCAAAACAATACGGCCGAAATGTTATGATGACACAAACAGAAACCCTGACCTACATGGGCTTGTCTAAACAACATGTCTGCGGTGTTGGAAGTACAGGTCCTTCTCAAAGAATTTGCATATTTCATCCGACCAATAAAAGAAAAGTTTTTTAATACAAAAAAAGTAAACCTTCAAATAATTATGTTCAGTTATGCAGTCAGTACTTGGTCGGGAATCCTTTTGCAGAAATGACTGCTTCAATGCGGCGTGGCATGGAGGCGATCAGCCTGTGGCACTGCTGAGGTGTTATGGAGGCCCAGGATGCTTCGATAGCGGCCTTAAGCTCATCCAGAGTGTTGGGTCTTGCGTCTCTCAACTTTCTCTTCACAATATCCCACAGATTCTCTATGGGGTTCAGGTCAGGAGAGTTGGCAGGCCAATTGAGCACAGTAATACCATGGTCAGTAAACCAATGACCACTGGTTTTGGCACTGTGAGCAGGTGCCAGGTCGTGCTGAAAAACGAAATCTTCATCTCCATAAAGCTTTTCAGCAGATGGAAGCATGAAGTGCTCCAAAATCTCCTGATAGCTAGCAGCATTGACCCTGCCCTTGATAAAACACAGGGGACCAACACCAGCAGCTGACATGGCACCCCAGACCATCACTGACTGTGGGTACTTGACACTGGACTTCAGGCATTTTGGCATTTCCTTCTCCCCAGTCTTCCTCCAGACTCTGGCACCTTGATTTCCGAATGGCATGCAAAATTTGCTTTCATAATATGGGTTGTAACTTGAAAATAATGCTTTATGTTTCTGTCGATGGATACCCGTACTGGCTCTCTCTTTGTAAACTATGTTCAATGCATGTGAGTGTTGCAGTATGTTCGAATATGACCAGTCATTTTCATCGTCATTACCCGGGTGAAGAGCCAGAAGACGCGAATAAGAACTTGTGCGCGCTGTGAGAAGATCTGTCACTGTTCACTCATCCGAAAGCATGCACACATCTCAGCGCGAAAAATTGAGTTCTCTTTCAAGTCTTGCACTTAAACGGACAAACTCATAAAAAAAGTATGTCAACATGCCAACTTGATAGACAAGGTCTGAATATGCCTTAAGTGAACTTTATACAGTCAAGAAAGACGACACATAACCATGGATAAAGTCTTAAAGGGGCAGTAGCCTTTAATGCTGTCTGTTTAATGGGGTTTTATGTCAAACAAAAGATAAGGATGTAATTTACTGCTCTTGATTAAATAGCTTTTGTAAGTATAATAAGGATTAATCTTTACTTTAAACAGTTAAATAGGCAGTTATTTTATATTTGATTACGTTATTATTTAATGTACACAAGAGTGATGTCAAGTTAAACATTTTAGTTTGAGTTTTATTTTATACTGTTTAAATTCTTTTGGTGTTTTGTTTTTTTTGTGCCTTGGTTTCCTCTTTTTTGGTTTTCAGTTTCGGCCCAGAATATTGATTTCGGTGCACTCCTAATTTCAATACTTAAAATATATGATGTTCTCTCATTAAACTTGTGGGTTCCCCAAAAAAATTCATATTCCTTCACTGTAACAATTTTTTTGGTGATTTTAATGGTAAAACAGTGACAGTAAAAACCTGATTTTATTGAAATAGCCGTTTCTTCTTAACTTTTTTTTTCACATTAGGGTTTTATGTTACATCTTGTGTGTGGGGGGGGGGTGTGGGTGTGTGTGTTTACTTTCTCACTTGTGATAATCTTTGATTCATCATGTGTCTCTCTCCACTGTGGTTGTTTACAATAGAAAAAAAAACAGATATATAGGTTCAGGTTGTATATTAACATTATATAATTTCATGATGAAATAGTTTTTTTTTACTGTAAATTTAAGCTGAATCTCCTTTGCCCAATGCAAAGATTTCAGGGGAACACAATAACTTTGAAAGAGAACACGAAATATGTTGTGAGCCAATGCAAATTTGCTAGGCAGAACACAAATCTGTTTATGTTTCGTCTCAAAAGTATTACATATTAGTAAACCTAATGATGTAAAGTTTATCAGAGGCATGCAATACTGTTGAGAGAGAAAGCTAATTTTGTGAGAGCATGCAAAAGTACTGAAATATAATTATTCCTCCCATCTCACATTTTGCAGGTCTACATAGTGTGTTGGAATGATATGAAAGTGAGTAAATGAATAGTGTTCATTTTAGATGGACTATCCCTTTTTCTAAATTCTAAATTGGAGGCTGCAGCGTATTTGTTATGTAGAGGCAAAAGATTACACACAGCTACACAGAGGACTTACCAGATCCTTTATTCAATGCAAACTCATTGTGGGAACAGATGAATACAATTTGTAAACCTATTTGATATTCTTGAGGTCATACAAATTGGATCATCAAGAGTCAAGCCTATTATGAATATGAAGAAAAACAAAATCTAGATTTAAAATAGGGCCAATATTACCCAGTTACACAATCCCTAGATGTATGGCTTTAAAAATCCCTTTTTCTTCACATTTCCTTGCCATTTTCTGGGTCTGACAATATTCAAATCTTAAGGGAGGATTAATTACTCCAGAGACACACTTTCTAGGCCAGATCTTATGCAGTGGAGAACCGCTACTATTCCTCAGGCTGATTATGCTTCAGTTATTGCTGGTGCATATGTGCATGTGAGTGTCAGTATTAAAGCTTGTGGTAGGGATTAATAAAATTGGATCATTTGATTGTTACATGCCAATTAAACACATTTCCCCTGTAGGCTGTCGGCACTCATTTAATGACATCTGCATGAAGCCAAGGTAAAATATTTCCCGCCATTCTAAGGAACTAAATAATGTGCCAACTGCCTAATGGGATAGAATTTTGTCTTCATTTAGTGCACAATATATTTTCCAAAGTCATGGTTTCTTCCTTCTTTTACAAAGTAGTTAATGAAATGGGGGTCATTTTCTGCTGCTTAACTCTTTCCCCACCAGTGTTTGTTTTTTGTGTGTGTTTTTTGCCAGCCAGCATCAGCGTTTTTGATAATTTTTACAAAAATGTGATGGCCGCCAGAACAGAACCTCTGCCATTAAACAAAAAAACAATTCTTTTTATTAATGCTTTTATTTATAAAAATGTTTTATTCTAGCTTGTTTTTTTTATCAACACTTGAATATGGGTAAGTTTTCTTAACAAGCAACATTGAGCAAAAATTGATCAACGTTGATCAAAAAAAAAAAACGTTGATCAAACACAGATGGAGTAGATTGAGTCCATCAACACCCCCAAAGCTCCACAGTTCTAGAGCTCATCCTGGGTTGACATTTCATTCAGTAACATTAGGCAGCTTTGGTTTATATGCAGTTTAATGTTGATAATCAAGTTATTTTACATATGCATTTGCTTACATATTCGATCACTCGTTTCTGCGTCTTCTTCGCCTGTGTTTTGATCTGGAAATTCCCTTGTACATAACAGTGAAAACAGAAAAATGTAAAATTCCAAGATATTTCTGAGATCTTTGGTGTCAAAAGAAAACCCTTTTCATGCATGTCAGCTCTGCGGAGGCTAAAGAGATTGTCAGACTGACAGGGGCCAGTTTATGCTGTGTAACATGTAACAACCCCCAAAAACTTTATTTTCACTTAGTGCAAATAGATAAAAATATCTCTGAAATAACTCTGGGGAAACGCTTTCTCACAAATAACGGAAAATTCCATGTTTGGCGGGGAAAGTTAAGAAGTTTAAAGTTCAAATTGAATATTGTTTCTCGGGTCTAACAGAGAGGGGTGTGTGTAAATGTATGTGGGTTGGGGGTTGTTACATGTTACGCAACAGAAACTGGCCCCTGTCAGTCTGACAATTTAGCCTCCACAGAGCTGACATGCATTAAAAGGGTTTTCTTGTGACACCAAATATCTCAAAAATAACTTCAAATAATACTCATTAAGCAAAGGACAATGGATCGTGCTCCCAAATGCAGCTTTTTTTAAGAAAAGAAAAAAACAGCCTGATAAAACTTGAAAGGAGGAATAACTTTATCTTGGATAAACTTGGATGGAGGAATATTATCATATAGCCTCATAGCAAAAGAGTGAGATTTATGAGACTTGTTTGTTCAGAAAGCTAAAGGACTTGTTTTGATAAATATACTATTTCAAATGGATATCCACTTACTAGCAGCAAACATTTATTGATCACAATAAACTGCCACGTTCTCCACAGCGAGAAAACACCGACCTTGACAAATGTGTTTTAAGCTCTGTTGAAACCTGAACACCATGGAATTGGGATTATCATGAATAAAAAAAGTCAACAGTGCTTTCACGAGTAATAAAACATGGACACATCTCTGCTCTTTGCACTTTATCGATATTAAAAATAGTTCTGAAATATACCAATATACTAACTAGGTTCATTTCTCTGACAATATTTTCAAACACTTTTTTCAATATCTCAATGTCATTTTGAGAAATTTGGCCATTTTGCTGACTTTGGCAAAAAAAACATTTTTTAAGCAAATCTCAAGTAAAAAAAAATGCAAAATAAGCATTTATTTAAATTCACCAAATGTGAATACATCTCATTTTCTGTAAGTAAATATTATTATTAGATATGGGACAATCACTACTCTCAATTCTCATTAGTTGCCACTAGATTTCACTGAACCTGCAGACAACATATTTAAACAAAGTATTTTATGCATTTAAAAAAATAAATAATTGGAAACGCCAAGATTCACAAAAATTCTGAAAATGTGCATTAAGAAAGTTTGCTTTCAACTGAGGTTGATAAAAAATAAGACGTGCATGAACTATGATGGAAACACATTTATAGAATAAATGTCTCAATGTGCAAAAGGATATTTTCCCACTGGTTAATCAACACTGGCATCACGCTAACTAAATCGCTAATTTGAAAGGGAAAGTAAGTGTGCATGTTCACACTTGCAAACCAGGTTTCATAACGGTTTCAGTTAATTAGCATTATGAATGCCTGTGCTCCTTTTACTTTCAAATTAGCGCAAATTAGGGGTGGATTGCTTGAATGGTGGGATCATTAGCCTATTATACTTACTGAAAAACAAAATAACACATCAGCAAAAAAATTGTAAACTCGGTTAAAAATATGTGTTTTTACATTCCGCTTTGAAACCAAATCCTCCACGATCTTGTCAGTTAGCTCCTCACTCTTGTGATAGATGAAATCTGGTTCCTGCTGCTGATCTGCGCTGCGACTCTCGTTCAGCTTAATCGAGTCTGTACTAAATGATTTTAGGCAGCGGCTATTAACCACTTGCGTCAGCGGCCGGGGGCGGGGTTACCGTGACCAACACAAACTTGAGATCGGCAATATATGCTGATATAGATCATAAAGCCAAGCCAAGAGCCATTGTTGATGGAAAGCTTGTTCGAGATGCATCAGCACGCGTCGTGCAGCCCGATCACGTATGACATCAAAGACAGCGAGAGCATACGACTCCTTATGCTTTTTAATCGTTCACGCTGTATTTTGATATCACATGCTGATCGGCCCGCACAGCGCCGATGCATCTCGAACAAGCCTGGTGTGTTTGTGTTTCCCGCTACTGCGCTAGCATTGCTGAGAAAGATAAGACGTATACATTGACGTAAGACCTTGCTCTGTGGTGGCTCTCTAGCCTGTGGAAAGCCAAACCGGTTCTTAAAGGCTCATCAGTCTAACCACTTAAGAACTGACTTGGCATTTGGTTCATTCTGGTGGAAAAGGGCTATAAGTGCAAAGTGATTGATGCATTTATCGTGTTTCACGATACCAAAATTATGACTTCGATACGATACCAGACTAAAATATCGATACATCGATACTAAATCGATACCACAGTAAAAAAAAAAGAAAAAAGAAAAGATGCTTAATATGACAACAGAACTTGTCATTATTCATTGTTATTTTTTACTAAAAATTCATGTGGCCAGCATGTTCCTTAGGGTTGGGCATCGTTTTGATTTGAACAATTATTGATCAATTGATCAATTACTATTAAAATTATCTCAATGTATTTTTTACAATGGGATAATTGTGTTGCAATAGCTTACACACAGCACAAGAAAGCTTGATTTCGAATGGTAAATTGAATTTAAAAAGACGAGTAAACAGTAATAAAATAAGAACAAATAAACAGATTACAAACAATAGCACAAATAAATGCAATAGAATAGAAGATACAAATTAAATAGACTGCTTTATTTTTTCAGGTAGGTCTAACATTCAGATAAGAAACTGAATAAAAAAAATGCATAGTAATTACATTTAAAACAACATTGGATAATGTTCTTTGTAAAAAATTCAATAGCGTACAGATGAAACTAAGTTACACAAGTTGATCAGTCAAGAGCAGTTGATCGTTTGTCTTTTTGTAGTTTGAATAACAAATGACTGCGGTCCCTTTAAGACTAACGGACGCATGGATCCTAAACATCCTGTTACTCGTTCTTCCTGAACTGTTTGCGACTGTGTTTACGTTAATACTCTTCCAGATGTGCACTGATAATTCTTTGAGTGTATCTGACCAATAATAAGCTGGAAAAAGAAGCAAATGTTTGCACTTGTATCATGTCAGAGGCGGCTTTATTACGGTAGGCTATGTGTGTGTGCTTCAGATGTGAGCACGAAATCTGCAGGGATTAGTAGAATTAATTGATGTGCAATCCCGCACGAAATACAGACCGATCACACACTAACACTAACACACTGTCAGGAGGAAAAAGTCCAGCAGAACGCACGTTCGCCGTGCTCAGAGGTTAACCGGGCTGAGTGAGAATATGCCGGTGTGTGTCAACTCGCGTTCGTTCGGAGAGGAGAGCGCAGCTGGTATTGATACTGTAAAAACTGAGAATCGTATTGTTTCAGATATTCCAGTATCGATACATATCGAAATATCGATATTTTTGACAACACTAATTTACACTAAGTGAAAATAACATTTTCTTAGCGATAGATGATATTTTACACAGTGCAAATACCTGTAGATGCTCTTTAATGAGGTAAATAGCAATTGAAAATAGTGATATATTCTATTTACACAATGTAAAAGTAGCAGTTCTTAGCAATATGTGTAAATAGTAATTACATGCAATTTATACTTTATTTTGACAGATGCGCTATTTGCACCTCAGAAATGTTATAAATTAACAGGATGCAATAATAACAGAGTGTAAATTGTTATTAAATGGGTGCCGCCTTAATGGGTCAATAAAAGCCCTCCCTACAACTACCCCTAACCCTACCCAAAAAATGCTTTTATTAATATTAAACATTTCGTAGGCACTTCATTTCCATTATTAAAACATTTTCTTAATTTTTATTGAACGCCTTTCCAATGTGATGATATGTGATGGGAAAAGGGAGAAGAGCGAGCTAGGCAAAAGGAGGATTCGAACCAGAGTCAATCGCGTCAAAACCAAGATCCTTAAGCCTCACGCTTTATATGCTACTGAAGACAAGTGTCTTTTTTTAGTCTTGTTTGGTCCAACTAGGCATTATTAGCGGTAGTGTGAATAGCATCAAACGAAACAAAACGACTGCTGTGGGAAAGTCATGTAACCACAACACCGGCTAACCGACTATCGCAGCAGGGCTAATGCGCAACAAAAGACTCACGTGACTTTGCCTCAACAGTGGATGTGATTGGATAACTGGACGAATCAGTGGACTAATTTCATTGTGCAGTCATCATGCATAAAGCAAGCCATTTATGTAGGGGGAAAAAAGAGACACGATGCTTCACCGATTGCAGAAACTTTCAATTTTATTACAGATATTGTGTGCCAATTCCAAAAAGTGTCGATTTCGTTCCCTAGAACACGTGATGTGGTTCTTTATTCGCAAATGTTTTATGTGGTATTCCAGTTTTGCGCAGAAGCAAAATTCTCAACTTTGGATGGAAACATAGCTATTGAAAGGTATGAATCTTAATGATTCAAGTGCATTAAAGACTGATTCTCAGGTTAGTAAAGGGAGACTACAAAGAAAGAGGCCCAGACAGTGTCGACAGTTGGGAATGTAAAACGAAAGGCGGGGGGAACCAAGCGGCACTCGTGCCTGAATGCAGATCTAAAGAAAAGAGAGATTAGAAGATGCTCTTCAAAAGTCCTGACAGGGCAAAACTCAACAGAGCAGACCTCGTCAGACTGAAAACGCCTCAGCTCCCATTGAGAGCATGCCTTTAACATTGACAACTTCCATTTACTTTGCGTTTTCTCTTAAACAATTGAATAATGGGCTCCTAAGTGTGCACTAGCATGCAATGCGTCTTTGGTATAAAATGAAAGGACAACAAAAGGTAATTAATCAATCTAAAGACACAAACAGAGCTCTTATGAAGGATAAAAAAAGAAAGTTAATGAGTAACAGTCAACAGTGAATGAAGGACTAAATGCCAAGGACTTAAACACAAAAGACGCATCTTGTTCAGGTTCACTTTAGGACAAAATGTCCAGAATTAGACATTTTTGCAAGGTCAACAAGCAGTTCAAACTAGTCTCAAGGATATTTAACAGTCATAGCCGTGAAGCCCCCATGGTCACTAGTATAATGACATATCTGCAATAGAAGCATGACCAAGTTAGTTATTTCTACATGACTTTTGGTAAACATATTTATCACTAACCATAAAACTACAGAGGATTGCCAGTGCAAAAGAAGCAATCATGGATTAAAACCCAGTATCTGCAAGGAGTTCCTAACTGAATATTCAGCAAAGACGGAAAAGAAAAACAGATCTGTGGTAGTTTTACACAAACCAATGCTCAATTATAAGCCTGAAGCCAGGAGAAATCGGAAGCAAAACCTAGATTCTGCAAAAGGGCTTCATGTTACATAAACTGTCCTAATCAGAAGCAACAACCAAACCTCAACACCTAAAGATCTCCTTCGTCTTAAGAGCTCCATTAAATGACTGTAATATGAATTGAGAAATAGATCCACTCTGTCATGTTGCAGTATATGCTTATCCAGACATGCATAATTGCAGGGTGTATCTTAATGCCTGATCTTTCTAGCTGTCAGGCGATCATCCAAATCACTATGAAGATCATATGGTTCTAACCTTTATATATTTGGTAACTATGGCGTCATTGACAAGATGATTTAGTCAATAGATTCATTAGAAATCACTTACATGTGAGCTAATGTGTTTAATGATGAATCAATCATTGCGATCAACTGGAAACTCATCTTTAATGATTTGATATTCTCACGTTAAATACAGCATGAGTGACGTCACAGAAAAAAGGCGGTGCACAATTAATGACAGCAAAACACAGTGCTAGTGCTGAGACCATGCAGCATAACTACTAGCTAAAAATCCGTGTTGTGTGAAAAACAATGTGAATATGTCTGATATATAATTATTTGTCCATTCAGCCTGAATGGATTGTGAAATTCCTGCTCGAACATCTCATGACTTGAATCACTGTACACACGTCACATATGCCACCATAAATAAGTCATGCATTGGATAAAAAGATAGTAGCCTAATGGATAAAATAAAAATACATGTTTATCTGTCTGTTTTTACATAAACACACATAGGCTACTACATAAACTATACGTCAATAAATGTAATATATTTATATATTTATTTAATGCACAATAAAATTAATATACAACTCTGCAATAGGCTACATCTCTAAGACATTTCGTGTCAGATGTTATAGACATTGAGAAAACGTCTTTTTATGATTTTTTTCTCTCGATTTTTATGATTTAGAATGCATGTAAAACTGACTTTTTAAATATGTTAGTCAGATGCTTTCCAGATGAGCCGCTCTTTAATATACATATAGGAGACGTGCGTATGCTATCTGGGGAACGTACTAGCATTATTTATTATTATTTCATTTGAATAAACTAGCTTAGGGATGTGTAATTGCATACCATGTCAAAGTTTTCCTTAAAATTGCAGTTTTGCTCCGCTAATATTATTGAACGGATATTGTCGGTGGAAGGCAAGGCAGGCAGGCAGGCAGGCAGGCTGCTCTATTCAACAGACTTCTTCATACATCACGGGGAGAAATAAAGATTAACAACAGACTTTATAGACTTACGTTTTTCTGATGGTGTCAGCTGATTTATCCCCGGTTGTGTGTCGAAATGGTTGAATTCCATGTTTTTCGTTAAAGCGTGGATTTTCCTCTCTAAAATGTATTCATTCCTTCCTTGAGGCAGGGAGAAACTTTCTTCAGTCGCTCCGGATTTCCACAGGCACACGAGACCGATCCCTGTTTCTGCTCAGCCACCTAAAATCCCCACAACAATCAACTAAAGGGCCTTGGGAAAATATTATGGTTACGATGGACGCATGTAGAGCCCGTGATTAAAGTCCAGTCATAAAACGGTAGATTTGTCACGGCCTCATGGAGCGGTGAGATTCAATAAACTTTCTGACACACAGCGGACGCCTGTGTGCTTCCTCTGCCGCTCTGAAGGTGATGGCATGCAGCTCATTGTGAGCTGAAGAACGTCCCAACCCGGCCTCCAGTGTGGAATGTACCACATTTTACGTAGGGGTGGATGTAGAAATTTAGTAGCGAATCCCTAAAAACCCTCGATGGTTTGTTAATACGGTTTAGAAATTATACTTTATAATAATAACTATAAGATTCATTTAATTATTTGCTTCGTTTACAAGCCCGCATCTTTTAAAAATTGTTACCTATTTTACCTGTCCAACCTGTTTTACCTCAGAAGGTTTCGTCTGAGTGCGTCTACAATGTTCAAACTGCCTAGTTGTGACTCAATGGACTAATCCCTTTATAGAAATATGCTGTAATGACTATTTAGAGATAAGTTTTTTTTTTCTATGTATTGTGGATTGATGTATTGTGCAAAACTGGAGTATTGTGGATTTTTTTCCATGCATGTTAGCTTTGTGGTCATGTATAGGCCTATGCTAGTGCAAATTGGAAATTGCAAACAAAAACACCTTTTACCACATCTGTGCATTTAAAATGTGCAGTCTTTCTCGCAAGCAACAGCCTAACATATTGGTGACTCCTACTGTTACTCACTTATTTGATCCAATCAAATGCTCTAGAACAACAACGTCCCTTCCTCTAAAACTACCTATGTTTACAGCTTCAAAATCCCACCCAAACTTCCTGTTTCAAAAGGAAATACAGCAACACAAGAAACTGGGATCCCTTCAATGTCATTATGGCCAAATACGATTCAAAGCAAATGATAAAATGACCAGCAGTGCTTGTTGCCTTGCTTGGTGTTTGTGATAAGTTATATTATTATTGGTGCTTAGATGAGCTAACATGAAGCAAAAAATAGCAAATTTCACAACATTAATGTAATTTTTTCAAATAAAAGATAGAAGAATTTCACAGTTATATTGCATCAGACAAAATCAGTTTCTCTTTTTATTCAATGTTTCTTCTGTTCAGTTTAACATAACCTAATATATCATGAAGGATAAAACAATAATAAAAGAAAAAAAATGTTTTGCTGAATCCTATGAATTACGAAGCTGCTTGCCACCTGTAGAGCCCAGCTGGCATCTGCTCAAGAGAGGATAAGAGTGGACGCTATTGAGGTGAGAGGGGGTTGGTGTAGGAGTGAGATTGGGGGGTGCAAATGGCACGCTTGAGAGGGGACATCCCGTCCCCCGAAAAGACCAGTGGGACTCCTTTGTGCAGCTGTTGGCCTGTGTTAACACAACCACCCCATCTCCCCCACCCCAAAAACCACCTGTCACTGCAACTGGACAGAGTGTGTTCAAGGTTTTAGAACCATTGTGCAGGAGCTAAGGATCCCCAATAAACACCAAACCTACACTCTAAAATATGCTGGACTAAAAACAACCCAAATTGGGTTGAAAATGGACTAACCCAGCAATTAGGTTGTTTTAACCCAGCTATTGTCTTAAGCAACATTTAAAACAACCCAATTGCGGGGTTAAAACAACTCAACCGTTTGGTTAAAACAACCCAATTGTTGGGTTAGTCCATTTTCAAACCAACTTGGGTTGTTTTTAATCTAGCATTTTTTAGAGTGTACCCCATGTTTCATTCTATCTATTCTACTAATTCTGTCTGTCTGTCTGTCTGTCTGTCTGTCTGTCTGTCTGTCTGTGACAGTTTGATTGGCAGGGGGAACCTGCCAATCAAAAAAAAAAAAAAAGTGAAAAATTTCATTTTAATTATTTCCTTCCATTTAAATTCAAATTGCAATTCTGGTGTCCTTTCACCTTCGGGAATTAAATTGGAATTTAAACAGCATGCTCAGTTCATTGTTGAATAGCGAACAACAATGTTAGTTATATGGAAACATATAAATCATTTCTAGATATTTATTCTAGCTGTTTGCTCAGTTTATTTAAATAAAATAAGCTGAAAAAACACATATTTTTAGATTTTTTTACCTAATTGCCATTTTTACTCAATTTTATTATGTTAAATTAAATTAAATTTGTAAAATGTTAAGTTAACCTAAACCATTTGTGTTGGGACTATATGAATCATTTATGTTGCACTGACTAAAACTAAGCATTGTGTTTCTAGTTCCCAGCATACTTTGTTGAAATTAAGTGCGGTTTAATAAGTATTTTATTAAAAGGAAAGACCTGTTAAAGTTTAATGTTATACTTATATTTGACAGTTATATTAATTTGACATTTAAAGTTGTGTTATGGTGTGTCGATTTTTGAGGTTACATTATCGTGAAGTGTAGACCTATATGTGGTTAGGGTATGCTGTTCTCAATGAACTAAGGAACCGAGAACACTTCCCAATTCCCGTTACACCTGATGTACTCGTTACATCATAAAAAGAGTGGTATCTACGCTAATGTTAGGCTCTCTGTTCATCTCCAGGGCCCGTTTTTTCAAAAGGTTTTATCTGGATAAAATTGATCAGGATTTAGTAATCCTTTTTTTGCGATCCGTGACCACATAAACCATCTTACTTTGGAGCCAGTTTTTTAAAGCAACATCAGATTGGATCAATCTGATCCGGATAGGTACTTTTCAGGATCACCAAATCTGGATAACCAGTGCTGGATAACCAGAGCTCAAACAGGACAGGAAATCACAATGTAGATATGTAAAGAGCAACAAGTAGAATAGCCAGTGGGGGGTCAATATAAGTTTATTTTTATTTGAAATTAAAAAACACACATTTAAAAAAATATTTCTAATAACACATTAGAAATAAATGTTCTAAAAACAAAAATATTTTCGATTGAGATGAATATATATATTAATTAGTGACAGAAAAAAAAGTATTGTTTTTGGTAAATTTTGACAGCTGTTTTGGGGATTATTTTATGAGGCCAAACTCTTTCTACTTTGCTGTAGGCCTATACTGAAAGGCTGAATACATTAAAGCCTACCTAATCACTGTTAGCCTGATGAACAAATAAAATTAAAACCTTATGAATAAGGATATCTTGTAAGATACTTGATAATTACTTGCATGCTACAAATTTTATACTTAGCATGTGAACAAGTGTTGCGTTGACTATTAGTTTTTATAGAAAATACATTTGTTTGACAGTTCATCTTAATATGGTCATCAGTTCTACCCCTCTTTCCTACTTTATCTAGTAGGAATGACATATTTTCTTGACTAAATAAATTTAAAGGAAGTGTAAGATTGTGGCCAAAACTGGTACTGCAATCACTTTCAAATGACTGTAGTGCTGTGTATCCCCTCTCCCCCTCCCCCCGACTCGAGGTTGCCAGATATGCTGCAGGATCCAGCAGGAATGTTTGTAGCTGCAGCTGTGGTAACTAGAGCAGAGCTGGCAACCCGGATACCGAAACTCTACTGACTTCGTGATTGGTCGATAGGTGGAGGGCGGAGCTTCAGGCCAAAACACAACATCATGTCAACATCAACATCAGTTGAGGGCTGCAACAACAACTTTTAAATGACAATATCCTGGCCTGACTAATGTTGTCAGTGATATAAGTATTTGAAATTAACATGATTTTTTAATGTCTAGTGTCATATCAGGGCCATTTTATGATTCATTGAAATACATTTCTTTCATACAGTTCCTTTAAGTTCGTACAACAAGATTACAACAAATAATAAATAAATAAAAATGATTTTGTTGTAAAAACATAATTCCATGTTGTGAAAAAGTTTTCCTTATAGTTTAATTTTGTTCAACAGCTTATTTTTTGAGTGTGCGTAATGCTAATAATTACAGTAACAGACCTCATTCTGAAGTTGACTCTTCCTGCAGCATTAGGTATATTAAAATGACCTAAGATACTAAATCTGCTAATGCATTCACAAATCCCTATTCATTGACCTTGTGCTCTTCACTTGCACTGTTAAAGCATGACGCTAATGGAAAGACTCTATGAGTTAAGATTAAATGAGCTGTGATAAAGCAGAATACTTCAGATTTGTTTTACTTAGGACAATTTTGTGAGTACACCGATAATGTAATTGTAAACAGCTTTTCATATAGATAAAAAACAAAACAAAACCATTCACAAAAAGGCACTGCATGTGAACTAAAGATGTGAACACACACACACACACACACACACACACACACACACACAGTGAATATTTATGTCTCTGTGGGCGTACACAAACTTAAACAAATTCTTGGCAATATTTTCTGATGGCTTTGTTGAATTTGATAGCTGAATAGAGGCTGGACCGTGAGGGACATCCAACCATGGAGTAAACAGGACACAATAGATCTCTAAAATGATTAAATGAAAATTAGAAAGGGAAATTAGACTGAATGAGGAACACGTCTGGTTTAACTATTTTCATTTTCAAAAGAGGAAAGTGTTGTGTAGAAAAACATTGAGGTTGAACTTGTTTAATATGTCTAGATTTTACCTTCGGGCATGTAGAGACCCACACACACTGTAACGGTTGGGTGAACCAGAAACAGGCTGAAGGCTCGTAAGATCAAAATACAAACTTAAACAATACACTCCAACATAACAGATCCGTGCATAAACGTGACTAGACAAACACTTAGTGAACAAGAGCAACTTAAATAGCAGACAGAAACGAGACAACTAACTAAACACAGCTGAACAGAACTTAAATAACAATGGTAACCAAGGAAACAGACAAGTGGCAGGAAACTCCTAGGCCTAGTCCTAGGAGTACACGGGTATTTTTATAAACTGAGTTTTTCCCTCCTCTGTTTAAAAAAAAATTGCGTCCACATGAAAATGCAAAACACGCTATGAAGCGCTGTCAAGAGCATGCCAAACCAACAGGTGGCGATATAATATAACCCTAACATTTAAGCCATGTTGTCCAATCAGAAGCCTCGAAAAAATGTTAATTCCAGCTCCGGTTTCGGTAAGGGGGTAAACTAGCGCTCGGAAAGCGTTCCACCCCTAGGGGCTGCCATTGCTAACCAAGCCATCACCTGCTGTTAGCATCCCATTGACTCCCATTCATTTTTGAGTCACTTTGATAGTGAATAACTTTACATCTGAGGCGTTTAAAGACTACATTTGTCTATTGGTTATTTCTAAAGAAACACGACAATGCATAAAAGGCTCCATTACCTTGTATCTTACACTATCGCCCCCCAGAAGCTGTTTTTGTAAAAATAGGCTAACGATTGCGTCATAACCAACGCGACTCTGTTGCACAGTTGAGAAATTACCATATATATACCTGAGGAGACGCTCACAGGGAATCTTTTACTGTCTATGAGACAGTCGGGGGGACGTGGAGACATAAAGTCTGATAAAGTCAAGGGAGAAGAATGGGGAGAAGCCCATAGTGAGCCAAAAGCAACAGGAGAAAATATTTAAACAACGTGATTCACATTTCACTTTCCACAACTACTAGAAGACCTACAACTGTCTGACAGGTTGCTCACGTCACATCTACGTCGTCAAGCTCAGTCTGAGCCTGCGCAGTTTGCCATCAGGAAGTGAGTGCTCCTTTACTGACCTCACTTTCCGCCGTTGAAGTCAATGGGATAGCTCTGTCCATTTCTTTTACTGTCTATGGGTTTCGGTTCTGATGCAAAAAGCCACACACAAAAAAACAAGCAATACAAGTTTTAATTTTCACACGACAACACTGCCACCAGAGCTTCTAAAAATGTTCACGCTGGCAGGAGTTTTCAAAAAAGTTCGGTTTCAGTGTCCGGATACTACGTTTGCATGTGGACGAACGGCCAAACCGCAAAGAAAAAGCTGCGGTTTTGAAAATACCCATGTTCACGTGGGCAGGACCTATGAACATGTGACAGAATCAAAACACAACTGAAAGACCAAACAAATACAGACAGACATGACACACATATGCGTATAAACGAGAAATTTCTCAAGAGAAACTCCAGATGTCTACAATGAAAATTTGTCCTCATGCCAAAGGACTTTTATACTTTGAAATATCCAAAAATGTTCGATTGCTATTTAACTTCCAGCAGTTTGTTCCAATTGCTTCCATTCTAGACTCTGGCTTAAGTATTTTTATATTCTTGTTGAGGCTCAGGTTCAACAGTGTGAGTCTCAAGAAGCTTGTCTATTGTCCTAAAGAACCCAAGGGTCAGTATCTCTGCATGGTGCAGGGTCATCAGTGGCCCCTTAATAAAATCACAATAACAGGAATGCCCAGAATGCACCCAGATAGACCTCCAGTCTTTCATAAGTCTGTTTTTATGTGAGGAACGCGTTACCAGACAACTTTAGAATAATGTTAGAGAGAGAACATATTGAGAGATGTCTGGGCAGTCTCATCTGTCCATTGTTTGAAACATTTCAAACAATGGTTACGTTCAGAGGGGAAGCTACAGGATGGGGTGGACAGATCATAAATAAAACAATGTGGTATCAAATAAATCAGGCTACTTTTTATAAGAGATAATAATGCGTAGCAGAATGAGAAATCAGTCAGCATACAAAGTAATTTGTCTGAAATACTTTTCTCCTGTCAACCACAGTTCTGGTTTAATGTTGCATGACATTAGATAGTGTAAACCAATATTAATCAACACACACTGTGAAAGTGGTTGGGAAATATTTTGTTTTGTTTTTGTTTTTTGTTGTTGTTTTGTAAAATGTGGGCAAAGACAACCACAAAGTTGTTATTAACCTTATTTAAATAAAACAGTTACGATTACCATAATTTCAATAGTTATGATAATTAGGTAAATATTCATAGATGTTCTTTACAATTATCTGTTGGGTGTTTTTGCATGGTGAAACATACTGAGTTAATATTTGCTTTTAGCCAAAATTACATTTAGAAATTGAAGTCAACCAAGAAAGTCATAACAAATTCTATTTGAATATGTAACAAAAGCACATTTTCAAGGCCAAGATGAAGTGCACTACAGAAAAGCTTTTGTCATTCATCTGAATATTATACTGTCGGTTAGTTTAAACTGTTCCTTGAGTCACATCATTTATAAGCTCACTGTGTTTCTTTGTGTTAATTGGGGCAACATAACAGATTTTGGTTTATCAGTCATTATGGTTTTGGCAGATTGGGTCTTAATTGTATTGTGATTATTTTTATTTTGTCAAATCAACTTAGATAATGTGGTTCAAATAAGATAATAGTTTAAGTTTATATTTTATCTCCATTATTATTAACTATTTTTTATTTTACTAAATGAACTCACTTACTTTTTTAAGTTAAACCAACAATCATTGTTTATATGTGTGTGTGTGTGTGTGTGTGTGTGTGTGTGTGTGTGTGTGTGTGTGTGTGTGTGTGTGTGTGTGTGTGTGTGTGTGTGTGTGTTATATATTCTGCAAAATTTCTTCCCCATACACACTAAACTTTGGTAAAATTACAACCCGATGCCCTGCATTTATTAGGGCCCAAGCCCTGAAAGGGCACAGAGCCCTATTGTTCTTCTAAGGACAATTTAGCTTTTTCGACTATTCGGGCACTTTCGGGGCCCTTATCATACTCGAAAACTCTTGAAACTTTGCACACACATCGGAATCTGCGGCCATCAGGGCCGGGCTGAGGCTGGTACCTGGGCGTGGCAGGGGGGCTCGACAGCGCCCCCTAAAGTGGGGTCTGAAAACATGGTCTGTAAATCAAACACACTTGCATGCACATGTATGAAACTCGGTACACATATAGAGCTCATCGGGCCGAACAACTTTCGTGCTCTAAGTTATGTGTCAGCCCAACAGGAAGTGAGCTATTATGGGTTGTTCGGAAAAAGCATGCTCTGGAATTTGCGATACTCCTCCTAGACGATTCACCCGATCAGCACCAAACTCGGTCAGCATGAAGTCAAGACACTGAGGATGCGAAATTGCGAGCAACTTTTTGATATCTCAAACGGTTTGGCCGTGGCGAGGAGACGAATTTATGGCGAGAAACGGGAAACAGGAAGTGTGTTATAACTTCTGCATTCATTAATTCATTTTGATGAAACTTCAGCTGTGTGTTCGTTGTAAGAGGCTGATCACATGGATATGACTTTTGTGAGTCAAAGTTATAGCGCCACCAACTGGCAGCAGGAAGTGTGTCACTTTCAAAATGCTTTGAAATCACCATCTTATTTTTACCCGATTTACATCAAACTTCATCAGTATAATGTCAAACCATAGCAGATATAAAGCTGGTAAGCACTTCCTGATATTGTATATACTGTTGCCACGGCAACACATCAAACTATAACATTCTTTTTCGCTGCTTTTGAGACTCTTAAAATGCTTCAAATTACATGAAACTCAACACACACATCAGACATGCTGTCCAGTAGATATGGGCAAAGACTTAAAAACGGGCATGGTTGAGGAGCTCAGTAGCGCCATCTTTTAACAAAAGTAATGCAAGCTTTTGTCAAAAGTGGGGGGGTTAGTTTTATCTTCAGTCACCAAACTCTGTATATATATTGTTCTCTTTGAGCCGAACAACTTTCTAATTTACAGTCATTAGCTCCGACGAACAGGAACTCAGATATTTAAGGCTTAAGGTGTGAGGACCTTATTGTAATTGCTAAAACCATCATTTTTCTTTTCCCAAATGAATTACATTTTGAGGGCCTAAACACGCATGAAAACTCATGAAACTTTGCACACGCATCAGAAGTGGTGAAAACATACATCTGATATGGGTTTCAGAATTAGGTGTGGCAAAATGGTTCGATAGCGCCACCTACAAAATTTAAATTAAGCGTCATTCGCACTACCATTCATGTATGAGTATGAAAATTCAGTAGACGCATTCAGCAGCCCAATACCTACAAAAAAGACCCAAGGCGCCAAATCTGAAAAACCAACAGGAAGTGAGATATTTTGAATATTCTTCGGCAACACATCAAACTATAGCATTCTTTTTCGCTGCTTTTGAGACTCTTAAAATGCTTCAAATTACATGAAACTCAACACACACATCAGACATGCTGTCCAGTAGATATGGGCAAAGACTTAAAAACGGGCATGGTGGAGGAGCTCAGTAGCGCCATCTTTTGACAAAAGTAATTCAATCTTTTGTCAAAAGTGGGGGGGTTAGTTTTATCTTCAGTCACCAAACTCTGTATATATATTGTTCTCTTTGAGCCGAACAACTTTCTAATTTACAGTCATTAGCTCCGACGAACAGGAACTCAGATATTTAAGGCTTAAGGTGTGAGGACCTTATTGTAATTGCTAAAACCATTATTTTTCTTTTCCCAAATGAATTACATTTTTGAGGGCCTAAACACGCATGAAAACTCATGAAACTTTGCACACGCATCAGAAGTGGTGAAAACATACATCTGATATGGGTTTCAGAATTAGGTGTGGCAAAATGGTTCGATAGCGCCACCTACAAAATTTAAATTAAGCGTCATTCGCACTATGTTTCATGTATGAGTATGAAAATTCGGTAGACGCATTCAGCAGCCCAATACCTACAAAAAAGACCCAAGGCGCCAAATCTGAAAAACCAACAGGAAGTGAGATATTTTGAATTTTCTTTGGTAAATTGGTGCAGTTCTTGCCATTGCCAGACGTTGTATTTTAACAATCTCCTCCTAGAGATTTAATCATATCAACATCGTATTTGCACAGTCTAATCTAAAGGCCTTTGTGGTGTTAAATTGGGAAGATCTTGAGTTTTCCCTGAAGGGTGTGTCTGTGGCGGCCTCACAAATGTTGATGTTTCGCCATGACACAGGAATTTGTTGTACCTCAGGCATACAATGTCCGATCTGCCTCAAACTTCACATGTTTGACAAGAGTCCTGGCCTGAAGACATCTACATTCTAATATCCAGTCAAAGTTATAGCGCCACCAACTGGCAGCAGGATGTGTCACTTTTTGAAAAAAAATTAAATCACTGTCTTACTTTCACCCGATTTACTTCGAACTTCATCAGTATAATGTGAAAACATGACAGATATAGACATACGAATGGATTCCTGATATTTTATAAACTGTTGCTATGGCAAAGTGTCATTTTAATTATTTTTTGGGTGTTTTTGAGACTTAGCATGCTTGAAATTGTGTGTGTGTGTGTGTGTGTGTGTGTGTGTGTGTGTGTGTGTGTGTGTGTGTGTGTGTGTGTGTGTGTGTGTGTGTGTGTGTGTGTGTGTGTGTGTGTGTGTGTGTGTGTGTGTGTGTGTGTGTGTGTGTGTGTGTTTGTGTGTGTGTGTGTGTGTGTGTGTGTGTGTGTGTGTGTGTGTGTGTTTGTGTGTTTGTGTGTGTGTGTGTGTGTGTGTGTGTGTGTGTGTGTGTGTGTAGCGGGTCTCTCTCACTCTGTGTGTGTGTCACCTTGTCTCTTGTTTTTTCATAATTTAACCCTTTCATTTCATAGGCTATCACAAATATCTATCACTTTATTGTGAAAAATAAGTAAAACAAAAACATATATTATATCTTTAATTAAATACTGGTCTTTTGAACTTACAAAATTTTGAGCTGCAAAAAATACATTTGCACATAATTGAAAGTGATATCCTTATACTTTTAATTGTTTTTTATGACATGGGCTTTAAAGAAGGTCATGCGCTGTGTTTGCAAAGATCACGTATGACACCTCTTTAAACTAATTATTTATTGATAGAATTCAAATGAATAAAAAAAAATTAAATTTCACATGAATTTATAAAAGTGGCTGTTTATAATAAACTTCCATAAATTTTATGCACACATATTACTCGTACCTGACACTGATATTAAAATCATTGTTGCGGTCTCTGTGATTTGGCTTAATTTATTTTTAAGAGAAGTGTAAGGATAATACAACTTCAGCATTTGGACAGTATTCTGCACTCATTTTGAAATTGACATTTGACATCATCTGACATAAAATTAATGAATAAAATGTAATTGATCTCAGAGATATGACTGTTGTGGTTCCTGGTCATAGCAGCACCAGTTGCTGCAGTTAATGAGGTGAATTCAAATGACTTTGACATTGTCCCTTTATTTATTTTTTCCCATATTAAATGCCTATTGGCCTTCTGTGCACAGTTAAGCTGATGCCACCGGTGTGGCGGTGCCACCGGCTTGGGCCCGCCATCGCTGCTCGCAGCTTTAATTTTTTAATTGAAACTGTCCATATTTTACAATTAAAGGGTTACTTCAGCGATTAGCATATGGCTTTGTATCAGTAGAAACCCTGGAGTATATTCAAATGATTGTGCTTTCCCCCCTCATATTCTCCTGAGAAAAGAGATTTATGCATTTTATTTCTGGAAAAAAATCCTCCTATGATGCAAATTGACAATATTTGCATCATAGGAGGAATGTTTGGCCAAGGGCTAAAGACTACAGCCAGCAGAGGGAGCCATTTCCGCATGTTTTGAACCCGCGCATGGGGGATGGGAGATCACACTCAGAGCTCAGCTCAGCTGCAGGCACTCATTTAAACGTTATGAGCTATGGTGAGCAATGTAAGTCTTTTAACTTCTCAAATGAATTTCTATGAAAGTTAAGCTTGCAAAGGCATGAACTGAAACGCGCCAGACTGAACTCGCGTTGTGAATGTATGCCGCGAGTGTAGTCGCGATTACCTCAGCTCTCATCACGAGAGCTCAGCTCATTTATCTCACTCCTGCAGTTAGTGCTCAGTGCTGTGACACTCGCGTGGTGACTCACTCATTATATTGAACAGACACGTTCAGTTTTTAATTGTAGTGTCTTCTCCACCAACTCCGTCACAGTTATCAAGTTGGTGGCTTTGAAATAGCCTCACAGGGCAGCGAAGCATTCTGGGAATTGTAGTCTTTCATCCCCATGAGACAAAAATACATTTTTTGTCTTTTCTCAGTCTAGAAGGCACCAAATTCAAAAATAATTTCACATTTCTACTACATTAGTGACCCAGTTTAAATACAGATTCATCTTCCCAGCGCTGAAGTACCCCTTTAAGCAGTAAATGCACACTGTTCTTAAGTAGGGAATCTTCCCTCATCTTACCTATAAGAAAGCACATGCACACACAAACACGAACATGTTCATCCCCCACACCTCACCTCCAGACCCCTTTCCAAAGCCATGAATTGAACCTTGCACTGCAGAAACCACAGCCCCCTTTTTTTGCCCTCCTACACCTTCATGTAGCCCCCACCCCATTCTCCACCATCCAAAGATCCGCCCATATACCCTTTCATTACCATGACAAACATTGTACTTACCGGGAAGAAAAAGAGAGAATGAAAAAGGGACAGAGCGGGTGAATGACCTACTGTGACCCTACTGGATCAGTTTAAAAGCTTAAATTACTCTTTAAAACGTCCTTCTCTGTTGAAATATAGCCTACTGATACATTTTGAATGAAAAGGTTTATAAAAGATTTTAATTGCCACCTAAAGCGGAGCTTTTATGCACTGCAGATGCAGATACAGCTGTGGTTTCTTAATCTGTTCCAGTACTTTGCAAGCATATTCACATATTATATTATTAAGAATATTATTAAGAACATTTAATAATCTAAAAAAAAATGTTGTGCAATGGAAAGTGTCCATGAATGTTCAAAGTTCTTCATGGAACTGATGCCAAAAAAGAAACTTTACTTTTGTCCTAGCGGTTAGCCTATTCTCTGACAGCATGGTAGAGTGAAGAAAAAAACTATGTTTTAATTATATTTCATTTATTTTTGATTAGTACAGGGTGGACTGTCAGACTTCCAAAATGGGCAAATCAGGAGCCAGCAGGTGCATCTTGTTTAGTGTTTTAAGAACAACAGTCTTTACAATTATTATACATAAAGCATGGTGAGACTTCACCAGAAGAAGAACATTAGGCAAAACCCCAAAAGTGAACGACCATCGTTTGTGTCCAAACTACACAGAACTACTGCGGCAAAAGTGGCAGAAAACCTTAAATTCCACCTTGAAGACTGAAGCTGTTCACATTTTGTCAAACCCCTGTAGCTCTGATCTACAATGTTCTGTTCTCTCTGGATGTTTCTTTTCTTTCAGAATTCATCCCGTAATTCCAAGTCCCAACAGAGGTTCCAGGAATTGTTTTCTTAGGGGTGCAAAGGGGGTGAAGGTCATTTCTAATAACTTCAATATCCAGCATTTATTGCATTTTATTTAAAGGTGCAGTATGTAATATTGACTGCTAGTGGTCAAAATGGGTACTGTAGTGCAAACTCAAAATATTGGAGTGAGTCGTTGCCCCCACCCCCTCCTCCTCAGACCTGATGCTCACGCGGTTTACCAGCTTGAGGACATGCAATAGGAGCACACGCAATTGACAATTAAAGCTGAGGAGACTTACTGTAAGTTAATGAGTTGATTTATCAGTGTTTTTATATGACATCGTTTTTAGATGGATGGCAAGGCTTTTTTTTTAGGTCGGGTAGAATCTGTGATCTGACCCAATTTGTTAGTTGGCTTCGATGGCTGCAATGCAATACGTTGTTTTCCACCAACTGGCAACCTGGGGTGTCGAACCACTATTGGGCAAATTATCACACAGACCAAAACAGACATTCCGACCCGAAACGCACATTTCAAAATAGAATAACTGGCTGTAGCTTTGTTTTTCAGAGAAATTAGTATGTCAACATAGCATGTTTCCTACATATCTGTAAAACTATTATGGCATTTTTATTCTTTGTTAGAGTGGGGGAAAAATACATACAGCACCTTTATTTTTTCCTTTAATAGCTTCAGATTCAACCTTGGATTTTTTTATTTAACCTAACTGTATACACGCAGGGCGAGTGTCGGTGGCAATCCTTGGTGTTGGGCGTGTCTGAAACTGATGTTGACGTGACCGTTATAGTGATAACAGCCAAACACATTACTTTCCAATTGGCTAGGTCTCCACTAGGGTATTTGGTGTTTGGCTAACGTCTGCATTGGCGCTTGAAAAGTTTTCAGCTTCTGCAGTGAGCAACAGCAGTGACGAGATGCAACAGAACCCACAATTCAGTTCTACAACCCACGATGTCACCCATTCAAAGTAAACAAAAAGCACTGACGCCCCATGTGAATGCAGTGTTACATTCTGTACACAAGGCACAAGCTGTACAGGCTCCGCCCTCTTCTGGAAAGGAGGGTGAGGCACAGCAGCTCATTTGCAATTAAAGATACATGTACGAAAACAACATGTTTTTCCTTCCAACTCAAAAATGGGCATTTACAACAAATGACTGAAACTTCACAGACACATTGTGGGGACATCTGAGACTTATATTGCATCTTGTCAAAAGGGGCATAATAGGTCCCCTTTAACGCATTATGAGATCGAAAACAACCATTTTTTTTCTTTTTTCATCACCAGGCAAGGGTGGACAATGCTGGGCAAGAATTAATATTAAAATCTATATTATTTGATGTATAACGTGAGTGAAAGATCAGCCACCAAAGCTACTGTTGTTATCTTCTGAGCTATTCTTGTGCCTGAAGTCTGTGGTCTTTTGCTCCATATTTAATAGCTCTCCAGTATGATCGCTGTTGATGGGGAGCTTAATTTATGAAAGTGACGCTGAGAATAGAAAACAGGATAATCATTAGGAAATCCTTGGGGGACTTACTATACCTATCCTAGCACTGCCAGCACTGACCACGGGACAATTAAAATAAAATCAAAACCTTGAGGCTGTAGAACAGTGATAAAAGAGCTTAATTTTAGATGCTGGATAATCTCATGGACAAAAAAGGAACGTTCTCCAGCAGGCGAGGTTGTCCAAAGCCCAATCCCTGTACAAAATACCTTGTTATTTGCTATTTAATGGATTGCATGCACCAAGCCTTCACAAGGAGAGCGATAAAGAGGTCTTGACAGTAAAAGGAGGACAGAATGAACTCAATAACATACACAGAAAATAGGAAATAGGACAGGAAGGAAGGAAGAGGAAATATATGGTCATGAAAAGCAAAACATATTTAGTTAACTTCACAACCTGGCAAAAGCACAGTGACATCTGCTCCACCTGCTGCAAAGCTCAACTAGAGTCCTGGACTACAACCAGATTTCAAGGGCAAGCTATGCTCTTCTAGCCATTACTCTTGCCAAGTCATTAAAAACAACTGATGGCTAATCAATAAAAAGCGACCAGCAAAAATTGTCTATCACTGTTGTTTACTGCAATGGGATTTAAATAATATAAAAAATAATAGTCTAATAACAAAAAAAGTTTAATGGATTTAAAATCATTTCCAAATACGGACAACTTCTTTCTTGCACACATATGCCAACCACTTCCCAATCATTTATCATGCCCAGAATACACTACACGACATTTGTACAGATTTCCCCCCGATTAGCAGTCTGGATGCTATGTAGTGTAATCCACAAAAGAGGGATACACGGAACTTTAATGAACATTAAGAAACTAACAAGTAACTATCCATTAAATAGCAACCATAACTCAGACAACAGATTCCTGTTTTCAAAAGTTAGCATTTTCAGGCACCAAAAATGCTGTTGACGTGTAAATAATGGCCAAAAATGTATAACAAGTTTTTAGTTTCGTGTAAACAGCCCCTGAGAGATACTGAAGGGAGGTAATCAATGAAAACTAGGAACAGGTGTGACACTCAATCAGAAACCATAGCAACAAATAATGAATAAGAACTCACACAAACAGTTGCTGCTTCACTTCCCTAAACACTTCCCCTTGGGGGAATCCCCGCTGCCATTTTGAAGTGTGTTCCACTTCGTGAAGTGGACAAGGGAAGCTTTTATATGGACTGACCCTTGCTCCCTCGATTTTGACTGAGGGAGCGAGTCTACTTCATATGTACACTTCAGGCAGCTTCATATACCTCAATGCAATGCGACTGTGACGTCACCGCATATCACGTTTAATTTACCCCACCACAAACAACTCATATGATATTTTAATTATTTTAAAAAACATTTAAATCAACACCTATATACATATAGAATGCTGCATTAATCAATTTCCTAAAGGAAAAAAAATAATAATAAAATACACTCCATAGTGGATTCCAAGTGATCAAAGGCTTAAGGCGTTCCAGCTCATTGCGAAGGTTCTGCCAGTAGTGGGCACCCATGCAACATACGCAATGACGCACATCCAAGTGAACGAGACGGAGGGAAGTTAGCGAGTTTATAGATTAATAAACAAACTTAGAACGCAGCAAGTGAGAGTTGGAAACAGGGTGCTTTCCTGTCCAACGACGCAACTTGGTGCTTAACTACCATAGTACGTTGCATCGTTGAAGAAATCAAGCTATTCACGTCTGTTTCATGAAACCCTATTGTCACAAATTTGTCATTCAATCACGCTGGTTAATGATGTCAAGCAGTAGGTGGAATAATAGCTTACTTTAATGAATCCATTTGAGATTGAATTAATGCTGGATTTTTTTTGCTATAAATTATGGACATGGCATGACTAATTCTCCTTTTGCTCATTTATTTTGCTTGGCAGAGCAGAAGACAAAGTGGTGGAACGTGGAAAAGGAAGAGTGCTGTGTGATTTTCAGGGAGGAGTTGAGACAAGCTTTAGGTGGTCAAAAGGGGCTTACAGATGACTGGACTACTACAGCCAAAGTGATCAGGGAGAAAAGTGCTGGGTGTGTCATCTGGAAAAGGAGGAAAGAAGACAAGGAGACTTGGTGGTGGAATGAGGTTGTCCAGGAGAGTATCCAGAATTAGAGGTTAGCTAGGAAGAAGTGGGACAGTGAGAGGACGGAGGAAAGTAGACAGGAATATAGGGTGATACAGCGTGAGGTTAAGATAGAGGTGGCAAAGGCCAAACAGAAAGCGTATGAGGACATACATGCAATGTTAAATAGTAAGGAAGGTGAGAGGGATGTGTATCGGTTGGCGAGGCAGAGGGATAGAGATGGAAAGGATGTGCAGCAGTTTAGAGTGTTTAAAGATAGAGATGGAAATGTTTTGACAGGTGAGGGAAAGATGGAAGGAATACTTTGAGGAACTGATGAATAAGGAAAATGACAGGGAGAGAAGAGCTGTAGAGGCAAATATTGTTGTCCAGGAAGTAGAAAGTATTAGCAAGGGTGAAGTTAGGAGAGCTTTGAAGAGGATGAAGAGAGGAAAGGCAGTTGGTCCAGATGACATAGCAGTGGAGGTATGGAAGTGTCAAGGAGAGATGGCAGAAGAGTTTTTAACTAGGTTGTACAATGAGGTTTTAGAGAGTGAGAGGATGCCTGAGGAATGGAGGAGAAGTGTTTTTGTGCTGATTTTTAAGAACAAGGGAGATGTGCAGAGTTGTGGAAACTACAGAGGTATTAAGCTGATGAGCCATACAATGAAGTTGTGGGAAAGAGTAGTGGAAGCAAGGCTAAGGGGAAAAGTGGACATTTGTGAGCAGAGAACCAAGTGGAACAGTGAGGTTTCAGGGAGAAGAGGTAAAGAAGGTGCAGGAATTTAAGTACTTAGGGTCAACAGTCCAGAGCAATGGGGAGTGTGGAGAAGCGTGTGCAGGCAGGTTGGAATGGGTGGAGAAAAGTGTCAGATCTGTTGTGTGATTAAAGTGTACCAGCAAGAATGAAAGAAAAGGTGTACAGGACCGTTGTGAGACCGGCAACGTTGTATGGTTTGGAGACAGTTGCACTGGGGAAAAGACAGGAGGAAGAGCTAGAGGTAGCAGAGCTGAAGATGTTGATTCATTCTTACATAGCCTACTAGAGCACTCATTCAAAAGAAGAACTTTAAATCTCTTGACAAACTAAAAGACATAAATGAGATTTGTATGTATTTGAAATGAAAAATATAAATTGTCATCATATTGATTGTACCGTATGTCATCTTGCCTATTTTGCTCAAGATATGGATTTATGAAGCCCACGTCATGCAGACAAGAAACTATGCTTGTAAGCACAGATCAAGAGCTTTAGTTCCAAACATGCAAGCTTGCGAATGTTCATTGGAACTATGGTTTCTGGAGCCGTTGAACTATGCTAATAACGACCTTGCGATAATAGTTGGCTAGGGTGACCAAACATCCTGTTTTCCCAGGACATGTCCTGCTTTTAAGTCCTGTACGGGCAGTTTTTTATAAAGTGATGGAAAAAGTCCTGGTTTTCTTCCATTCACAACGCCACTGCTCCCACCATGCGCATCTCGCGCTGCGCGTAGGGCACCAAGACTGAGGGGGCAAAAAGTAACGAAGAAGAGGCCGCACGACGCAACAAGAACAATAGATCGACTGCCGCCAGAGAAGAATAGACTGTGCAGCCAGTCTGCGGATTTCGGACAGTCGGAGGAGACATAAAAAAAATATTTTAAAAAATAGATTTTTTTTTAGCTTCAGATGCATTTTGGGCATTCATTTACACAACAACAGCGTTTTGGCAGCCAGAAAACAAGCTTTTGATATCAATTTTGAAAATAAAAATGTTATCGTCTCAAAAACAAGAGTTTGTGAAAACAGTGCTGTCACCCGCATGCGTAGTACGTGTCCATTTTATGCATGTAGCGTTTCTTTACAAAGTGACATTGCCAAACTGGCCTGGCAGAATAATAGTTTTGTAAGTTTACGCAGATCCTCGTGAACGGAGATCGCTTTGACGACATTGTTGCCTGTATGTAAAAAAAGCACTGTTTTAGTAGTTGTCATGTAAAAGTCGAGTCAAGTCAGAGGACAATCAAATTATTTTAGCTCACATATTGTTTTTATTTGTCATCGTGGTCTCCTAGCAACGTTTCTGTGAGTTTGTTGTGTTTGGGACTAAGTTCTGGTGGTGTGTTATCCTCAGTCATTTAGTGCTCAGTTTTAATCAGGTAGAATTAGACAAAAAGTACATACACCCAGCAAAAAAATTTTTTTTATTTTTTTTATTTATTGCATATTTTTGGTGAGAACGTTTATTCTGGAAGCCAACAACTATATGCTTATAGTTTTAAAATGTGTTCAGACCTTAAAGTTGTCTAGTATATTCAAGCCTTTTGCTGGGGGAAAAAATGCAAGGTGGCTCATTAAAGCTACAAGCTGCTGAATGACTACTGAAGCTGAGCCTACTGCTTATCATAAAGTGGATGATTAAGCCCTTCATGTTCTTGCTTGATCACAACAACAAAAAAGTGGATCACAGCCACATAAAAGTCAGGGAAAGAGACATTTTCCCTGTGGTAAACACTGTGATCCTCAACCTGGAAGCATGTGTCAGAGGATGATGTAATGGCTGTTACCAAGGCAACATCAACAGAAACATAAGGAAGCACTGCTGGAATTGTTAGATCAGCTTCAGTGCATGGCATCACTTCTTCCAAACAGGACTGTGAACCACCCACCTCCAACTTCCAAGCACGGATACGCTAGACGCTCACACTTTGTATTGCCAGGAAGGGTCAATAGAGCCACATATTTGAGGAATGTGAATAATTACAGTGACATTTCTCACTGGAAAATTGTTACTGCGCTTTATGTGCAAGGATGTTTTGGACTGTACGCACATTAAACGACATTTTTAGATAGCAGCGTCTACTGTACCTACAATTTCACAAGTGTCAGTCTTTCACTGTGCGCTTGCGTTTGCATACTGTATTTTCTTTAATGACAAGATCACTGCTTTTGAAAAGCAAATGTATCGCAAAGTGACACAACATTCACTAATTCTTTTCAAAATGCTTTTATTATCTCTTATAAACTAAAGGATTACTTGCAATAGCTGTACTTTTAAAAATACATTTGTTGAACAAGAAAGAAAATTGGATCAGTTAGTTTCCTTTCACTTGTGCATTGCAAATAAAAAGCTTCACATCTAAGATAAATTACTAAATTGTAGTTTTAGTTTTAATTGTTTAATTTCTAGTCAGCATCATATTCTTTTGCAAGTGTAGTTAATGTATAGTATTTAGTACAACAATTAATAAATACAAATGCAGCATGATGTTAGCGTAAATATTTCACACATTATAGAGATATAAATGCATGAAAACATATCGACTCTCTCTATAACAAACGAAATGTTCTCTGACTATTCTGACATTGTATATTACCAATCAAAAGTTTGGGGGTTTTGCTAAACAAATGAATCCTTTTATTTAAGAAGCAAGAAAAGACATCAGTTACCAAATATTTCTATTTAAAATACAGGTTCTCTTGAAGTTTCGAATCATCAAAAAAATCCTGAAAAAAAAAAAAAAAAAAAAATCACGATTTTCACTAAAATAAGCAGCGCAACTGTTTTCCCCATTGATAATTATAAATATTTCCTGAGCAGCAAATCATCATATTAGAATGATTTCTAAAGGATAATGTGACACTGAAGACTGGAGTAATATTGCTGAAAATTCAGCTTTGCCATCACAAGAATAAATTACAATTTGAAATATATTAAATAAGAAATAATATTGTAATAATATTTCACACTATTTCTGTTTTGACTGTATTTTTTGTCATTAAAATGCAGCCTGGATGAGCACAGGGGCCTTCTTTCAAAACATTAAAACATCTTACCCTCCCAAACTTTTGAACAGTAAAGTACATTTTCTATAATATTATTTACTTTCCTCTTAGTGTCAGGCACAGACGTAAAGTAATAGTGCAAAAAAGGCACTGACTCTATACACTGCAAACTCACTGAGCTCATAGTATCTAAAAACTGGACAAGAGAGAGTCAGTCATGTCTGTTAGAGGGTGGTATCTTCACTGTCCTCTTTGACTGGACTGAGATGAGACTTCTTCTGCTTGGATATGGCGGCCCATAAGCGACACAGCATCCCACCTCTGAGAAACAAATGAACAAACACAGATTGACTTCACATTATACAGTAGCATTCAAAACTTTTCATTTTTCATTTGTTTAAAAAAAAAAATTAAAGGCCCTATTTTAACAATCTGAGCGCATGGCGCAGGTGGCCTTAGGGTGTGTCTGAATCCACTTTTGCTAGTTTAACAAGAAACCCATTGACCAAAAGGCACATGGTCCAAAAGGGTCTCTTAATGAGTCGTGGGTGTGTTTTGGCTGTAACGTGCAATAAACCAATCAGAGTCTCATCTCCCATTCCCTTTAAAGGAACACAGTGACTTTTTGGGACTTTAGCTTATTCACCGTATCCCTCAGAGTTAGATAACTCCATACACACCATTCTCATCTCCGCGCGTGCCATAACTGTCTGACACACCCACACCCTAGCCTAGCTTAGCACAAAGACTGGAGGTAAGTGAAAGCAAGTGAATAAGCTAAAAGCCGGTGAATAAGTGAAAGTTCCGAAAAAGTCTCTGTGTTACTTTAAAAGCCATTTGTGCTCGCACCACGGCAGATTCAGTATTTACATGCCGGAATTTGCGATCTGAAAGATTGAACGGTTCTCCAGAGGGTAATCCCTTTATTTTTAATATTTAAAAATGTTTGTGCTACTGCACCTCTATGTGTGTGTGATAAGCAGAGTGTATAGTGCGTTAAGCACTATATTACTAACGCGCCCTTTAAATAACCCAAATTATTTTTTAAAAGATGGGCACAAGTGCATTTGCTTTTTAGTGTGGCATGAAATGTGAAAATGATAACTGTGTCGGGCTGAAACTAGCACAAAAAAAAACTTGCATCGCATTGCGCCAGGTGAGCCCAAATACTTTTATTGAGCAAGGTATGCATTAAATGTATCAAAAGTGACAGGTAAGACATGTATTATTACAAAAGATTTCTATTTCAAATAAATGCTGTGCTTCTGGACATTCTATTCTTCAAAAAAACCTTAAAAAGGCGTGTCATGGCTTCCACTAAAATATTAAGCAGCACAACTATTTTCAACATTTATAATAAGAAATGTTTCTGAGCATCAAAACAACATATTTCTAAAGGATCATGTGACACTGAAGACTAGAGTAATGATGCTGAACATTCAGTTTTCAGCCATCGAATTTTAAAATGTTAAAATTGATTTTAAATTATTTAAGTTATTTTAAATTGTTATAATATTTCACAATATTAAAGCTGCACTGTGATTTTTCCGTCCGCTAGAGGGCGCCTATTCAAAACAAAGGCGTTGTTTTGACATGTGGTCTTCACCTCACAGCCGGTGGAAAAGAATCGGGCTAGAACTCATGTTCATGGATGTGATTATTAACGTTCCTGTAGTATGAAGCAGAGCAGGACAGTGTGTTGTGAGCTGAGCAAGGCCGCTGGAGCGACTGGAGCGCTGCCTCGCGAGCAGTCGTCGGCTCCATTTATGCTTTTCTGGTCATGAGTATGAGGTAACGCAGCTCTGTTTATTATATTAGACACATTTTAAGTGTGTTTAAAATTATGTTACTCTGTGCGTTCGCTCAACGTCTGCTGTGACACTTGTTGCACTGCAGTGAGAGTAAAGTGTTTCGGAAACCGAGGGTAACACAGATATGACGCAATTGACAGGTGTCCCCGTTCCTTGATTAAAATAGCATTTTTTTTTTTTACAAATTACAAATAGTTGGAAATTTGGGATATTGTAAGAACTCAACTGAACAAAATATATAACACTGGCCTCGTGGTTTTTGGATATTTTAGTGCAAAAAATCCAACATAGTGCACCTTTAAAGTTTTTCTGTAATTTTTGATTAAATAAAAGCCAACTTCTTTCCAAAACATTTAAAAAAAAATCTTAGTGTAAAGTAAAACAGTAGTGTCTCCCCTACACCTTGTCATGTTTTCCCCGCTCGGAAATGATGTCTAAAGGACTTACTTGATGCCACAGTACTGCAGATCATCTCTGCAGGCGAGGTGGAGGAGACAGTCCAAGGTGAACTCATGAAAGACAAGCTTAAAAAAATCAAAGAACAAGCAATCACTATTAACTTCAACATAATTAAGCTAAATTAAGAAATGTAAGATACATTTCACTTTTAGAAATCTATTAAAATATGAATTAGCATAGCAATCAAAGCTTGTGGTTAAAAGTAACATTTTTTTCTATATTTCACTCACAATTTCTATGGTTCTCTCATCGACTGGAACACCTTTTAACCAGCGCACCATAGTAGAATTGTAAGCATTACAGGATGAAGGTTTATTATCTGTTGGAAAGAATAAACATAACACACATTGGCTATATATACTGATACTTATATGCATTCATTTGTACTTATGTAAAGGAAGTGATGCTACAGTCCTATACTATTACTGCAAAACCGGTCATTACAAAATTCACCGTTCCGAAAACACTTCCAGAACAGGGATTATTCTTATAGAAGTACATGTAGTGAAAACGCAAGCCCAGAGGGGAAAGCATAAACTTGGGTTGGTTGAAATTGGGTAACAGTTGTGAGTGATTACAGGGCGCGTTCTTCATGGGTATCAAAAACTCCTCCCAAAACTAAAGACTAGTAGTGGCATGTTGAGTGGATGTGAATAAATGTGACACATTGCTCCACACCTTTTGACTGCTTCGGGCGACAACTTTCTCTCATACGGAGGAAGCAGTTCGCAAACAGTTGTTCATCGGTAAATACTTAGTTAACTTCAGAATTAATAGAAGAAAAAATGTGAGTAACCTTTAGCTGCAGGCACAGCTCTGACCTCCAGGGCTTTGATGTGCCTTTGTTTGGAATGAATGGAGTTCTTCAGAAGCTCTTGGAATTCTTTCTCCTTTTCATTCAGCTGAATAAGCAACCTGGAAGTTGGAACATAGTGTGAACAATTCCCAACAGCAACAAATCAGTGTGGTTCATTACATAACTGTTTTCATTCACTGCCCTCTTGTGGCTAATTAAAGATCATTCTGTTGTGAGTGTGACATCGCCACTGTCACAGCTCTTATATTTGCTGTACTTTGATGGCATGTAATTGTGATTGCATCATTTTTTTTGTTTGTATATTTATACAGACAATGTAATATGCTAATTTAGTGCTGAAGAAACTTTGCTTATCATTATAAATGTCGATATGCTTCATATTTTTGTGGAAACTGTGATGCATTTTTTTTCAGGATTCTTTGATAAATAAAAAGTTCAAAAGAATGGCATTTATTTGAAATAGAAATCTTGGACCCACTTTATATTAGGTGACCTTAACTACTATGTACTAACATTTTAATTAATCATTTGGTACTATGCACTTTTTGTGTACATACATGTTTTTACATTGTACTTACATTTTAAAAAATACCTGCATGTAATTATGTCTGTAATTAATTTCTGTAGTTACATTTCTAATTACACAGTTGGCACTTCCCTTACACAAACCCTACCCTTAAACTGACCCATACCATCACACCTGTCCCTAACTCTACCCGTATCCCACCTCAATATCAGCAAGTGTTTTGCAATACAATTTGAACACAGTAAGTACATTGCACTTATTTTTTGATGTTAGTACATAGTACTTAAGGCCACCTAATATAAAGTGGGGCCAAAATCTTTTGTAATAAATGTCTTAGAGGGTCCCTTTTGATCAGTTTAATGCATCCTTGCTGAATCAAAGTTTTTATTTCTTTAAAAAAAAGACTGACCATATGATGGTGTATATACTAGTGTTTGAGTATGATTGAGATATTAGTATGATTTTATTTTTTATGAATATTTGGAATTTTCTTCTTTTTTTAAAGTTACAAATAATAAATTACAAAAGTTTTTGTAATTTGTTGGGTGTTTTTGTCATTTTTAAAAGTTAACTTTTAAAGATATGTCTATATAGATTTTATTTTTATTTCAATTATAATTATTTTGGTTAATCAAGTGAAATAAAAAAAAGCTTTGGCAACTAGCTGAAATAAAATACATTTGTTAAAAGTTTTGAATGCAACAGCGAGCTAAGGATTTGGATACCTTATAGTCTCAAGGCGAAGTTCTGATAGCTCCTTTGCGAGTGAAGATTGACTGGAGATGAGGTCACTGTGGAGATCATTGCATTTGGCATGACCTTCTTCAGAATTCTGAGTGATATGCGATTTCTCATTGTCCTTTGCGAGGGGAGTGACATCTGATTCAGAATCAGCCTCTGTGGGCTGCTCGGCTTCTTGAGCACTCTCCTCATTTTCAAACGATGACTGTAGCTGAAGCTTGAGCTCTGAAAAGGGATTTTGATGGATTGCAATGAGGGTATGCCCGTAACAAGATTGTTACATTTGAAATGGTGTCCTTCACGTACCTGGCAGCAGAACCGTGATAGTATCTTGTACAGCCTGCCTCAGCAAGTTATCCAAAGCAAACATCCAATGAGGTTTTATCAGTTGTTTCTTCAGAACTTTCTTGACCTAAAAAAATAAGTCACATTATGAAGAATTAGATTATATAAATAAAAAATAAATAAATACACTTTTTTTTATGACAACTTCTATTCAGGGTTTGTTAAAAAAAGGAAACAAATGAAGAGACCGCTGCAAAGTATTTAAATGTCTCTTGATATACAATTTAAATATGCATGTGTTTGAGTAAAATTAACATTTTTGTTTTATTAACCTATGGACAACATTTTATCAAAAAAATAATAATAATAATTCTAAAGATTTTTTTTTTGTTGTTGTTGCAGAAAATGACAACTGGTCAATGCCTGAACCCTGATGCCAGATTCAAGCAAATCAGCTTGTGACCTCCACCTTCCTCCTGAACACACTCCAGAAGTTTCAGTGCCGTTCAGGTCTGGAGATTGGGTTGGCCATGACAGGGCCTTGATCTGGTGGTTCTTCAGCCACACCTTTATTGTCCTTGCAGTGTGGCAAGGAACATTGTCCTGTGGGGGAAACCAATCCTTCGAGTTGGGGAACATTGTCAGAGCCATGTACAAGAAGCCATGTGCAAGGCTATCCTGAAAAAAAAAAACATGCTTCCTTGCTCTGACAATGCTCCCCAACTTGAAAAGGATTGTTTTTTCCAGCAGGACAATACTCCATGCATTTATCAAGAACAATCAAGACCACCAGTTGAAGACCCTGTCATGGCCAGCCCAATCTCCAGACCTGAATCCCACTTAAAACCTCTGGAATGTGATCAAGAGGAAGGACGCGAGATCACAAGCCATCAAATAAAGCAGAGCTGCTTGAATTTTTTCGCCAGGAGTGGCATAAAGTCTCCCCAGAGCATTGTGACTGAATGGTAGAGAGCAAGACGAGACGCATGAAAGCTGTGATTGGAAATCAGGGTTACTCCACCAAATATTGTTTTCTGAACTCTTCCTAAGTTAAAACGTTAGTATTATAATTTTTTGTAAATGAATATAAACTTGTTTTCTTTGCATTATTCGAGATCTGAAAACATTGAAATCAACCATTTTTTGTTGTTTTAACCAGTTGTAATTTTCTGCAAATAAATGCTCTAGTCTAAACGATAATTTTATTTTTATTTTTAATTTGGGAGAAATGTTGTCATTAGTTTATAGAATGAAACTACATATACAATTTTATTACCAAATGCCCCCTCCATCCAAAATTAGATCTAATGTTCTTCGCACATAGTATACATTCATCAAATCCTTTCGCTTCAAACCCACT
This sequence comes from Pseudorasbora parva, assembly GCF_024679245.1. NCBI lineage: Eukaryota > Metazoa > Chordata > Actinopteri > Cypriniformes > Gobionidae > Pseudorasbora > Pseudorasbora parva. Next base: position 13,274,627 of record NC_090178.1, on the reverse strand, counting down.
AAATCCCAGCCCCAGCCCATACAGAAATACCAGTTCGTTGGCAGAAACCTCTAAATGGCACTTTCCTTTGCCAGCAAAAGCCTCTAAGTTCATAGAACCAATCAGAAGGCGTGAATCGAATCGTATGATTGCAAGATGAATGACGCGTGTGCATGAACTGGCTTTCAATTGTTGAGCTGATTGTTTTTATCCAGTTTAAAGATATTTTTAACTAAAGAAGATGTTTATATACCAGTAATGTATATTTTATGACAATAGATTTATATTTGACTAACATCCGTTTAATCTTTACTGACTTGGACTTCTTAATGCACAACTTACTTAACAGTAAATAATTGTTATAGTTATTTATTTATCTTTAATAAATTAATTATCATAATTATATAAAAAAAAAAAGTAATGATAAATAAAATTATAATAAATAAATAAATAATTTTAAATATACATTATATGTCTGCTGTCATTATGGTTATTGGTTATGCTGTGTGAATTGTTTTTTTGACTATATTTTTGAGCCTTTTACCTTTATTTAGAAAGAACAGTGAAGCGTGACGGGTGGGATCGGGAAACGACTGCAAAATACTGAATCTAAACATGGGAGCCTGATAAAAAAAATGCTCATTTAAAAGAAAAATGTCAGATGGACTACATATAATGGTGTATGTATGTGTATGTATATATATATATAACCCATATGACTCTTAGCGTTGGTTTGCTGAGTTTGGTTTAACTGGGATTAAAGCAGATTGAGAGCAAAGAACATACTGCATCCTGGAAGCTAAAGAGCACAGCCTGCAGGCTGCTGAGAGGCACAGAGGAGTTCAGCAGACTGGAGCGCAACGTCAACAGCCTGTTACTCAGGTGCCTTTTGTCTGGAGAGCGGATGTTATCTCGGAGGCAGCCAATCAGTTCGCTGATGTGCTCTGAGGTAATGCATGGCTCCACTGCCTGTTAGACGGGGGAAAAAACAGCAAGTGTTCACATACAGTACAACTCAATTCAGAATCATTCAGGCATTCGAGAAAGACCAATAGTGGTGTGTCAACATTACACATCAAGCACCTCAGATGACAGAGTAGTGTTTGAATGTACCTGTGGTAGTGTCTCTTGAATGTTTTGAACTACAAGGCTGATGTACTCAGTAAGGATCCTATGTAGCGTGTCCCTCCGTTCGCTGTCCTTTCTCAGCATGAACAGACCTAGATTCTCAACAGAACTGACTGGACTTGTGGTCATGTCTCCTTGAGGATCATCAGGCACTCTACCCACAGCAAATACATGCAAAATAAAGGCAAATGTGTGATTTCAGGTGTTGGACAACATAAAATTCCCAGAATTTGAGATCTGATGCGTAGACTCACGTCAAAAAGCCACTGGAGCTGGGAGGACTTTCAGCCATGTCATTTATTTTGAAGACAGGAGTGATCCTTCTCAGATCAAAAGAGCAGGACAGATCATTGTGTTCAGCATTTGCGTTCTCCACACACAATGCAATGGGTACAGACATGCTCCTGTGAAAATCTCCTACAAAATAATATCCAAATAAACTCAATGACCAAAAATTTACTTTTGCTATCAAATCACTTTAAGTCACTAATCATAAGTGGGCGTTTCTTCGACTTTAAGGTAATTTTCATTCAAACTAAAAGATTTCAACCTTTTCCTTTTCATAATAAAACATAAAACTCTAGGAAACTTTTATCATGCCTCCATTTTTTTTTACGTTTTACATACAAGTTGTCAATGGTGTAAATGACACTTTGGTAGGAAAATAAATAAATAAATAAATACAAAATATAAAATAAATTATGAAATAAATAAATGAGTAAATAAAGTATAATACAAATACATAAAAATTTTGAATATATAATGATATATATAATAAATATATAATGATAAAATAAATGAATACATATGCAAATAAAGTATATATTGTATAAATATTTTAAATGCATAGATCACTAAATGATAAAATCAATAACTATAACAATAAGTTGGGCTGTCAATTGATTAAAATATTTATTTGTGATTAATCGCACGATAGTCATGAGTTAACTCGCAATTAATTGCAATTTAATTGCACATTTTTATCAGTTGTAAATGGATCTTGAATTAAGTTAAAATTAAGATTTTAATCCTCAAATCAACATGGGTATGGACAAATATGCATGCTTTATGCAAATGTACGTTTATTATTAGTGAAACCATACTTACACATGTATCAAAGGTCATAGATGTTTATCAAAGAACTTGTTCATGTCTCTATAAGCTTAAAAATTCAGAATAGCAGTGATTTCTCTCATTTGAAGAATATGAATAAAGGGAGTTTTTACACTGGCAGTTTAGTTCAGAATAGGGCACAGTACACATGAAAAAATTGGTCATGTGAAAGCTGTCATGCGGACCTGGTTTAACTAATAAAAGTTTAACTAAAGGTTTAAGCAAGTTATTGATAACATTAATATTACTATTCTAAACCAAAAGTGCAGTTATTGCCTACAAGCTACCATATTTTCTGTTTAACTAATAAAAGTTAACCATAAAATATGATAGCTTGTAGGAAATAACTGCACTTTTGGTTTAGAATAGTAATATTAATGTTAACTCTTTTCTTTCCCTATTAATGTTTGTTGCTGCATTCTTTACGTCTATGACTTATCTCAATTTCTCCAACCACAGGCTACGCCATGGATCAAACAGAAAATCTGAGCTGCGTTAACTGCGAGTTAATGTAGTGCCGTTAAAATGAATTTGCGTTAATGCGTTATTAACGCTAATTTTGACAGCCCTATAAACAAGCAAGCAAGCAAACCAAATGTTCTTGTGTGATGCATGTATAAACATTGCTGGACATTAGTGGACAAATAAAAACTATATAAAACATTTTTTTTTTTTCTAAAAGTCCACAGGGACAAAACTGCCCAAATTTGAAGAAACACCCATTTTATGGACGCGATTCTACAAGCTCACCAGCAGGTTCTTTCAGGGAGTTGTCAGACTGAGGCTTTGCCCTCTTCCTGGGACTGCCCTTTAGAAAGCCGTTCTTCAGGAGCTCTGAAGCTGTGGCTCTCTTGTCTGGGTTGGGTTCAAAGCAGCACACGATGAAGCCTTTAGCTTGCTCCGACATGCACTCTGGCACTGGGGGGTGAATCTTAAACATGCCCACCTGCATAGGGACAAAAACAGCAAACTGTAAGGCCCGAAACACTCTTCAGACCGTCATAACACTGCCAGTTTTACACCTTCAGTCTTTGCCACAATGGGTGCTATACAAGACATTAGCATAAACCGTCTTCTGTTCTTCGTGCACACATGCATAGAGGATTGTTTTCTGATTGTTTTCTGTTTTCTAATAAATATGCAATGAAGCATGAAGTCGATTGGGAATATGAGAATGGAATGTAAATAAACTTCAAAGTTCATTTAACATAACATAAGTTTAAAATAACAATTAAAAAAACCTGCAGCACCTTAAACATGGCCGCTTGAGGACTTCCCAGCTCATGAAAAGGTGGCTTCCCTGTGGCCATTTCTATGATGGTGCAACCTAGAGACCAGATATCAGCGGGTTTGCCGTACCCACGAGGACCTTGGTCGATGATCTCTGGAGCCATGTACTGCAGAGTGCCTGTGGCCAAATAAATCAGGAGGAGTTTGAAAAGCAAACACACAAGAGTACATAATGTAACCCGAGGAGCATGCAAGTATGCACTAGGAGACTCACCTGTGAACGTCTCTGTGCATGGGTTGATTCCTGCTAGTCTCTTAGAGGTTCCAAAATCTGATATCTTGAGCACACCGCTGTATGTATTTATCAAAACATTATCACCCTGGTGAGATAAAAATTGTGTAAAGTATGATACATGATGAAAAAAATGCAGCCGAAATGTTCATGTTGATGAATAGATAGCTTGAAAGCAATCGGAGCCCTGTGATGTCTTAATACCTTAATATCTCTATGGACAATCTGGTTATCATGAAGATATTTCAGCCCTTCCAGAATCTGCTTGGTGTAGAAAACAATGGTTGCCTCATTATCTTTAAGAGGCCCCCACTTTGATCGTAAGAGAGAGGACAAACTTCCTGTAATGGAAAAAAAGCAAGTGAATACATGATGTTAGTGTTCAGGAACTGTGTAATCATACATTTTAAGATAGCAGATACACATATGCACACATGAAAGGTCAATAAAATAGACAAAATAATAAAAAGAATAGACATAATAAAATAAATTATTAATTTAAAATGCATTTAAAATGCATACACATTATCTTTGCCTTTATATTGATTTCATACAGTGCTCTATTTTTAACAATTTTGGGTTTAATGACATACACTACTGTTCTAAAGTTTGTAGGTCTGAATTTTTTTTTTAATCAAAGTTCCCAGAAAAATATTAAGCAGCCCAATTATTTTCATATTGCTAATAGGAAATGTTACTTAAGCACCAATCAGCAAATTTGAATGATTTCTGAAGAGCAAATTTAGCCATATCATCACAGGAATAAATTACATTTTAAAATAATTAAAAATTCAGCCTTGCTGAGCATAAAAACATATTCATATTCCCAAACTTTTGAATAGTAAGGTGGTAAAAATCAACATAAAAAGAAAAAAAAAAGACATTGAGTCCATGCGTGTGTGCACATATTATAGCATTTGTTCAGCTAAAAAGTATTTACCGGTATGTCTATTTTTTTAAGGAATATACCACAAGGGTCTACAGTAATATAATTTCTTGCTTTATGACATTTTTTGTACCATAACAACAAAATGGCTACTTGTTGGTTTACACTACACTGCCTTTGATTAGACAAAAACCTTTTTTTCATCACGACAAGCTCATGATCTTACGTCACTGAACCAAAAATAACTAAGATGAATTCTCTGAACTGGTCTGTGCTGTTCAGTAAAGCACATTGTGATTACACTCCCAGCAATAGAGCTTACCACACACCAACATTACACACAACACACCCAATTTCTCAACAGACTTCGCAAAAAAAAAAAAAAAAGGAAAACAAAAAAAATCAACATTCCTCCATGTCATTAAAGATGAAAACTTTAAAGATAATGTCAGAGACCAGTGAACAAAGCACATCACACCTCCAGGAACCTCCTCCATGAAGATCTTGATGAAGCCATCCTGACTGACTGATCCTAAATACTGAACAATATTCCTGTGCTTCAGCCTCTTATGTAGGGCAATCTCCTCATGGAGCGGCTGAGAATAGCTAAGAGCCAGAACAAGAAAAAAAACAAAAAGACAAAAATGGAAGACAAAAATTAATTATTATTATGATCTAAACTATGCAGTTCTGACCACAATCATAAGGGTTTTTTAGGCATATTTGGTAAAACAGCTAAGCACAAATCTTGGATGACATGGAAAGGTTTACATCTGCACACTGTCCATGTGAGGACAGTTTAAACAAACATTAGTCCAGAGTACAAACATCACTGGACCATGGGGACCCCTAAACATGGTCAGAGGTCAACAAACAAGTGCTACATTTTTGCAGAAGCAGATCAACAATGTACGTAATAGACAGTAAATAAATGGGCTAAAACTATAGACATCATTTTATTTTATATATATATATATATGTATATATATATATATATATATATATATATATATATATATATATATATATATATATATATATATATGTATATATATATATATATATATATATAGGCCTATATACACACACACACCGATCAGGAATAACATTATGACCATTGACAGGTGAGGTGAATAACACTGATTATCTCTTCATCACGGCACCTTTTAGTGGGTGGGATATATTAGGCAGCAAGCAAACATTTTGTCCTCAAAGTTAATGTGTTAGAAGCAGGAAAAATGGCAAAATGAATGATATTGAGAAAGTTTGACAAGGGCCAAATTGTGATGGCTAGATGACTCTGTCAGAGCATCTAGTCTGCAGCGGTCAGTATTTATCAAAAGTGGTCCAAGGAAGGAACACCACAGGGTCATTGGTCACAGCGACAGGGTCATTGCCCATAACCGGGGTCATGCATGTGGGGAGCGAAGGCCTGTGTTGTCCGATCAAACAGATGAGCTACTGTAGCTCAAATTGTTCAAGAAGTTAATGCTGGTTCTGATACAAAAGGTGTGCATCACAATTTGTTGTGTATAGCGCTGCATAGCCGCAGACAAGTCAGGGTGCCCATGCTGACCCGTCCACCGCCGAAAGCGCCAACAGTGGGAACGTGAGCATCAGAACTGGACCACTGAGCCTGGTCGGATGAATCACATTTCTTTTACATCATATGGATGGTCGGGTGCGTATGTGTTGCTTACCTGGGGAACACATGGCACCAGGATGCACTATGGGAAGAAGGCAAGCCAGCGGAGGCAGTGTGATGCTCCTGCCATTCATGCGGATGTTGCTTTGACATGTACCACCTACCTAAGTTGCAGACTATGTACACCCTTTCATGGAAACGCTATTCCCTGGTGGCTAAGGGCCTCTTTCAGGCCCCACCTCACAACTTACAGGACTTAAAGGATCTGCTACTAACATCTTGGATATTGGTGTCAGATACTACAGTACACATTCATGGGTGGACTCCATGCCTCGATGGGTCAGGGCTGTTTTGGCAGCGAAAATGGGACCAACACCAAATATTAGGGGACCAAATATTGGGACCAAATATTAGGAATGTGGTCATAATGTTATGCCTTAATAATGCTTATTTATTAATATATTTTATTATTATCATACAGTAATTTTATATGCCAAAAGTGGGCATGTTTTAGGTGTTATGACAGTTAGTATGTTTTACTGCATTGTTAAGTAACATACATTAAGTTTAAACATTTTAAAGTATGTATTTCATCAAAAAAACAAACATAATGGATAAACATGTTCATACGTGCTGTCCTTCTCTGGGATCTCTTTGATGGCGATGCGCACATGATTGCTGAGGTCCCGTCCAGCATACACCACTCCATAAGTTCCTTTCCCCAGCACCACCTTGCTTCCATTCTCATTGCTCTCGTAAATATACTGAAAGAGAACGAGAAATAGAAATAGTACCGTAATGGAATCCTATGGACAAATGGGTGAAGACCAGTGATATATACAAATATATAGATTTATTATTACTAATATATAGTAATCTTTAAAATCTTTAAATATGTGTTAGTACACATTTTTAAACAAAATGTTGGGGGTTAGTACCATTTAAAAAAAAGAAATGAATAGTTTCTACAAACACATTAAGCACAGCACAACTGTTTTCAACATTAATAATAATAAATGTTTCTTGAGCACCAACTCAGCATATTAGAATGATTTCTGAAGGATCATATGACACTGAAGACTGGAGTAATGATGCTGAAAATTCAGTTTTGTTAAATATATTAAAATAGAAAACAAATATTTTAAATTGTAATAATATTTCACAATTGTACTGTTTTATTGCAATTTTTGACAAACAAAAGCCTTGGTGAACATAAGAAACTTCGTTCAAAAAAACTTTTTTAAATAAATAAATAACCCTAAGCTTTGAAGCATTTTGATATAAGCTGTTCCATTAAGTGTAAAATAACACCATGTCCAATGCTTGTTAAAAAATGCAAAACTGAGTTTGGTATGAAAAGCATTACATTTCACACCTAACTGCTACATTCAACAAGCACTAAACTGGCAGTAAGGACACATAGCAGTCAATACTAAAGATAGTTACAGAGCAGGGAGCAGGCTGACAACACAGTTGCATTATGGTACTGCCCATTATATAGTGGTATTATATTCACAGTAGCAACGGGAAGCTGCATTTGGAATGATACACAATAGAGAGAACTACACTACATTGCCAAAAGTATTGGGACACCCGTTCAAAACATTGAATTCAGGTTTTCCAATCACTTCCATGGCCACAGGTGTATAAATTCAAGCACCTAGGCATACAGATGCTTCTACAAACATCTGTGAAAGAATGGGTCACGTAAAACCATGGAGTCGAGGTCAGCGCATGCTGAGGTGCACAGTGCGCAGAAGTCGCAAACTTTCTGCAGAGTCAATAGCTACAGACCTTCAAACTGTGTGTGGTCTTCAGATTAGCTCAAGGACAGTGAATAGAGCGCTTCATGGAATGAGTTTCCATGACTGCATCCAAGCCTGCGGGGTTATTTTCAGGGGTTGGATTTGGCCCCTTAATTCCAGTGAAAGGAACTCCTAATGCTTCAGCAGACCAAGACATTTCATGCTCTCAACTTTGTGGGAACAGTTTGGGGATGGCCCCTTCCTGTTCCAACATGACTGCGAGGTGCACAAAGCAAGGTCCATAAAGACATGGATGAGCGAATTTGGTGTGGAGGAACTTGACTGGACTGCACAGAGTCTTGACCTCAACCCAACAGAATGAATGAGATGAATTAGAGTGACTGCAGGCCAGGCCTTCTTGTCCAAAATCAGTGCCTGACATCACAAATGTGCTTCTAGAAGAATTGTCAAAAAATTCCATTAACACACTCCTAAACCTTGTGGAAAACCTTCCCAGAATAGCTGAAGTTGTTATAGATGCAAAGGGCGGGCCAACTCCATATTAAACCCTATGGATTAAGAATGGGATGTCATTAACGTTCATGTGTATGTAAAGGTAGGCATCCCAAAACTTTTAACGATATAGTGTATTTGACCATAAATGGCAACTCAACTGTCGGCCGGGACTTTTTACTGCGCCGAGCCGAAGTACTCTCAGAAGTGCTATTCCGCCATACATTATAGTTCTCCTTTTTAATCCGATTAGAGAAGCGCCACGTTTTATTTTGTCACTATACTTGATCGTTCAACTATTCGTGTAAATGTAACTTTAAATTGGGAAAACGTGGAGGTGTTTGGTCGCTTCTCACTTGATCTCTGTTTGGTTCCATAGTGAATGAACTGGGCTTAGTGGGCTGAGCTAAATACTATCAGATCGTCACTGCCCGTCAGAGAGATTAAGTGGCACGCACAGAGACGAGAGAGGTATGTATCAACTCATTTTGGTTAAGGGAATAGCATAGTTTAATATGAAAAAGCGGTGAAGTAACCCTTTAAAAAAAACTAAACTAACCTGAAAAACATCTCAGGTTTATTCCATAAAAAATTAGTCAGCATCAACGAAAGCCATTTTTAATAGTTGTGATTCTAAAGATATGGTGGAGCAGCTTAATCAACCAAGTGCACATTTTCACTCATGCTGAACATGATTACTGGGCCTGGACAAACAATGAGAGGGTTATATGCCATTCATGGTGACATCTCTCACCTCTAAAACTCCTTCCCCTCCCCTGATTGGACTGGAATCTTCCACAGGACTTTCTGTTTGATGCAATAGAGAGTTCACCAAATCACAGAACCTGACAAGCAAAATTATAGGTTTGAGAACAGGTTCAATAGAAGAATATCTTTCATTGTGATTCATTTTCTTGATTTCTTCATGGTGTTCAAACATGCACTTATGCTTGATCATTTGGCCATTGCGTAATCGTGTACTGCTTTTTTCATTGGAACAATGACAGTAACATTATCAAAGGTCAAATGTGACTTCCTAAACCTGATACAACATAAGGGTAAGTAAATATGTCGTGAAAATTAAAGGCTCAGTGAATAGTGCCTGGAGCACCTTTAAATTCAGTAAATATCTTTTCTTTCTTTTTTTTTTACTAATTCACGTCCCAATATTTTAGTGAATAGTGAATAGTGCCTGGAGCACTTATTAATTCAGTACATATATTTTCTTTCTTTTTTTACTAATTCACATTACCCAATCTTTTAGGTGTACATTCTTTGCCAAAAACACTCATGACATTGGAGCTCTTTCATTATGTTGTCCTTGGCAGCATGTGTGAGCAATGTGTCTGTCGGCGGATCTCACCCTTTACAATGAAGATCACTGGGAAAGTACAACTGGAAGTCATCTGAATTGTACAGGACATACAGGAAGCAGCTCCGTTCGTCGAACTTGGAGATGCTGCATGAGTGGAACAACAGGGGTTTCTCAATCCAAATAAGCATGAGCATTCTCAAAACAATCCAACATGTGAATAATAATAAAACATAGGTATTTTACATTATTTGAAATTTATTCAAACAGAACAGTTCATTCGTTTGTCATAAGCTCACTTGGGAAATTATAGTTCTTAGGTTTTTAGAATGGCTTAAAAGTCAAATTAGTTTGTGGTGCACAGTTCTTTTGTTCGATTACATAAAATTACATATTTATTGCCTAAAATGTAAATTTTACAATAATGTGAAACAATTTGTTGAAATTGTATAATTTGTGTTATAAAATGAAATGTTAAAACGCAATCCAAAAACAGGCAATCCAAACCATCAAGGATGGCCGAAAAAAAATTATGTCATGACTGAACAGCTCTTTGCAACTTATGTTTTTAATGTGGGTTGATCTGACCTTAAATATTAACATCCATTATCATTTGTTTTGCAACCTGAGCTCTAAACAAGATGTCTGCTGCCCTAAGGGCTGTACATAGGGGAAAAAAGCAAGAAAAAGAACAGAAAGAGACATTGACCTGAAGCTTAAAAAGATGGAAAGAGAATAACAGGCGTCAACCAGGCCAAGCAACAAGGAAGCTTAAAAAAAAGACCCATTCAGAGAAAAATTGCTGAGCTGTGGCCAAAACAGAGCAGCCCTAGAGGGACAATAAAACGCTGCAAGCTTGGAAATGGAAAACAGAAAAAAAGAAAAGTGGAAATGGCAGTATTCCCATAAGCATACAGTACCTTACTCCACGGATAGCAGATGCTGGGAAAGTCCACTCATGAAGACCTTTCTGGGAAAGCCAAATAAAGCACATTACACTCCCACAGACATGTAGAGCATAAAGCAGTGGGTGGCTCACACCATCTTCCGTCATGTTAAATGATGCCTATCCTCACATAAATTATTAAATAAGATGGAAACTCAACTACGTTACAACAATGCAATGAAGCTGCACCCTGTACAATTAGTCCTGAATGCCATGTGTGAAAAGCGCCAAGAGTCAAGGGAGTTTACCTCGAGTGGTGTAACATGTCTCAGCTGCACCGTACGGCTGTCATCTTCCTCACTTATGCTTATTATACTGGGTTGGAACACTTTAGTTGGCTCCAGAATCAGAACCTAAAAAACAGGGTTTATATTCTCCACCTTTTTGGTCTTTTCTTTAAGTAAAACAAGCAGTTTTGTGGGCTGTGGGATAAAGGTCCCAATATACTCCAAGCGCAATCGAAGAACGAACTGGTGTGATGTCATGTCGAACAAAATCAAGCCAAAACATAGTTCACTTTGGAAGTTTGAAACAATTTGCTAAAGCAAAGTTCCTAGACACCAGCTAGTAAACACATTCAAACTATTGGTCTGTGGTGATTATGGTGATTATGTAATAGGTTGGTGTGCTCTGTGGCTCCATCTTCTCCTATTCAGTCCGTCGATGTCAGACATCCGTGAGTAAAAACACAAACACACTGGAAAGCTGCTTTATAGTAGAAAATGACATTCTAATGGAAAATTCTCATGTTTAATACTGTAAAGCTGTTGCTTTAAAGTAATCTATTAGGGATGTGAGATTAATTGATTGATTTTTTTTCAACTTCGCTTTTGGCATCCAACGATTATAAAAACTAGGTTATCAACATGAAACAATAATTGTCCCGCTGCCGCATTCCTTCCCGTGCACATTCGTTTTTTTCACAGTGGTGAGCTAAAGGTGTTCCTCCATAAAGGCCAAAACTTCACATCCAAATCAGCCAAAATAGTGAGTGTTGTAAAATGCAGTCTATTGTTGGTAAACTGCGGGAAGTACTTGGTATTAAACAGTGCTGGTAGATTTCAAAATCTACCAGCCACTCAATGTTTTTACAGCCACTTTCTTGTTTTTAACCGACAATGTGTAACTGCATGTGAAAATTAATACTACAAGCTCTACAATCCTTAAGGAGTTTATTTAATCTCAAGTCTCAATGAAATACTGACATTTTCTCTTTCACAAAAACCATGAACTGATATACATTTCATTAAATGTAGGGCTCGGTGCGCTCTTTTTTTACCTGGATGTGTCTTTTATGGCTTCCAGTTTTAGGTTTTTAGTTCCAACAATGAAACTATTCGTTTTGGCACCTTCTGAACCGTGTTGACGACATACCGAGCAGAACATTGTTAGTAGGGATGCACCGAAATTTTTAGCTTTTGTAAATTTAATAAGATTAATCCTTATTAAACTTACAAAAGCTATTCAATCAAGAGCAGTGAGTGATGTCCTTATCTTTTGTTTGACATTAAACAGACAAGAGTAAAGGCTACTGCCCCTTTAAGATCTAATGCAGGGATATGCTCCGTCTTTCTTGACAGTATAAAGTTCTATGTATAAGTTTCATAAAGTTCCATATACAGATTATGTCTGCTTGGACACTCATCAAGATGGACATGTTGACATACTTCTTGTGTGAGTTTGTCTGTTTAAGCGAAAGACTTGAAAGAGAACTCAATATTTGCGCGCTTTGAGAAGTGTGCACGCTTTCGGATGAGCGCACAGAGATAGATCTTCTCATTCGAGTCTTTTAGCTCTACACCCGGATGATGACGGCTAAAATGACTGGTCATATTCGGACATACGGCAGCACTCCCATGCATTGAACAAAGTTTAGAAAGAGATGAAACAGTATGCTATTTTTATTTACCCGCCATGGTGGCCGGTAGTTAAAACGAGTTTACCTACCACGCCTCAAAATCACATTTGGCTGGTGGCGTGTTAATTTCCATCCCTGTCAAACAGCCTACACACTAATGCCTTAAGTGAATGTAAACACTGAGAAAGAGTGCGTTTGTAACGGTATCCTGGGTCAGTGTGTTAGCTCTTAAAGTAACAGCAGCCTAATAAATACAGTCATTATTGTTAAACAAACAACAAAAGACAAGGATAAAATCACTCATTGCTTTTAAATGAATAGAACTGTATTTTTAATAAGGATTTGTCTATATTTAATGTATCCAGCAGTGTTTGCTAAAGTATTGATCATTGTGAAATTTCATTTAAAATGACTCATATCATGAAATAAGACTTTGATCATATCCCCCACCAATAATATTGTTAAATAACCATCATTTTATTATTGAGCAAAACCATCATGATTATGATTTTTATCATAAGCAGTCCAACAATCTATCTGTTGTATAAATTGCTATATAAATAAGCGTGAAGTGACTTGACTGGAGTGTTGCTTGTGCAAACATCATCGCTATGATCAGGTGCTTTCTTAACTGTGGTTTTATCACCACTGTTGTGTTTGATTTGTCTATTTTTTTTTGTTGTTGTTTAAAAAGGAAAGCTCAAACCACATGTTTTACACATTCATCTAAATGCTGCTCTCAGCAGAGTGGGTGGCTTCGGGATGTTTGCTAACAGTATACCACTGGTCATGTATTGCAAACTTTTTTTTACTTCAAGCTACGTCGCTGGGAGTATATCGGGGCCTTAAGTTTGTACTGTTGAGGAAGGAGAAAAGAAGTGGTCTTACCGGGCAGCGTGCTGTGGAAACTGTAGGCTTGCACGCCTGAACCATCAACTCCATCCAAAAGTCCACAGTTTCCTGTTTAGGATGATTCACTTCTTTGGGTTTGGCAAACTGCTTGTATAATATATACGTCTCCATAATGGATGCAACATACCTGGTTTAAAGAAGAAATAACCTTGCATTAAATAATACATGCCTCATTAATGTAGTGTGATTATTTAATTTTTTTATGGGGGGAAAATTTTTGTAATGGAATTATTATCTGTCTTAAGTACTTCAATTTAAAAAAAAATCCCTAGTTTTATTTGAATGAGTTAATACAGTTCTGAAAATAAAACTTTAAAAAAAGGTTTGGTGTAACTTCCTACAAACCAAACTAAACATGGATTATTAATAATTTCCTTTGCTCACCACATTGGCGCTTTGAGCCTGTAGAGTTTCTCTGAAGCTTCTATGACTTTCTTGTGCTCATTGGCCAATATTCCAGCCCCCAGATAAAAACCAACATCCCAGTAGTCCTGCATCTTCTCAAGACAGCCCTTCCTGCCCAGCAGGCTACTGAGTGTGACACCTGCACAACACATACAAAGCTCAATAAAACCTTATAATAAATAAAAACTCAGTCTGGGCTATAACATCAATCTCAACTTGTATATGTAAGAAAAGCATGAGACAGGGCAGCAAGTCTAAAGTGTGAAAATAAAGCAACACTTCTTTAACAACCTCTGTTATTTTCTCACATTCTCAACACCCATACATTGTGTTATCATGCATTCATGTTTAGTCCCCGAAGCAATTGCATCATTAAAGTAGGCCACAAAATATCAGTTTCTATCCACTAGCCTGCTATATATGAAATGCCATGCAATAGCCAACAAAGCACTACATGATATGTAGACCCATCTCACTATTGAAAGTGCACACAACCAGAGCGGTGAAGCTAAATAAAGGACACATAAACACACCGATTTTCCGCAGTTCAATAGAGGTGTCGAATTCATGCCCAGCGGCCATCAGAAGCACAACGTTATTGATTCCGGAGTGCAAAGACGGTTCAATCTCAAAGGCCTTGCCATACCTGCCGGACAAACATAAAAGGTACAAACACAAGACATCATTAATGTAAAGGAATATTAGAGAAATTAGCATTAACACAAATGCCTGACTGTTTAATGATTCATGATTGGATCACTGTTTGAACCACAGAAAAAAAAAAATGAATTAGTATTTTCTCCAATTGTTAGTAAAAATATCTATATATTATTTAATCCAGAAAAAATTTACCTGAGAAGCAAAATTGTGTTCGATTCCCCCCCCCCCCAGGGGAATATAATATATTTATTTGTACTATCCCATTGCATTTTTTCTAGTTTGAAGCATAAATCTACAAACATTTGTTTTATGCAACAACAACAAAAATGTTGAAATGTGTTTTTCTTCTTTTTTGTTATTTAAATGATTTGCCAATGGTTAGGGGGAAATCATTCTTTGACAACAGGACAAATATAAGCTTCCTTCACACTAGCAGTGACATTGCGACACAATCCCATTCATTTCAATGGAGAGCTGGGGATTTCCAGCAACAAGAGCGACAATGACCATTGGCGACAGGATGTAGGTGTGTCCAGCGACAAAGTAAATATGACAAAGATATGCTTAACTTTATTTAAATGAAAAGCGACTTTCGAGAGCGGCAACCAATAGGAGTGAAGCCAGTGAAGCTCTTTTCTCGGTGCAAGAAGCTTGTTTTAGCGGCCAGCAACTGCCCTATAATTTCTGATATGTCTCTGTACACATACGGTGGTACTTGCTGTGCTATTTCTGAGCCTGATTAATTTTGTGAGCCCAGATAGACCAGCATTTGCCCTTTTGCTGCAGATAAATAGCCGCGAAGGCAAAGAGCATTCCATTTATATTGAGACGTGTCCTTGCAAAATACTTGTTTGTATCAACAAGAAAACTGACTCATTGTCTACAGCATGGAGTAACATCCGTGATTGTCATTCACAAACATTACTAGGCAAGCAGTAGGGAGAAAGCACTTTAGTGACCTCACTGCCAGCCAGAGGCAACATGCAGTGACAGTGTTGCACAAGAGATTGACAAAGTTCTTGTTTTAAGATCGTTTACGTATATTTACTGTAAAGCAAGGCAAAAGAAGGAAGGGTGTGCACACAGAACATATAAGCTTACACATTCTTAAATAATACAAATAGTATTATTTAAGATCAGATGTTCTCCTACCCCAGCACCTTATAGTAAAGTTGATGTTTTTAAATGTCTGAAATAGATTTAAGTCACAGTCTCGTGTCGCTCTGTCGGTCAAGAGGACAAAGACCGGGGCTCACCAGTAACATGCTCGATCTCTGCTGCATGTGTCTTTGAAGCCTGAACTCAGGAACATGTCCTTGTAGATGCGCCCGCACAGGCAGTACACGTCCGAGGCCACGATGCTCCCAGATTCCACAATGGGTAAAATGAGCTTTAAAGCCTTTTCACGATCACCAGTGTTATTCCTCCTTTAAACAGATTCAAAATGTTGTGTAGGGAATAAAATGAATATGCACTCCAATAAATAGTTTTTTGTGGAATGTTATTTTTTCAACAACAAAAAAGCTCACCTGTTCAATGCAAAAATATACTGAAACTTAATGTTCTGATGTGCTATCACCATGCACATGGGCAAATTATTCAAGGTCTCCACCAGATTTATTATGGAGTCGTAGTCCTTGAATTACATAGAGAAAGAGAGTTCAATTTCAATAAATTATTCACACATTTGGCAGGCACTTCTTATATTTCACAACCATTGTCAAATATTCTTGCTTATTCCTTGGGTAGACAAAAATTATATTTAGGCCTATACTTTTTTTTCTTTTTTTTTTTTTTCTTTTTTTTCATATAATAGAAATAAAAGCATAACATGGAAATCTTAAAGAACAGGAAGCATTAATGTATCGTTTACTACATGATTTATTACATCAAAACCGATGAGATCTCATTTCTATATCTCATTAATAATTAATCAGATTCAGGTGTGTATCACAGCAACAATCAAAAGATTCACACAAAAAATTGGCAACACAATTCAACCACAAAGATTGAAGAAATACACATTTAAGGGAAAAGGTATGATAAAAGTGCTAATTTGTTCCTAAAAAATGATGTTGACTACAAATGCATATGCATGAGTGTCATATTGTGCCATATTGGCTTGGTTTTACTGGAAAAATATTTGTTCACATGTAACTCTTGTAACTCACTGGGATGTCTCTGTAAGACAGCAGGAGGCTCATAACAATATCTGGACTCAGAAGCTCCACCGAGTCCAGACGTTTCTGGATCCGACCCAGCTCCTGACTCAGGGCCTGTCCCGTGAAATGCTCTCGAGCCAGACGGATCTCCCTGCGGATTGCCTCGTGGAGATATTCGCTACATTGCGAGAGTGTGTTAGGCTTTTATTAAGACAATATATAAGTAACATTTAGCTATTCCAGGAAAAGAAAATGCACATATATACCTAGAATGAATGTGAACACTTTCCAGCAACTTGACCAGTCGATCCACCAAAGGGGTCAGCAAGGATTCCAATTTAAAGCTGGAATGAAGGAAATCTTTGATCCCCCTCATCAGTGTGGCATCACAGGCAAATACTTTACCTTGTGGTGACACCATGTAAGGGATAAATGTGTAGCTCCCACATTGTTCCTAGAAAGAAGAAGACAGAACAAACACATCATTATAAAGGATCGGGGCTAGTTGTCACAAGGACGGTCAATCAGTTCCTATAAGGTTCAGATTCAGAGTAAAAAAGTCTAATATACAAATGCTGGTTTTATATAGGTGTATTTTTTCTGAAGTTAGTTTAACATAGTTAAGTCATACTCCTACACTGTTGACATAGTAAACAGTGCAGAGCTTCCAAGTTCTATGTCACAAAGCCAGCTCATTATCGGCTAGCTCCTGCGTCAGCATCACACTCACAGGAAAAGCGTCGGCCAATAGTGAGCCAGCGTTCTGACGTAGAAACCTGGAAGCGATGCACTGTGTTTGCTATGTCAACTGCGTAGGAGAATGATGTGAAAGAGAAAGTCTTACATTTTTAACATTAATGTTGAACCACTGTAGTCACATGGACAATTTTA
Organism: Pseudorasbora parva; assembly: GCF_024679245.1. NCBI lineage: Eukaryota > Metazoa > Chordata > Actinopteri > Cypriniformes > Gobionidae > Pseudorasbora > Pseudorasbora parva. The sequence continues at coordinate 13,256,950 of NC_090178.1, read as the reverse complement.
AAGATGTCTTTAATTCCTTTTTGGACCTTGACAGTTGTAATGACGTTGCTGCCTATGGGTGGTTCAGAAACCTTTCGGATTTCATCAAAAATAGCTTAACGGAACATGCCCTCCTCAGCCGGGACTGCAGAGTGACTGGAAAAATGTGAGTAAAACAAACGATTATCAGTTTAAACTAAAGGTTGGACACTATATAGTGCTCCTTACAACTTACCAAAGATCCAGTGATCCATGGATATTGACATGCAGACAGGAATCGTGTTTTCCTGACATTTATATGAGCCTGATTTCGATAAATATTTATCACTGTAAGTCATCACAATTTCGAGAGTGAAACCCCCGCATTTATGAATTGAAGTGTGTGGCCGCTTGTCAATACTATATTATTTACATGATGTCTACACTTAAAGAGGATTAGCACGCATGTAGAACACAACACTGGACAAAAACTTTGTATTCTAGCTTAAAGGAGTGATGAATTGAGAAATCAAGGTCAAGGTCATGGTAATATAAGAATATCCTGTAAGTTTCAGAGCTGTAAACATCCTTGTTAGTCAAAGAAAAGCTTTTATAGACACCAGGCCCAGAAAACGATCACGTTCGCATCTTGACGTCATCGACTGACGAAACACCGCCTCTACAGAATAATAAGCATCAATCACTGGGGCGGCAGTGGCTCAGTGGTTCATGTAGGTTGTCTACAAACCAGAAGGTTGGTGGTTCAATCCCCGGTTCCACCTGACCAAGTGTCGAAGTGTCCATGAGCAAGACACCTAACCCCAGCTGCTACCGACGAGCTGGATGGCGCCTTACATGGCTGACATCGCCGTCGGTGTATGAATGGGTGAATGTGAGGTAAAAATGTAAAGCTCTTTGGATAAAAGCGCTATATAAATGCAGTCCATTTAGTCCATTTCGTGGGTGGATGAGAAATAAATCATTGTGTTTGTTTGATAAAGATGTACTTGAATCATTCCGGTTGCTGCTTTCAAAACAATCCCTCCCTCATATGAACTGAACTGAACAGGGGAGCTGAACTCAAAACCAGAGTTGAAAATAGCCTATTATTTATTAGTTATGATGTTTTTGAATGTAAAAACCACATGAACGTAATTAGTTGACCTCAGACAACAGTATAAAATAATAAAAAAGCCAGTTCATGACACCTTTAAAAATGTGGGATTGGCCATTGAGTTGTGGAAATAATATAATGCTATTATTACGAAGAAAACAGATGCCAGACTACCAGTTATGGGCAGCTTTTCCCTCTAAAATCAATCAGTAGGCCTAGCAGAAGCAGCAGGCGGCAGTGAGAAAATTACTCGCTGTTATCAAGTCTCTCTCCTGCTGTCCGGAGTGGAGCACGGATGTCCATGAGGTCCGTGGCCAAGCCTCATCTGGGGGAACCCACCACAGCCTAATACTAATAATCTGAGTGCTTATTTGAACTGAATGCAAATAAATTATCTGCCTGGATGGCAGATGCAATGTCTGGTTGGAACACATACAAGTAAAAAAGCTGTCAATAACTTGTCAGCAAGTATAACGCATAGCAGGCACTTTTGATGCAATTCAACTAGTTGAATCCACCTTTTGCCGAACCCGTTCTTCTCGCTTTTTCCATCGCATATTAGATTGGAAAGGCATTTATTTTCAATAAATGTGAAAAAACTATGTGAAACAACAGATCAACAGAATAAATAAAGATTCAGCATATAGGCTACTTGCCTGAAATGTCTACTTTTAAACCTAATTTTAAACTAACCAATTCGAATCGAAAAAAATACCTATAATGAAAACGTATGAAATGTGCATTTCCCTCTATACTCATTTAGCTACTACTGCGAAGATGAGGAGCCAACATCATTTTTAAAACCATAACCAAAACCAACCGTAATCCTTATTCAATCCTTAATCCAAACCTTATCCTTTATTCCTTACTATTTTTACATCCATATATTAGGCTACCTTTGCAAGTGCTATGCGGAAAGCTTGTAGGCTATCCTTGATTGTGTCAATATTCCGCCACAAAAGTCAACAAACTGGAAAAATACGTTTTTTAGAGGAAATGTAACCTTGTTAAATGGAAAAATACCATTGTTAAAATTGTCATCAAAAAAGTATCGTTTAGGAACCGGTATCGATGTCAAGGTATCGGTATTGGAAATCTTAGAACGATACCCAGCCTATATTTGGGTTGAAACTATACATTATTGTGTTCTGCCAAAATAATGATTTGATATATCAATTCATGCTTTTTTTCTTAATAGTTTTATTTTTAGATTTTGCTGCGTGTGCTGTTTAATAACAGGTCGCAACTTCAACTATTGCATGACAACTTTGTTATCAAGAAGTTTATACGTATTGAATGAACTGAATCTTTTTTTATTAGTAAAGAACGGTGAGAACGTTTGTGCAAAAAAGTGTAATGCTGACTTTCGAAATTAACATTGCACTTTACACATCTGAAGGATGCGTTTTGTGTTTAGAATCTCACCTTGACAACTTGAAGATTGTCCTCTTGTTTGTCACAGTACAGGATGACATTATTGGTCATACTGAAACTCTCTCTGACACCGAGGTGATAAAACAGAGACGGCTGGCAGATAGAGTTGTTCATTTCCACCACAACAACATCTAAAACACAGAGTTAAAAACAACAGCTTACACGTACACTTTGGGAAATATTCCTGAAAATCCCAGATATGTACGTGCCACGACTTGCCTGCGTTGTAAAAAGTGTCCAGGATTTCGGTAGTGCCCAACGCAATGCGCTCAAAAGAAAAGCTCTTGAGCACGGCGTGCGCCTCTGCGCAGGCTTCTGTAAGACACCTCTGTGAAAGATCCTCCTCAGTTTGAGGCAAAGACCCGTCCTCAACGGCGATATACACTACGGACAAAGCCCTGGTCCGACTCCGCGGGGATATTATGCCTTTACTCCCGCCGCCTAGCTCGAGAGCCAAAGGATCCTGCCATAAACTTCCAGCTGAAACTCGCACAGGATCCTTTCTCTTGGTCTCGTGCAGGCTCATGCGCCTGCGTTCAGTCGTATACATGGTGTAACTTTTAAACGGTGTCTAGCTCATTAAAAAAATCATCCTGTGATCCCGTCCTCGACATGCCTTCACTATGGCGTAAGTATTCCTGTAGTTTTTCAGGTAAGAGCCTCTAAGGAGGATCTTTTAGACGCGCCCGCCTTCTGCGCCCCGCCCTCGTGTCACGCTCAACAGCTGTGCGACCTCGCCTACAAGACAACCGCTGCTTGCTCAATCCTGTCCTTGTTTTGAAAAAAAAGTTTTGTTCTATGCAAAATTGTTCTATTGCAAAAACTTTTAATTATATATAGTATATTAAAGCGTATTAAACAGAACACTGTTGTCTTTTTGGTATTTGAATACCTCTTGAATTATTTCATAGTGCTGGGCAACCGATTAATCGCATCCAAAATAAAAGTTTGTGTTTACATAATATATATGTGTGTGTATTGTGTATAATTATTATGTAGGCCTATATGTAAATACACACGCTTCATGTATATTTGCATACTGTATATTTATATAATTTATTTTATATGTAAATATATAGCATATTTTTCTCAAATATACAAACATGCATGTTTATGTATTTATATGTGCATAATTATACACAGTTCACACATATATATTATGTAAACAAGAACTTTTATTTTGGAAGTGATTAATCGATTGCCCAGCACTAGTTTTAAATGGCTCTGTGGGGTACATTATTTTAGAAACATGTAATGTACTTATTATGTATAATGTACTAAAGTAGTAATGTACTACTTTTTTTCTTTCTTTTTTTACACATTATCATTTAAATGGTTGTTTATTACACTCTTTTTTTTAGATCATTGTAGTTGTAATTATATAATAATTATTTTTGACAAATACATTTTCAATTTAAAATTAAACGTCTTGGTCTGCACTGTAATAAATAATTTTCATATTTTTTTATTACAACATTCTTTTGTCAAATCAGCTTTGATTATTAATGTGGTTCATATAACATCATATTTTGAGTTTCTGTTGATTAAACCACATTGCCTTCATTGTATTAACTTTTAAGGCAAACGTAACTTAGCTTTTAAGTTAAGACAACAATGTGTGGAAACCATAAACAATACAAATTAACAATAAAATATATGTGACCTGCATTCTTCTTTGAGAAAATGTTCACAATCCTGAATTCTTCTTCGTACATTATGAAAATATCGGTTTTCGTCATAAAAATGTGACATGATGTGAAGGCCAAATTTGTTGGTAAAATTTTTTGTATTTCATATTAATATGATAACCCATACTCAGAATTTGTCCTGTGCATTTAATCCATCCAAATTAGTGCACATATTAGGAGCAGAGAGTAGTGAACACACACACTGTAAACTTGAGCCTGGGGGCAATGGGGGTTAGGTTAGGTGCCTTGCTCAAGGGGGTATTAAGTCGTTTAGTGTCTTGCTCAGTCGGAGGGAAAGAGAGCACTACATTATGATTTTCCTCTCACTATTGAGAATCAAAACCGCAACCTTCGAGATTACAGGTTTGACTCCATAATAAATAAATTAAATGTAAGTAGCCTGAATAGACTAAATGTGAAACAAATAAAAAATGAATGTAAAATGAAAAGTGACCTGTTCAAAAAGATTTAAAAAACGAAATAACTTGTTACGTTTTTATTCCAAACATTTTGGTGTACAAACCTACACATTAGAGATAACTAACATTTGCCTTCTTGACCCATTTTGATAGGAGTCTAATCGTGCCGAGCAGTCGCGTGCAGACCCTCCCCTCTCCACGCGCTGCTACTGACACACACAAGACTACACGCGCACTAAAAACATGGCGGATAAACACTAAAGAAAGCACACAAAAACCTTTCCGCGCAAGGTAAACAGCCCCCTTCCTACCGTCCGTAATAATTGCATCGCAATTATTACATCACTTTATAAATATAGTTTCGAAAATGTAGAGGAAAAACACAAAGTGACTCAAGATAGTTGCTAGAGGTTAGCATTTAGCTAATGCTTGTTGTATGTGCATTTGAGGTGAAGTGTTTTCTTACAATAACAAAGACCCCAAATAATTATATTTTACTGTCTGTTTCTTATGGTCGTGGTCGAGCGTAAAGAAATATGAAATTGAGAAATGCGCTACGAAACATGACATGATGCTAAGTAGCATATGTTGAGTGCGGTGTTTTCAGGGTGTTTTGTATGCTGTGTTTTTAAAAATATATTTTGTATCGTTAAATACACATACATCAACCCTAGAGTGTTTGGCGTTATTTTCAGTGTACAAAAAATAAAGAATAAGCTTTTGTTCTAGTTGTCGTTTTAGATGAGTGTAGCGTCCCCGTGAAATGAGGCTGGTGTTTCGTGAACGAATCTTTTAAGTGAACGATTCATTCATTTCCATGTATCGACTCACATTTTTGCCTTGTATAACACGAATGAATCTTTTTAATGAACTGATTCAAAAGATTCGATGAATCACATCCCCGCCACTACTACGCGCTGTCATTTATGGAGAGGGAGGGACTGTGTGTTTGGCGCTCAAAGGCGCTCTGCTTTTGAACAGAACTGGAAAACTGGGAGACAGGGAGCCATCTTTTGAGGTATCTGTACACATACAGTTAGTTTTATTGATTTAATCTGAATTAAAGGACGGGTTTACGATCACATACATTGTCAGATATGCGCGTGCAGAATAACTTGTATTGACCGAAATGTAAATGACTGCTGGAAAACGATGGTTTAACGGGATCGTATCGTTTATATTGTTATTATCTTTTTGTTATTTTGTTATTAACAGTTATTCATTTGAATATGAAGGGTTCCGTCTCTATACGCACTGCCCAAACATGCCGCTTGTTGTTTACTACTTCACGTTGACCTTTTAGGTCTTTGCTGGTTGTTAAGCCTCTGACCCAACGACCCTTTGGGTCAGTCCAGAAAGAGAAATGGTAAAGTGGTCAATTTGTGTAAGAAAAATGTCCTTTTAGCTAGTTGTTTTATCCATGCTCGTGTTATTGTCCTTTGGGGAATATAACTGGCAATGTTGCGCTTGTTAACAATGAGAGACCAGTGACAGCCGACCAGGACAACAATTCACTGCTTGAGAGACAGACAGGCCAGATCGAACCACATAAAGCAGACATTAATGTAAGAAACAAAATCTCAGTTTTGTGTTTATGTTTTGCAGAGAGGCTGAAAAAGCTGGATCATGAAGAAACCTGTACCCCAGAAAGGTGAGACTCGTATTTGTTTAGTACGTTTATATATATATATATATATATATATATATATATATATATATATATATATATATATATATATATATATAGGTCCTTCTCAAAAAATTAGCATATTGTGATAAAGTTCATTATTTTCCATAATGTAAAGATAAAAATTAAACTTTCATATATTTTAGATTCATTGCACACCAACTGAAATATTTCAGGTCTTTTATTGTTTTAATACTGATGATTTTGGCATACAGCTCAATGAAACCCCAAAATTCTCAAAAAATTAGCATATTTCATCCAACCAATAAAAGAAAAGTGTTTTTAATTTAAAAAAAAAAAAATCTACCTTCAAATAATTATGTTCAGTTATGCACTCAATACTTGGTGGGGAATCCTTTTGCAGAAATGACTGCTTCAACCACTGCTGAGGTGTTATGGAGGCCCAGGATGCTTCGATAGCGGCCTTAAGCTCATCCAGAGTGTTGGGTCTTGCGTCTCTCAACTTTCTCTTCACAATATCCGACAGATTCTCTATAAGTTCGGGTCAGGAGAGTTGGCAGGCCAATTGAGCACAGTAATACCATGGTCAGTAAACCATTGACCACTGGTTTTGGCACTGTGAGCAGGTGCCAGGCCGTGCTGAAAAACGAAATCTTCATCTCCATAAAGCTGTTCAGCAGATGGATGCATGAAGTGCTCCAAAATCTCCTGATAGCTAGCAGCATTGACCCTGCCCTTTATAAAACACAGTGGACCAACACCAGCAGCTGACATGGCACCCCAGACCATCACTGACTGTGGGTACTTGACACTGGACTTCAGACATTTTGGCATTTCCTTCTCCCCAGTCTTCCTCTAGACTCTGGCACCTTGATTTACGAATGACATGCAAAATTTGCTTTCATCCGAAAAAAGGACTTTGGACCACTGAGCAACAGTCCAGTGCTGCTTCTCTGTAGCCCAAAAGTGGCTTGACCTGGGGAATGCGGCACATGTAGCCCATTTCCTGCACACGCCTGTGCACGGTGGCCCTGGATGTTTCTACTCCAGACTCAGTCCACTGCTTCCGCAGGTCCCCCAAGGTCTGGAATCGGTCCTTCGCCACAATCTTCCTCAGGGTCCGGTCACCTCTTCTCGTTGTGCAGCGTTTTTTGCCACACTTATTCTTTCCCACAGACTTCCCACTGAGGTGCCTTGATACAGCACTCTGGGAACAGCCTATTCGTTCAGAAAATTATTTCTGTGTCTTACCCTCTCACTTGAGGGTGTCAATGATGGCCTTCTGGACAGCAGTCAGGTCGGCAGTCTTACCCATGATTGCAATTTTTAAAAGCCTCAGGAATCTTTTGCAGGTGTTTAGAGTTAATTAGTTGATTTCATGATATGCTAATTTTTTGAGATAGGAATTTTGGGTTTTCATGAGCTGTATGCCAAAATCATCAGTATTAAAACAATAAAAGACCTGAAATATTTCAGTTGGTGTGCAATGAATCTAAAATATATGAAAGTTTAATTTTTATCATTACATTATGGAAAATAATGAGCTTTATCAAAATATGCTAATTTTTTTAGAAGGACCTGTGTGTGTGTGTGTGTGTGTGTGTGTGTGTATATACATACACATATATATATATATATATATACATGTGTATATATATATATATATATATATACATGTGTATTTGTGTGCCTATAGGAATATTTTTGGTATTTTAATTAAATGTGAAAGTTTTTAAAAACAATGCATAAATGCATAAATCTTTAACAAATAAATAATAAACAAATAAATAATATTTTATAAATAAATGTATACTGTTGTCATATTATGTTACTTTATGTCAGATTGTTACTGACACGTTAATATAAACTCAGTATTACTAATACTTTAAAATTATTTTTTTCTATATAGTAACACTTTATTTTTCAGTGTCTTTGTTACATATGTTACATATGTAGTTACTATAGTAATAATAACTGTAGACTGTATAATTGCATGCAACTAACCATAAACAGGGCTGGCATGTGCCTAGGGTGGCAGCAAAGTGAGGGCGGCAAGAATAAAATATTTTTTCCTCATTTAATTAATTACCTAACAATTTTTTGGAACATTCGTTCAAATTTTTGCTTAACTTTCCTTCATTCTAGTAGCCTAGGCCTAGCCTACCACACCAGCCCCATCTCTCCCCACATAGGGCACCATTGGTTTACATGAAAAACTTCTTGATGTACATCCAAAAATATAATCAGTTTGGGAAAAAAAGAAAAAAATTCTGCTGGTGATGGCTAATGATTTTAAAGTCCGACAAGCGCTTCTGAAAGGTAGGCTTACGCATGTGTAGCTAAATGAGAGAAGGCAGGGGAAAAGTTATGTGTCTCACCTTATTGTGTGTGTAATAAATATATCCCAGGAAACATTTGGACGTTTAATGACCATTGAAAATAAGTCCCTCTGACACGTCCTGTCATGGTTGAAAAATAGTTCCAAAATGAAAGTTGACTGAACGTATGTTGACCATCTGAATGAATTTTTTGGATATTTAATGTAACATTTTTTCCCGATTTATGCCGATTTATTTTTTGGCCAGAGACACAACATTGCCATCCGACCAATGTTTGCTGGGATGCCATATTGATATGAATAATATTTATAACCGATACAAAGAGCTGTGCGGTAGACTACCACTGATTTGCTGCTTTCTGTGTGTCATTATTTAAAAATGAACTAGAGACTTGTGCTTTCCGCGTCCTGTATGTCAAAGTGGTACTCTTTGAAATCTTCTGATGCTACTCCAGACCTACACTCACTTAAAGGATTATTAGGAACACCTGTTCAATTTTTCATTAATGCAATTATCTAATCAACCAATCACATGTAGGGATGGGTACCGAAAACCGGTATTAAACGGGCCCCGGGGGTGAATTTTGAAAGACCGTTGTATCGATAAGATCGGACGTTATCGGTTCTGCTGTCGGTACTTTTGAAAATACACGTGACGAGAGAGAGAGAGAGAGAGAGAGAGAGAGAGAGAGAGAGAGAGAGAGAGAGAGAGAGAGAGAGAGAGAGAGACGCAAAACGACAGCCCTAATGAGTGATGACGGAGGACAGAACTAACATTCAAACATAGCCTGGTTACACTTTAGATCTGTGATAGTCTTTTGGCTCTCAAAGATTATAATAATAATATTTATGTCTAGCGCAACTTAACTCCCTTTGCAGCAACGCTGTCATTTCTCCATAAAACTCAAAACGTAATGACAAAATCAGCACGATCAGTGGTTGTTGTAAAATACAGTCTAGCTACTGTTGTTAAATTGTGGGACGCGTTTAATAATAAAAAGAGCGATTAAAAGCACAAAAATGTGCGCAAGAGATTGTTCCCAAGTCGGCGCGCGCTCCGAAAGAGCCCGCAACGAGACGAATTACACTTTCGGTTCACACTCGCGTCTAAACAATCAAATGTACACAAACATCTATGTCAAAATGACCGGCTTGGAAAGTCTCTTTAACACAACACAGTTTGTGTCTAAAATGGACGTAGTTATTATGGATATAGTCGGGAGAAAATGTAGTGCATCTGCTGATTATCAGTCGCCTATAGAGCTGCACATCTGTCTTAAAGAGGCAGCAGTGTAAATAAACATGCTGACGAATTACTGCCAATTAAACAACCAAATGCAAAGAGAAAATCATTCACAGCTCTTGAATGAATAACTTCAGCTTTAATAAGCATTAATTTAGGCTATTTATGATAAACTATGCAGTGTTATTTTACATTTGATTACTAGAATTCTTCCTGAAATGAAAGCACTGTGTAAGCTGTGTATTTTTTTAATATATATTACATTTCAAAAAGTACCGTTAAGAATACCGTTAAAGTACCGGACCGATAAGCAGTATCGGTAAGAGTAGTAATACCGTTAAAACCTTAACGATACCCATCCCTAATCACATGGCAGTTGCTTCAACGCATTTAGGGGTGTAGTCCTGGTCAAGACAATCTCCTGAACTCCAAACTGAATGTCAGAATGGGAAAGAAAGGTGATTTAAGCAATTTTGAGCGTGGCATGGTTGTTGGTGCCAGACGGGCCGTTATAAGTATTTCACAATCTGCTCAGTTACTGGGATTTTCACGCACAACCATTCCTAGGGTTTACAAAGAATGGTGTGAAAAGGGAAAAACATCCAGTATGTGGCAGTCCTGTGGGCGAAAATACCTAATGGATGCTCGAGGTTAGAGGAAAATGGGCTGACTGATTCAAGCTGATAGAAGAGCAACTTTGACTGAAATAACCACTTGTTTCAACTGAGGTATGCAGCAAAGCATTTGTGAAGCCACAACACGCACAACCTTGAGGCAGATGGGCTACAACAGCAGAAGACCCCACCGGATACCACTCATCTCGACTACAAATAGGAAAACGAGGCTACAATTTGCACAAGCTCACCAAAATTGGACAGTTGAAGATTGGAAAAATGTTGCCTGGTCTAATGAGTCTCAATTTCTTGTTGAGACATTCAGATGGTAGAGTCATAATCTTGCGTAAACAGAATGAGAACATGGATCCATCATGCCTTATTACCACTGTGCAGGCTGGTGATGGTGGTGGTGGTGTAATGGTGTGGGGATGTTTTCTTGGCAAACTTTAGGCCCCTTAGTGCCAATTGGGCATTGTTTAAATGCCACGGCCTACCTGAGCATTGTTTCTGACCATGTCAATCCCTTTATGACCACCATGTACCCATCCTCTGATGCCTACATCCAGCAGGATAATGCACCATGTCACAAAGCTTGAATCATTTCAAATAAGTTCACTGTACTAAAATGGCCCCCACAGTCACCAGATCTCAACCCAGAGCATCCTTGGGTTGTGGTGGAACGGGAGCTTTGTGCCCTTGATGTGCATCCCACAAATCTCCATCAACTGCAAGATGCTATTGCTATCCTATCAATATGGGCCAGCCTTTCTAAAGAATGCTTTCAGCACCTTGTTGAATCAATGCCACATAGAATTTAAGGCAGTTCTGAAGGCGAAAGGGGGTCAAACAAACAAAGTATGGTGTTCCTAATAATCCTTTAGGTGAGTGTATACAGGGGCGCGGGAAGATCCCTTCCTTTACCTCTCTTACTAGCCTTCTATTCTTTTTGTAGCCATAAAACATGTATTTAGTTTTATATATTTAATCTATGTTGATTATGAAAAGTGAATAGGACACATTCTAAGATGCACAATTTGTCAGAAGACATGGGGGTTACAAATGGTTTTGACCACTTCATTAAATTTTGTTTTGTTGAAAGCCTTTCTTTAAAGTGAATTTCGTTTTGTATAATTATATCTTAATTTGAATCAATGTTTTAACAAACAATTGATAAGCAACAAATAATAACCAAATATAGCAGACAATGCAACAGAGTTAAAGAGAAAAACTTCAGCTGGGAGCAGCTAGCCCTAGCTACTTATGTCAGATAGGGCCTTTAAGCTACTTATTTTATTATTTAAAACAGAATTTGCATTTGCACTAGTGGTGCTGATTTGTTTTTAACGTTGCAGAATAAAAAAATAAAAATTTGATTACATGATTTTGTATACTTTTATTTTAGTGCAATCTTTTCAGTTAAAGGGGTCAAATAATGCCATTTTTATACAAGTTAAAGGTGGGGTAAGTGATATCTGGTAAACGTTGTTGATATTTCAAATCACCAAAACAAACACGCCCCTACCCCCAAAAAGGGTCTCTGCCCTATTTTGATAGCTCCACCCTACACATACGTAACCCAGACAACGACTATGGCAGAATCTGTGTGTAACTAATCCAGGTCGAATATTCAATGAAAAACTCACCCCTTCCATCACAAAAACACAAACCGTTCTCATGAACAACTCGATAGAACACGAGCCGACAGTCCAACTAACAACATATTACAGTTATGACAAGATAAGAGTTATAGCGATCACAAAACACAAACAGTTCTCATGAACAACTCGATAGAACACGAGCCGACAGTCCAACTAACAACATATTACAGTTATGACAAGATTAGAGTTATAGCGATCACAAAACACAAACCGTTCTCATGAAGAACTCGATAGTACACGAGCACGACAGTCCAACTAACAAACATATTACATTTATGACAAGATTAGTTATAGCGATCACAAAACACAAACAGTTCTCATGAACAACTCGATAGAACACAAGCTTGATAGTCCAGCTAACAACATATTAAAGTTATGACAAGATTAGAGTTATAGCGATCACAAACCACAAACAATTCTCATTAACAAGTCGATAACGTTAGTATACAAGCTCGATAGTCCAGCTAACAACATATTACAATTATGACCGGATGGGTTATATAGATGAAAAGAGGAAACAAACATATATTAGGAGTATAGTATCTTACCTGTTGAACACATTTTGTGAGCTGACGCTTGAAATCTTGAAACACTGAGGGGATTTAGATGCTCCATACGGTGTGGAAATGAACGGGTCTTTATCATCACTGAAGTGAGCCACAATACGATCGCAAATGGACGAACAAGCTAACGTGACACACGAGCATATTCAAGCAAAAGCCAGTATTAGTTATTTCTTGGCTAATGTCCGTCCTGTGTGACTCCTGTTTTGAATAATGACGCGCACTCAGCCTCTCCTCTCACCATAGACACGCCCCTTACCTGCTTATTGGCTACAAGTTTGTTATTCTACTCAGCCTGAGTCCTTTTTCTAAAACGGTTTTGAAATAACACTTACCCCACATTTAATATGATTTTTTAGTGTCTAAATGAAAACTTTGTAATATACTTTAATTTAAAATTCTCATTAGTATTGTAAGAAAACACTCATTTTACCTGGTCAAAAACAGCTGTTTTCACCAATCCATTTCAGTGTATACGGCTTTAAATGATAAATGACTCCGCCCTTTTGTTTTGTGGGCCAGCACGAGGAGTGTTGCCCTTGACAACAGTAGAGGCTAAAGAATGGTTACATGAGTCTCTGAGGACATATGTCTGAGGACGCATCGCCATTTACCATCGCCTAATCCTGCTGAACATTGGAGGACAAAATTCAGGAGGTTTGGGGAAATCAGTAACCTACAGTCAACGTATCCTGATGGATTTTTAGTTATTGGCGGAGATTTTAACCATGCAAATTTGAGACCACTGCTTCTAAAGTCCCATCAGCATGTTTACTTGGCAACCCGTGGTAAAAATACGTTGGACCTCGTTTACACTAACATTCATAATGCGTATAAAGCTGCACCCCACCCCCGGATTGGCGGCTCAGATCACATTTCTGTATTCCTATACCCAGCATATAGACCACTTCTGAAATGTGCCAAACCGGTTTTAAAATCTGTGAGAACCTGGTCTGAGGGAGCCATCTCCGCACATCAGGACTGTTTTGAGCACACAGACTGGAATATGTTCAGGGAGGCTGCTAGATATCATGGCATCACAGACTAAGAGGAATACACAGCATCAGTGACTGGCTATATTAGCAAATCCATAGATGATGGGATTTCCTTCAGAACCATAAGAGGCTGGCCATAAGAGAGGCAAAGCGCAACTATACAGAAAGAATTCACAGTAATTTCACAGACATCAAGGACACAAGGCGTATGTGGCAAGGCATTCAGGCCAACACAGACTACAAAGCAACTGTCTCTGTTGACAAAATCTCACTTCTACATACACAGAATCATTTCTATGCACGTTTTGAAGCAAAGAACAACATTCCAGCAACGAAGACCATTCCAACTCCTACCGACCAGGTACTGCATCTGTCTGCAGTAGACATAAGAAATACTCTATCATGAGTTAATCCACGGAAAGCTGCAGGATCTGACAGCATACCTGGCAAGGTACTCAGAGAATGTGCTGATCAGCTTGGAGATGTCCTCACGGACCTCAGACGGTTGTTCCTGTGTGCTTCAAGACTACCATCATCCCTGTGCCGAAGAAGTCCTCTGTGTCCTGCCTGAACGACTATCAGCCTGTTGCACTGACATCTATCATCATGAAGTGCTTTGAGCGGCTAGTGATGAAGCACATAAAATCACAGACTTCCTACCACACTTGATCTATTTCAGTATGCAAATCGTCCTAATCGATCAACAGAGGACGCCACACATCTATCATTATGACTCATTTGGAGAAAAAAAAGGAACTTATGTAAGGATGCTTTTCATAGATTTCAGTTCAGTGGTTAATACAATCATTCCACAACAACTGATAACAAAACTGCGTCTGTTGGGTTTAAACTCCTACCTCTGCAACTGGATCTTGGACTTTTTGACCGGGAGACCCCAGTCTGTGAAGATCGCGACTCCACTTCCTGCACCATCACATTGAACACTGGTGCCCCACAGGGCTATGTGCTTAGCCCTCTGTTGTTTACCCTGCTGACCAATAATTGTGCTGCCAAGTTCTCTTCCAATCATGTAATCAAGTTTGCTGACGATACTACAGTCTTGGGCCTCATCAGCAATAATGATGAGTCAGCGTATAGGATTGAGGTTAACCAGATCGCAGTTTGGTGTAGAGAAAACAATCTATCTCTTAATGTCGATAAGACTAAGGAGATGATTGTTGACAACAGGGGAACCCAAGAAGACTACTTACCACTATTCATCAACGGCACACGTGGAAAGAGTCAAAAGCTCAAAGTTTCTGGGTGTACATATGACCAAGGATCTATCCTGGACTCTGAATTCCACCTGCCTAGTCAAGAAGGACCAGCAACGTGTCCACTTTTTGAGAAGGTTCAAAGGAGTTAGACTTCCACCGACCATTCTCACCTCCTTCTATAGATGGACGATAGAGAGCGTATTGACCAACTGTTTTAAGGTGTAGTATGGGAATTGCACAGCTTCCAATCGCAAGATTCTGCAGCGGATTGTGCAAACTGCTGAAAAGATTGTTGGAATCTCTTTACCAACTTTGGATACCTTATACCATAACCGCTGCATACACAGAGCTATTCGTATCTCAAATGACCCCTCTCACTCTCTTAATGGACTGTTCACCCTCCTGCCTTCTGGGATAGGAGCATCCGGGCCACCACCAGCAGACTGCACAATAGTTTTTACCCTGAGGCTGTTGGATTACTTAACAAACATATGCATCTGAGTACTTATCTGGGTTAGGGAAACACATAACCCAGTAAGACTTACCAACATACCAGTGTGATCCACCTGGGGTAATTAGTTGAACACCTAATTAGGTAAAGATCTATATTCTGCATACATACTAACTTTGTAAGACTATACTACTGCAAGCAGCACTGACATGCAGTAGCTGCTTTAGCCACTTCCCGCCAGTATTGCTGCTATGCAAATATATAACTATGTACAGTCCCTGACAAAAGTCTTGTCGCTTGTGTACAAATTGACCTAAAGTGCCGCTGAAATATATTTCTAATCAAGATATTTTTACAAGAAATGGCTCATTTTAATCCCACCAGCTTTTGTGATAATGTTTCAGTGAAAAACTAAACTTTCAAAAAGTATTCTAATATTCACAGCTTGGTAAAGCCCATTGAGTCAATTTTTGCAAAGACATAAGTGTTGTCACCTTGTCATATGAGCTTCCCCTGTGACTAATATTGGATCAATTAGGTCTCAAGTGTGTATAAAAAGAACCCCAGTACGCTAGACCTTCACATCAACTGCAACTAGACCTCTGCAAACATGCATAAGATTCACCCTGAGACTAAAGTTTTGATTATCAAGAGGCTGAAGACCAGATCCACTGCTGATGTGGCAGACACCTTCAATGTGTCTCAGCGTCAAGTACAGAGGATAAAAAAAAGATTTGAAGAGACTGGAGACGTTTTTGACAAGCCCAGGTCAGGCAGACCCCACAAGACAACTGCTCGAGAGGACCGTTTGTTGGCTCGAAAATTCAAGGCCAGCCCTTTTTCCACTGCAGCAGAGCTCCACGAGACCTGGTCACCTGAAGTCCCTGTGTCAACCAGAACAGTTTGTAGGATTATGTCTCGAAATGGCCTCCATGGTCGAATCAGTGCCCAGAAGCCAGCACTAAACAAAAGACAATTGAAAAACCATGTGGCATTTGCCAAGGCCCACAGCCTGCTAAAAGGATGGACGCTGGAAAAGTGGCAGAAGGTGGATTTTCAGATGAATCTTCAGTTGAATTACACCACAGTCGCCACAAATATCGCAGGAGACCTACTGGTGCCCGAATGGATCCGAGATTCACCCAGAAAACAGTGAAGTTTGGTGGCGGAAAAATCATGGTCTGGGGTTACATCCAGTATGGGGGTGTGCGAGATCTGCAGGATGGAAGGGACGTCAATAGTCTAAAATACCAAGAAATCTTAGCTACCTCTTACATTCCCAACCATAAAAGAGGCCAAATTCTGCAGCAGGACGGTGCTCCATCGCATACTTCCATCTCCACATCAAAGTTCCTCAAGGCGAAGAAGATCAAGATGCTCCAGGATTGGCCAGCCCAGTCACCAGACATGAACATCATTGAGCATATGTGGGGTAGGATGAAAGAGGACGCATGGAAGACAAAACCAAAGAATATTGATGAACTCTGGGAGGCATGCAAGACTGCTTTCTTAGCTATTCCTGATGACTTCATCAATAAATTGTATGAATCCTTGCCAAACCGCATGGATGCAGTCCTTCAAGCTCATGGAAGTCATACAAGATATTAAATTTGGATCTCACAGCGCCACAACATAATTTGCTGACATATTTTTGTATTTGCAGTAAATTTGTTACATTTCTGTATAGGCGACAACACTTTTGTCTTGACAAAATTTGACCTTTCTGTCTTGATTAAATTATAAATATTTCTTCTGTGAAAATTATTTATTTCAGTGCATTAAACATCATTTGGGAGGGTTTTAGCTTTTCATATGAGCTATTTCTAACACCAATTGATTAATTAAAAGTCAGGTTAATATCAGGTATTTCTACAAAATAGATAAGCGACAAGACTTTTGTCAGGGACTGTATGTTACTAGTTGTAGTGTACGTTTTACATATTACATAAGTTAATGTATCTATTCTTCTTCTATGCTTTTCCAGGGTACTTATTGTCTTGTATTATTGTCTCGTATATTGTCCTGAGTTACTGCGCTTTATGTTTGTTGTGTAATGTTCCATGTTGCACCATGGTCCTGAGGAAACGCCATCTCATTCCGATGTATACATAAGGGAATGACAATAAAGATGCACTTAACTTGATCTGTGCAACTTTATTAATTTGAACCGGAGTTGGACCCTGGACAAGATGACAGCTCCAACGAAATTAAACAGGCTAAACAGGACGTTTCTGAATGGTTGGTTAACGTAATGTCATTTTGAACTATCTTTATGTACTGGCAGGGTAATGTTAGCGCGAATGCTATGTGTTTACTGATGTATACGTTAGTTTATTGATAGATTGATGTTACACCTAATGCCAATAAAAACTTTTTTTCTGTTAATGTCGGTCTGTCAGTGATGCGTAACGTTATCTATGCATTGTAATAACTGTTACAACACAATTTTTTTTTTGTTGACAGAAACAGACACTATTATAAACCATCTACATAATTAAGCTTGTGTAGTGTTGCCACGTCCATGTTAACTTTAAAACCAGCGTACACAGTTTATAATAACACAATAACCATAACGCGTTGTTCATTATTAACGTGGGATTATGTATTATATTGAGAACGTCATACATAGAAAGCATGCCGTGATTTAAGATTTAACTTACCCTGTAAACTTTATTGTCATTCATCGTGAAACATTCAAGCATTTCAAACTACACGCACGGTCGAACGGCTCGATTTGAGACAGGGGAAAACATACAAGGAGATTAAAAAAGACCACTTGATGGATTTTTATCATAATAGGATGGTTATGTACAGGCACTGCCAACACACATTTCCAATACAATCATACAATCAGCTTGTAAAAGTGCATGTACCATTATATGACTCCTTTAACAAAATCTCCAGTCTTTCAAATGCATCTCAAAGATCGTCTTTAAAGGAACTGTATGTAATAAATGCATTTAAATTAATTATAAAATGACCCTGATATGTAACTAGACATTAAGAAATCATGTTCATTTCAAATACTTATATCACTGACAACAGTAGTCCGGTCACGATATTGTCATTTAAAAGTTGTTGTTGCAGCCCTCAACTGATGTTGATGTTGACATGTTGTGTTTTGGCCTGAAGCTCCACCCTCCACCTATCTATTAATTAGGGCTGTGCAATATATCGAAATATCGCAAATGTACATATCGCCATATGCATATCGTAACGGCAAGCAATATCTGAATAATTTTAATAGGTTACTTCAATATTGTGAAAAGTGTATTGGGCACGACTGTTACTTATGACTCCTTGCAGTCTTGCACAGCAAAACACGCGCACATCCATGCATTGTGTCTTAAAGTGACAGGCAGCTAATAACAGTAAACCTGCCGTTGTTTGAAAAACAACAGAAGAACAAGAGAAAATCACTCTCTTGTAGCTGTATGTATCAGTGTATATTTAATTCATATGAAGACTACTTTTTTTTTTTTATATATATAACAAAGATTAATAAAAAATAAAAATAATCCACCCCTAGTTTATGAGTTTTTGTTTACTGGCATGTTCTTGATGTTCATTTTTATGTTGATATAACTATATATTACCAAGTCAAGCAAAACGTTTTTGGTATTTAAATATTGCATTACATTTTTTTGTTTGTTTACATTGATGTTCAAATTATATTGTCAGACATTGTGACATTTTTGCTAAAAAATGCTGCTCACTTTTTTTTTTTTTTTTCCCAGAAAGAATGTGAAACACATAAATAATATCATTCTCAAAAAATATAAAAAAATATCTATAATTTAAATAGATTTTACACACTAATAGCAATATCGTATTGAATATCGCATTATTTAAGATGTCGCATATTGCATTTTTCTTCAATATCGCACAGCCCTACTACCAACCATGAAGTCAGTAGTGTTTCGACATCCGGGTTGCCAGCTCTGCTCTAGTTAGCACAGCTGCAGCTACAAACGTTCCTGCTGGATCCTGCAGCATATCTGGCAACCTCGGGTCAGGGGGGAGGGGGAGACGGGATACACCGCTCTACAGTAATTTGAAAGTGATTGTACCAGTGATTGTACCAGAGTGTGTGGAGGGCGGCGTGTGTGCTTTGCCTAGAGCGGAAGTTGAGCTTGTGCCGGCCCTGACCCTTAAACAAACCTAATCCTATTCCTAACCATATAGTAAGTACAAGTAGTTAGGTTAATCAATTATATTAATGAATATTACTCAGTACTTAAATGTATAATTACACTGTAACAAGGACACCTTAAAATAAAGGGTAACCTCTATTATTATTATTTTTTTAAGTATAATTTATCTAAAAAAAAAATAGTTATTGTCTTCATTGTTATTGACCCATGTAAACATGTATTGTAATAAATAAGGTTGATTCGACACCAACATTCTAGATACCGGTGAAATTTCACAAATTTCGACTCCAAAATAGATACCACAGCAAAATATACTAGCCTAAGTAATATAAAGGTAAACAGTCAGTGATAAAATAAGAACAAATAAACAAATGACAAGAAGTAGCACAAATAAATACAATATAACAAAGGTACAAATGAAATAAACAGTGCTTCGATAGTGTTCAGTGTTTTTTCAAGTATCTCTAACAATGGTATTCAGGTTTAAAAAAATAATACAGAAATGAATAATCAAATGTAAAAAAAAATTTTTTTAAAAACATTCCGTTCTCACTGTACAAATTAAATATAGATTCATCCTTTTTAAAGTAACAATTTTCTCAGTCAAGACAAGAGCAGTGAAAATGAAGGTCATTCAAGGTTTTTTTTTTCTTTTGACATAATTCACTTCACATCTGATTTTCAATAAATTATTTACATTCACATAAGACATAACAGACTCGCCAAGATAAGCATTTTATCATAATTTCGATAAGGAATGTTATAACTTATTTGGGGAGATATTCTGACTTATCAGGTTGTGATTTTGAAGTCTGTTACTCTTCCAATAGCTATTGAATGGAAAGATGGCAGACGGATCAAGCACGCTCGCAGTGGTCGCCCCTCTCGTGTGCCATCACAGTACCAAGGTAGCAAACTCACTACACTTAAATAGCTGCTTTGAGACAGATACCTAAATTGGGTCAGCATTATTGTAAAGTACATCTGAAATATTTTTCAAATATCAAGCTTTTAATCACGTCAAAATAATAAACTTTAATGATGAAATAAGGACTACGCTATCCGTGAGAGTGATCGCTGTATAGGTGATAATCCAAGCAAAGCAGATGTCCTGTTAGTATATGGCAGAGAATTCAATTGAGGCAGGAACTGTGTGGAGAGGGGGCGGCACACAACAGCTCATTTGCATGTAAAGGCACATGCACAAAAACAGCCTGTTCTTGACTGTAGTCAGAAATGGGTATTTACAACATGGATTTACAACTGATCTGTGAGGTATTTTAAGCTGAAACTTCACAGACACATTCTGGGGACACCTCAGACTTAAATTACATCTTGTAAGAATGGGTTCAACCTTTAAGAGTCTTTTGATGCTGACATGTTTAACTTTTATTTTTAAGGGCATTTCAGTTGGGAGAAATACCTGAAAGAGACAGGAGCAGTCGCTGCTCCTTCTCACTGCTTCAGACAAGTGAGTCTTTTCATGCACATATGCAACTGTGAAACAATGGACCAGTTTTAATTATCATACCTGATAGCACAACTACATTAAGGAAAAAATGTTATCTTTTTCTCAGAGCACGGCCCCTCCGGTGAATGAGTTTAAGGCTGGCATGAAGCTGGAAGCTCAGGATCCTAGAAACACTACATCGACCTGCATCGCTACAGTTGTGGGCCTGACGGGTTCTCGCCTCCGCCTGCGATTGGATGGTAGCGACAACAAGAACGATTTCTGGCGCTTAGTGGACTCTGCAGAAATCCAGCCCATTGGCAATTGCGAGAAAAACGGAGGCATGCTGCAGCCACCACTAGGTCACTAGAATCTCACAGTTATAAAAATTTGATTCTATTCACAGTGAAATTTGCTTGTTAAGGGAATAGTTCACATAAAAATGAAAATAATCACATGATTTACTCAAGCCGTCCTAGGTGTATATGACATTCTTCTTTCAGACGAATACTATCAGAGTTATATAAAAAAAAATGTCCTGGGTCTTCCAAGCATTATAATGGCTTTAACTTAATGAAAAAAAAAGTGTAACTAGCACGCCGATGACGTCGGACGTAGCGCAAGCGTGACACTTTCTTCGTAAGTTGAACGGAAGACGGTCCACTGGAAGCTAGATATTTTACTTTATAAAGTTTTAAACATGGATATCTTACAAAAACCCATTGATTCGCTTCAGAAGGCCTTTATTAACCCCCCAGAGCCATGTGGAGTACTTTTATAATGAATGGATGCACTTTTTTGGACTTTTTTGATTTTGGGCTTCCATACACTGCCATTATAATGCTTGGATAAGCCAGGACATTTTTTTTTATATAACTCAGATTGTATTTGACTGAAAGAAGAATGTCATATACACCTAGGATGGCTTGAGGGTGAGTAAATTGTGGGATAATAATTATTAATTTTGGGGTGAACTATCCCTCTAAGACTATGTCATTAAGATGTAACAAATACTGTGTCCGGGTCCAAACCTCGACTTCGTTTCAAGTGAGAATACTATCTCAACAGTCATTTATGAACACTATGTATAGCTTTTAAAAACTCACAATGTGCATTACAGTCTTTGGACATCCCGGACACCAATATTGTGACGATTCTGAAAAGATGAATCATTGTTTGGCCAATGGAGATTTTGTATGCAGAAAGAGGTTAGGATCATGATGTTTCTGTAGTATTACAGCACACCGTTTACTTTTGGTTTCTGATAGAGCGCTTGGACCCGGAAACGGTGACGTGTGACGTCAGAAGTAACAAGCGGATAGATTTTTTTTAAAAAATCATTCAAGTAAAGATAAGTGATTTTACCCCATTAGCACATCTTCTGATTTGAGCTAAAGCACAATAATTTACATGTTTTTAATAATGCAAAAGAAAAAATTAAACCGAGCACAAAGATATTTTAAAGTGCTGTCTCATCTTGCAACACAAGTAATCATCAACTTCCTTGCCTTCATAAAAATGTGTTTTGATCAGTTTGGAGGGATATTTGACTGTGAATGTTCTTTTGTTCTCTAGGGTTTCGTCTGAACGCATCATCATGGCCCATGTTCTTATTAAAAACACTCAACGGTGCAGAAATGGCCCCAGCTCGTATCTTTCACAAGGTATCTATTGCAAACAGCAACACACAATAGATCAAAATCAAGTTCATTGTTTTTGTTCAGATATTATTTTAACATGTTCTGGACTGGTCATTTGATGCTAAAAGAAGCAAAGCGTATAAGTTTGCTTTTGATACTTTTTGTCTAATATGTTTCACTTCTCTTTGGCCCCCAGCAAGAGCCACCTGCCCCAGAGCAGAACTGTTTTGAGGTGGGGATGAAACTGGAGGCGGTGGACAGGAAGAATCCTCACTTCATCTGTCCTGCTACAGTGGGCGCGCTGCGGGGTGTGGAGGTGCTGGTCACCTTTGATGGCTGGCGGGGCGCTTTTGATTACTACTGCCGCTACGATTCCAGAGACATCTTCCCCGTCGGCTGGTGCACGCTCACTGGAGACAACCTGCAGCCGCCAGGCACTAAAGGTATGGATCACTTAGTAGCAATTCAGACTATTATTCTGCCAAGTGTTTGTATTCGCATTCATGAACAAAGATGTTGAAGAACAAAATACCTAATTTAAAGAGGCCAGTGCTAAATACACTCACAACTTTGAGGGTATTACCTATCGTAGTATAGTCTGAATGAGAGTGGGTTTAGAGACTGAATTAGTGACATAATGTAAAAGCACATTTATACTATGCAATTCACACTACCATTCTAAACTTTTTGGGGTCAGATTTTTTATAAGGTTATTTCACGAGTTCACACTTACATCAAAATAAATAGAGTAAAGATTATGTGTATTTGGCGTGCTGTCCGGGGGAGGGCTCCGGGCTTGGAATTTGGCCCAAACGCAGAGTACCACCCCACCCACCCGTGATAGAGATACTCGGTGTATACTAGACTGAAGCGTATTATAGCTTGTGTTGACATCTAATAAGAGTTTGTTAGAATCAAGTGAGGAGATGGGGTGATGGAGGCATGCTAAAATGAAAATGATCAACGAAAGAAGGTAAATCTGCTGTATATATACACACCTCTTATCATTAATTAGCTTG
This sequence comes from Pseudorasbora parva, assembly GCF_024679245.1. Lineage (NCBI taxonomy): Eukaryota > Metazoa > Chordata > Actinopteri > Cypriniformes > Gobionidae > Pseudorasbora > Pseudorasbora parva. Next base: position 13,233,344 of record NC_090178.1, on the reverse strand, counting down.
ATGTGCTCCACTCGTGTTTAATTAGGTTTAAATATTTGAGTGAGGTTTAATTATCTGCACGTGCTCCTGCCGAAATGTTGTTAATAAAAACATCACTTAACATACTTTCATTGAGCAAGGATGCATTCAATGGATCAAAAGTGACTGTAAAATGTTTTACATTGTATAATTTCTATTTCAAAATAATGTTGTTTTTTTTACTTTCTATGAATCAAAGAATCCTGAAAATAAATGTGTCTCAAAAGTTTCTATTTCAATTTCAAATGAATGTTTTTTTTTATTTTTTTTTATTTCTATAAATCAAAGAATCCTGAAAAAAATGTATCAAAAGTTTCTACAAAAACATCAAACTGTTTCAACATTGACCATAATAAGAAATGTTTCTTGAGCATTAATCAGCATATTTGAATGATATCTGGAGGATCATGTGACACTAAAGACTGGAGGAATGATGCTGAAAATTCAGCTCTGCTGTCACATGAACAAATTATATTTTAAAATAAATATTAAAATACTATTGTAATAGTATTTCATAATATTAGGTTTTTTTTACTGTAGTTTTGGTCAAATAAATGCAACCTTAAAGAGATTTCTTTTACAATGTACAAAAAAAATCTTACCGACCCCAAACCTTTGAACTGAATACAACTTTTAGATTCTTACCCTGAGTTTGGGACTCGTACTTGTTGTTGTCTGCTAAATGAGAATGGTTTAAGTGAGTGAAATCAGTGACATATTGAAAAAGAACTTTATGGAAATAAATAACATTATGTGTATGTTTGTAGCAAAGGTGGAAACTGGCAAACGTTCGACGTAAAATTTTAATCACAAAATAAACTTAAACAACAGCTGCTCACGGAATGACTCCCGCTTTAACTAAAACAAAACAACATGAAGTCCAGGCCTGGTCCTCTCTCTCGTCTTCCACTGTCGTCACTCACTCCTCTTGGCTCCGCACATTGTTCTTAATGTTCTTAGTAGATATCATGATACAAAACTAATAGGAAAAAATGGGGTAAAAAACAAAACTTATAAAAATGTTTTAAAGGGATAATTCACGCAAAAAAGTGTGGAACAACATGAAGGTGAGTAAATGTTATCTGCATTTTCATTTTCGGTTGATTTGTTCCTTCAAGCAATAAAGGCATTTGATTAAGAGAGAACTTGAGAGTTTTGGTTTACAAGGGGTTGGCATCCACACAGCTGGCACGACTGCAACCCCTGTGCCCAATAGCGGGCCTCGCATTCAAGAGCTGATGTGACTTTGAGTGTGATGAGCGAAGAGGGTTAAAGAGACAACGCAAGGCCAGTAAGTTTGGCAGAGAAGGAAAAACCTGGTCAGGCCTCTAAATACACACTAAACTGCACAGCTTTTCATGGTAAGCACGTTGTTATGGTGTTTTATTTGTGAATGTCTTTATGCTTGAAAGAAACTGGGAAAATGTGTAAACATATCAGTCTGGGATAGAGCCAAAACAAACTCCACCGTGTTTGTGTATAAATGACTTTCAGGGTTAACAGTTCTAGAAAGATGGTTCGTCATGTCACCATCAGCAGACTTTAAAGCTTTAGAGAGAAGATCGAAACTAAGGGGCAGGAAGGAAGTGAATTGACTGAGAGTATAAGATGCCACAAATTTACACACACTGCAAGATCAAGAGCAGACCCTAGTTCTGTAAGGTCGTGTTGTCTTCATTTTCCTGAGTTGGATGAGTGCAAACTGCAATCATGGCCTCACTAACAGGTCTGTAAAGCTCTGAAGTGTTGTGTGGTTTTGCTCTCCTTTAGTTGATTCTTCTGGTGTGTTTTGTTTACTCTAGTTTTTTCCTCAATTTAATTTTCATAAATGTTTAATGTGGGTAAAGTTGTTTTTTTCAGTCTGTCTTACTTTTTTGTTTTCAAGAATCTCAATTCAGATGTTTAGATCTTTCTCTCCATTTTTCTTGAATTCTTTCTCCCTTCCTCTTTTCTTGTTGTGCACTCTCACATTTTTTTTCATATATGTAGCACTTCAGAGGACACCAGCAGCTAAAATGTGTAACACAACTTGTTTCTTTATTAAAATGGCTTAAAGAAAAATCTTTGCTCTGCAGAAAAAGCCTTTCTCTCTTCATTTTCTATTTCTGTTTATTGCTGCACATTGTATTGTATTGTCCAGTTTGACCTTTCTTTTTCTCTTTTATTTTTTTTATTTATTGATTTATTTTTTAGCAGTTGGGTTACCAAAGATGTTAGGTGCACTTGGTGCCCTACCAGATGGTGGCATAGAAGGGACAGGCATGACCCCTACGCCTGGTCGACCACCACCCCAGAAGAAACGCAAGCCTGGCCGCAAGAAAACCAAACTATCTGGGCCCTGGGGTCAGAAAGGAACACCCGGTTCTGAAAAGGAACTGGAATCTATTAAAATTCCCAAAAAACGAGGCCCCAAACCAGGAAGCAAGGTATACAAGTATTTAGAGTCCTCACAATATGAAAATATGAATGAGCTCTGGTGATGAGAGCTGAGGTAAACGCGTCCACGCTCGCGGCAGTAGTTCTCAGCACGAGTTCAGTCTGGCACGTTTTCAGTTCATGCCTTTGGAAGATTAACTTTCATAGGAATTAACTTGAGAAGATAAAATACTCACTTTGCTCCGCCGGCCGCACCGTTTTCATGAATGCCTGAGCCGAGCTGTGAGTGCGACCCCATCCCCCTGTGCGAGTTGAAAACATGTGGAAATGGCTCCCTCTGCTGGCTGTAGTCTTTAGCGTCTGGCCAAACATTTTACTGATTACGCAAATCGACGATATTTGCGGCACCGGAGTAATTTTTCCAGAAAAAAAATCTCTCGTCTCAGGGAGATATGAGAGGGGGGAGCACGATCATTTGAATATACTCCAGGGTTTCTACTGATAGAAAGCCATATGTTAATCGCTGAAGTAACCCTTTAATAATAATGTGTGCACAGCAAAAATTACTTTTCACGTGGCTCCGCATCTGAAGATACATTGCCATAAAATGGTATCAGGTCCGATTGTATCGGGATAGTTTTACAAATACGGGTACATGAGCACAGTTTTGGACCGACACCCGAGTACTCGTATCATCCCTAAATAAGATACCATAGTTGTGTTAGCAATCAAATGAAATAAGTATTAACAAAATCCATCTTTACAATGCTGAAGTGTCATAGAATGTAATTACCGTATACAGACTGCAGTTACAATAGCATGAATAATATTTTGAGATTGTTTTAAAACTAAATCATTGCATTTTTGTTTTGTTTTTAAACTTGGATTATAAATCTTCCACAACTAAGCAATATAACGTGATCTATTAGAGGTCCTGTCAAAATGTTAATTGCTGCAGTTTATTTACAATGTTTAATAATCAGATCATTTGTATTAATAATAGTATCTTGTATAAATATGTTTAGTGTTTTAATGTATGGAATTGCTACCGAAATATTTTAATTGATAGTTTGAACGTTTTGTATTTTTATGTTGTCTTCTAGCTAAGCTGGGCCAAAAGGACGGCGTGGCTTGAAGGAGCCATTGGAGGTCCTGGTAGACCTATTAGCAAACCCAGAGGGAAACTGCCAGCCAGCTGGGCCCAGAAAGTGCAGCAGATCCCAACAGAACCCATCAAAATTCCAAAAAAGAGAGGCCCCAAACCTGGTAGCAAGGTGCGACTCAAAAACTATAAGGCATAAACAGATTTTTTATTTATGCAAATTTCTCCTGACTGTGCTTATTTCTTTGTATACAGAGAAAGCCCCGATTGGTACCCAATCCTATGCCCACCTCCCCAAGCAGTAGCACTCCAGAACCAGACACTAGCTCAGTTCCACTGGACAACGCCACCATTCCCAACGCTGCCCTACAGGCCCCTACAGGTACTGCAAGATTCTTACATATTTTAAAATTTACCATAGCAAAGCATGGTAAAGCATTTTCAGTCCTAACACCTTTCCTGTGTCTCAGTATGTGTGTACTTGAATAAGTATGGAAAAGTAGGTCCTCATCTGGATGCACGACGTATCCAGTCCCTGCCAGATCACTTTGGGCCTGGCCGAGCTTCCTCTGTGCTGCAGCAGTGTGTTCAGGCCTGTGTTGACTCTGCACATAACCAGAGCATAGTCTTCTCCTGCCTCAAACCAGGCCATGGTGGAGAGCTCATATCAGGTATCAAGCACACACAGACCCACAAAGCTAATAGAAAAAAAGCAGATGAAAAGTTGTATTTTATTTTTAATTCAACATGCAAATAAAATAAAGTTGTAATCCCAAATACCCATTATAAACACAAAATCAGAGCTCATGCAGAGTCGTGTTCTCTGAGGAGCAGTATTTACAGAACACAGTGCTGTGCTTCACTCTGAAACATGCAGCACATTTATTTATTTAATTCATTTGCACCATTTGCATTTGATAAGCACACTAAGCCATATTGTGATTTCGGTTTTTATTTAAATCAGTCTTGCAGACCTATTTCTTATATTTTGTTTACTGATCATAGACTAATAATAACCACAGAGTTTTGTCCATTTGACTTTTACAGCCTACTTTGAGCAGCAGCACCACACTCTAACACTGCCGGCAGTGAACAGTGTGACGTATGTGCTGCGCTTCCTGGAGAAACTCTGTCACAACCTGCACTGCGACCCATTGTTCGGCAATCAGCCCGTGCCTCTGGGAGGAGTTCACTATGACAGCCGGACGTACACAGGTCAGCGCTCATGCGTGCAAACACGTCTGCTGTCACTCAATACAATCTTACAGTTGTGCAGACATAAAAAGAGGGCCTTTTTTATGTTGTAGAGAGAAGAAATTTTACAGAAAGTCCTGGACCTGGTCGAGACATTAAGAGATTCCTTCAGCATGACGCCTACCATAGCAATCCTGTACCACACAAAATAACTAAAAACCACCGTATCTCTTCAGAAGGTATTACACACTGTGCTAAAACAGCATTTACTAAAACAGTGCTTTGTCCTAACATTTTCTGAATTCTACATGCAATTGTCACAACTGTTTGTTGGAACATCAGAACTGTATTGCATGTCTACAGAATGTTTGACAATTTAACTGAGAATCAGCTCATCAGTTTTGATCAAATGTGAATTACATGTGCAAATTGTAGACACAATTGTACTAGTGCTGGGCGGTATACTGGTTCATACTGAATACCGGTATTTATTTTTGTTATGATATTAATTTTGATGATACGGCAATTACCGGTATATGTTGCTTAAACAACTTTTGGAACGCAGAGCAGCACGACACGTTTGAGAGGGGTCCCGTTTCACTGTTGCGAGGACACAGCTGATATCGCAAAGCTGAATCCAAAATTGCCCACTGAAGCCTCATTCACTGTTCCCTACATTATCCACTTATATTGTTCACTTGAAGGAGTGAATAAAAATGAGGGCATCTCCATTGTGTGTACATCGGCTGTTCACTCAAACCACTACAAATGGCTGTCCCCTCAAATAATGGTTATAGGGGGCGATTTCAGATTCAGGCCTTGATTACAGCAGAGAATTCAAACTTCATGCGGCGCGGCGCGCACATGAGACCGTTTTCTGTGCGGAGAGCCGCGATGAGATTAACAACTCTCACCAAATGGATCATATAGATCATAATTAGAGCGGAGCGAGTGCGTTTACGTTTCTTATGGACCTATATGGTCCTTCATATACTCTAGTGCTCTAAACAGTGCAACATGCAATTTGCCTAAATCACTAAGAAGTTCAAATTTGATGTGAACAAGAAACCAATTAAACAAAGATCTGAACTTGTTTGAGAATTGATCCAAAGCAATTAAGAAAAAATGTAATCTAGATGTGTTCTCTTTTTTAAGTGTTAAATGGTGTGTTTGTGTATTTTTGCACTCTCTTAGAGCCCTTCCTAATAGAGAATGGGGTTAACAGCTCTGAGGTATTGGGGAAAACACATTTGTCACCTGTTCATGGCTTGTCAGTGCGTCCTCTCTCTCAGAATAGCAGCTCACCAGGGAAACTACATCGTCTGGGCTCAACAGGTACACAAATTAGCCCACGTTTGAAGAGCATTTGCACACTGAAACAAATTCCTACAGTGAAAATCAAATCTAATTTAAACCCGAAAAGTTTTATTTCTGCACTATTTCTAGGCTATTAATCAAATGTAGGCAGATTTGTGACACTGAATGCTCTGTTACAAAAAGTCAGAGATTCTGTATGGTTTATGCAGACTTTTGTAGTTCATACAACTCAAGTGCTGCTGTTAAAGGGATAGTTCACCCAAAGATGATCTGCCCTACAGTCATCATTTACTCACCCTCAAGTTGTTCCAAGCCTTTATGAGTTTCTTTGTTCTGCTGAACACAAAAGATGATATTTTGAAGAATGTTTGTAACCAAGCAGAGAGCAACAATTGACCATTGGTAGTTAATGGTTGCTCTCTCTGCTTGGTTATAAAAAATCTTAAAAATTTCTTATTTTGTGTTCAGCAGAACAAAGAAACTTATAAAGGGTGATTTGACTGCTGCCTAGGTTCTGAACGCTTTCTGAGCTCAAGAGAAAGCCCGCGATCCAGTGGACAGGACCCCAACCTGTGGACGGTGGATGACGTTATGCAGTTCATCAGAGACATCGACCCTCAGCTTGGACCACATGCAGACCTCTTCCGCAAACATGTAAGTGAAGGATACAGGGTCCATGCAGGTCGCTAAAAAGTACTGAATTAAGTTTGATAAAATATAAATTCATCAAAAGTACATTTCTTAAATGTTATATAACGTCTTTATCAGAAGTTAAATTTGTGGACAGAAAAACAAGAATCATTATGCAGCCTAATGTGATTTATTAAACTTCAAAAAATAGTTTGAGCACTGTATGTTCAAAGTCAAAATGCAGATGTCTACAGGCTCGCATTTTCAGAGCAATTTGTAATCAGTGAATACCACGTATTTAAGCCAAGTGATTGCTTGTGATGAGGGATACACAATATATCGTTCATGTTATCGTTATCGGACCGATAATAAAAATTGACCGATATTAAAGCAGAAAAATAAAAGATTATTTCCTTCAGCTGAAACACTTAAGATGTGCACTGTTTACCATTATGGTTTTGAATAGCTCACATATGATTCGAGTCACTTCAAAAAGGAAAATACAGTTAAATTCATCATATGCAGTGCAGGTCTGTCAGGCTACATACAATTTAATGAGAGCAATACTGTAAAAGAATGCTGTGAATTCTTTGCGCATGCATTTGCAGCCTTTTGTTTATTTTGTGTGTGTGTGTGTATATATATATATATATATATATATATATATATATATATATATATATATATATATATATATATATATATATATATATATATATATATATATATATATATACAAAGCTCCCGTTTCAACACAGCACAAGTCCTTATTAAATGTGTGCCCCTGCCTTTTTAATTAAGTAAAATAATTTAATGTAAATGATGTACAGATTTTATGGGTTTATTCCGCCTTATTATTTGTGCAATAAAATGCTAAACATTGTCTTGTCCTGACAATACTCTTCTGTCACAGGAAATTGATGGCAAAGCTCTCCTCCTACTCCGCAGTGATGTCATGATGAAATATATGGGGCTGAAGTTGGGTCCCGCACTTAAACTCACCTTCCACATTGACAGACTAAAACAGGGTCGTTGACCTTAATGGCACTCAAATGGCTTTCTTTTTACCCCATCCAAGCACATTTCAAGATGCACGGCATGCTGGGATAGTTACGTCCCCCAGTACTGTAGCAGGTGTCTGCAAGCCTTCTAGCTCCGCCCAACTCTTTTCTTTCCCTTCTGTTCGATTCTCCCTTTCTACCAGTTTAAATGCATTGTTATTAATTATAGCACTGTCATTACCATTTTTTATGACAGTTATCCTCACGGTTATTCTCACATTACACTCATTATTTGTTCCATTCCAGAACATTTCACAGTTGAACTTGACTAAAGCAGTGAAATGGACAGTATACTGGCTGTTTTTCGGCCTCAATTTTTTATGACATACATACATTTAATTGTATATTTTTTAACCCTACAATAAGGGTGTTTTGTATGTCTTTTTTATACAAGACTTCAATTAACTCCAGAAAAACACTAGATTTCCCACATCAAGCCAGGGATTCCTCTAGACTGACACCTCAAAAACCATTACTGAACCTCCATACTGTATACACTGCGCATTTAGGAATTAAGATGCGGTCACACTAGACTTTGTGCATGGTAAATTACTTCAGAACAAATATGGGCAACAGGAAATTATATTATCTGTTTGAATCAATTGTAAAATAACAATACATTAAAATGTTATATTATCTACTCCATTTTGCAGGAGCTCTGCAGGCCATACAACTTTGAAGTATCTATTCTTTGCTTTGCATTGAGCGAAAAGGTCAATCTGTGACATTTAGGTACGTTAGTTAATTGTGTTTTTGTTATACCAATTGTCAGGTCAAAACAAAGCATAAGACATCTTATTCTTAGTATGTACTTACATTCATGCGTTCAGATGCGTATGAAAAGTCTAGTGTGACTGCACCTTTACTGCTATTACACTCTGCCTGTATTTTATATTGTGTTGATGTTTACATTGTCTTTCCTGTTTGTACTTTTTATACAATATGGTAGAGTGCATATGTTGAGAGCGTTAAACTCTGTAAGCTTCAAATAAAAATACGGAGTTTTTCCTCAGTTTCTTTCGTCTTTTTTTGCCTCAGATCTCAAAGTAATGTTGTGTGGTTAGTTTCTATGGAGTACATACTATATTTATATTTTGTGGGATACAGTACAAATTGATTCAATGGCACTTGTATACATTTATTTTACACTACTGTTATCAGCCACATGGGGGCAGAACAACCTTTTTTTCTTTCTTTATTTTGAAGCATTCTGGAAGCATATAGACCAGTTACCACTTACCAGTGCAATGTCTCCAACTGGTAAATCTTTAGAAAGACTATTTACAGTCTAAAAGTGATTTAATATAAAATATACAATGTTTTGTTTTAACCATTTGAATGTCATGTTTGGTTAGTAAAGTTCTGATGTAGCAAATCAAAATTAAATTAACAGTAATTAAAGACTTACACTATTTCTGAGTACCACAGCACATAGTGAAAGTGCTTGTGTTGTGGTTGTTTTCACTGACAGACATGGGTGCACGTATAAAGCCGAGGGGATGTTACATACTGTAAATCTTACCACAATATCAAAAAACAGGAAGGCGCCTTTCAGGGTGCAACACGTTGACCAAATCCGTCAGTCAAAGTCAGTGTGTGTGCACACTACGATACGCGAATACAGTGCGAATAACAGTCATGTGACTTACAAATCCCTCTGTAGTTTGTAGTGTGGAAACCCCCTCTGTATCATACTAGCTGTACCAACATGCTATAGAAACATTTTGGAGTTTCAGTGTGCTGTCTCCGTGATTACAACCGGTCCAGCTTTTAGTCAGACCGAATGTGTTTGCGTCATATCTTCAAAACTCTGTGTACTTTGATTAAATGTGCTGAGTGTTCAATATACCCTCCCAAAAAACCCAGTGGTTTTCCTCAGGCTGTGCTATCTTGATGCCACACGGTCGTATTTCAGTATTAAAATGGAGTTTAACTGAGCAAACACCCACGTTGTCCTTAATCATTAAAATGTTTTACATGGTACTTTCAAAACTGATTTCTTATACCATATTAAAAGAGGAATGTTCCGTGTTCATGACTCACTGTGCCATGATGATACTAGCATGTTGCTACACTAAATGCAACATTCTGTTGAGAAATACATTTACTGAAATATTAATTTTAAGTTTGTTATACCTTTCTCACCTCATCCACCATCTCACTGCATTCTGGGATTACCTAGGATTGAGTTTGGGAGAGCGAAGTCATGGCTCTGGTGGCTGATGGGAAAAAATGGCAAAGATAATTGAAAGTGTATATTTTCGGATTAAATATTGTGTAAAGATGTATGTTTCATTAATCACAGGTAGGTTATCAAGATGATACACACCTTTGCCTACGAACGATAGTGTTTTCACAACTCGGCGGTTCCATATCATGGATCCAGCCATTTGTGGACTTCCATATTTAAAGGGATACTTCACCGCTTTTTCATATTAAACTTTTATTCCCTTAACTAAAATGAGTTGATGCATACCTCTCTCGTCTCAGTGCGTCTACTTAATCTCTCTGACGGGCAGTGACGATCTGATAGCATTTAGCTTAGCCCACTAAGCCCAGTTCATTCACTATGGTACCAAACAGAGATCAAGTTAGAAGCGACCAAACACCTCCACGTTTCCCCTATTTAAATACAGTTACACGAATAGTTGAACGATCAAGTATGATGACATAAACTAAAACGTGGCACTTTTCTAAGCGGATTAAAAAGGAGACATATAATGTATGGCGGAATAGCACTACTGAGAGTACTTCGACTCGGCGCAGTAAAAAGTCACGCCTGAAAAATCCTCCCTCACATCTCCCCGTCCCATTTCTGTCATTAGGGGGGAGGGAGAGATGTGAGGGAGGATTATTCAGTTGGGACTTTTTACAGCGCTGAGTCAAAGTACTCTCAGAAGTGCTATTCCGCCATACAATTTAGTTCTCCTTTTTAATTCGCTTAGCAAAGCGTCATGTTTTATTTTATGTCACCATACTTGATAGTTCAATTCCTGTAACTGTATTTAAATAGGGGAAACGTGGAGGTGTTTGGTCGCTTCTAACTTGATCTCTGTTTGGTTCCATAATGAATGAACTGGGCTTAGTGGGCTGAGCTAAACGCTATCAGATCGTCACCACGCGTCAGAGCGATTAAGTGGACGCACTGAGACGAGAGAGGTATGTATCAACTCGTCTTAGTTAACGGAATAACAGTTTAATATGAAAAAGCGGTGAAGTATCCCTTTAAAATTACGAAACTAAGCCTCTGTATAAGCATAAGACTAAATATACAAAAATATCTGGACATGTTAGAGGAGGTAAATTGTCTGTGTCTCGAGTACATTCTCTTGCAGCCACCTCACACGGATCCAGATTTACGATCAATGCCATCTTTTCCAGATACCGTATTCTTGCGTGAAGTAACTGTTGTTTTAAGTCTCGCCTGATGTGGCCTCACAATATGGCTGAACACTCCAGCACATTTAATCAAAGTACACAGAGATTTGAAGATATGATGCAAACACATTCGGTCTGACTAAAATCTGGACCGGTTGTAATCACGGAGACAGCACACTGAAACTCCAAAATGTTTCTGCAGCTAGTATGATAGAGAGGGGGTTTCCACACTACAAACTACGTTCTGAGACTGGTTTACATCCCAGAATGCACTGTAACATCGGTTGCCAAGCTAAATTGCCTTTTTTAAGGATTTATGTACTATATGTAGCCTATAGACTGGCTTAAAATCCACCTCAGTGGGTTTTGGAACAAATCAATGCTGAAATGTGAAAAAGGTGTAATTCCTATGCCATTTTTGCAGATTGCTAAATAAAGGACTTTTTCAAACAGGTTTCCCGAACACTCCCCATTTTCATGATAGGGGAGTCATTCCCCAAAACAATATTTTTTGTTTAACTTAAAAAAGTAAGTAACCTGGTTGCCTTAAAATTTTGAGTTTATTGAAATTAAAAATGTCAGTTGATACAATGAAGGAAAATGGTTTAATAAATATAAAACTCAAAATATTATTGTCTGAACCACATAAAAAATTTGATAAATCATTTGGCATGTTTCACTTCACAAATTAAACGCATACAATCACCCAATATGTTTACAAAATATTTTAATAATATTTAAATAGAGGTTGTAAATTCTCATATTTGTTCATTGTATTAACTCAAATTTTTAATTTCAATGAACTCTAAGGCCTAGTCCACACGTACACGGGTATTTTTATTACCGGAGTTTTTCCTCCTCCGTTTTAAAAAACAATCGTGTCCACACAAGCACGGTTTTAAAAAAAATTCTGTCCACATGAGAACGCAAAACTAGGCCTACGCTATGATTGGCTGCCTGATTTCCACATGGGTCCCATTCACTGCACCCGTGCACCGATGCACATTGCACTGACTGAGGGATGCCATGGGCTCAAGTGAAACACTTCCTACAAGTTCCTTTGCTTTGGACTCACTGACAGGTAACTGTATACACAGGTGCAGGGCCGAAGTGGACTGTAATAGCTTGCTTTACTATTTTGTATTATTGCATTCTGGCGCCTTTGTTCTGCAATATAATGAAATAACTGAACATGTATCTGTAGGATATACATGTGATAAGCGCTGTTAGTGGAGTCCACCGCATAGAATCGACTCACGTAAATCAAAAGGAGATGTGGAAAATCTGATATCAAACAGGAGAGAACGCCGCGCACTTCAATTTAAAAAGCCGAAATCTCCGGTTTCACCATCTACACGACAACGCTGTAACCGGAGCTTCTAAAAATCTTCACCCTGGCCGGAGTTTTCAAAAAAGTCTGGTTTTAGTAACCGGATACAGCGTTTGCGTGTGGAGGAACAGCCAAACCGCGTAGAAAAAGTAAATTTTAAGGCAACCGGGCAACTTATTTTATTTTTTATTTTCTGAATTCAACAATTTAAAAATTACTGTTTGTACCTTACATTTTTATAGCTATACTTTGTAAATTGTGTGAGTTTTAATGTTTCATAGACTTCCACTGAACGATCTTAACTGCCAATGTTGAAATTCTTAGCTTGTATTGAACCCAAAACATCTCATATCTACTCTACAAAAGAAAGGACCATCAATATGTGTCCATCATACGTTGAATCCAAACTGATTTTCAGTATTCGCGATCACAGCAAGTATACTGTATTTAGAATTCAAGAGCACCAGCAAACTCAGTGGTATCCAATCGGAAGAGCAGACAGGTGCTCTCTCAGCCAGACATGCTACAAATATAAAAATGTGTCTGTCAGACTCCTAGAATGTTCTGAATGCTTAGAGCGCCGACACACTGTTGTGTGCCAGAGGGTGCTGAGTTAGTTTCTACCATCTGCGACATGGGTTTTGACCACTTCCAGCCCCCACTCAGTGTTGTTACAGCTTTATAGCTCGCCTAGTGCTGTTGCGCATCTCATCTCAGAAACCATGTTGCTCACTGATGTTTGGGAAATGCTGTCTGGTCGTACGTCATTTGTCAGCGTGATAATAATCTCTTGCGGGCAATATCAAAACCCACATGACCTTCTCAATCTGCTCCTTCTTAACCTGCCAGAACAGTGCGCTTGTGATTCTGCCACAGTGCTCTGGAAACATTCGGAGGACACACTTGGATGAGCTCACCTGGATAGCTCGTGTTCATCTGCCCGCTGGTCGTTTATGTTAAAGCTGACGGTCTCAGAGATATCTGGAGGTGAGCACCTTCCGATAAAATAAACACACAAGAGCTTTAAAGCCGCCCTTACAGACACACACATGCACGCACGACACTAAACAAACAACAAACAGTGCCACTCCTACATAAGCTTGTTGAAGCTGGCCTGGCTGAGAGGTACGCTTCACACAGGAAAATGAATAATTTACACAGTGCCCTTAACTTCAAAAGCCCAAGGCAATAAACAGTGGAAGGGGAGGGGAATGATGGGTGCAGAACGGAGAGAAATCTCCAGCGATTTTAGCTGTCAAACACTCTCTGTGCCACGGCCTGCCTAAACATGTGTGGTTTTGCACATTTGTAATGAAGATATTAATATGTGTGAAGACATGTAATGGATCAGAACATCCATAGTTAAATTGGGTTATAGTAAGTTACTAGGTCTAGCTGAAGCTCATCCAGTAGTCCAAATTAGGGTTGCTGGTTTGCAGTCAAGCGAAACAAGAGCAGGAAGTGCGGTCCAACACAATCAATTTCTTGCATACGTTCACACATGAATGGTAAGTGTCGAGGATGGGCGGGCAAAACCAATTGAACTTCGAAAAACATGTTTTTATTTGAAAGACGGTCAGCCAACAGAAGGGAAAACATGTTGACTCGTGCCCCACCCATCTCTCTTTTCCTGTATTTCTCTTTCTGATATGGTAATCTGAAGCTCCTATAGGCTCATTAGATCACATGCTTTGTGATCTCTGATTAAATCTTTGGTTTGAATATAAAGAATCTGAACAGTTTTTGCAGCCTAGTACAGAACCTTTTAAAGTTCTGGGGTTCTTCAGAAAGCCTGTTTTAAAGAAAGCAGCATTCACTATAATCCAAGGAACCATATAGTAAAATAAAAAAACTAAAGGAAGTTAAGGGGATAATTTGCAGATAAAATGAAACTTCTGTCATCATCTATTCATTTCAAACCTGTATTGCTTTCTTTCTTCTGTAGAACGCAAAAGAAGATATTTTGAGAAATGCCTGGGTTTTTTTTATACATACAATAGAAGTCAGTAGTCACCAAATCTGTTTGGTTACCAACATTCTTCATATCTTCTGGAAGGAAGAATGGGCCTACAAGAGAGTGAGTAAATGATGACTCTATCCCTTTAAGGTGCTGGGAAGAACCAAAACTTTCATTACTAAGAGTTGATTTAAATTGCTCCAGGGGAAAAAAAATGCATATTTTATTCACTATAAGCGATCATATTAACCACAGAGGATAAATTAGCGCACATAAATCCCATCAGACTATGGGGCAAGGTCACACAAAGTTTGAGAAGAATGGTGATGCGTTCATGCCACATCAAAGATATTCAAAATAAAAGTTCTAAAATTTAACAAATTAGTTTTTTGGTGGGCATAACTTTATTTATTGTTATTTTTGACATGAGCGGTGGCGCTCTTCCAAGGTTTCACACACGAATATGAAAACACAGAATTACCAGTTTGAATCTTTCTGATATGAATCAACTGAATGAACTCCCCGAATCCATCAGATCGGCTACTGAATCAACATTCAAATACTCACTCATTTACTCTGACCTGTAAGGTGCTGTATATGACAGCTATTGGTTGAAATGTGTACTTCAGTCTAAATTTAAAATATTGCTTGCCCCTCCTTCTCCTCAGACTCAAGGCTCATGCGGGTTGCCCTCTAGCATTGTTTTTCAGAGAAATTGGAAACATATTGAAAGTATTTTTATGCTTTAGTACAGTCAAAAACTTACATACATCACCTTTAAAGGTGCAGTGTGTGAATTCTAGTGGTGAGGTAGCACATAGAGAAGCTATGGGGGCTGACCATAGACCGTAAAAAAAATACCCATAGGACTCTGAAAAACAGTTTTGAAGCGTAAAGTAGAGACGAGCTGGCCGTTGCCATCTTGGCAGCGCGTCATCCATCGTGCGTCACGCTCGGAAAACAGAAAATTGGCAAAGAGGTGGGACGTGGGCGGAGCTGAGGTGAAGCGATGACTAACAGACAGCGGATAAATGGCTATACACCAATGGCTGTCACACCCTTAATTATGCAGAACTTTAAGGCTTTATATAATGTAAACAAATTCACCCCCCCCCCCCCCCCCCCCACAGATGTCATGAAGGCCAAAATTAGCCGTATAGACCGGAACCACAATTTGTACCAGGCTGTAAACATGTTTTTTTCTGTTGTAAAGTTGGGCATTTTAACATGGGGCTTAATTAGATTCTGCTCCCTTCTGGAGCATGTCCCTAGTGGCCAGTCGAGGAATTGCATATTAAGTCACTTCCATATTGGTTTCAATAGAAACTGCGGGAGGTTGCAGCTTGGGGCTGACACAAAAAGTTTGTCGTTGGGAGAGAGCAGAGAGTGAATAGCACTCTGTAGAGAAGTTTGTCCCTTTAAGGCTACTGTAGAAACATGAAAATTTCACTGTAAGGGGACCCGTGGTGTGTGTAGATAGAAATGGCTCATTCTAAGGTAATACAAACATAACGGTACATTAAGTAAGGTCTTTATAAACCACTAAAAACATAGTTAAGCATATTATATTGCATTTCTGTCAATATATCCTCATTAATACTACACACTGCACCTTTAATGTAATGTTTTATGTGGCCATTAGGCTGTTCTTGCTATTATCCTGCTGATATTTGAATACGTCTCTCACTATACAGTGTTTTGTTTTTTTGAATAACATATCATGTACCCTCCTTCAAGACAAAGACTTGAATAAGTAAAAACCTTTGCCACAAACTGTTGTCAGAAAAACACTGTAAGAAAGAGAAATGGCTGATTCTGTGATATGCTGTCAGAGGGGTGGTCTCTGGGATCCCTCATGTAAAGGTTTTACTGGGTAAAACCCTACAGAATTTCCCACACTACCATCTCAATTTCAGTAAGTGCCTTTTTTTAAAAAAAAAACAAGACATTTCTTGTTTTACGACCTTGTCATTTGCTCATTCTAGTGAATCTAAGGTTGTTCAGAGAGCTCATTCAGCAAGAACAGTAGGTGTGTGTTAATGTGTGTGTTTAGAGATTATTGTGGGTGGCCTCAGAGAGAGCAAAACAGTCAACAGTAATGTCCTGTCACACCCTGCTTAGCGTATGTCTAGTCTGGTCTGGTTCCTCAGAGGTGAATTTACACCAAGAGTTTGACAAAGAGTACAAATATGATGCCGTAATACTAAAAGGCCATTTAAACATTATAAGTTAATTATGATAAATTGCTATTCTGTTGCGTTTTTTCTCTGTGCAAAACAATCAGCTAAGAGCTGAAAGTAATAATCGGTCACACCCAGTTGCTAACAGACAGATCAGTGGTGTTGCCATACTGTTCTCTTTCACAATACAGTCGCATCTTCCACCACCAAAAAAAGTAGCCACACAAATCTTCCCTCTCCCTCGTGTTCACACACCTACCACTTTTAAAAATGCAAGTTTCATGAAGACAGCTGAATTTCCTAGAGAAGAGGTGAGATTACCGAAACATCTTTGAACTGAAAACCCCCACCATTCAAAAGCATGCAAGAGGTTTTATTTTCTGTTTCTAGGAATGTTGATTAAATGTCACTTAATTGGCACATGTTACTCTTACAACTTGTTTACACTGCACTCATGTACAGTGCAAGCATCAAAACATCCTGGTCATTCTACGAAACAGGTGCCCAATTTAAAAGCTTCAACAAAGCTTTAAACATTCTGACATACACAATGTTTTTTTTATGTCTAAAAGAGAAATAATAAATATTAATACATGTACACTACCGTTCAAAATTTTGGTGGTGGTAAAAATGTCTTTGTTTTTGAAAGAATTCTGTTGCTATGCAGACCAAAAAGTTTGATCAATGAGAAATCAGACATCCTAAATGGGAATCTGTAGCACACTACAGGTCAATCCACAATTCCTGCTTCTGGGGCCTATTGTACAAAACTAGGATACGGTATAAAGCTGGGATATCTTGGTGATCCTGGCTCAGTTTATCCACTAATAAAGAGTCATTTCGTTATCATTATAGTTCTTGGTTTCGAGTGTGCCATCAGGGTACATTTACACGACAGCAGTGCACTAAATTTTGCATACAGATGACAACAATCACCAATATATCCAGTTTAATTCCTAATCCTAGTTTTGTGCAATAGGCCCCTGGTCCAGGACTAGGCACAATGGATTCACACCAAGATCCTCTAAAGAGAAGTGCAACTCAAGAACAAAAAAGCAGTGTAGTTTTTGAAAATAAACAGGGTGGAGCCAATGCTGAAGCACTCCAGTGGTGTCTGTTAGATAATTCCTGGCACTTTACCATCCAAAGGCAATATTAGATCGTATTATTACGGCTTATTCTGATACCACAACGATCAAAGGAGAACCCAATACAAGTGCTACTACCAAGTAACCTCAATTGACTTTCTTCGAGCCCTTCCTCCGCCAAGGAGGAACAGGAAGTGACAGTGGAGCGTTAACGGCTTGTCACTGCAATCTTCACCCCACCCCCACCCAAACCCCCCTTACCACAGCATGTCCGTAAATGGACAACATTTTGCCCTCCATTTCCAGGACAAAAAAAAAAAAAAAAGCAAGCCCTGGGTTCACACAAAGCTTTGTAATGTCAAGGTAAGCACAGATTAACCTGGACAGTTTCCACTTCCTCCCCCATACACACCTTTACATCTGAAAGTAGGTAAAAAGTTAAGTAAAAACTGGTAAATGTGACCTAATAAGCAAATACAAATGGCCTAATAAGCAAATACAAAATACAACCACTTTGTACAAAGCATAAAACTAGTTTGTCGTTTTAAACCAAAAAAGGCTAGTCAGTGGAACCTGTGGTGCACCAAGTAATTCTTAGAACTGTTACCAAGCTAGACAACAGCTCTTAACGGGAGTTTTAGCCATTGTCTGTCACTTTGCACATTTCAATTAACCCTTCTAAAAAAAAAAAATTGAAGATCATAACTCTCACGCCCATGCTCCACTTTATAGCTGTCAAAACAAGTTATTCTGAAGGAATAACTTGTCTGAAGGATGCTTTTGTCCAGTCAATGAAAGTCAAAACATTGGATCATATTGACTGGCATTGTATGGAGAAGGTAAAAAAAGAAAACCCAACACCACATTATATTTTTTGTTCCACAGAAGGAAGCAATGCATAAAGTTTTAGAACAAAGAGTGCACCATCTTAATGATATTGGTACAGAACTAGTGGAGGAACTGCTTTAAAATGAGAGATTTTGACATGTTCAACCAGAGTAAACTAATCCAAGTTTTATATTTGTATCTTTTCCGCTCACTTTCGACACATCCCTTCCTTAGAATCTTTTACTCAGAGTTTGAAATTTCCACAAATAAGATGAGAGATTGATGAAAAATTAGGCCAGAGTTAAAACATGGCCGTCTTTATTACAAGTCACACATAGGTTTGAGCCCTCCAGGACTGTTAGGGGGTGGGGGAGACAAATAAATAAAAGCAACTTGATTTAAGGCAATTCTAAAGCTTAGACAGACCATTGTATCAAGACAGGCATTAACCACTATTGTAAACAAGCTGTGGTCTGGGTTTACCGAAACTTTGCCGTCCAACAAAACATTAGACTTACAGTTTGAGTCGGAGGAACACATTTCTGGGTCTAAATGATCAAAAACAACTCCCCAATCCCATTCTGGGAGTTTCCATAAACCAGAGGCTTCTTAATGTCATGGCTGTTTTTGTTCTATGTTAATACATCTGATAAGCAATAAATAAATACATTTTTAAATGTAAAACTGCATTGAAGACAAATAAGGTTTGAGTGTCTTTACATTGCACCAAGTTCACAGTTCTGAAGTGTTGTTACATTCATCCACGGGAACGCTGCCCGGCATTCCAGCCAGAAACAGAACTGTAGTCCTGACAGGAGCTTTACCACCCGTTTCTGCGGACAAAGAGGTATCCGATCGCCTCTCGTCTTGGTGATGGCAGTCACAAAGTAGAAAATCGTTAAAAGAGCAACTTTCGCTACCCATCTCGCCTTCAAGCGTACACGCGGTCCGGTCTCAGCAGCTTACGGTGCTTGGCTGCTGTTTGCTCACAAAGTCTGAGATAAAGTCAAACTCGTTCTGTCCCAGGAAGAGTTCAGGGAGTTCCTGCACCCTGTCCAAGCCTAGCTCCATAACCAGCGACGTCAAAACCTCTTCGTCGATCAAATCTGCGTCCATGCCATTGAGACTGAGAGCCGGGCCGGCCATATGCTGCATGTTGCTCAGCTGGGCCTGACCCATGCGGAACTGCGCCCCGTTCCCCATGTGGCTGCCGTTCATGTGTCCCAGCGGGTGTCCGTGGTACTGGGTGTTGAGTTTCTGAAGGTGCATGCTGGCCATGAGCTGTTGGGAAGTGAGACCCCCGCTTATGTACTGCTGTTGTTGTTGCTGTTGCTGCTGCTGCGGCGGAGGCTGTTGCTGCTGTGCCTGGTGCATGTGGTGGTGCTGTTGATGCTGCTGTTGTTGATGCTGCTGCTGTTGGTGTTGTGGTTGGTGTTGCTGCTGTTGGTGCTGCTGCTGGTGCTGCTGTACGTGATGTTGCTGCTGCCCCTGGTTGTTAAACATCATGTTCGACTGCATTTGGTGGTGACCCATCTGTCCATTCATAGGCCCCACCATGTTGGCCCGCTGGCGCATGGCGGCCTCCATGTTTCCCTGAGGCCCCGCTCCATAGTGCATCATCTGTCCGTTGGGCATGGCTCTCAAGCCGGGCTGGGGCGCGTGCTGCTGTGGGCCCGTCTGCAGGCCTCCGTTCATGCCCATTCGGTAGCCATGCAGACCCCCATTTCCCTGGCCGTGGTTCATGGGCATCATCATGTGCTCTGCCATAGAATCTCCCTTCGTTAAAACAGACGAGATTAGAATTAGAATGGAAAGTGGGGACAACAGAAAGAAGTCATTTTACTCTCAGCCAAATCTGTGCAAGTAAATGTGCAGTTTGTCAACATTCAGCCACGACAAAACTCAATTCCCCTCTTATTGGACAGGTAGGAGAGGCGTTTGACTTATTTTTCACCCTCCAGCCCACCTGACTACCCACTACAACCTCTTAAGACCCAATGGTGCACGTCCAAACAACACTTTTGAAATTGAGTGGGGTAATATTCTCGGTTCCAAACCGCTCACACATAGCCTTATCTAATTTCCATCTAAATAAATGCGAGGTCATATTAAACACTGGATCTAAACAATGAGGATCACTGAAAAATAAAGCATTTGAATTAAACCATTAGTTTTGTAGAAGAACAAATATAAAACGACCATTCTATTGCAATCCCGTACTTTACACGCAGAAAATTAAAGAATGCAAAGCATAAATCCAAAGAAAGTCACCGTGCATTCAAGCAAACAATGGATCTGCCACCCTGAGCTCTAAAGCACTGGCGGCGTCTCAAAATCCAGTGAGCTGCCTACCTAGACAGCATTTCGGGCATCACGGACGCGTGCTAACGCGTAAAAATGCTGCACGACTAAAATGCTATCTAGATAGGCAGCACGCTGTGTTTTGAGACACAGTCCGCGAGTTTCTCAAGCGTTTTGAATCCCTTACCCCGTGTCCTATGATCAGTGACTCCGCCGCGGCAGGACAATTGCGCTTTATCGGTGCAAAAGCCTCTGAAGAATTATACTTTATATTCCACAAGGTGAAGCTTCATACTCCAGCGGACCGACACATTAAAGAACGCTGCTCACTATCTTCAAACGAGTGTGTGTTTTCTGGGTCAACTCCACGGGCTTATATACATGAGAAAAGCGGAGAGGTGGAGCTATCGTTCACTCGCTATCCTTTGTTGCCATTGGCCCTGCTGCTTAATATCAGTGTGCATAGAAACCCCTAGCGGTTTCTGTCAAACACTGGCCAATTTCTGTCCACAGTTTTGAGTTGTTTTTCTGTTTCTGATTTAAAGTGAAGAGGAAACCCCTTTAGAAGAAGTTGATCTGTGTCATGTTAAGTAAAGAAGGATTAGCTTGATCTATGTCAAACGTGATAGATAGATAGATAGATAGATAGATAGATAGATAGATAGATAGATAGATAGATAGATAGATAGATAGATAGATAGATAGATAGATCCGTGTCAATTTTTGGTGATTCCAGATTAGATAGATAGATAGATAGATAGATAGAGAGAGAGAGAGAGAGAGAGAGAGAGAGAGAGAGAGAGAGAGACAGACAGACAGACAGACAGACAGACAGACAGACAGACAGACAGACAGACAGACAGATAGATAGATAGATAGATAGATAGATAGATAGATAGATAGATAGATAGATAGATAGATAGATAGATAGATAGATAGATAGATAGATAGATAGATAGATAGATCCGTGTCAATTTTTGGTGATTCCAGATTAGATAGATAGATAGATAGAGAGAGAGAGAGAGAGAGAGAGAGAGAGAGAGAGAGAGAGAGAGAGAGAGAGAGAGAGAGAGAGAGAGAGAGAGAGAGAGAGAGAGAGAGAGACAGACAGACAGACAGACAGACAGACAGACAGACAGACAGACAGACAGACAGACAGACAGACAGACAGACAGACAGATAGATAGATAGATAGATAGATAGATAGATAGATAGATAGATAGATAGATAGATAGATAGATAGATAGATAGATAGATAGATAGATAGATAGATAGATAGATAGATAGATAGATCCGTGTCAATTTTTGGTGATTCCAGATTAGATAGATAGATAGAGAGAGAGAGAGAGAGAGAGAGAGAGAGAGAGAGAGAGAGAGAGAGAGAGAGAGAGAGAGAGAGAGAGAGAGAGAGAGAGAGAATTTTGAATTTGAAAACACCTTTATTACAAATGATTTCCACAGAAAAACATTAAAAACTACTATTTAAAAAAATTACACAAATTGAGTAAAATGAAGATTATCATCTACAACAGAGCACAATGCCCCTCCATAACACCAAACATCCTCAAACATTGCAACACATGAAATAGCTTTATAAAAACTAAAATCAATTAGCAATCTTGATCTAACCATGGCACCGAAAATGGACACAAGATTAAAATCCTGATTTTGTTCAATTTTATCTTTCCTACTCATGTATATTGCCATTTTACTTTTGCCCAACACAAAATTTAACAATTGAAACTCTCTCTGACGTGTCTTTGTATATTTAACACCAAAAATAAAAGTATGCATTGAAAATTCTTCATCAAAAAACCTAAACAAATTTTGTAAAACCTCAAATAAAGGTTTAAGTCTATTACAATGCATAAAAACATGAAAAACAGTCTCCCTCTGTGAGCAAAAAGGGCATTCATGGCTTACATTAGGATTCAACACAGATATAAAAGCATTTACAGCAACAATACAATGTAAAATCCTCCACTGCAAATCTCCAATTTTTTTAACTAATGGTGGCTTGTAAAATGTTCTCCAATTTGGCTTAACAACATCATCCAAACCCAAAACATTTCGCCAAGGTGTATCAATTTTCCCATATAGTGCTTTTTCGTTCAAACATTTCACACATGACTTGTACAATTTCTTTCCATTTACTTTTTCAAAGTCCATGTCCATTAATTTTTCTGATTCAAGAAAAACTCCACCATCCTCCTCTAAATTGGGTGAAATCATCAACTTTGGAAAAACATCTTTATCATTGGGAGTGATTTCTCCCAGACAATATTTTCGGAGTAGATCGGTCTCTTCTACTGTAAGAAGAGTCTGTAACTTTTGTAGTAGTTTTTCAATCATTCGATCAGATCTAAACCCCATCTGTATTGTCACTGCATTCACCTTAATAAAATCTGGTCCTGCCAGACTTATTAGTTGACGAAGAGTCACCACTCTAGCCTTTATAAAGGCTTCAGTCAATGAAACTGATGCATTTGTTATGTCCAGTCTTGCACCATAAATTAATGGCTCTTCCAGAAGCCAGTACAAAGATGTGGGATTGATTACCCTTTGGAGTTTAAAAAGACTCCATACTTTGAAAAGATTCCGATAAAAAATTGGAAATTTCTCCACATTTAAAATGTTTGGATCTGTTAAAAATAAGCATTTGTCCAGACTTAGATCTGCAGCAGTTTTTAAAATAGCACTTGCCACTGGTCTCCAACTTACAGACTCTGGGCCTGTCAGGAAACGTTGTACAAACTGTACTCGAAAGGTTGCTGTCCTGCTTTGTAAGTGCACAAGACCTTGTCCACCTTCATCCTTTGGTAGGTACAAGATGTTATGGACCACCCAGTGCATATTATCCCAGAAGAAGTCTATCAACATCGCTTGGATCTTAGCAAGAAAACATAGTGGCGGGTCAACACATGTCAGCCGATGCCAAAGAGATGAGGCAACAAGATTATTAACAATAAGGGCTCGACCCCTATAAGACAAAATTTTCTTAATCCAATTCCATTTATCCAAGCGACCCTTTATTTTCTCAATCATTCCTTCCCAATTTTTTGATTGAAAAGACTCATCTCCCAAATAAACTCCCAAATACTTTAAACCGTCTTTTTTCCATATCAGACCATCAGGGAGTTTGGGGGTCACTGTTAGCCACTCACCCACCAAAACAGCTTCACTTTTTAACCAATTTACTTTTGCAGCTGATATCATTTCAAAATCTTCCAACGCTTTCATTAAAATATTCACATCATTTTCCTCTTTCACAATTACAATAACGTCATCAGCATAAGCTGATAAAACAAAAGTACTTTCACAGTTCTTCAGTGTAAGGCCTTTTAAAACCCGTCTTAATCTGTGCAAAAGTGGTTCTATTGCCAATATATAAAGGATACCTGATAAAGAACAACCTTGCCTTACTCCACGCTGAACTTTAAAAGGAACACACAAGCCACCATTAATTTTCAACATACTCTCAATATCATTATATAATAATTTAATATAACCTTTAAAAACTGAATTAAAACCAAAGGCATTTAAAGTTTTCCATAAATAATCATGCTCTACACGGTCAAATGCCTTTTCTTGATCAATGGAAATCAAGCCAAAATTTACACCACAAATCTTTGAAAAATCCATCAGATCTCTAATTAAAAAAATGTTATCAAATATAGATCTTCCAGGCACACAGTAGGATTGGTCAGGACTAATTATATCATCTAACACTTTCCCTAACCTAATCGCCAATACTTTAGACAGTATTTTATAGTCAGAACATAATAATGACACCGGTCTCCAATTTTTAATATCACTCAAATCTCCCTTCTTTGGGATAAGAGTAAGAACTGCTCTCCGACTACTCAGGGGTAACGAGCCACAAACTAAACTATCACTTAGAACTGCAAGCAAATCTTCGCCTATAATACTCCAGTATGATTTATAAAATTCAAAAGGAATCCCATCTATACCTGGGACTTTCCCATTTTGCATACTCTGGAGGGCTTCATACAATTCTATTAAGGTAATAGTTTTACTAAGTTTTACATTGTCATTTTCAGAAATTTTTGGCAGATCTTCAAAGAAAACAGTCTCACCATCTTGATCTGTCCTATAATCAGAACTATAAAGATTTTTATAAAATGTTACTGCTCTTTTTCTAATTTCAACTGGGTCTGATAACAGAACCCCAGCTTCAGAGCGTAAATTCTGTATATACCGTCTTTGTCCATTCTTTTTTTCTAATCCGAAAAAAAACTTTGATGGAACATCCATCTGCTCCACATTCTGGAAACGTGATCTGACCAATGCCCCTTGTGCCTTTCTTTTATAAAAATCAGACAAAGCTGATCTTTTCATAATAAGAGAGTCTAAATGGTCTTGATTTCCTGTTTCTTGAATTAAAACTTGAATTCTTAAAATTTCATCTTCTAGCTTCTTTATAGACTGAGTTAAATTTTTTGTGACATTTAGAGTATATTGTTGACATAATTGCCTAATATTTACTTTCCCAATATCCCACCATTCTTGTAAAGAGGAAAATTGATCTTTTTGTTCTTTAAAAGACTCCCAAAAAAACTTAAAAACATCTTTAAACTGTAAATCAGACAACAATGTCACATTAAAATGCCAGTAAGAACTATTTAACTTAACAGAACTAATAAACATTCTACACACAACCATACCATGATCAGAGAAACCGACTGGAATAATTGAGCTATTTGTACAGAAACTAAGGTGATGTTTGAAGACATAAAATCTATCTAAACGTGCCATTGACAACAAATTGTCGCGAGCATGTGTCCATGTGTATTGTTTAACATCATGATTAAAATTTCTCCATACATCACAAAGCTCATTCGTTTCTATAATTTGTATCAATTTTCGACGTGAAGCCATATGTGGCTCTACATGATTTCGATCTATGTTTCTTTCAACACAATTAAAATCCCCTCCCAATACCAAAAACTCATTATCACACTTTTCTATTACTGTATTCAGTTTATCTAAAAACAACATTCTTTCTATCTGTGAGGTTGGTGCATATACACAAATAAAAGCAAAAACATGATCTTCAAATTCAGCTTTAATCTTCATACATCTACCTTTTACAATCTCCTCGACTGAAAAGGATGAGGGAGCAAAATTTTTGTTAAACAAAACTGCAACCCCCCCACTGATTGAAGTATTATGGCTCAGAAAAAGAAGACCTCCCCATTCCTTAGCCCATTCAATTGCATTTTTCCCATCACTATGTGTCTCCTGTAAAAACAGGACATCAATTTTATTCTGATTTAATACTTCATATATTTGTGCTCTCTTTCTGCAGTCTCTAGCCCCATTCACATTTAAAGATGCAATGCGAATGTCACTCATCATTAAAAAAGAAAAAGAAACTACACTACAGAGAGCAATACATGCAATTAGGGCATAACTAAACCATTTCATCATCATTAGTCAATTGGAGTTGAATTTTTGTGACAATTTTCTTTAAACGATATACTTCTTTAT
Source organism: Pseudorasbora parva (assembly GCF_024679245.1). NCBI lineage: Eukaryota > Metazoa > Chordata > Actinopteri > Cypriniformes > Gobionidae > Pseudorasbora > Pseudorasbora parva. The sequence goes on along the minus strand of NC_090178.1, from coordinate 13,207,073 downwards.
CTGAAAATCTACCCTCATTCATTGAACACCTAATATTTTCCAGAAGTCTTTTGAGATCTGGAAAATATTCATCAATTTTCACTCCTCTCATATTTTTGGTCACTTTCAAAAACTTTTTAATCTCATCCACTCCATATTCAAAACATGACCAACTAGATTGAGAGCAAACTGAGACATTTGAATCAGAGCACTCGCTCTCACTACTCTCATTATCCACCCTATTCTCTTCTTGGTTCTTTCTGGCCTGTTTCAAAACCACCCCCTTATCATTTTTTTTCCTCTTCAGGGGTGTTTTGAAAACAACCTGATCCATGTCCATTAACATGTTATCATTTTGAATTACACTCTCTTGCAACTCAGATATATGATTAAAACATGTTTGCGTTGTTTCCAAAACCTCACCACCATCATTTCTATTGCAATCAACACTCTCTACAATGTCAGATTTTTTGGCGTTTCTTTCATCAACTTCTACAGTTTGTCTTGTCTGGTCAGATTCAACATTTTCGTCTGGTGAAACTAACGTTGAACCATTAGAAGTCAGCGCATTAGAAGTACTGGCGACTTCTCCGTCTTCGTTTTGCGCTGTGTTATCTTTAACGCCATCATTCTGCTCACTGTGATGAGCGATGCTTTCTGGACACCCACGGATCAAGTGACCAGACTTGCCACAACCAAAACACCTCATCGTGTTTGTAGTAACAAAAACTGTGTAATCAAAATCATCCACCTTAAATTTAAAATTTAAGTCAAGATCAGTTCTATTTCCGTTCAGTATCATATACGTAAATCGTCTGAACGACACTACATGTTTCACCAACCCCAATTTACTCCCTATCGCGATCTTTTTTATGGGAGCAATCAATTTTCCAAAGCGTGACAACTCCTTAGTCAGCATCTCATCCTTAATAAAAGGGGGTACATTAGAAATTGTGACTTTTTTAGCAGGGGTAGAAAGAGGTAGTACCGGGGTAAATAAACCACGCAGGTTTATTCCCTTTCCAACCACTTCATTTGCTTTATCTACTGTACTCAAAAACAGCACAATTGAGTTGTTCATTTTAGACGCCGCTAAGACACATTCATGCCCCACCACATCACCAACCGCCACACTACACTCTTCCACACTCCCCGCAGCCACCACCTTCACTCCGTGGCGCCGCGTGAGTGAATCTAGATCATTAGCTCCATGAGTCGCCATGCCTCTCAGTACAAAGACTGATTTAGGCGCTCTAACTAGGCTTCTCTGTAAAATTTACACCAACATAAACCTTTTACCCAAATAACAAATCACAAAAAAAAGAAAAATAAGAAAAAGAAGTAATCTTTTAAAGCCACAGCGGGCACGAAAAGACCACGCACTCACCACTCAATCAACTCAACAAACGCCCGCACATGCGCACAGAGAGAGAGAGAGAGAGAGAGAGAGACAGACAGACAGACAGACAGACAGACAGACAGACAGACAGACAGATAGATAGATAGATAGATAGATAATGTCAAATGTTTGGTGATTCCAGATTAGGTGTGTGTGTGTGTGTGTGTGTGTGTGTGTGTGTGTGTGTGTGTGTGTGTGTGTGTGTGTGTGTGTGTGTGTGTGTGTGTGTGTGTGTGTGTGTGTGTGTGTGTGTGTGTGTGTGTGTGTGTGTGTGTTTAATGTGCCTAATGTTGCAATGCTTCTTGCACCTGAAGATAATAAACATTTCTGGCTGACAAAACAATTTTGGACTAATAATCTCATAGTTTATCTGTACATCTTGGTCTCCAGAGCTGTTTTTGTTTTGGTCAGTGTGTGCTTCTACATCAGTGTGAGTGTGTGTGATCTGGCGGCTCTGTGGCAGTCCATGTGACCCAGCACTCTGCTGTGCCTTTGCTGGGTGAGAGAGAGAGGGGAGGGGGAAGGAATGCTGGTGCTATTCTGGGCCACCGGCTGAAGTGGTGGTGAGCATGCAAGTCTGCATGTGCAATTTATTGGAAGTTGCAGATCACAAGGTAAGCGGTGTGGCAGCTTCTTAACAGTTCAGTTCTGATGATCTTTTAATGAAGATTCTGTAATGTAGCAAGACCCACCCTAGGCCCTGGTCACTTGCTCCAAACACAACAGCTTGTCTGTTTGGGAGAACAGGGAATCAACATCCTCTGTTTGGTCACAATAGCTCTCTGTTTACCCAGAGGTCAACACTGGTCAGAGCAGAACCTCACACCTCTAAAGTGCATTATCTCTTGACAAATTAACATCTCAATTCTAGTGTCTTTGTTTCGTGTTATTGCCAAGATCATGGGTGTAATTTGTATGATAATCTGTTAGCACCTCCAGCAGCTTGCTGCACTTCTAAAGTGTTAAAGACAAATTTTGTGGCGTTAGGAGGTATGTGACAGAAGTCACATCAGTTTCACATTAGGTCAAAGACAAGTAATCCTTTTTTCACCTTAGCAGTCCAATCTAACCCAATTGAAATGTTCCACTTGTACACAACTGAGCAAAATTATCATCTTCAGCTAGGACTTCATTGATCCTTCATGACATTTTTTATCTGGACATTAAATGTCATCTGGAAGCAAAGTTGAAAACTGTGTTTATTGGGCTTGCTCATGATTATAACACTAGTCATGTGATTATGGATCATCTGGCATTATCAAACTCCTTGAAGAAAAATTGTATTGAGTTTCTGATACCTGAAGCATAAAATACACACTTTTTCAAACAGTCATGTCATAGAGGCATGTCCAAATAAATGTCACTTAATGATTAATATTATTTTAATTGAACTACTTATTTCATAAATAGGTTTTATCTATAAAGTTATAGCTGACAAATTCATGAGCTTTTTTTAAATAAACAAAAATATAAGGTTAAAATAGGTCTTTCAAGTTTCCCACAATGCTTTTCCTTCACTAGTTGATTTTATATGGTAATGCTGTGCGACAAAAGCAGTATTCGGGTATTATGCATTACAAGTAATGAGTTAAGTAATCCGATTACTTTTTTCCAATGAACTAGTAACAACACTACTTATATTTACAACAAAAATACATGTTACTTTTCCCATTTATAAAATGCTCTCCTGTCCCCATGTTGAGACAAATCGGAATGCAGAGGTGTGGTTATTGTAGACTAAATGTGAGCATGCATTTACATTTCTAACAAAAACAGATGTTCTTCAAAACAAATACAAAACAGTTCAAGATTCACAAAAATGATATAATGAGAATGTACAACATGAATCCATTTTCCAAACCGTGAATCATTATGGTACACTCATAATAAGTGTTTTTATTGGGACTATTTCAGACCAGACAGAGAAGTAGCTCCAGCTGCAATGTTCTTTCGCAAGACTCATGCTGTTCCGTTTATTAGGCTAACCGCTAGAGCGCCAAAAAGTTACAAACGGCAGGTTTAACCGATGTCTGTACTGTTGACCTTAGATAAACCAATTCAACCATAATAAGCATAAATTATCTTAGCTAAACATCAAACAAATACATTTTTTTTTTATTATTATTATTGCTGAAGTGTGTTGTTGAACTTCTCCCGAGTCATTTCACTTTAGGTGCTAGCAAGGGGCCTTTACATAGCTAAAAACCGAAATTTTGTTATTAAAAAACAAACAACCAAGACAGAGACGCGTTTAGCTGTATACGTATACATTTTGTACCGTATCAGCGTTTCGTCCACACGGATCCGGCGTTTTAGAAGCATGCATCCAATATTTTTCGAAACCGGGTCCCAAAGCGGATAAATCTGAAAACGATCATCTTCCGTCTTCGTGTGTACAGCGAATCCGTATATTTTCTGAAACGGTGATGTCATCACACTACGTCCAGCATGGTGAAAGAGGTAAGGGATACAACTACGGGCACTGGGCATGCGCACATCAATATCGCGTCATTTAATTAACGTATCTGCATTATTGTAAGGGTATGTTTTGGGTTGGGGTAGGTGTAGGCGTTAATAAAACACATCTGTTAAGTAGCAAATGTATTTATTGTTATTTTATTGTGAGATTTTGCCTCACCTCCGACCACTGCTATACCCCTGCCTAGCCACAACTCTTTTTCTCCATTTTTAGTGTATTTCTGTGGCAGAATTACAGCGCCATACACTGGCCTGGCATGCAAACTACATCGTTTTTAGTCCGTTTTTGTAATCTCGTGTGGACGCAGATATTTCTTGAAACGAGGAAAAAAAAAGATCGGATTGAGAAAGCGCTGGCTTCGTGTGGACAGGGCCCAAGTCTAGCCCATGCAAGAAAAAGAAACACACAAAAAAGTGCATGACTTTCCATAATAAGTTACTAAGTAAATAAATTAGTTACTTTTTTAGGGAATAACACGTTACTTTCCCCAACACTGGACTGAAATGGATTGATAGTATTTAAAGCTGCTGTCCGTAACTTTTTTTGTGTTCAAGATTTACAAAAATTATATAATGAGAATGTACAACATGAATCCAATTTCCAAACCGTGTTTTTGTCTTACCCTGAATCATTATGGTAGACTTATAATAAGTGTTTATATTGGGACTATTTCAGGCCAGACTGGTAGGTACCGCTGCGGACGAGCACAGTCCTTGTGTGATCCGCCATAGAAATAAACAGAGAGAAGTAGCTCCGGCTGTAATGTTCTTCCGCAAGACGCATGCAGTTCTGTTTATTAACCACTAGAGTGCAAAAACTTACAGACTGCTGCTTTAAGGAGCTGTTAACACTACGTTTTCAACAACAACAAAAAAAACTTTAACATTCCTTTACGCGACAACGTCTTTATGGGGGCCTGAAAGCACAAACTGTAAAAAAATATGGACATATTGTCCGTGACGTCACCCTAGGATTCTGATAAGCCGTTCTGAAGCATGTCACTTCCAGATAACAGAAAATGGGCAAAAAGGCAGGATGAGGGTGGAGCTTAGGTGACGCAATGACTATAGACGACGGATAAATGGCTATCCACCTGTCACTCGAAGTAACCACGCCCTTAATTATGCAGAACGTTAAGGCTTTAGATAGTGTAAACGAATGCGTTATAAAAAAAAACACCCCCCTCACAGTTGTCATGAATTCAAAATGAGCCATACAGGCCAAAACCACAATTTGTACCAGGCTGTAAACATGTTTTTTTCTGCTGTAAAATTTTTAACGTGGAGCATGGAACATGGAGCTCAATGAGATTCTGCTCCCTTCAGGAGCATGTCCCTAGTGGTCAGTCGAGGAATTGCAGTTTACATTACTTCCATATTGGCTTCAAGATTGTGGGAGGTTGCTGCTTGGACTTAACGCACTCGTTCAAGTGAAATATATAAGTGGACTAACGTAGGAAATAGTGAATGAGGGTTTAGGGGGGCGATTTCAAATTCAGCCATGGATTTGTGTAAACTGTTGCTGCGTCCCAATTCGCCTACTTATACTACGTCCTAAAAGTATGTACTCTTTTTGTGAAGAAAAAGTACATACTTTTGAGTGTGTAGTAGAAAAGTATGCAAGCTTCGGGACATACTACTTCGTCATCTTTACCGGACTCTGTCGCTGTTACGTGCATCCAGTCACCGTTTAACTGTCCCGTCAATCATCATCAGATTCGTCACAGTTCAAATTCTCCACATTCAGTTTAATTTCCTACCGTATCGGAGAGAAATGTAGACGCTCGTTGATCTGCCATTTGTGGGTCTTTAATGCAGAGACTCCCCTAATGTGTTTGCAGTTTTAATTTAATTAAAAGTTAACGGCCAAACGTGTCATTACAAAAGTGCACAATGCTGCTGCAGGTGAAATATAATGAGGATAGCACTGAATAAATGAATTTTCATCAGGTTAAATATACTGAAAATTGATCACTCAAACCTTTATCTAAACCTCTCAACTTAACCGTCTGACTCGCATATCCGTTTGTAGTTTTAATTGAATCCTTGTCCAACTCGCAACGGGTTGTGGGCAATATCAGCCGTTAGAGTGTGCGTCGATCTGCACTTCGAATTCTGACCGGAAATAGTAAACTATCCGGGTATCTTTGGAATACTCTTTTCAGCATACTATGATTTGGGACATACTGATTCTATTTTCGAATACTATTTAGTATGGATAGTATGTGAATTGGTACGCAGGGCGTGATGTCATGCATATGCATAGTGCTTAGTCTATAGGCGCATAGTTTCTTTACAAAGTGACATTGCCAACTACTGGCCTGGAAGCAAAATAACGCGGTTTACAAATGTTGACGGGAAAAACAAAAGCTTTTCTGTTTTTATCTTCTCTATACTTAACCCATAATTTTTAATGTTCAGCATAGAGTGAACACTTTATTTTTGTTGTGTCTTTTATATTTTGAGTTAAACCCCACTAGCCTGACAAGCCAGACCCACATCAAGATGTTTGGTCTGGAAACTCACCATAGACAGGGCTCAATCCGAGGGGCGGGATAAACGGTTGTCTTTGAAACTCCCTCTATAGGATAGCGCTACAACCAACCAGAGCAACGAAGGTGAAACGGAGCTCGTTGACAGATCCGGTCGGCAAAACTCTGAACACATCTTCCCTTCTTAAGAATGACTTCAATGCCGTTCTTTGTTCTTTTCTCAGAGAAAAGCTTAACTCCAAGTCTTCCAGAGTCACGGTCAAAGCTGATTCTAAAGACCGCCGTGCTCCAGCTTCTGTGTTTACTAGAAGCACGCAAGTGCAACTCGGCCGTCATTATGTTAAGCCCCGCCCACCGACTCTATACACGATGTGATTGGCCCGACCAGAGTTTGGCGTTTACAGCTCAGAAGTGTATTGAGAGTTGCTAGACTTCACTCGCTTCTTGGGTGCGTCTAGATTTCTAGGCTAACACCCCACTCAAATTAGCGTCATCTTTGCTAATGGAGATCTAAATAAAGAATATACAAAGACATTCACCAAGCTAAGATCTGTTTTTAATAATCATTTATCTGGAGTCAGGTGTTCTGGTTCTGCAACAGAATAAAGCAGCTGTGGTTAGAATCAATATTATAGTGAGAATAATCACACCACATATTCACAATTACCTGTGCATTAGACCTCATCCGCTCCCCGGGGCAGATACACACAGTCCATTGAGAAATCAGCTGTGGGAGCTGCTTATTTAACTACAATGCCACAGATCTGCAAGGGTGTAGATGTAGACAGAGGATTAATGCCTATTGACACACAAACATTTCAAGACATATGATTTAGTCTAGACATGCCTGTGGATATCAGCAGCACCACAGCCCTGAGAACTTGCCCTACAGTTAGTGGTTTAGCACCCATCCTTATACACCTAGTTAGCTTGCTTGTTCATACAGTGTGTGTGTCTGGCCGGCCGCGGGCTCGTCCTCCCCCACACCTTATTAGCAAAGAGGCAAGAAGCTGGAGGAGGGGCCAGCCAACTGCCACCAAGAGACGCCTCTAGGACTCAAGAGAGGCTAAATACAGTTGATATTGAGGCTGTAGAATGTAAAATTCACAGCTTTATCAGACTAGTTTCACTGCCATTTACATGTTCACCAAAGAATTACTGTTTTTGTAAAGATGCTAAACTGTAGTTCTTACTGACATTCTTAAGCTTATTCTGAATGATTCACCAGTCCACATTATTCCATATAAATAAAGTTTGTCATCATTCTTTTGAATCAATATATAACATGATAACTTAATGATTTTGCCTTAGGCTGACGTCACTTAAAAACTATAAAAACCAATATAGCAAACCAATAGCTAAATATCTAAGCACTGTTAGCTCACTCTGGCTCCATTCTGATATGCGACACCAACTTTTTACCATTGAGTTAAATCTTGTCCTACTGGATTAAATGGCTTGTTTAATTTGGAAATACACTACCGTTCAAATGTTTGGAGCTCAAAAATATTAAGCAGCAAAACGTTTTTCAACATTGACGGCGTGTTTCTTGAGCACCAAGTATATTAGAATGATTTCTGAAGGATCATGTTACTGAAGACTGGTAGCCTGACAAGCCAGACCCACATCAAGATGTTTGGTCTGGAAACTCACCATTGACAGGGCTCAATCCGAGGGGCGGGATAAACGGTTGTCTTTCAAACTCCCTCTGCACGCGATAGGATAGCGCTACCACCAACCAGAGCAACGAAGGTGAAACAGAGCTTGTTGATAGATTAAACATTCACCGTATCTGGTCGGCTAAACTCAGAACACATCATCTTCCCTTTTTAAGAATGGCTTCAGTGCCGTTCTTTGTTCTTTTCTCAGAGAAAAGCTTAACTCCAAGTCTTCCAGAGTCGCGGTCAAAGCTGATTCGAAAGACCGCCGCCGTTCGCCAGTTTCTGATTAATAGAAGCACGCAAACGCAACTTGGCCGTCGTCATTATGGCCCCGCCCGCCGACTCTATACACGACGTGATTGGCCCGTCCAGATTGTGAGGAATACAGCTCAGATGGGTATTGAAAGTTCCTAGACGACACTTGCGGGCAAATTAAATTTGCTGCCGCTAGGGTGCGTCTAGATTTCTAGGCTAGAAAACTGGAGTAATGATGCTGAAAATTATGTTGAAAAAAAGAGTATTCCAAAGATACCCGGATGGTCTACTACTGCAGATCGACGCACACTCTAATGGCTGATATTTGATTAGAACTACAAATGTAGATAAACGTGTTAAAAAACTACAAACATGGCGGATGTGTGAGTCCAACGGTTAAGTAGAGAGATCTATATAAAGAGGTTTAAGTGATCAATTATCAGTATTTAACCTGACAAAAAGATATTTATTCAATGTTATCGACATTATAATTCACATTGTATTTTCATTTCAGATTTTTTATCTAACCGTTTCTGTTCATTCTTCATTTTCTTTGCAACAAATTATGTACTTTAGCAAACACAATTGCAAAAACCACAAACTCACATAAAAAGCCAAGAGTTAAACTGCCCCTAAAGCAAACACTGATCACCATAATGGTGACCAATCATTTTCAGTTAAACATCAACATTTAAACATCTGTTAATTCTCAAAAAGAACTGTAGATGCATGACAGAATTAAAGTCAGTAGTAATAAGGTTAGAAATAAGAGAAATTAGTAATAAGAGAGATTGAATGTATTTTCAGTTGATTTCAATGTTGGCAATATGTTCTTAATTCATCTTTGATATCTGTCTGTTACTCAGATATTTTTGCAAAACATTTACTGATTTTAAGTTCCTTTAATTTTAATTCTTTATATTTTTTGTAATCTGTTGCCACAATTTTATTGAGTACAATTTTAAATGTTGTAGCTTTTTACAGTGGTCCATATTCGTTTTTACAATGATGTATTTTCATTTAAAAAAAGCAGGCTTGGTTATTCATAGCTACATATACAATGTATGTATAGTATATGTATGTATATTTTATTTATTTTTTTACCAACCCAAATGTTTAAATGGTAGTGTTGTAGAAGTAAAAAGAGTCAAACATAGATGTTACAGCATGCAAAACAGCAAATAAAAGATTGTTTTGTCACTCAGAATCTTTCCCCCCGCTTTGCTATGAGTAGATCAGACTCTGTTACAGCCACCCTAACCCCCTCCAACCCAGTTACAGAAACACTTCACTATCTACCTTGTTTATTTAGCTTCAAAATGACCCCTTGCTCTTTCTCTCACAAAAGTTGAGCAGCTGGATATCGGTACAAAGCTGTTGTTTTCACCCTTGTGTTTTCACATAGACTTCTAAGTAAGGGCAGGGAACTCGTTTTCATCAGTATTCTGGCATGAAGTTTTTACAAATTGTAAGTAATATGTGTCAACAGGGTCACATCAGGTCAGGATTTGGGTGCTGGCTGCCTTACAAGTGCACTCCCAATAAATACATGACGCAATTATGAGTTGCAACAGTGCAGAATATGATTTAGCTGTGCAATTTGTTGTTGACTTTCATGGAATGTTTTGTAATGTTCATAATTATTCTGAATATTGTATGTAATGACATGCTTGGGTCCTGACTCTTCCACAAGATTCATCATAAGGTATGACGCCTGTAATATAACCATTATCTTGTGACTGGTCTCATAACTTGCGACACCACAATTATAGAGCATAGTTCAGATTTTCCCAAGACTGCACTGTATGACAGCAGGAGCAGGACCTTCTACTGTTTCACCAAAACAGAAACACACCTGCTGGGCTTCAGAGAATCTTCTCCCCACCCCCACTCATCTAACCCTTCCCCCAAGACCCTGCATATCCATAATGCTTTGTCTAATTCTACAGATCAACTTCTCCTGAAGCACCAAGACTTAAAACACACACTTAACAAAATAAAGAGTTACCACCCACTCAAGACACGGCCCATTGAAGGAGTTCATCACAGTGCTCTAGAACCATCACAGGCGTTACCTTCTAAAGCTTAGTGGTTGGCCCATAATCACCTAGTTGCCTGTTACAGATAATTAAGGGAAAGATGTTCTATTTTGTTGACTGCTTCAGCAGCCTACTTGACATTTGCTATGTGCAGACATCGGTGCATTCGTGAACCACAGTTCTGGTGGTTTCAGCACCTGCAGACCCAGTTTTGTTCACGCAAAACAATCTGTTTCAGTTGTGATGTGTGCACCATTTTTGCATGATCCTGCACAGATGACCGGCGCAGCTGTGAGACCTGTAAGAATACACGTCCCATATTGTTGTTGTTCTAAAGGTGTGTGACTCAGTGTTTATGACTCTCACTGTATATACAGTGGGGCGGGATTAGACAGAAGGCATTGTGGGTGCCCACAACCAGATGGTCCTTAAAACTTTTAAACAACATGTTTTTTTTGCCTAATCTTGTGTTTGCCTAATATTGTTTTTCAAATACAGTGACAACAATTAAATAGACAATTAATGAATATATAAATAAATCAATTAATAATTAAAGAGCATGTAAGGAATGTAATTTTTTGTGGGAAAGTTCCTCAAAAAAGTATCATATGTATATGTCGTAAGAGTAATTTTATTTAAATCAAAATGTATATACAATTTAAAAGCTGAATAGATAAACTTTCTATAGATGTATGGTTTGTTAGGAGGACAATATTTGGCTAAAAAAATAAAAAAATATGGAATCTGAGGGTGCAAAAAAATGTAAATATTGAGAACATCACCTTTAAAGTTGTACGAATAAAGTTCTTAGCAATGCATATTACTACCAATGATAATCTTTAAAATATATTTACATTGGGAAATGTATAAAATATCTTCATGGAACATGATCTTTACTTAATATCCTAATGATTTTTGGCATAAAAGAAAAATGTATTATTTTGACAGATGTATTGTTGGCTACTGCCACAAATATACCTGTGTGACTTAGGACTGGCTTTGTGGTCCAGGGTCACATATGTGAGAGTGTGAGTGAGACAGACATCCAGTTAATAAAGATGAATTTAAAGTAAATTAAATAGTAAAATGATTTGAATATAAATGTTAATATTTTAAAATACAAATGATCAGTTTAAATGATTATGCAAAAATGACATACAGTCGTGACTACAAAATGAGGGAGGTTTCAGATATATTTATGTTAGGTAATAATCAGCTCTAAAAATAATAATAATAAGTAATTTGTGTCATGCTTTAAAAAGTCATGAGGCGCAGCAGAGTGCTCCATTTTCAAGAAAAATGTTTGACAAACTATTCATTCTTAAAATTCTTTGGATACATAAACAGTTGTTGATATATTTTTATCTAAGATAAATTGAGCTGGGAATGCAGGCTTCAAAATGGCATTGTAGCCCAGTTTCTTCCCCTGATTACTGTCACACTGAAATTCACCCAATTCTATGTTAGCTGTCAAAACCACCTTGTAAACTGTAAAGTGCAGTGCTCTCAGTTTTATTTTCCTGTCATCATCAAGCAGCGAAACTAAAGTTTGATTTTATCTGCACTCATTTGACAACCCTCCGTACCTTATTTTGTGTTGAGGTGGTGAAATAGTTGTGTGGGTGGGGGTTTGTTATTGTTCAGACTTCTCATACGAGAAATGTCTATAAATACATGCAGTGCTTCCTCTTGGTGAACAGAATGCCCCATCGCTGGGAAGTGGAGGCTGCTGGACATGGTGAGTCAGGGCCATGGGAGAGGACAGTGGGTGGATACACAGGCTCTGAGGAAGAGTCTTTCTCTTTTGCATGGGGTCTTGTTTCAGGGAGCGAGAGCTTTTGACTTCTCTAAACCCCTTTTAGAGAGTGCCACATCCTGTTGAAAACAGCCCTGAAAATGAAACTAGAATCCTCCTTTCAAACTAGCGGAGGATAAAAACGCAAATTGATAAAATATCATATTCATTTTCTAGGATTGGTCTATACTGTACCTTTTCAGAAATACACCGAACTGTTACATGGTGTTGAGGTCCCCTTTCCACGGTTAGTAAATCACTGTTTACTCCAGGGTTGTCCATGCCTAGGTACGGAAAGTCTTGATTATTTATGGGTTATGGAGACAGGGCTATCCATCAGTTCTCGTTCTGTGGATACAGGGCAAAAGCCAGTACGGGAGATCAATGACATGCCACTGCGCTGTCACTAAAGGTTTGTTTTAATTCTAAAATATCCAAAAGCTCTGCAGCAAGCCGTCAACACTTTCCAAGAATTAAGTAACATCCTTTAATAGTATTAGTACTGTAATACAATTTATTGTATGCAAAAGCAAACAGTTTTTTTCTTTGCACAAGATACTCATTTGGAATAAAATAAAAATGGGAATGGGCCTTATTACTTGCATTTATTCATCAACAAACATCTTTAATAGACTTTAAAAGTAACACTTGTTTCACAAATAACTATTAAAGGTGCACTATGCAACTTTCCGTCCACTGAAGGGCGCCTATTCTAAACAAAGGTGTAGTTTGATGACGCCAAGTGTGAGCGCAATATCTTGGGAAATGTGGTCTTCTCCTCACAGCCGGTGGGAAAGTATCAGGATAGGACTCGGGCAGAACTCATGTTAATGGATGCGGTTATTAATGTTACTGTAGTGTAAAGCAGAGCAGGACCGAGTGTTGTGGAGCTGAGCACGGCCGCTGGAGCGATTGTTATACAAACACACGGCTCGCGAGTACCGGGACTTTTATTATGACGGGACGAGACACAGTCGCCGGGCGCGCAGACTTCCGCTTTTTCCAGTCATGATTATAAGGTAACTCAGCTCTGTTTATCATATTAGATACATTTAAATGTGTTTAAAATGATGTTATGACGTTATTCTATGCGTTCGCTCGGCGCTGATGTGACTTGTTCACACTGCTAAGAGAAAAGCGATTCTGCAGAATAAAACCGAGGGTAACGCAGATATGACGCCATTGACAGGCGACTCGTTCAAACGCTATGCTGAAACGTCCCGGGCCTTAGTTAAAATAGCAATTTTCTCACAATTTACAAATAGTTGGAAACATTTGGGATATTGTAAGTACTCAACTGAACAAAATATATAACACTGGCCTAGTGGTATTTGGATATTTTACTGCAAAAATACTACATAGTGCACCTTTAAATATTGTGAGGGAATGGGTTTGTGTCATATGAACAACTGCAAAATAAAATAACAAAAATTGGAATATATTTGAAGTGTCATTAATTGCAGAATGAAACTAGGCAATGTCTCATAAAAGAGAACCACAATTTCAAGAAACAGAAAGTAAATGAGCAACTTTAGACGGCGCGATATGAGGAACAAGGCAGTGATTCCTTGCCTCGGAAACTCCCATACGCATCCAGTAATGCCACGATCTCTCTGTGATTGTTATGTTTATTCAAAAGATGACAAGAAATGGTCTTATCTGCGGGAGCTGGATGTGATCTTTAAATATTTGATGATCTCCAATCTTTTGTGTCATTCAGGGATTATTAAACTGTGGGTGTTTTTCACAGGAATTTCATTACTGGGGTTTCAAGCTGTAAAAGAGGGCATTTGCATATGAGACGTAATGGAGCACAATGGTGACATTTTACTTTATCCATTGTTTGTTGACATTTTGAAAACGGTTATATCTACCGTTTGTGTAATCGCAAGCTTAAAAAGACTGAAAACTGGGAAACCCTTTTCATTAGTGTGTTTTTTTACACTTGCTAGAAATGGTTATACATAAACTTCCACTGAATTGAAAATTAATTGATTGACGTTTAAGATATTTTAATGCCGTTTTGTAGCTTTTTACAGTGGTCCATATTCGTTTTTACAATGAAGTATTTATTTAAAAAATCTGCTTTTTCACAATAGTTAATCATTTTATTCCATAACCGTTCCTCCTGTTTCTGATCTGAAGGCACTTGGCATACAGCCACGGCTAAAGATGGCTGGCAGCCTGAATAAACTGAGAGATTGAGAGGGACCTGTATGGATAAGAGATAAGTATCTTGCGTGAGAATCCTCCGGAGACAAGACGAGGTGGGAGAGACAGAGAGAAAGGGAGAGAGAGAGAGGGAGAAGAGCTGAGCGTGCGGCGACGCTAAGAATGCTGCATGAATCTTTTATTATCCCTTAGCCCAGTTAATGAGGTGGTGCTTCTTTAATAATTAGCGTGGAGACTGAGGCGTATTTCCATAGCAGAGCCTAAGGATGCAGAGGGCATCAGGGACGGTTCGAAGAATGTGGGGCGCATCAGAGACGAGCTGGAAACCACACGCTGAGTTGCGAGAGAAAGATACACATGTGTTTTTAGATGCTTGCAGAGGGTTGTGTGTGTGTGCCTGAACAATGATCACTTCATTTTGACTTTCTTTGGTCATTAAAAATCCTAACCTTCGATAAAAAGTGGGGGTGTAACCCCTGGCCAAATTTGCCCATTGGCCTCTGTCCATCGTGGCCTTCCAACCACCCCATATACTGATTGGCTTAATCACTCGGTCTCCTCTCCACCAATCAGCTGGTGTGTGGGGGGAATTCTGGTGCAATATGGCTGCCGTCACATGTCCAGGTGGATGCTGCACATTGGTAGCCTGGCTCTGCCCTCCTACGTACTTCCACTCAATTTTCCTTTTCCTTCAGTACTACGTCTGGGACTGCTGTGTAGTCTTAGGTTTTCTCCGAACAAATTTTTACCGGTCCAATCAGCGAACAGAGGGAGTGGCTGAGAACGATGGCGTTGATGTCGAGCGCTAGTTTGAGATGTAGTTCAGTAATGGCGGTGGAGAAAGATGCAAACTAAACCATTCATTGCATTGTGGCACCGCTGCCGAATATCCAGAAGTTAAAGCCGGAGCAATAACAGTCTTTGCTGGGTTTTGTTGGTGGCCATGATGTTGCGGCCCTCCAACAGGGTAAATTCGGGAAAAGTTTGGTTTTCCAGATCCTTTCGTTAGTGATGAAGGAGTTGGCTGAAGCTATTCGGACGGTAACTGTTCCTTGTGGGGTCGGAAGGTATTGCCATCATTTAAGTTACAGGGACTGGTCAGTTATTTTATTGCCGTCCGTCTCTCACCACCCGCGTAAAAATCCCCGGCAGAGTTACGTACTGCTTTTGACAAACGCAAGGTCGTGTCAATGTAATAGCTGTCCGAATCCACATCTCTGAGTTTTCAACAATATATCACTTCAAAATTCACTGTATGAAATCATTTTTGACCACTGCAGAACACCATACGGTTGCTTTGCTTTTATTAGGATGCATTTATAGACTTGTATTTCCTTAAAATGCTGGCAAGTATTTAGAAGAGCAATATATTTAATCACCGCTCAAACAAATTAAAATAAAAGCATTTAAACATTTGAATTGGTCCGTTATTTATAGCAGCATTTATTATCATACCAAGCATATGACATTTTATTTACAGCATACAATGATGTTACGGAACGCGTGAGCGCCATGTTCCCGATCACAAAACTCTCCTCTCCACCGTGGCGTGAATAAATCACAATCCGAATGCACGAGTGTTATTTTATCCTATAGTTTTATTACTGAGGTGGCATGCACATGTGCACTTTTATTTTGTCAGATTTCCATGAGTGAAACAGGCGTAGGGCGCATGACATACGTCACGACCAAACGTTAGCGATTGGTTATGGCAGAGCCAGAGTGGCTCAGGGCAGATCCAATAGTTTTAAACCTCAACAGGGTGCCCGCCTTCGCGGAAATAAACCCTTGTCTATAGAGAGTGGCCAGACTCTATGTACAAATGAAATGTACGAGAGTCTGGTAAAACCAGGCTAGCACATTGGTGGTGATTACGGAGATTCCCCCCTTCCATGTAAAGCACTTTAAGTGCCTAGAAAAGCACTATATAAATGTAACAAATTATTATTATTTTGAAAAATCTGAGGATATTAGAGAGTATTTACATTTGGTCTAGCTATCCAATCGGGATAAGACCCATCCTAGATGCCTCATGAGGTGGTTTGAAACACAACCAGATGCATTTACACTTATATACACTTACATATATATATGTAACTATAAGTAATTTGAAAACCCTGGGGTTGCATTTCAATGTGAAAAAAAACGATGGCGTGGCTGCCCACATTACACTACCTACATGACAATAACGGACAAGGGCTGCATTTCCCAAAAGCACGGTATGCCTAAGTTGATCATACTATGGTCATACAACACATGTTGGTGGTTGTTGAAGCCTAGAGCCATCTCTCTCAATGGCTCTGTAACATACCAGCCTCGACGACCAAATAATACGGAGACGGAACTGCATAGTTTGCTGACTTTGTGCTCCTTTTTAGCAGCCGTTGTGCTGTTAAACGCTGTATGGTATAACACTGCAGATGCCTACATGTGCAAGAGACAACTGTTTACACTTGTACACGCTAACCCAGTGTGTATGAACGCTCATGTGACGTGTCAGTTGTGCTGTGTAGACATAGATTGACGCAATGAAAACACCATTGTAGACGAGGATCGCCGTTTTAAAACGGAAACGCACTAGTGTAAACGGGGACTAATTAAGAGTGAAAGAGTGATCTACAGAAAATGTCATACCCAGCATTAGCATCATCACAGAAGTCAATGCAGTTATGCATATAGCGTTGGAAGATTAGAACGAATTTATATCCAATCACATATGTAAGTATTTTAGAATATGCATAACTATAGACAACAATCTGACCAATCCAGACACACAAAGTAAGCAAATTTGAGGTTGCATTAGTGTACTTTTCAAGGCTGAAACTACAGTACATATTTAGGATTTCTGGATAATAAATACAAAATAAATATTTCATAATATATTTTAAATAAAATAGTAAAATAATAAAATATATTTTAACTTTTAGGCTCAAATGACACCAGCCACTTATTCATGCACAAAATGTAAGAATGTCTGATCCCTATGTTGTTTCACTAAAACACACAAAAACACACAACATACAAAAGAACAAACCAAGAGCCACATTCTTGACACCCAACCCCATTACCCTCCCCCACCAATATACACCCCTCCCCCACCAGAGCACACCGGCCTTCTCACACACACAGACTCTCAGGGGCGGGCCCGGCTGTGCTGCTTGCCCTCTGTGTGTGTGTGTGTGTGTGTGTGTGTGTGTGTGTGTGTATGTGTGTGTGTGTGTGGTGGAGAGGGGGGATGTTTTCTCTTTAGACAGCTAATTGACTCACAGATGTCAGGATGAGCTGACAGAGGGGTGGCAGTGCAACCAGGGCCCTCAATTGCAAATGGCAAGGTATGGCGCCTGCCATTGCTTGGTTGCCTGGTAAATGCAAAAGAATTACAAAATGACATCAAGATACAACGATTAAATTATTAAGTTATTATTTTTAAATAGCAACAAAAAGCCAACATTATTTGCCTCGTTCAAAGAAAAAGCAAAAGATCTAAACAGAGATATTCACCTGAGAGATGAATGTAGTGGTGGGGAGCAGTGTTAAAGGGTTAGTTCACCTAAAAATCTGTCAATAATTACTTACGTTCGACACCCGTAAGACCAGTTTTGCAGTTTGACACGCGATCCGAATTATGAATCAATACGCTGATTCATAACTGTTAGAAACATTGTTGTGAGATGGGCTTTGTAACGACGTCTTTCGTGCCTTTTATGGGTCTTGAGAGAGGAAATGACATTGGCGTCAATGAAGGCCTGTCTGAGCCATCGGATTTCAACAAAAATATCTTCATTTGTGTTCCGAAGATGAACGGAGGTCTTACGGGTGTCGAACGACATGAGGGTGAGTAATTAATGACAGAATTGTAATTTTTGGGTTAATTAACCCTTTAATTTTGACAGCAAATTTTGATATAGCTTTTAGTGATAGTCTTTTGACTAAAATGCCATTTAGTTTTAGTCATATTTTAGTCACCTGAATTGTTCTTAGTTTTAGTCGACTAAATATCACAAGATTTTAGTGGACTAAAATCTAATGAGTTTAATTAAATTGTAATGCATTGTTCGAGCATTTAAGCATTACATAACTGTTACTTGAATACATGTTAAAACTGACATTTTGACATAATTATGTTTTTGACATTACAAATAGGCTACACGAAAGAGCTCAATTCAGTTTTTTTTTTTACAAAAAAACATCTAAATAGTTTTTATACTGTTGTCTTTCTGTTTTAGTTAGTATATCAGGTTAATCTAAAGCTTCAAATAAATTTCAGTTAACATTTATTTAATTTCAAGCAATGAAGATTTTTTAAAAATGGTTTTAGTTAACTATTATAACCCTGATACTTATTGAATAATATATGCCAAATACTGTTCTTAGTCTTTCCTCCTGACTATGAATTAAATGGGAATGGAATAAAAAAAGGTTTATTGTATAAGCAAAAACGTATATAGCCTAATGCATAACTTTTCAAAATACACCATGACTCTTATTTTGAAATGCCTGCGCCTTACTGTTGCAGCTGCAGCTACTCTCTTTCAAGTTCAGATAAGGGAGATAAAATATGCATCATTACAACCGTCTAAAACATTTGACTATATACATCGTAAAGTAAACATGGTCATTATTCCTCAGCATTAGTTCTTAAACAATTAGGCCTACTTGTTTTCGTCAGTGAATAAATGTCGTTGTCGAATATCATCACGTTGTACATCAAGCAGAGACAGTTTTTGTGCATTTTGTTTCCCGATTTCACCAGAACAAATAGAAAATCTCTACAATGGCGTTAAGCGATAGATTAAAGCGCTCGTCTGGGTGAAGACTGCACAGTATGCAAAAGAAATCCGCTCCACTGATAACAGCCACAACGAGCGCCAGATCGCTTCTTATTTAAAGGTGCACTATGCAACTTTTCGTCCACTGGAGGGCGCCTATTCTAAAAGGCTCGCGAGTACCAGGACTTTTATTATGACGGGACGGGACACAGTCGCCGGGCGCCCGCACTTCCGCTTTTTCCGATCAGGTAAAACAGCTATTTTTATCATATCAGATACATCTAAGGGGCCAAGGGCTTCGGCCATCCGTCCACTCTCTTCCCTGAACTGAAATTAAGTAGTGGGCTGTACTTTCCACACGATTGACATCAGGTTTAAGTACGCCAGGTTGGCTGGTGGTTATGTTGCCCGCATACCGCCTCCCATGGCCGAGACTGGTATTACGATACCTGACGGGCCGGGGCTAGTAATGCTACTGCTAATTAAGGTTGACATCTCTGCAGCACTATAACTTGACTTTTTTTTTTTTATGACATCAACGCCCTTATTTCTTCTCATTCTTTTGATGCGTGTAAGTCATTTTTTGGGGGAAATTTTTACCTCAATTTTTACACATGGCACCTTTAACAAACGAAGGAAATTATGCTCTTCTAGTTAATCAGAGATGTTTTGTTTGTAAAAGTAGCTGCATTTTGTATGATTATATCCAGTTTTCTCTCTAATTTTTAATTATTTTCATGCCAGAACTCTTGGCTGCTATGCCAGGTATTGTAAACGGGCCAAAATAAACCCATAATTCTTTGCATTTAATGACGTTGCAGTTGTCATTATAAATAAATAAACTCCCAAGAAGAATACACACAGATATTTATTGAATGCAATCCTGTTTTTGTGCAATTACAAGAGATGACTGCGCTTATCCATTTACCTGAACACTTAGCGCAATTAGATGAATTGTGAATGTGCTTTTTTTTATTGGCTGATGCTGTTGGTTAATGTTTAACTGCAGTTTGGTCTTTCTCTTGCGCTTAATTGAATCGACGTCATCTGAACTGCCATACCTTGACTTTTAGTGAACGGATGCCACACAGTCAAAAAGCTCTGCAAACAAATTTGTTATGGCCACGTCAATGGCATAGTTCTTCTGCTATAAATAAATCCAGTGGACAAACAGATCTTGCGGAGCATGAGCACACGACCACGAGCAATCAGTCCTCGAAGATACACATGCTTAAAGAGCAAAACACATAAAAACACACCCAAACAGCCTCCGCTGTAACTCAACCTGAGATGCTGTTGAGCACAAAACAACAGTGATCTAGGAAGAGAATCGTGTGTAACTAATTTATAATGAAGGGTTTCGATTAAGTTTTTTCTCTAGAGAGAACATATAAAAGTTTAAATGCAGAGCTACCATGAGCCCTTAGGTTTAATCCATCACTTGGGCAAATAATTAAATAGCAGAAATAGTCTTATTGCCAATTTTTCTTCAGAGGTGCATGTGTTTGATTAGACTCAAACATGGGATTCATTTCAGAGGTGGCTGGCTGGGTTTAAAGTATTTTTTAATATTATATTATCTTTTGAAATGGGAAATACTTACATTCTTGATAAAAATGTGTTCTAAAAAGTGATATAATGATCAAGCCATGGTGGCCAGTTCGCTTTGATGAAGTCACAACACAGCTTGAAAAACAAGCGCATACACTCACTCCTACACACTCTCATGTATGTGTTAAGAAATCCCTGTGTTGTTTTGCAATGCCACACACAGCAAAACCCCTCACCAGACAAAATATCACACAAACAAGAGTGAAACCCTCAAACTTTACTCAGTGTGACTGTATGTGTGATTGCAAAAACATGCAAGTGTTTGTGCCACAAGTTACCCAAATCTCAGCTGAATGCGAGCCAAAGCTCACGTTGGATGTCGAGTCAACCCGGTTCGCTGCCCACAAGTGCAAAGTTTGTATCCTGTTATTCTCCTCGCCCACGCCGCTGTTGTCATCCTTTGCTAGGAAACTACGGGGGAGATGGCCGGTGCCACCAGCAGGGTTTCACTTCCAGTACTGTGGAGTGATAGGAGGCTGGAGAATCTAACAGGACACACGGAAGGGTATACTGCAAAAAAAAAAAAATATCAGTATTTTAGTCTTGTGTATTAATGTCATTGAATAACATATCAAACCAAGTAGCATGTGAATTACATACTTTCTGTCCAAACACTTGTTTCAGTAAAAATAAATACAATTTTGTTCAAATTTAAGACAAAACTGGACACCTTCTACATGTCAATGGTTGTAGGAATTTTTAATGAGCTAACCTGGGTTCATCTTTGTGGTGAACTTGAGGGGGAAAGGACTTCATCCGTTCACTAAACATGACCTTGGGACCAGACGGTTAACTCAAATAACTGGTTTGGGGGGTGGGGGGGGGGGGGGGGTTGAATACTGTTTGGAGCAACTACATACACTCACCTAAAGGATTATTAGGAACACCTGTTCAATTTCTCATTAATGCAATTATCTAATCAACCAATCACAAGGCAGTTGCTTCAATGCATTTAGGGGTGTGGTCCTGGTCAAGACAATCTCCTGAACTCCAAACTGAATGTCAGAATGGGAAAGAAAGGTGATTTAAGCAATTTCAAGCATGGCTGTTGGTGCCAGACGGGCCGGTCTGAGTATTTCACAATCTGCTCAGTTACTGGGATTTTCACTCACAACCATTCCTAGGGTTTATAAAAAATGGTGTGAAAAGAGAAAAACATCCAGTATGCGGCAGTCCTGTGGGCGAAAATGCCTTGTTGATGCTAGAGGTCAGAGGAGAATGGGTCAACTGAAAAATTTTGCCTGGTCTGAGGAGTCTCAATTTTTGTTGAGACATTCAGATGGTAGAGTCAGATTTTGGCGTCACCAGAATGAGAACATGGATCT
Organism: Pseudorasbora parva; assembly: GCF_024679245.1. NCBI lineage: Eukaryota > Metazoa > Chordata > Actinopteri > Cypriniformes > Gobionidae > Pseudorasbora > Pseudorasbora parva. Next base: position 13,185,098 of record NC_090178.1, on the reverse strand, counting down.
ATCAATCCTTGTTACCACTGTACAGGCTGGTGGTGGTGGTGTAATGGTGTGGGTGATGTTATCTTGGCACACTTTAGGCCCACTTTAAATGCCACGGCCTACCTGAGCATTGTTTCTGACCATGTCCATCCCTTTATGACCACCATGTACCCATCCTCTGATGGCTACTTCCAGCAGGATAATGCACCATGTCACAAAGCTTGAATCATTTCAAATTGGTTTCTTGAACATGACAATGAGTTCACTGTATTAAAATGTCTCCCACAGTCACCAGATCTCAACCCAATAGAGCATCTTTGGGATGTGGTGCAACGGGAGCTTTGTGCCCTGGATGTGTATCCCACAAATCTCCATCAACTGCAAGATGCTATCCTATCAATATGGGCCAACATTTCTAAAGAATGCTTTCAGCACCTTGTTGAATCAATGCCGCGTAGAATTAAGGCAGTTCTGAAGGCGAAAGGGGGTCAAACACAGTATTAGTATGGTAATCCTAATAATCCTTTAGGTGAGTGTATTCCCTTTCAGTTCAGTATTGTATAAGAATTTTGTCGTCATCTGTGGATTTTTCTCACTGAGCGTGTCATAATTTAAATGGGAGAAGCGACAAAATGTAGGGCAGATTCTTCTATCCATGCATCAGTTAATAATTGCATTTTAAGCAGTGATCATTACACACTCAACATTGAAGGTGGGTCTGAATGCAGGGTTATGGTTAATTGTGGGCAGGCTTTAAGCAGACTAAATGATTGGAAAAGTCCAAGTATAGGTCTCTGCAGGATGGTAAGGAGTTACTAGATCAGTGGGCGATGCCATAAACAAAGGGGCGTTACCTGATTTGGGATTATTTGTATTCCATGATTAATAAACACCCATCATTTTGAAAACACCCACACATTTTAAAACGCCCACTTTTGTTCTGCAGAGACCTTGTGAAGTCTTCTATGCGTTACCAGTGAGAACTGTCATTTCACCAGAGGATCGAGTTATTTTGATTAAAAATGACAAGGTCAAACACATCAAGGGATGAATCGTTCACTAGAAGATATGTGAATAAGATATGAAAGCTTGTTTCCGCCACAAAATAAAAAAGGTAACTGTGACATTTTATCTTACAATTCTAAGACTTATTTTCTCAGAATTGTGAGATGTAAAGTCAGAATTAAATTATATAAAAGTAAAAATTCTAACTTTTATAACTTAAAACTGTAGGTTTATATCTCACAATTCTGAGAAAAGTTAGAATTGCAAGTTATAAAATCTGAATTGAGTTATAAAGTCAGAATTGCAAGATATACCGTCAGAATTGTGAGTTATAAAGTCAGATATATCACAAGATATATATCAATTCAGACTTTTTATCACCCATTCTGATTTTATATTTCGCAATACTGATTTTATATCCTGCAATTCCGACTTTATATCTCGAAACTCCGACTTTATATCTCGCAATTCCGACTTTATATCTCACAATTCTGACTTTATATCATGCATTTCTGACCTTATATCTTGCGATTCCGACTTTCCATATCCCAATTCAGACTTTCCATCTCCCAATTCAGACTTTCCATCTCCCAATTCAGACTTTCCATCTCCCAATTCCGACTTCCCATCTCCCAATTCAGACTTTCCATCTCCCAATTCAGACTTTCCATCTCCCAATTCTGACTCTAAATCTCGCAATTCTGACTTTATATTGTAGTGGCAAATTCTAAGTCCCAATTGTCTTCAATATGTCAAAGAAAATTTCTTCCAGGTCTCAGGGATGTAAACTTTATAGTATGAACAACAAAGTGAGATGATGCCAGCTGAACATCTGACCACCACGTTCTTAGCTCACACTTTTATACAGTTCTAACTCATGATTTCATTGCAGGTGCATTACTCCTTACACTCTTTGCCACAGTTGCTCCATTCATAAACTTATCTAGCCTTCTTTGTAATGGTGGCCGACTGCCACTTGTTTTTCTTTCTCATCCAATAGGCATCATTCTATGTATCTTTGCTTGATAGTCACTTCATATTTTATATCTCGTACTTCTGACTTTATATCTCACAGTCCCGAGTTTATGTCTCGCAATTCTGAATATATATCATGACGTGGAATTCTGACTTTATAAATCACAATTCAGACTTTCCATCTCCCAATTCAGACTCCAAATCTCGTAATTCTGACTTCACAGAGAGGTATTTAAGACTAAATATTATTTTAAGTATCTTGAATGCAATCCTGTTTTTGTGCAATTACAAGAGATTACAATGCGCTTATCAAACTCACCCGAACACCCAATTAGATTTATTTTAATTTTTATAGGCTGATGCTGTTGGTTAATGTTTAACTGCAGTTTGGTCTTTCTCTCTTGTCAAAAAGTCAAAATTATCTTTTAAAATGTTTTATTCTGTGATGGAAACAAGCTTCCATAATAAGATTCGTTTACAAAATAGAATTTTCATTTCATGCCAGCTTTAAAAAAGTGTTATCATTCAGGCAGCTAACCATAAACATGTTGGTAGTTTAACTAACCTGGCTCAGTGAGACTCTTTTCAAACTGACAAAACTTTTGAAATTCACTATAGTTCACGCACCGCACACTTACATTGCGTTATGAATTGAGGTCGACACTTTTCGGAATGCAACAACGTACAAAATTGACCTTGAATATATTTGTAAAATATGGCTAGAAATGTTTGCATTCATTTTTACGGGAGGCTTTAATACATGTTTACACCAACACCGATAAAAGTAAAGATAACTAACTGTTAATAACATAACTGTTCACCTGTATCAATACATCGCACACGTATTTATTAAAGCATGCCTTGCAGTTATGTCGTCTGCCACTTTAAATGCGTGAGGTTTTTGAGTTTGGTTTTTTTTATCGTTCATCAGCCAGAAGAAAAACATTGCTCTGAAAGCATTTCCAACAATATTGTTTCTTTCATTATCGTTATGTCTGTATTGTGGACTTTCTGTTCTCATAGAATTAGAACGATTATTAAAAGTTTATAGTTTGAGTTAACATTATAGTTATTGTCCTTTTGACTGGTGATTAGTCATGAATGTAAATGCCCACACTATGTTCCTACATGCTTTGTCATTGAGTATTTGCTCTTGCCTCACAGGAAGTGAATATGAACATTGCGACCTACTGCAATGCATGACTATCATCATGCGTTTCTTACATATCCTGTTAAGGACATTCATTAGAAACAGTTCACCTAACTTGACCGGTTGATTCAAAGAAAATAAATCTGACTAGCAATTACATTAAAAGTAAAACGCGTCTTTAATAGCACTCTTTAATTGAATAAGGCTCCTTTAATGGTTTTTACTTGCTAGACATTGTCTTTATGTTCATGAGCCTCAAGTAAAAGACAAAGACAGCATGGACAGTGGAATATGACAATGGAAACCGATAAAGACATCTACCTCAGCACTATCAAAGCGGATAATGCTTCATTAGCATTCAGCCCCATGTGCACAATGATGACATTATCATCAAAATGAGCTGCAGCTTTGTTGACATGCTGGTACTGCTGGGGTTTCCTGGAGCTTTTGGGAACAGGATGTAGCTGGTAGCTCACTTAACCTCTTGTCTGGCCATAAAAATTGACACAGCTAAATGAAAAAGGCTTCAGTTTTTTTTTTTTTTTTTTGGTTTTGTTGTTGCTTTGCATTGTCCTGTAATATTGCACAATTACTCATTCTAGCACAGAGAAGAAACAGAATGTTTAAATTCGGAACACTGTGTCAAAAGGGGTGGGCTGAAACATCAAGGTTTCGGTTTTCATAAACACACACTCACACAACAGGATTTGGAAATAAACAGGAGGTGGTTACTTCCTCTCGTTGAACAAGACGAAACATACAAGACAGAGAGACTTCCTTAAAGGGTTGTTCATCTCTGAACTCTGATACAAAATGATGAATTTTGAACTAATCTGACACAACATTCCACACATGCTTGCTGTGCAGGCAATTCCATCACCAATAATTCAGGCGAGAAAATCAATTAGGGAAGCAAGCAAAAATATTTGCTAAAATTGATTGCAAGGCATCGCCAAAAGTTAGACCACAGAGGTTTATGGCGTCAATTATCTAAAGCCGTACATTGTCAGAGTGCTCAAGTCAGTCTCCTTCTGAAGAATACTGGATGTTGAAATCAATATATTGAGTGTCACATGATTTCCTCAGATGACCTTCTAACAGTTTGTATGAATGGTGTGGAGAATCAGTAATGCGTAGGCCGTGGCCCATGTGATACCTCTCCCGATTGCAGCACAAACACATGTTTGTCAATCCTCACAAACACTCTACTATTTGTTTGTCTGTCTCTCTGCTGTAAAGGTCTCCTTCAATCAATATGTGCATGTCTTTGAATACTCAATAAACTACACTACCACAGTCAACCAAAAATCCTAAACTAACTTCTATACAGTAAACTACACTTCCCTCTACCAAATTCTTTAAAAAAAAAAAAGTTTATTCAGTGTGCTATTAGTACACTTTTTAAAAACTCAAAATAAGAAAGTATACACTCAGAAATATACTTAAAATTGCACTTAAAGGTGGGGTAAGTGTTATTTCAATACAGTTCAATTACAAACTTGTAGCCAATCACAAGGTAAGGAGCGTGTCTACTAATGATGGTGAGAAGAGAGCGCTCGGTGCGCATCATTATTCAAAACACAAGACACACATGATGGACATTAGCAGAGAACTAATATATGCTGGCTTTTGCTTGAATATGCTTGTGTGTCATATTCGCTTGTTTGTCCATTTGCGATCGTATTGTCGCTCACTTCAGCGATGATAAAGACCCGTTCATTTCCACATCATATGGAGCATCTGAATCGCCTCACTGTCTGTTTCAAGCATCAGCTTACAAAATGTGTCCAACAAGTAAGATAATTTAATCCTAATATATGTTTGTTACCTCTTTTCATGATCCATATAACCCTAATCCGGTCATAATTGTAATATGTCATTAGCTGGACTGTCGTGCTCATCTTGTGTAGCTACTATAGAGTTGTCATGAGAACGGTTTGTTTTTGTGATCGCTATAACTCTCTAATCTTGTCATAATTGTAATATGTTCATTAGTTAGACTGTCGTGCTTGTGTACTATCGAGTTGTCATGAGAATGGTTTGTGTTTTGTGAGCGCTATAACGCTAATCTGGTCATAATTGTAATATGTCGTTGTTCACGAGACCGGTTTGTTTTTTTGTGATGGAAGGAGTGACTTCTTCCTAAATTATTCGACCTGGATTACTAACACACAGATTCTGCCATAGCTGTTGCCTTGGTTACATATGTGTGGGGCAGGGTTATACAATTTTTTATTACTGTTATTTGGTGGGGGCGCTATTACATATCTTCTGAAAGAGTTCTCCGAATCAAAACACAGAATCAAAAGAAGCAAAATCAAGTGATAGAAGATTATCGCAACTGTAAAATAACGCGATCATCAAACATTAAAGAGTATATAAGTTCAAAACTGCCTAATGTTAACGAATGAAATGTCAAAACAAAAAGGGTTAACGGAATATACGCTGAAGTGTTACTAGTATCTCATTTCACAGATAATTTGTTTCTATATTGAATCTATATAAGAATGCCAGTACAATGTAAAGTATTTGCTCTGGCTCTAATTTTTTATTATTTTGTTCCGTTATTATGCTTCTTGTTTTCATCTGTTGACGTTGTACAAGCAGAATGTGGAGGTTGGTCGTTGTTGTATTTGTCTCGCCTCTTCTCCACTGTGATTAGACAGCTGGGTAAAAAGGACAGTGTTTTGCACTGTGTTTTACACAAAAGTTGAACAAAGTTGAACAAAAACGGCAAACACTGAGCACTTGAGTGTGAAATACTCGCATAGCGCCTCGTTACGCTCATGGCGTTCTATAAACACGGCGCTCCCATTGAAAATAATTATGCCAGCCAACTAGTGTACTTTCATAAAATAAAAAATGGAAATGACTAGTAAACTATCAGTAAACCTATAAGTTCACTTGTAATATAGTTGCAGTACAAATGAAAAAAAAAAGGTTGTGTACTCAAAGTTTACTACTGTTACACTTAAAGTACACTTAAAAGTTTACTTTTATATACTTAAGTGGGCCAATACATTCCCAAACAGTACACTTTCAAGTATAATACTAGTATATTGATATAAGTATACTTACTACATAAATTATAGCTAAAAAATATACCGTACTTGAAACTGACGTAAGTAAAATGAACTTGAAGACAACCTACCTATCAATTTTATTGTATTAAGGCATATTGAAATAAAATAAATGAGATATAAATAATCATATCAATAAAGTCATATCAATAAAAATGAGATATAAAAAGAGGATAGTATTCTTTTTTTCTTGGTGGCACAGTTAAGCAATGGCTTTTTTTCCAGAGGAATGATTCACTAACATGAAGGCCTACCACTTCTTGGCAGAGTTTCTGTTGTTCCACTTATAGTTGTTCCACTTTGTGATATAATACCACTAACAGTTGACCATGTAGCTAATATTTAGCAGTGAGCAAATTTTATGAATGGACTTATTGCACAGATGGCAACCACAGCACCACACTTGAATTCACTGAGCATCTGAGAGTGACCGATTCTTTCACAGATGTTTGTTGAAGCGTCTCCATGCCTAGGTCTTGATTTTATACATTGGTGACCATAGAAATGATTAGGACACCTAAATTTAATGATTTGGAGGAGTGTCCCAATGCTTTTGACAATATAGTGTATATACTTCCAGCAAAATTCTGAAGTGCGCATCAGGTGAACACTTTACTATCCAATGAGGCAGGCCCCTGGAAAGGGTGAATGTCAGTGCTGTGACTTAATAGATTTTGGTAGGTCACGTGACAATGAGAAGATGACGAATGTAGTACAACAAGATCACATTCATAACATGGCCCGGTCCTAAATGGCACACTTCATGTTCAGTTGTGGTCTTTGTGGACAATGGCCCCCGCATGCTCATGCCTGTTATGTCCACAAGACAATAGGGTGCCCCATTTAGAAGGGTGCTCACAACTTAAGCACCCCATTTACGGCCAATATGTGCCTTTGATGTGTACTTTTGCCAAGCCCACAAGCTCCACAGCAGACTTTTACCCTATAGTCAAAGTGGCATTACGTCACCAAAGTGTGGACTCGGAGGAAGATCGTTAGGGCTTAGGGTTCCATTTGGGACGGGCTCTATATACAGGTCATTCTCAAAAAATTAGCATATTGTGATAAAGTTCATTATTTTACATAATGTAATGATACAAATTTAACTTTCATATATTTTAGATTCATTGCACACCAACTGAAATATTTCAGGTCTTTTATTGTTTAAATACTGATGATTTTAGCATACAGCTCATGAAAACCCAAAATTCCTGTCTCAAAAAATTAGCCTATTATGAAAAGGTTCTCTAAACGAGCTATTGACCTAATCATCTGAATCAACTAATTAACTCTAAACACCTGCAAAAGATTCCTGAGGCTTTTAAAAACTCCCAGCCTGGTTCATTACTCAAAACTGCAGTCATGGGTAAGACTGCCGACCTGACTGCTGTCCAGAAGGCCATCATTGACACTCTCAAGCGAGAGAGTAAGACACAGAAAGAAATTTCTGAACGAATAGGCTGTTCCCAGAGTGCTGTATCAAGGCACCTCAGTGGGAAGTCTGTGGGAAGGAAAAAGTTTGGCAAACAACACTGCACAACAAGAAGAGGTGACCGGACCCTGAGGAAGATTGTGGAGAAGGACCGATTCCAGACCTTGGGGGACCTGCGGAAGCAATGGGCTGAGTCTGGAGTAGAAACATCCAGAGCCACCGTGCACAGGCGTGTTCAGGAAATGGGCTAAAGGTGCCGCATTCCCCAGGTCAAGCCACTTTTGGGCTACAGAGAAGCAGCACTGGACTGTTGCTCAGTGGTCCAAACTACTTTTTTCGGATGAAAGCAAATTTTGCATGTCATTCGGAAATCAAGGTGCCAGAGTCTGGAGGAAGACTGGGGAGAAGGAAATGCCAAAATGCCTGAAGTCCAGTGTCAAGTACCCATAGTCAGTGATGGTCTGGGGTGCCATGTCAGCTGCTGGTGTTGGTCCACTGTGTTTTATCAAGGGCAGGGTCAATGCTGCTAGCTATCAGGAGATTTTGGAGCACTTCATGCTTCCATCTGCTGATAAGCTTTATAGAGATGAAGATTTCATTTTTCAGCACGACCTGGCACCTGCTCACAGTGCCAAAACCACTGGTCAATGGTTTACTGACCATGGTATTACTGTGCTCAATTGGCCTGCCAACTCTCCTGACCTGAACCCCATAGAGAATCTGTGGAATATTGTGAAGAGAAAGTTGAGAGACGCAAGACCCAACACCCTGGATGAGCTTAAGGCCGCTATCGAAGCATCCTGGGCCTCCATAACACCTCAGCAGTGCCACAGGCTGATTGGCTCCATGCCACGCCGCATTGAAGCAGTCCTTTCTGCAAAAGGATTCCTGACCAAGTATTGAGTGCATAACTGAACATAATTATTTGAAGGTTGACTTTTTTTTAATTAAAAACACTTTTCTTTTATTGGTCGGATGAAATATGCAAATTTTTTGAATTTTGGGTTTTCATTGAGCTGTATGCCACAATCATCAGTATTAAAACAATAAAAGACCTGAAATATTTCAGTTGGTGTGCAATGAATCTAAAATATATGAAAGTTTAATTTGTATCATTACATTATGGAAAAAAATGAACTTTATCACAATATGCTAATTTTGTGAGAAGGACCTGTATAACATACTTTTTGACGTTCATGAATAAGTAGCCTACTTATTCAAAATGTGCACCTACCCAGAGAGTGTGATGATAGGTACATATTCTTCTCTACTTCCTGTGAAGTGATGTATTGTTCCCTATGCTGTACTCTTTGTCCTTCTGACTAAACATATATGTTCCCTATGCAACAGAAAACTTTTGTACTAACACATTTTCTCCTCTATTTGTAGCTCCATTGCTGTGTTAAACTAACATTATGATCTGTTTTAATGAGATCGTTGGAGAAAATTGAGGTGGTTGTGTTCTGAAGTGCTTTTCAGGTGTACTGAAAATAGACTGAGAAAGATTAATGTTATAATTTTAGTGATTGTGTAATCCTCTTTGACTGTAAAGCCGAGCATAAACGTGTTAAATGGACAATGTTTGAGCTGCCTGAATAAAACGCGAGGCACCAATGCCAGATGAGAGAGAGAGAGAGAGAGAGAGAGAGAGAGAGAGAGAGAGAGAGAGAGAGAGAGAGAGAGAGAGAGAGAGAGAGAATGGGAGCACGCTCTGTCTATATGTGGGCCGTCACTTGTGTGGATGGTGATTTCCATATCAATATTTGAGAGCTGGTGAATAATTTATGGACTCACTGATACAATGAATGCTGAGCTGAAAGATACTTGCACCCCCCCACCCCCCACCCCCACCCCAACCTGTGCTCAGCCCTTAAGGGTGAGAGAGACACACAAACCCAGTGGTTGTAATGGTCAGCGTTCATTGTTGAAGGATCAGTCCTTTCGGTCAAATCTCTTCAACTCCTCTCTGCGTCGTTGTATCATCAATGGGTTGCTGCCTCTTTTTAGAAAACGTGCGGTTCAAAAAAAGACATCTGCTCTGTAAGAGAATGCCCTAATTATTCATGACCATTTAAGCTTTGAGGAGTTAGTCTGTGTAGCATATGTGTCCTTCTCACTAGCGCATTGTTCGGACCTCACTAGTTAAAGACTCGTTCATTGTATTTTTTCTCTCTCCCTGACAATAGTGTTAAGTATTCATGCAAAGGAGCTCTGGATTCTGCCCAGAAACCTATTTTTGGATTCTCTCTTGGTTTCACAGATTCATGTTTTTTTTTTTCTTCCTCTTCTTGTCACTGCCCTAAATCTTTCACAGTCTATTTGAATTATTTTTTCCCTCTATGTGCCAATCAATATTGGTAACACATCCGCATTTCATACCTATTGATATTCCAGTAACTCCTTGGAATTTGCATGTCTGGAATTCTGTAAAATGGATTCTTGTGGCCACCATCACACCCTCAGAATAAAATCCTGCAGAATCCGACAGGCATACAATAGAAGTCACACACACACACACACACACACAACTATCGTTTGCACCTGGGACATCACCTTGGCACCAAACAAAGGAGTCTGCTTCTTTTGTGTGAATGTGAGTGTGTGCTATTGTTGCGCCGTCAACGCCTGTTATTCACAGTTCTCGTATGCATTCAGCCCATGAGAGCAACAAATCACTGGTCAGTGTCAGAAGTCAGACTGATTAGACCAATGCTAATGTCATGCTAATTGACTTAGATATCAACAAACACATGCAACTAAGTTGTGTTTTAGAATTTGAAAACATCCCGAAGACGGGGATTTCATGACATGTATGATGATCTGTACGTGTGTAACATTGCCTCTCATCATTGTTACATGCGTCATTGTTGGAGGAGACTCCTCACTGGCCTGTAAAGACCTTAGCCTAGTTAATATGAGATAATCTAACCAGAGGAGCTGTTCTCTGTTCTCCTTAGTGTCAGCATTTTGCATGACATAATCGCAGTATTAATTTGAGATTCTGCAGAAAATGTGGGAAATCCCAGCAAACTCGCCACCTTGATGCTAAGGTGTTTTGAGAGGTTGCTATGGTGGTGTTAGATGATCGCTAGGGTGTTGTGGGTGATTATATAATAATCTGGTCCCTAGGTGGAATTTTTTTTTGTTGTTGTTCAGAAATGCACTCTTATCCTTGCTAAGATGATCAATTTGAGGTAACATTGTGCAAAACACTAACCAAAGGTTTGCAAGCAAGTATGCTTCGTTTCCATTTTCTGCTTGCGTTTCCAGTATGCATGCGTAGTGTGCATTATTTACATCTATCCTTTAAATTAAGGTAGTTATTAGTTATAGTAAGACTTAATTTGATATAGAATAATTTCTTTAAAAAAAGTGATGAGTGAAATAATAAAGAAAGAAGCAGCCATTTTGCAAAGGAGAGGGCGGAGAAAAACACTTGATTTTAAGCGTGAACATTTACATAAAATCAACAACAAAAAAAACATACAAAAAAGAGTGAAATCTGTCACATGACTACTTCTACTTCTTCTAAAAAATATTTTTTTGAAAGGAGGATCAGACTTTACAAAAGGACAAATAAGGGAACAGAGAAAAACCTTTTCATACTGGGTTTGGGGAAATATACCAACTATTGATTGTTTGCCAACACTGATCTCATTTGACGGTATGGTAAAAATACATACATTTCTTCCTTTACAAGTTGAAGTGAAAATGCTGTGTCAAATCCTTCTTATGAACTTAGACTTTTAGAATATGCTACTGTGCTTGTTTAATTTAGAAACCTATATTGAATGTTGCAACAGGTTACACGCATGCCTGAATTTATACTCTAATTTGTGTCGCTTTTAAGTGGCAGCAGTCACAGTTGGGCCGTTGCTTCCAATAAATAGCTGAAGACCTGGACTGTGTTTAAAGGGTTAGTTCCCCCAAAAATGAAATTGATGTCCTTAATGACTCACCCTAATGTCGTTCCACACCCGTAAGACCTCCGTTCGTCTTCGGAACACAGTTTAAGATATTTTATATTTAGTCCGAGAGCTTTTCTGTTCCTTCATGAAAGTGTATGCACACTATACTGTCCATGTCCAGAAAAGTAATAAAAACATCATCAAAGTAGTCCATATGTGACATCAGTTGGTTAATTGAATACAATGCTGAATAAAGTCACAGTTTTTGTTATTTTTGGACCGAAATGTATTTTTGATGCTTCAAGAGATTCTAATTAACTAACTGATGTCACATATGGACTACTCTGATGATGTTTTTATTACCTTTCTGGACATGGACAGTATAGTGTGCATACACTTTCATTGAAGGAACAGAAAAGCTCTTGGACTAATATAAAATATCTTAAACTGTGTTCTGAAGATGAACGGAGGTCTTACGGGTGTGAAACAACATTAGGGTCATTAATGACATCAATTTCATTTCTGGGTGAACTAACCCTTTAAGTCCAAGTCTGCATCCGAAATGGCATAATCTCTTGAGTAGATTCTTATTTTGAATAAGTAATTACTTCACAACAGCTAAAAAAAAACTATGTCAAATGAATCACCATGCTGTCATTATACCATGACCTACAGCGTCAGTTGCATTGTGTCACCGCCAATCACAAATCCTCTCCTGTGACCTCATGGAATAGTAAAGTGTGAATCCCTTGCTAACTTCCCTCTCATTCACTCGAATTTACATTGAGCCTTATTTTTATTTTTATTTTGAATGAATCATTTGTGCATATGTTTTACTGTGACATGGCCACATCTCAAAATCCCAAAAAACGATTTATGGAACCGAAGCCCCATTCACAGACATGATCCTATTCACTAGAGTTGACTATTTCAATAGCTGTATTTTAATGATCTAAATGCCAGTTTTATGGACCATGGCGGCTTCACTATATACATGGCAGAATTTGCGAGCGGAAAAGTTCAATGCTTCTCCAGAGAGCAATCCTTTTATTTTTAATATTTAAAAATGTTTGTGTGCTGCTACGTCCCTGTGTGTGTAATAAGCAGAATATATGCACTTTGTGCACCCACCTAACACACCATTTAAATAACCCGAAAAAAATACTGCTATTGACTTTAGACCAGTTTTCAGTTGGTCAATGGCGCAGTCATTTTCAGTTGCCTCAAAATAGCAACACGGCTAGAATGCGCCTGAACACAGACCAGCGCGCCCATGGGTGAACAAATCGGTTTAAACTGTTAAAGGGTTACTTCAGCGATTAGCATATGGCTTTCTATATGTAGAAACCCTGGAATATATTCGAATGATCGTGCTCCATTGTGCTCCAGCTAATTCATCACGGTGAATGTAATCTGACTCCTGCAGCGTTTGTGCGGTGACACTCACTCAGCAGTTAAATCACATTATATTGAACAGAAACATTTAGTTTTTAATTGTAGTGTCTGTTCTCTAACTGAACTGATTTTATGAAAATGAACGTGGCGGGAAAGTGATCCAGTCACAGTGTTTCAGTAGCGGTGGCTTTGGGAGTGGCCTCACAGGGCAGCGAAGCATTCTGGGAGCATTCTTTCATCCCCATGAGACAAAAATACAATTTCTGTCTTTTCTCAGTGTAGAAAGCACCAAATTCAAATATAATTTCACATTTCTACTACATTAATGACCCAGTTTAAATACAGATTCATCTTCCCAGCGCTGAAGTACCCCTTTAAAAAACATTGGATGTACGATAAGGCCCAATGTCTCAATACAGAAGAAAAAATCTACCACTACTTCCATTTCATTGTGACTTTATGAATGTCACATTTACAGCATAAAAAAACAGATATGCCAAAATCGAATCCACACAATCAAGAGTTTCGCATGAGGATGAAATATTTCCTCAAGCAGATTTAGCTTGTGTTCAAGTTGGTCAAGCGAAAATCACTGCATTGACCAACAAAAATCTGTTTGGTTTGAAAGTGACTTCTGTGTGAGCAGTGCTTACTGCTTTATTGACAATGAAACTTATTCTTATAAATTTAGCTAATTTTACTGCACCTAGAGTTTGTTCAGATCGTCAAATATGAGTGTAATAGTGACGTCATGCTGATGAAACTGTGGCCAAGGTGTCCAACTCACACTCATCTGGAGTCTTAACAAGGTTTACGGTCAATAAACGCATAAACAAACGAGTCAATGAGACGTAGGCAGCAGCCTGTTGTCAGTCAGCGTTTTCCCCCAACAAAAGAAGCTCCTTCTGCTCATCTGCTACCAAACTCCCACCCACCCCCAACTCTGCTCAAGTTGCACTCCCTGCATACCGCTTACTTTTCTCTCTCATTCTGCCCTTTTCTTCCCAGCACCCCCTCCTCTCCTCTCCCATGTTATCTTTTGTCAGGCCTTCCTCCGCTCTCTATCTGTCACTCCCTAAAGCTGTCTTGCATCAAGAAAACAGTAGCATTAACCCGCTGTATATTTAAACTCCACAAATCAAACAAATGTTAACATCATCCAGCGTTAACTGCCTATGATCTAAAGCTGTACGCTTTGTATGATACTGTTTTCTCTTTACAGCTCAATTGACTACTTGTAGAAAAGTGAAACCACATTTTTTTATTGTGTTTTAGTTGGACACTTCATTTGCTGTTCAGCCAGCCGTGAAAGACTGCGTTTTGGCTTTCTCTGTTTTTCTGGCCTGCCCTTCCCCCCTATTGCACAAAGTGCCACACGCTTCCTGTTTACACTTGAAACAACTGGACTGGGAGAGAAGAGACTAGCTGTGTCATCGTTGAACCTCAGGTTTCTCTGCCTTGGAGACATGCACCATGCACTTTCGAATCTACCTGCCAAACTTGTATAATTTCATCATGAAGAGGCGGTTTTATGCACAAATGTTCTTGAACTTGCACAATGTTGGACAAGTTCACTCAAAAATAAAACTTCTGTCATCCTTTATTCACTCTTATAGCTCCAAACCTGCATGCTGTAAAATACCTTTGTTTTCAACAGAAAAACTCACATACAGGCTTAAAACGTGGTCATTGTTTTCTTTTAGGTGAATTATTCCTTTAATGGCCAGGATAGTATCGCTTTTGGATACTTAACATCTTGTCCTCTTTCCTTCATCCCTTTGGCTTTGAGCTAGTCACTCAGAGGACAAAATGACACAGGCTTTGCCAAAAATGTGGTTCCATAAAGTTACAATCTCTCTCCATCCATCTTCACTCACCATGACAATTTGATCATGGACTGATCTGAATATTTTCCCACTTCCTGTTAACATTTTAGCTTGACAATGTCTAATATAAGACCTATGAATAATGATACATTTTTACAATAATAGCATTGTAAAAAATTGCATTTATTTATGTATAGATAGATAGATAGATAGATAGATAGATAGATAGATAGATAGATAGATAGATAGATAGATAGATAGATAGATAGATAGATAGATAGATAGATAGATAGATAGATAGATAGATAGATAGATAGATAGATAGATAGAAAGAAAGAAAGAAAGAAAGAAGGATGGATGGATGGATGGATGGATGGATGGATGGATGGATGGATGGATGGATGGATGGATGGATGGATGGATAGATAGATAGATAGATAGATAGATAGATAGATAGATAGATAGATAGATAGATAGATAGATAGATAGATAGATAGATAGATAGATAGATAGATAGATAGATAGAGATGACCAATCTGAATATTTGCCCACTTCCTGTTAATATTTTAGCTTGACAATGTCTAATATAAGACCTAATGATACATTTTTACAATAATAGCATTTTTGTAAAAAAATGCATTTATTTATGTACATATATAGATAGATATAGATAGATAGATGGACGGACGGACGGACACACACACACACACACACGCACACACACACACACACACACACACACACACACACACACACACACACACACACACACACACACACACACACACACACACACACACACACACACACACACACACACACACACACACACAATTTATAATGTTTTTACCAACCCAAAACCTTTTTTCCCCTGTTTTTTCCAGGTCCAATGATTTATACTGAATGCCAAATGTCTACAAATTAAAATATTGCCGTTTTGGGATCATTTTAATTTATATTGTAAAAAGCTATGTATTTTCCCATCCTCCTAGATTTTTGACGCTCTTCATCTACAATCACGTAGGTGAAGAAATTGCTTGTGAATTTTGTGATTGTGCAGGCTGGTGTCCATTAGTTCTGAATGTCTGGTTGATTTACAATGTAGCACGTGACGCATGGCTGTATCATTGCCAACAAAACAGGCAAGAACATTAGATCACCAATTCATCTTTTTCTTCTCCGTCACACTGGACGCAAGCAAGAAGCAAATTCAATTAAAACACCAAAACAGACGTCCACCAGGAAGAGAGGGAGCAAACACAGCAGTGGACATGCGTCTCTTTGTTTTTGTAATTCACTTAGACCGGGGGTTATCGTTCCGCCCACACGTGCTGCGCATTTGAGACATCATGAAGGAGTCAGGCGACACCTCAGGCCTTTACTTCTTTCTTTCATGGCCTTCTTTCAGTGTTATCTATGAGTTCCTCCAGAGAAAGACCAGACACATTCACAGATGCTCAAACATCATTTACATAATAGCCACTGTGTTCACTCTCTCGGTTTTGTTTTGTGTTTTTCTGAGAACATCCAATTGTCTAATGCCTCAGTCTCAAAGTACAACTATTATTTTAAGCACTAATTTGTTGTAAAATGCCGCCACAGTGGTTGTTTCGTGCTTCCTGCAGGCTGTATTATGTAAAATCCTGCTGAATGTCTGTGACTAATAGACTCATCTCTATTATGAAGGCTAATTATGGTTGAGGAGCAGAATGAGATGTTTGTGTCTCTCCTCGATTTAGACCGCCATAGCTACCTAAATCAGATGCTAACGTCATGAGAAACAATGACTATCTCTTGTTATCCAAGAATAGGGATGTGTACCCCTCCATTTGTTTGGTCCACTTAAATACTCAAAGGACTCAAATAAGAAAACAACACAAAGGTCAGCTGTGAAAGACTGATATAAACCCTGCTTTTGTCTAGAGGACATGAACTGAAGGTCATGAGATGTTGACTAGAATACATAAATACATGAATACATACATAAGCCAGAACTGTGTTTACGCAACTTTTATATTGTGACACTAGCATTGGAGTTCACTTTTAAGCATGCAAGCGATCTGGGGATAATCCGCAGCACTTCTGATTTTCACTTTGAGTAGAACAGTAAATCATTGTGGCTTCAAAAGAGGTTGTCCAGGTGTGATAAGAGCCTCCCGGGTGTTCTTGCTATTTTTTTTTTTTTTGTAGCGGAGATGCTACAGTTGAGTACAACGCATAAAAACCTATTCAGGGCTCAAGCAAACAAGCCTATTCAGGAAGAAAACATTACTATCAATAGCAAGACCCTTCAGAGCAATTAAAATGAGTATCCAAGGTGAACACACCATTCGCAATGCAATTGTTAGTGGATGTGCTCTGATTTCTGTAGTGCTGATAATAATTTATTTGTGCAAAAACAGTGCTATTTTGAGTTAAAAGTTCTCTAAATTCCCATGTGGTCATGGGATTAACTTATTCTTGCGCAATTTCTAAACAGTTCTGCTGTTTACCTGCTCTAAATGGAATGCTGTGTTTGTTATTTTTCACGTCATAGGTCATATTGGTAAGTCTAAGATGTTCCGCATTGTACATTGGCTTTTATGTAGAATTTCTTTTTAAATAATGTTGATACTATCACTCAACGGCCACTTTATTATGTATGCTTGTTAAAGCGTAAAAACTTTATAAACTATAATCACTGGCTTCCGAAACCTCTGACCCAACGTATGATGTCTTGAGGACTGCAGAAGCACAGAGGAAAGAGCAAAACAAAACACCAGTCATGATTTAGAAGTCTAAAATTATTTTTTTTTAAAGAGAAATGTTGGAGGAGCTTGAGATTGTTGCCCAGCCCTATTTACTTGAACCGTTAGAGGCGTCTATATACTCTTAGCCTAAGCTACTCCTACATCCTACATCGTACATCAGGTCAAAGTTCACAGTTTAGCCCGGAACACGACTCGTGTATGGCTATTACCAGTAAATATGGATATTTTTCTTACAAAAAACGTATCGTTTTGCTTCAGAGGGCCTTTATTCACCCCCTGGAGCCTTATGGATTACTTTTATGATGGATGGATGCACTTTTTGTGGCTTAAAAAATACCATTCACTCCCTTTATAAATCTTGGAACCTGACTCTGATTGTCTTTGGCTGAAAGAAGAAAGTCATATACACCTTGAATGGCTTGAGGGTGAGTAAATTATGGGATGATTTTCACTTTTGAGTAAACTAACACTTTAAAGCAAATATCTAATCATTTAGACATCTAGACATGGTAAAGATGATCTGCTGAAGTTGAAACTGAGCATCAGAAATGGGAAGAAACGTGATTTAAGTGACTTTGAATGTGGAATGGTTGTTGGTGCCAGAAAGTGGTCTGAGTATTTCAGGAACTGCTGATCTACTTGGATTTTAACTTATAACCATCTCTAGACCAGAGAATGGGCAGAAAAAGAGAAAATATCCACTGAGTGGCAGTTCTGTCTGTGAAAATGCCTTGATGTCAGAGGTCAGAGAAGAATGGCCAGACTGGTTTGAGCTGATAGAAAGGCAACAGTAACTCAAATAACCATCAAGGTCTACATAAGAGCAGCGCTGCTTAGACAACATGTCCAACCATAAAGCAGACCACACCGGGTGCCACTCCTGTCAACTAAGAACAGGAAACTGAGGATACAATTTGCATAGGCTCACCAAAATTGGACAATAAAGGATTTAAAAAAATGTTGCCTGGTCTGATGAGTTTTGAATCCTGCGGCAATGATTGTAGGGTCAGAATTTGCCACAAACAACATGAAAGCATGGATCCATCCTGCCTCAATCAACACTTCAGTTGTGGTGTAATGGTGTGGGTAATATTTTCTACCAATTGAACATTGTTTAAACACCACAGTTAACCTGAGTATTTCAGTGTTCCCCTCTTCTGATGGCTATTTCCAGCAGGATAAAGTGGCTTGTAACAAAGCTCAAATATTTCAAACTGGTTGCATGAACATGACAATGTTCACTATACTCAAATGGCCTCTCTCAATCCAATACAGCACCTGTAGGATGTGGTGGAATGAGAGATTTGCATGCATTTAGGGGTGTGGTCCTGGTCAAGACAATATCCTGAACTCCAAACTAAATGCCAGAATGGGAATAAATGGTGATTTAAGCAATTTTGAGGGGGGCATGGTTGTTGGAGCCAGAAAGGCCGGTCTGAGTATTTCACAATCTGCTCAGTTACTGGGATTTTCACTCACAACCATTTCTAGAGTTTACAAAGAATGGTGTGAAAAGGGAAAAACATCCAGTATGTGCCAGTATTGTGGGCGAAAATGCCTTGTTGATGCTAGAGGTCAGAGGAGAATGGGCCAACTGATTTAAGCTGATAGAAGAGCAACTTTGACTAAAATAACCACTCGTTACAACTGAGGTATGCAGCAAAGCATTTGTGAAGCCACAACACACACAACCTTTAGGCGGATGGGCTACAACAGCAGAAGACCCCACCGGGTACCACTCATCTCCACTACAAATAGGAAAAAGAGGCTAAAATTTGCACAAGCTCACCAAAATTGGACAGTTGAAGATTGGAAAAATGTTGCCTGGTCTAATGAGTCTCAATTTGTGTTAAAACATTCAGATGGTAGAGTCAGAATTTGGTGTAAACAGAATAAGAACATGGAGCATCATGCCTTGTAGGCAGGCTGGTGGTGGTGGTGTAATGGTGTGGGGATGTTTTCTTGGCACACTTTAGGCCCCTTATTGACAATTGGGCATCGTTTAAATGCCATGGCCTACCTGAGTATTGTTTCTAACCATGTCCATCCTTTTATGACCACCATCCTCTGATGGCTACTTCCAGCAGGATAATGCACCATGTCACAAATCATTTCAAAATGGTTTCTTGAACATGACAATGAGTTCACTGTATTAAAATGTCCCCCCCCAGTCACCAGATCTCAACCCAATAGAGCATCTTTGGGATGTGGTGGAACGGGAGCTTCGTCCCCTGGATCCCACAAATCTCCATCAACTGCGAGATGCTATCCTATCAATATGGGCCAACATTTCTAAAGAATGCTTTCAGCACCTTGTTGAATCAATGCCACGTAGAATTAAGGCAGTTCTGAAGATGAAAGGGGGTCAAACACAGTATTAGTGTGGTGTTCCTAATAATTCTTTAGGTGAGGGCATATGCTGTGTTTTCTGGCACTAAGATGTTAGCAGCAGATCTTTTAAGTTCTGTAAGTTGCAAGGTGGGGCCTCCATGGATCGGACCAGTTTGTTCAGTACATCCCACAGATGCTCGAATGGATTGAGATCTGCTGAATTTGGAGGCCAAGTCAACCCCTCAAACTCGTTTTTCTCCTCAAATCATTCCTGAACCATTTTAGCTTTGTGGCATTATCCTGCTGAAAGAGGCCACCAGGGAATACCGTTTCCATGAAAGGGTGTATATGGTCTGCAACAACACTTAAAATTAACATCCACATGGATGGCAGGATCCAAACATTTCCCAGCAGAACATTGCCCAAATCAATGTTATTGCAATGTTACTTCCCAAAGCAACCTATGACCCTGTCACCGGTCCATCACTGTTCCTTCTTTGGAACACTTTTGACAGATACTGACCACTGCAGACTGGGATCACCCCACAAGAGCTGCAGTTTTGGAGATGTTCTGACCCAGTCGTATAACCATCACAATTTGGCCCTTGTCAAACTTGCTCAAATCCTTACACTTGCCCATTTTTCCTGCTTCTAACACATCACCTATGAGTACAAAATGTTCTCTTGCTGCCTAATTTATCCCACCTACTAACAAGTGCCATAATGAAAAGATAATCAGTGTTATTCACCTCATAATGTTATGCCAGATCAGTGTATAAAACACAGTCTTGTACAGAGCTTAGGAAATGGCATTATCACCCGGATGTAGGTCGCTAACACAGAGGTTACAGGTTCAATCCCAGTAAGGCATGAACCAGTAATGGACCCTGGAGAGTTTCTAGATCATAATCCAGTCATGTTACAAGTGTGCCCTTGACCGAAGTGCTTAACCTCAGGTTACTCCAGTGGGGCTGTTCCTGTAATTAGTGTGCTGTCATTTTGAATGGTGTGCATTAGCTAAATGACAGCTAACTACCCATGTCTACCCTACTTTAAGGTAACACAAGAACTTTTTGTGTTGAAATAGAATTCAGTTTTATTATTATAAGGTACAATAAGTGGTCGCAGTTCACTAACAAATAACTTTTCAATCAGTTTAGTTAAAGAAGGGCATGACAAGTCATTTGGAAAAAAGTCATATCCATTATCCTTAATATCCCTAAACACACACAAACACACTCACACACACACAGAGAGAGAAAGTGAGAGCCAAACCTGACCTGATCTGTGTATTTTCCGTTTTAATAACACAAGCCTCATAACAATGGATAATAATAAAGAATCATTATGTCACTGATTAATGTTTCTGGACTGGTTCTCATTTGGATTCAGGCCATTTATGCTGCGATCCAGCTGCACCAGGATTTTATCATCATTTTGGATTCTGCTTTAAGTTCCTGACCCAACATAAAGCAGCGTACAGTTACGTTCATTCAAAACATTCAACTGTAGATTAAACTAAGATTGATACGGGTTCCTGCGGCACGCTAGTGCAGGCAGTGTACATGCTTATCATATGCCTGAAAAAGGAATGGATGGGTTCACTGCACTGTGTTGTTAAACAAGACAGTGACCCAACACCCTCCACTGCTCTCCAAGGCACTTCTTGTTAATCGTTTCCTGTCATTGTGTGTTAGAGGAAGGGGAGTGGAAGCTATCTGTTTTCATTTGAAAAAATACTGTTTGTTTGTTAAATCATAGTCTCTGACAACCTCGCAGGGCTGTGCTTTTGTTCGGCAGAAGGTTGTGCAAATCCAACTCGTACTGTTTTTAGGAACTGCAGTAAATAATTGGAGTGCGAGAAGAACGCACTTTCCACAGATTATAGTCATGCAAAAAATCACTTGGTTGAGTGTATTGCTGTGTGCACTCTAGGTGCCAATTAAACGAATGGTTAGTACAGGAAATCCTGAGACTGTGAAGTAATTGCGATAGTCATAGTAACAGTCTGTGTGGAACTATTGATCGGATCTATTGATTGTGAGAGCTGAAATCAGTTGGAGCAATTTGCCAAGACGGAGAAATGGAGAAATGTATAGTGTGTCCTTGATTACCATTAGGAACCATAGTGGATATTTCTCATGCATGATGAACAACAAAGATGGGATAGCATTTTGACATGGAGTAACTCTCCTAACTGTAGCTCAAAAGGTCAAACGTTTTATCTTGTATGCTGTGAGACATTTATAATCAGTTTACTGAACACACACATCTTCTCTGTATCCTTCACTTCTGTTTTAGAAACAGCTTTTTTTCACCCTTACTATAGTTTAAATGGATATGTAGTTCTACCAGATTTAATCATTAAAAAGGCAGATTCATACATGGAAAAACAGACATTTTGCTATTCAAAAAGTCCGAAAAAGAAAGGGTGGAGCATTTGAAACGTACAATTACTGAAACTATATACTAGAAGCCTGTGTTTCTCAAAATGTTCAGGCCAAGTACAACCTTGTCACCATAAAAATATATTTTCTAGCATTGGACAAATATAATTGTCTTTGCTTAAATAGATAATTTGTGCATCCAAAACTGAAAATCTGTTATCATACTCACCCTCGTGTTGCTCTAGACCTGTATGATGTTCTATCTTCTGTGGAATGTAAAAGAAAGTAGGCTATGTGTCCATACAGTGAAAGTCAACTAGCACATAATGCTGAACTCAAGTTTTTGAAGTTGCTAGCACCTTGCTCTGTTTAAGCTACAGAAAATGATTAAGTGAACTTTTGATGAATGTGTCTATTAATTTAGTCTTTATTTGAACAGCTTACTAATTGCATTGCAATTTCACCTAATGGGTCATTCCGTGTCAACTTAACCAGAGGTCCCCAGCTAAATGTTTTTGTTTTTATAAAGAGGCAAATTTTTTCTGTAGAAAGACAAACATAGTGATGAAAGCCAAAATAATAAATGTAACAGATGTATATTTACTACGTATTTTGTAGATTTTCACAATTTTCACCTAAGATTTGGAGCAAATTTTCAGGGGTGTAAAATGACTTTAGAAAGATGACAGCATCATTATTTTATTTTTACACAGAGATTGGTATATTAGCAAAATCTGTTTACTTTAGCTATCTTTATTGCATTACATGCCAACAGTTACAGTAAAAAATGGAAGAAAAGCACTTTTTTTTGCCTCAAGTTTGCATGCTTGTAACTCAAGAAGTATTAAACATATTTTAAAATCCTTTTATATTCTAATTCTTACAAACACAAACATTTTCTTTTAGTATTTTCATTTTAAAGACCCTCGATGGTTCAATCCTAGAGATATAGACATGGCTCCATGAGTACATTTGTTAAATTGTACACATTTTCACTGCTCAAAAAACAAATGTGGGTCACTTAGCTGATATTTTTTTCTTTTAAAGAGGAATATCTGAAAAACAAATCATGTTGAAACTAGAAATGTATCATGTTTTTTTGTCAGCTCAATTGCATACCTCTTTGAGTGCCCTTCATATTCTTTTTCTAAAGTTGGCATGCCTGTAACTCTAAAAGTATTTAAGATATCTTAATATCCTTATAGATCCTCATTCTTTAATTTTAAGGCCCTATATAGTTCCGTCCCATAGATATTGTGACCCCAATGTGACTCCATGTCCAAATGGTTGCATTTTACCCATTTTCAATGGCTAAAAACCAAATGTAGGTAACATATTAAACAGTTGATATTACTGTGTTAACAGAATGTCTGAAGAACAAATAATACTGAAACTAGAAATGCATCTTGTTTCCTGCTATCAGATCGATTGAATACAGCACACCTATCTGAGCACCAAAAACAAACACATTTCTTGAGTTACAGGCATGCAAACTTGAGACAAAAAAGTGCTTTACCCCCATTTTTTAACTGTCACGGTTGGCATATAATGCAACAGAAATTGCTTAAACAGATTTTACTAATATAACTACCAATCTGTAAAAATAAAATAATGATGCGGCCATCTTTCTTATGTCATTACAGTAATTATTCTCTGATCGGTTGCATAGTATGTCATGAATATTTCGCGCGAATGCATACTGCAGTCCCTTTTGTCTTGTTCTCTCTTTGTCCAAAAATGACTAACAATTTCCTTGGTAATGTCTGACATTGGCGCATACATACTGTAATAGACCTGCCAGACGCGAAAGCTTGACAGGCGTAGCAACAGTAACTAAGGAGAGCTTAGCGAAGGGTCAAATTGATGAGTTGTCAATACAATACTTAACAATACAATATATAGAGTATGATTTAACCCTAAAATCCAACATATTGACACAAAATGATAACTGCAAATCCACATTTC
This sequence comes from Pseudorasbora parva, assembly GCF_024679245.1. Taxonomy (NCBI): domain Eukaryota; kingdom Metazoa; phylum Chordata; class Actinopteri; order Cypriniformes; family Gobionidae; genus Pseudorasbora; species Pseudorasbora parva. Next base: position 13,160,915 of record NC_090178.1, on the reverse strand, counting down.
GCTACCTAATCCAGTTGTTTCTGTGAACTGAGATCCATCTTTTCTGTAGCTTTTGACTGTCTTTAAAAATATACCTCAGATTTCTTGTCAACTGTGTTTGTACAGTCAAACTCAAACGTTTGGTGTGTTTTTCGTAGCATTCACACTGAAACCAATGCTGCCACTCAGCCTTTTTGCCACTCACTGCAGTCACGATGATGATCATGTGATCCAAGTTAGCTTTTTCCAGTGCAGAGATACAGACCCTCTCATCTCCCTATAGTAAAACAATGTCTGATCGGGCACCCCTGCTATAAACGTTTTTAAAACAGTATGTGACATTGAAAACCTGGAGTGGAATGGAGTTGGAGCACGGCATACTCTGGTCAGGCACTTACCCTCCTCATTTCTATTAGTCATTACACAGCCACTGACCAAAAAAAACCTCGCAGAAAGAGTGCCTGTGGGGGGCTGTTTCCTCGAAGTATCCCCTTACTCTCAAACAAAAGGCTTGTTCAGTCTGCTGAGTGTCTGATTGAGGAAGACCCTGAGACTGGGACAAGAGACAAACTAGTGAACGTGGAAGAGTCAATCACATGTAAAATAATATAAGTCTTTTAACGTGCTTTTTATAAATAAAACATTTATAAAACATTAAATGAATTTAATAAAATATTTGATTGATTTTTAAGCATTTTTATTAATCAAAAAATAATCGAAAATAAGCCACTCTGTGATCTTTGTGAGGCTGTATCATATATAATTATAAGAAAACCTTTGCTAATGTATTTTCATAAGGTAGTACAAATCTATTAGAACAAATCTAGGTCAAAATACAGCCTGATAGATGGAAATAAACGAAGCAGCTACAAACACAAACCCATTATTCTGAGCTTTCCATAGTCAGTCCTGGCCTTTGTCTACAAAACCCGGCCAACAGTTTTGGCAAGTGTGTAATCATTCTTCTGTCTGCATAATTCAAACGTAGCACACATGAATTATGCACACAGTGGAATGATTAACATCTAGATTTAGCATCAAGAAAAATAAACACTGAACAGTTTTAATTTGCGAGAGACTCTCAAAGGTTATGTATTTAATTGGTCTGAAGAGCCTTTACGTGAAGAGGAATATCAGCAGAACTAGATTTTTTTAGGTGCAATCTTTTAGATCTAAAACTGGTGTTTAAAAGGTAGACAGACGTGGTGGTTGGTGCTTGAAGGATATCTCTTAGAGGGCAGGGGTGATGATATTGAGATATAATGACATAGTTGAGAAGCGCCGTGTTGGGTAAACACAGGAAGGGCCTCATTGAGGAAAGAAAGAAAGAGACGAGGAGGGGTGAGAGAAGAAAATAAAGCCTGGAGGAGGAGTGTGCCAGCAAGCTGGTGTTGGTGTGCCTCAATAAAATGCATGAGGCTTCAGGCAGGACACAAGCCAGGGCTGACTGCCTATTGTATCAGTGAGACGTTCCCCAGAGAGACGCCTTACACAAAACATCCAGTCCCATACCAGAATGAAGAATGTCGCATCCGACGACTGCTAGACGGCAGACATTAAAATTTGAGGATACGCCACTAAGTGAGGATATCCAAATTAATAATTAGCGAACACAATGCATTCGTACACTCATTCGACATTTTGGTGATCTGAATCATGGGTTTCCAAGGACATTCAACAATCACCTTGCAAGGGACCTGTTTCCTATAAGTCAGCTACTATGTATTTTAATAGATACAGAGCCAACTGCAATATTTACATACATATTTTTAAAATAAGTTAAGCAATTTTTTTATAAGTAATACAAGATACACTTTTCTTTTTTAAAGTTTAGTGTAATTGAAGTTGAAATTGCTTAAACAACATCCAAGTTGAATGTACTTAAAAATGTACTTTACATTATGATTAAAAGGTTATATATATATATATATTATAATTTGAAATGTATTATTGTTTATTTAAGTTGAACTAAGAATGTTACTAACGTTTCAGCTGTTATTTATTTATGTATTTTATTTTGGAGACATATTATGCCCCTTTTCACATGTTGTAATATAAATCTCTGGTGTCCCCAGAATGTGTCTGTGAAGATTCATTTCAAAATACCCCCCAGATAATATAATATAGCTTGTCGAATATGTCCCTATTTGTGTGTGAGCAAAAATATGCCGTTTTTGTGTGTGTCCCTTTAAATGCAAATGAGCTGCTGCTCCCCACCCCCATCCAGAAATGGGGCGGATCCTTTACACAATCTTCGGATACTTGGATCAACAACAAAGCAGGTGAATCTCACTCATGAGATTCTTACAAAATGTCAGAAATAACCAGTTGTGGAGTAGCCTAGAAATCTAGACGCACCCTAGCGGCAGCAAATCTAATCTGCTGCGAGTTTCGTCTAGCAACTCTCAATACACTTCTGAGCCGTAAAGGCCAAACTCTGGTCAGGCCAATCACATCGTGTATGGAGTCGGTGGGCGGGGCTTAACATAATGTTAAAGAACAAAGAACGGCACTGAAGTCATTCTTAAGAAGGGAAGATGTGTTCAGAGTTTAGCCAACTGGATACGGCAAAAGTTTAATCTTTCAACTAGCTCTGCTTCACCTTCGTTGCTCCGGTTGGTTGTAGCGCTATCCTATCGCATCCAGAGGGAGTTTGAAAGACAACCGTTTATCCCGCCCCTCGGATTGAGCCCTGTCAATGCTGAGTTTCCAAACCAAACATCTTGATGTGGCTCTGGCTTGTCAGGCTAGTTGTGGAGTGCAGCCTACATGTTTGAAATACAGCGTTGTGCTGACCCTCATTGGTGAAGCAGTAATCCATAAAATGATTTGCACAAATATTATTTTACCAACATTCTTTGGCACATTTTGTTCAAAAATTAAATTAAACCACGGTGTCCTCAGGGGCTCAGATGCCGGGAGTCTATGGATTTGTTCATTGGTAGAGCCAACAAAAGAACATTTGTAATGTTTTTGACACATGCAGACATTATAATAGTCTAGCTAGCTGATACAGTGAGTAAACAGAAATGGCGGTCTCTGTGCTTCTCACTCAGGGTTGTGTCTATGCTAAAAGGGAAGATCATCAACAGTCATGGGTGGGGTTTGCCAACTCTGTAGGGGAAAATATAAAACAGCGCGTTATGAGAGATTGATAATGATTAATGGGGATTATTAAAAAAAATAGACTTTTTAGGTTTAGGTTGAAGTTAGGTTGAAAATGGACAAACCTAGAAATTGGATTGTTTAAATGGGTCCATTTACTAGGGTTCAAACAACCCAATTTCTGGGTTTGTCCATTTCCAGCCCAACTTGGGTTGTTTTTACCCCAGCATTTTTTAGAGTGTGGAATGATGCAATGATGCAAATAACATTCTAAAATATTTTTAAAAATAGAAAACTGTCATTTTGCAATAATATTTGCAATGATAATTGCTCTAATATTTCACAAAATCACAGTTTTAACTGCATTTTTCATCAAATTACATGTGTATATGTAATTGTATGTAACTCAAATATAAAATTGAACTATAAAAAGAACATCCACTGAGCAATACAGTTTTCCTTGATTCATTCTCAGAAGCATACCTGAAAAATAAAATAAAATAAAATAAATCCTCAGAATAAATAACAAGCAATTCATCACAGTACAAATGTTCACTGTTCATAGAGATCTATCGTTTCATTTTATAATCTTTTGGGTTTTTCCATATAGAAATTCGGGCATGGTGTGAATAGGCCTCACTGATGTTCAGCCCCAAACATGAAAAAGTCTTTAGTCATGCCATACATTCCTGAGCCTGTGGCGCAAACCCTCGTCATCTGCTCAACAACAATGTGTCATTCTGAGGGACCCAGACAGAGAGAGAAGCGGAGAGAGGGAGCCGTTCTCTCTCAATGGAGATGAATGAGACGGGAAACACAATCCCCTGGTGCCGAGTGCCCTTTGCCCCCCAGTGAGGGAAGAAGTAACAGGGGGGCCAGCTGTCTCCTACAATGGATGAGCTCAAAGAACCTCATTCAGACCTGCCTCACCGAGACTGCATCGTTGCATGCGTGCAACTGACAATGCGGGCACACAGAGGGGCCACACTTCTGCTCCGACGTCCCAGAGGAAGTATAAGACGGGGACGTTCAATCTGGAGACAACTAATACTCAAGCATCACATTCAGAAGTAGCAGCTGCTTGTGAACATTTATGAACTCGAAGGGGGTCGCGGAGCATTTTTTGGCCCTCTCTCCATGCTGCACTCTCGTTTCTTTCATCCTCCCTTTTAGATATGCTATTTCCTGTGTCTTCCCGTTATCCTGTCCAGTGATTAGACCTGCTTGACGTTTGCAGTGCGATCCCTGTAGTAATTACCCCCAGTCACCTGAGTACACAGTTCCACACTCACCGCAGGAACCCTGAAATCTTATCATGAGGGGGGTGAATCTGTGGCCTGACCAGCAGCAGAGGCTGTAGATGCCTCTTAAACGGCCCAGCTGTCAATACTAATGTTTATGAACTTAACTGTGTACTGTTGAATAGCTTTAAGACAAAAGAAAGTGAATCATGTCACAGAATATTAGACCAGTTCTATGCTATACTATAGGATAGGTTATTTAAAAGTTTTACTTCTTAAAATTAAAAGTACTTTGACAAATATATGTAAAAAGATTATTTCATTGCATATTGGATGGCATCTAGAAAATGGCAAAGAGAAAGCTACTGACTGAATGTCATCTATCTGGGTTATTATTATTGTTAAACGGGGCCTATTATGTAAAAATCATTTTATAAGATGTAAAAATTGTAATACTGTGAAATATTATGGCAAATACTATTGCAAATGAACGATTTTCTATTTTTACAATATTTTTGAATGTTATTTGTTCTGTTATTTGCATCATTATTCCAGTCTTCAGTGTCACATGATCCCTCAGAAATAGTTTTAATATGCTGATTTGGTGCTTAAAGGGGACATATTATGCAAAATGCACTTTTATAAGGTGTGAACACAGATTCAGAGTTCATGTAAACAACCAGCCTATAATGGTTAAAATCCAACCAATACTTTTTTAATAATCCCTACACTCTTAAAAATAAAGGTTCTGAAATGTTTTTTTGGCAGGGTGTATGGCTCCATGAAGAACCTTTAATATCCAAAGAACCTTTCCATTGCACAAAAAGTACAAATGGTTAGAAAGAACATTTGTAGTAGACCATCCATAGAAATAGTAGAGAAATAGTAGACCATCCAGGGTATCTTTGGAATACACTTTTCAACTACAATTTGGGACATACTACAGTAATTCTATTTTTGAATACTATTTAGTATGCGAATTAAGGTTCTTTAAAGAACTTTTCACAAAACGGTTCTTTGAGGAAACAAAAATGGTTCTTCTATGGCATCACAGTGAAAACCCATTTTTGGTTCTCCCTGGCAACTTTATTTTTAAGGTGTCATGAACTGTTTTTTTAAAAAGTTTTTTATACTGTTGTCGTGAGGTCGATTAATGACATACGGGTGGTTTTAACATTCAAAATCATCATAACTAAGAAGTAATAGGCTATTTTCTACACTGGTTTTGAGGCTCTCTCCTGAACGCTGGGTTTTGATGGGCGTGATGCACTGAAGATGTAGATGCACCAATTCGCCTACTTATACTACGTCCTAAAAGTATGTACTCTTTTTGTGAAGAAAAAGTACATACTTTTGAGTGTGTAGCAGAAAAGTATGCAAGCTTCGGGACATACTACTTCGCCATCTTTAACGGACTCTGTCGCTGTAACGTGCATCCTATCACTCCCCTGTCAATCATCGTCAGATTCGTCAAACTCATTCAATACTCATTCAACATTCAAATTCTCCACATTCAGTTTAATTTCCTACCGTATCGGAGAGAAATGTAGACACTCGTTGATCTACCATGTGTGGGTCTTTAATGCAGAGACTCTCCTAATGTGTTTGCAGTTTAAATACAACAACAATTTATGTAAAAGTTCTTTACGACCAAACGTGTCATTACACAAATTCACAGTGCTGCTCAGGTGAGATATAATGTGGACAACACTGAATAAATATGTTTTTGTCAGGTTAAATACTGATAATTGATCACTCAAAGCCCTTTATATGAATCTCTTTACTTAACCGTAAGACTCGCACAACCGCCATGTTTGTAGTTTTTTATATTTTTATCCGCGTCTGTACTAATCGAATCCTCATCCAACTCGCAAAGGATTGGGGGCAATATCAGCCGTTAGAGTGTGCGTCGATCTGTACTTTGAATTCTGACCGGAAATAGTAGACCATCCTAGCCTGGATGCCAGCAGAATCCAGCCCCGCCCACAACATTTGAGCTTGGGTGGTTCGGTCTGGACTTGATCCATAGAGGACTAATTATGCCAGAACAAAACTGCAATGAAATCATCAGGGCGGGCTTTAGATGATGATGGACAGATGTAGCCTGACAAGCCAGACCCACATCAAGATGTTTGATCTGGAAACTCACCATAGACAGGGCTCAATCCGAGGAGCGAGATAAACGGTTGTCTTTCAAACTCCCTCTGCAGGCGATAGTATAGCGCTACACCAACCAGAGCAACGAAGGTGAAACAGAGCTCGTTGATAGATTAAACATTCACCGTATCCGGTCGGCTAAACTACGAACACATCTTCCCTTTTTAAGAATGACTTCAGTGCCGTTCTTTGTTCTTTTCTCAGAGAAAAGCTTAAACGTGCAGTATGCAACTTTTGGCCACTAGGGGTCACTCATTCAAAATAATAACAACTGACGTACTTTGGTGACATCGGGAAAGTGCGTGGGCTCATGGGAGTTGTTGTCATTATTGCCACTGTCAACCAGCGAATCTGGCATCTCCAGCAGAAAACATGTTCACTGACAAGGTAATTGATTGTTATATTACATCTCTATTATTGTTAAGTTTAGTTACGGCTTTTCACTTTATGTAATGTCAATCTAATGAAATAGCAGCAAGCTACCGTTACTTAACAAACTTATCAGTAACGTTAGATAATGTGTGAGACAGAATGTTGAGAGGGCGGTCGCTGTGCCAACATACCTATAAGTTGGTAGGCTATGTTGACATATTAACCGCGCATCATAATTTGAGTTACTCAAATTATAGATATATTGACATGGCATCCGCGATTGTCAAACATTCTGTATATCAACTGTTCAATACGGAAATACATTTCAATTTAGTTTATCATTACCAACATAAAACAGTAAATGAGAGAACCAGCACCTGCAATACGTTGTTCATTGGAACACGCGCTGTGTCGCTCCCCACGTTCATCAATCATTCTAATAAACATTTATTTTGGAACTCGGAGATATATGAATAAGTAGATCATTATTAAATCAATATTATATGTAGCTAGTATTAACATATGATAAAAGTGACGGTCACCTTATATTAATTGACAAAGATAGTGGCATATTACCTTATGAAGCTAACGTTACTTTCTCCAGCTACATATAAAACCAATAATAGCTCGTCCATCTGCGTTTTACACATGACATCATCGTGTCACCAAATATACGGATAGAAATACTTTTGAATCAGTTTTTTAAAAAATAGCTCTTTCAGTCTCCAAAAACAGAGAATCCGCCTGTTTGAAAAGCCGATACAAAATGTATAACATTACGTATTCAGCTAAACGCGTCTCAATGTGGTCAAGATCGCTATGCAATATGCAAACATACAGCATGTTATGATTATATGATTATTATGTTAGCTGAATGGTTACTTAAATGACCTGTTTATTAAAACACAAGCGAGATCAGCATCTCTCTGCAGTCCGAGCTTGTCACGAAGATTTCGCCATCTTTCAAAGGCTTCTCCAAGGTTTACACGTCTCTTGCTTCTTCTACTGTCCCAAAATCTTCTCGGGTCATTTTTTTCACCCTTACGTTTGCGCTTTGTTGAGCTGGCAAAACGTACAGGCAAAGAGTAGTCATGATCCATTATCATACAGACTTTTTTATACGGGGGTTCCCCTTATACTGTCTGTCAGTGTTCCTCTTTGAGTTTGGCGGTTCCGCCCATAGATATCTATGGTTCCGCCGAGTTCCGCAGGAAGCAAGACGCAAACGTGGATATGACGTGAAAGACTGGCGACATAACGGAAATAAAGACACGGTCCGTGTCTTCGAATTAAAATATTAATTTCTCTGGATTTAGAAGTTAATTAGAACTGTCGGGATAATGTAAACACACAACTTTAAAAAATATATAACATAGATATAGTGATCTTTTATATTTTTAATGCTGAAACATTACATATTGTGCCTTTAACTCAACTCGGCATCCAGAAATGATGATCATGTTGGTAAGTACTCTATGTATCCTTAAATTCTTTTTTTTTTAACAACACTGGCAAAGATTGTTTATTCCAGCACACATGCAGACAGGGTTGCCAAGTTTTTACAACAAAACGCGGCAACTAGGCCGAAACAATAGCTTCTCGGGGGAGGGGGTTCTCCAGAAAAAAAGGTGTTTGGGGGGTAAAATGTGTTTAAATCCATTGTTTAATCTCAGTGAATCTCATTGCCGTCCATGGGGATCAATTTCGATTTTCTGTTTCTATCGGATAAAAATTCAACATTATAGTCAGAGTGAATAGCTGTGGTACTTGGAAAAAGTTTGAAATTATTTTATAATATATTATAGTGTTTGTTCAGACTTGGTGAAAATGTATTTTATTATTTAATAAAATATCTTATTCGAGCCTTTCATGAGACATAAACACAACTTACAAATACATCTGTTTAGAATAAGACATTTTTGAATACCTAATTAAGGATTTCAAATCTGCCATCTTGTATCTTGTATCTAGTTCCTCACCCCCCGGGGCTATACATAAACAAACTGATATGATATCCCCCATTACAAGAGGAGATGAGCTATATCACAGAGCATGTCTTTGTGGTAAAAAAAAGTGAAAAGGAACCAAGTGACCAAACTGGGGTATTTGAGCTATTTTAAGTCATCCATGTCTGTCTCTCTTAGATCAGGCTCCAAATTTAGCTCCCCTACATCAAGCACTCAAAACAAGGCTCCTGCTCCTGGGCTCAAATCCACTTATATAATGTCGTCCTTTTTCAAGAGCAGCTCAATCTCACCATCTGGGGCTGATTTCAGATGCCACCCTCCCTGTTTGTTTCGGAGGAGCTTCATTCTGTTTAGGCCCCTGCATTTATTTACGTGCTGCTGCCAGTACAAGGTCAATTGTCTGTGACACATGTTTTGAGAAATGACAGTGTAGGAGGTTGTTTGCTTCCATTTGGATGCGAAGAGCAAATTTAGGAAAAACAAACTGGGTGCAACCCAGAGGCCGCCCTCTGTATCCTGTCATTTTTGAGTACAATGGAACCAGGGGAAGTTGGAGAGGCTTCCCAGAGCTTTTTAGAGCTGTGTTGTGTCGCTGGGCTCAGAGGCTCCATCTAAGATTAAATTCTCATTACCAGGGACAATGTCCTCTGTGTGAAGTCGCTGGTCAGAGCCATGATGATAGGAACTGAAATCTCTTCCGTCTGTTTTTCATCATCTTCACCAGCTCTCAAACACCTGCACCATTGGCCAAGTGTACAAAAGTGTATTGTTTTTTCTTTTATAAATAATGTTTGCTGCTGCCAGAATAGAACCCGAAGAATCAGAAACGATGCTTAATTTAACCAAAAGTTCAATACAATCTCATTTAAACATACACACTACAAAAACATATGTTTTAATGTATTTTCAGTTATACTTTATTTTATGGTGACATTGTTTAAGTTTAATTATATATTAAAGTACTTTGGTTGAGGCTTAGTTGTATGTCTGTTACTATGGTAAGTAAGTATGTAACATGTAACAAGGACACTGTACAGTGTTACCATATTTTCATATTTATTTTAAAATCTTATATGAAAATATACAACCCTGGCCAAAATATATTGCTAATAATTTAAATTCACATGAATATGTTTCTCTTTGAAGAGCCATTTTTATATACACATTGTCCAAAATACAGCTCTGAAAAAAATTCAAAGACCACTTAACTTTGAAAAATCAATGTCTCAGAGTCAGAGCTGTATATTTTATAATTATAATTTGGCATTACCTCAAATGTATTATGTGGAAATTGTTGCCCATTGAAGTACATTCTGTAATATATTTTGGCATTTGACAAGTTTAAACTAAATATTCAAGTTATATATTTCCTCAAGCTGCACTGTTTGCAGCATATTAGGGCTGTCCCAATTCAAATGCTCCTTTAAATGCATCCTTTGTTTTTTCCCATAAGGATACAACAGACGGATCCTTTGCGGGTTTGCCTACCGCAGAATTCATTACATGCCATGACAGGATAAAAAAATAAAATAAAAAAAGTAAAACTTTAAAGCAGTTCAGATGTTGACTTATAGCTAAGATACGATTATACATAGTTTATACTATTTATTATAAATGGAAATTGACCATGGTGAACATATTTAGACTGTTTGTGAACCCTGTTTTTGATTTCAGACAGTTTCATATAGGCTAGCTTTCAAAACAAAGTTCAGTGCAAACGTTACTGCCGCTCACCAACGGCAGCTTTCACAGTTGCTAGGCAAGAAGAACAGTCCTCTGCAGGCTGGACCATCCCATTTACCAAAGCTCAGTCTGACCATCGCAGCCTTCGAATTGGGACACAGCCATTGTTACTGTCGTATGTATCTTGTTTAGTTTTCAGTCTTAGTTTTCATTATCACCATTTGCCTTATTTCTAGGGCCAGATTTACCAAACAGGGCATAATTAGCATGACAGGCACAGCCGGATCATTTTTATATATCACCAAGGCGAGCTACCTATTAGTGTTTGGTTTAAGACATGCTCTTTTTGGCGGTAAATAATGGTGCAAACTAGCCTAGAAATCTAGACGCACCCTAGCGGCAGCAAATCTAATCTGCCCGCGAGTGTCGTCTAGCAACTCTCAATACAGATCTGAGCTGTAATCGCCAAACTCTTGCCGGGCCAATCACATCGTGTATAGAGTTGGTGGGCGGGGCCATAATGACGACGGCCGAGTTGTGTTTGTGTGCTTCTAGTAAACACAGAACCTGGCGAACGGCGGTCTTTCGAATCAGCTTTGACTCTGGAAGACTTGGAGTTAAGCTTTTCTTTGAGAAAAGAACAAAGAACGGCACTGAAGTCATTCTTAAGAAGGGAAGATGTGTTCGGAGTTTTGACTGGATACAGCGAATGTTTCATCTATCAACGAGCTCCGCTTCACCTTCGTTGCTCTGGTTGGTGGTCGTGCTATCCTATTGCGTGCAGAGGGAGTTTGAAAGACAACCTTGTATCCCTCCCCTCAGATTGAGCTCTGTCAATGGTGAGTTTCCAGACCAAACATCTTGATGTGAGTCTGGCTTGTCAGGCTAGGTGCAAACACCAGCAAACTGACGTAAATTTTCTCCTCCCATGAATTTTCCGCCTGAAACGGAAACTCCTTCGAATGCATAAGCAATAAGGTCAGCTTCTTCACAGTTTAAGTGTGCAATATATTCCCTGTATGTGAAAATGCATTGACGGAAAAAATAGTACTTCCATGCCGCTAGAGGGCGCTATGTGAGTGCGGTGGATCGCTATAAAGTCTGCTGCGTGGCACATCAAAACACAGCAAGACCGGAGCTGATCACACGCACAACTGTTGTCTGTCTTTCTTTCACCTTTGCACAGCTTCTGGGTGCTGAACATTTTAACTGATAGCAGGTGCAGAGGTTCTATTTAATAAATCCTGACAGTATTTTTTAACGCCAAACAAAAAAACGTGTTAGTAAATCAGGCCCCTAGGCTGTGTTCGAAATCGCCCTCCTAAACCCTCATTCACTATTCCCACATTACTCCACTAATATAATCCACTTGAAGGAGTGAATGAAAATGAGTGAGTGATTTCGGACACTGAGTGGCTGCAGGGCTGCCGCTTTTGCATAGTTTGTGCTTGCTGTTTAATAATTATTTGAAATGTAGCAAACTGGCAGCTCCAGTATAGCAAAGACTGATCTTGAACTCCATCATGGAAACTAGCATGTAAAAACCATAATTAAACTTTTTAATAATCAATCAATCAATCAATCAATCAATCAATCAATCAATAAAAAGAAATGTATAGCCTACTTGTATGATATTATGCTGTAACCACATTGGACCAGCGATTTGAAAAATGGATGGATGATTCATCTGTGGGCGGCATCTTCTGGCAAGATGCAGGAATTCATTAGGTGCCGGTGTGACTGTCACAGTGCATTATGGGTATTTTCTAGCCACTGAACATACACCAGTTGTACACTAGGGGTTGCACCGACTAGTCGACTAATCGACTAATCGACTAGACGACCTTAATGCTCTGTCATGACGCTTTAAGCTTGACGGCGACTAGTCGCTGACCTATAGAGGGCGCAACAGGATAAACAATTTCCTGACGCAGGCTCTGTTTTGAACAGTTAAAAATGACAAATAAATGCATAGCCTACTCCGTGAGCTCTCCACAAGACATGTTTGATTATACCATCTGGATGCTCAAAATTGATCGGGAGAATGCACGCTTATTGTACACGTAAGTTAATCATCACGCTAAACTGCGTGCTTCATTGCAACGCACACACACACACACGTCAACACACAGAGCCTGATCACGCGGAGATCGCTTGCGCCTCACACAAAAACAATCAGTGGCGCAGAAATGAATTGTCAACACTGTTCTGTGATTTATCAGAAAATAGCTTACAAACTGAAAAGTTCTGGCATATTTCTTGATAACTAAAACTCACAGCTTTACTATTAGTAGAGAGATGCTGGCAGTTAGAATTAATTCACACACAATCACTCACTAATGCATTCATATCTTTATTGTGCTACTTTATCTGTATCTTATTCAGAACGAGTAGAAATCTGCGAGAAATATAACGACCATAACACAAAAGAACTGATACAAAAGCTGTTATGTAGGAGCAATAACCTTATGAGCAGCACTGTGTCATATGCCATAGCTGTCCTGTGCACAAGAAGACCAGAGTTCGAGTCTCAGCTCGAGGCTCTTATTTGTTTATTAATGACGTCATCAGCGACTAGTCGACGTCGACTCGACTTTCATCACATAAATGTCGACTTTAAAAAAATGGAAGTCGTTCAACCCCTATTGTACACTAGTACACTCGTTATTGTGCTGCTTTGTGCGATTGATTGAGTGCACTCAATAACGTCCACTTTGGTTTCGCACAAAACTACAAATGGCTGTCCCCTCAAATAATACCTCATTTAAGTAGGCGTCAATAATTACACTGTTAAAAAGTAAATAATACCCCATACATTGTGGGCGGCAGTGGCTCAGTGGTTCATGTAGGTTGTCTACAAACCGAAAGGTTGGTGGTTCAATCCCCGGTTCCACCTGACCAAGTGTCGAAGTGTCCATGAGCAAGACACCTAACCCCAGCTGCTCCCGACGAGCTGGATGGCGCCTTACATGGCTGACATCGCCTTCGGTTTATGAATGGGTGCAAAAATGTAAAGCGCTTTGGATGGCCATAGGGTCTGTTAAAAGCGCTATATAAATGCAGTCCATTAAGGGTATTGGGGGGGATTTCGGACACAGCCCTAGTAATTCATTCGTTGTCATGGTTTCTAATTAGTCCACACCTGTTCCCTGTTCTGTTGATTGCCTCGACCTCAGTGTATGGTTTTCTCCCAGTTCAAAGGCTGCATCCTTCAAAGGTCTCAGACTACATAGGCCACGCCTTCGAAGGCTGCGAAGGTCGGACTGAGCGTTGTTTTAGAACGCCTGGAGCGCAACGAGGCGCTGAGCGAGTATTTCACACTCACGCGCTGAGCGCTCAGCGTTTTTAACTGGTCGCCGAGAGTTGAAGAATGTTCAACTTTGAGTAAAACGCAGCGCTCATCACTGTTACTTTTCACCCAGCTGTCCAATCACAGTGGAGGAGGGGCGGGACAAATACAAGACAGACCAACTGCCACATTCCGCGTGTCGTCATCAGATGAAAACAAGCAAATAATAACGGAATAAAATGATTTAAAACAAATGCCTGAGCAAATACTTTACATTGTATCTGCAATTTTATATAGAATCAATACAGGAACAAACTACCTGTGAAATTAGAAAGACCTCCGCGGATTTTCCGTATCATAACAACAAGCAGAGTCTCAACTGAGGAGAAAAAACGCTGCCTACCAAAACGCTCTCAAGCGCTCACAGCACCTAGCATTTTCAGCTGGCTATGATCTCATGTTAATCTTGAATCTAATCTCATGTTAATCTTGAATATCTATAGAGTAATACTGCATCATTCTCTGAAGAGTCTTTAGTTTTATCATATTTATAAAAGACAGATACGCTGTACTGAATCTTTTCGAAAATAGCCGAACTCGTGAAGGCGTGCAGTGGGCAGAGCTAAAGAATCTCGAGCACACACACACTCCCTGTATAACTTTCGATTCATAATAGATATACTCATATCTCCAACTCATTTTTGGAAATTATGGCCATGTTTAGCATGGGAATCCAGCTTTTTAACAGTGTAATTAAAGCCAGGATGAATGAAATAGCATTAGATCCCCTTTAAATGGGATGGTCTAGTCTACAGAGGACTGTTCTTGTTGCCTAGCAACTGTGACAGCTGCCATTGATGAGTGGCAGTAACGTTTGTACTGGACTTTTTTGAAAGTTATATTAAACTGTCTGAAAACAAAACATTTCTGTATATACGTAGTTCATAGTATAAACTATATATAATCGATTCTTGGTTAGCTATGGGTCAACATTTGAACTGCTTTAAAGTCTTTTATTTATTTCTACATTCATCTCATTAGATATTTGAGTAAGCTGAAAGGCAATACTTGACTTAAAAACCGTAATTCGGCAATTACTTTCAAAAAAATCCTGTCGTCACTTGCTAGCAATGAAATCTAGGGTATGTTGAAGGCTGCGAAGGATCCATCTGTTGTATCCTTCAGTGCGCGGGAAACAAAGGACACATTTGATGGAGCATTCGAATGGGGACACCCTTTAAATGTGCCCTTTGAAGGGTGCAGCCTCTGAATTGGGATGCAGCTTATTTAACCCATCAGTTCTCCTCTGCTCTTTGTTTTGTGCTAATGTTACGTTGATATGTATTATAGACTATCTTTCTTTGTGTTTATTACGACATATAGAGATATATTTCTAGTTTATTCTGCATCACACCTTTTCTTTTTTTATTCAACTGCAAGCAATCTGTCACGCATATATTTAAAACATATTTTGAAAAATATATATTTTTGGTATTACTATTGTGCTTTAGCAACCACCCAGAACACTCTAGCAACACCCTAGAAACCACCCAGAAAACCTTTGCATTATACTGCTGAGTAATACAATTTAAAATGATTTTTATTTATTTTTCTTCTCTTAGGCTTCCTTACTTTTATTTGACTGATCTTTGCCTGGTTATGCCACACAGTTTTCTTTCTGTCATATTGTTTGTAAATTGTACACTGTAGAAGTGTTTTCTTCCGTCCTGAAGCTTGACCTTGATACTTCCTTAAAATAGAAGTTTCCTAACATGAGAATGTCACAGCTGTGGTTGCTGTATGGAAATGGCTTTTCTGCTCAACATAAAGAAAATGATGTTTGGGTAGATTTTGCAGTAGAGCAACTTAAATCGACAGACTGAAGAGCAGGTCTTTTGTTTGTTCCATGTGCAGGTGCACTTCGAAAACAGCCACATTGGAGGGGTGGTTTGATATAGGAATATCCTTTGTCTGATGGAGGTTTGTTGATTCTGTTCTTATGGGTGGAGCATCAGGGCCGCATTGTGACGCTGCAGTTTTGGGGAGCAGCTGTGCTCGGGGCAGGAAGATCCGTTAAACAGGCACCTTTTGTGGATCAGCTGTTTCTGTCAGTGCTTTGTCGATCTCCATTGACTCTCCCTCCTCCTTTAACCCAGACCAGAGAACGGTTTTGACATGCTAATGCCATGCCTGCAACGCACAGCCCAGCTGGAAAACTCTGCGTCTTAGATGTGGAAAGTGGTAGAGAGAGAGAGAGAGAGAGAGAGAGAGAGAGAGAGAGAGAGAGAGAGAGAGAGAGAGAGAGAGAGAGAGAGAGAGAGAGAGAGAGAGAGAGAGGCACCAGGATGGAGCGTGCCACAGTCAGGGATTATGGAAATGATCCTGTGTCTTTTTTTAGGCCCTCTCTCTCTCTCTCTCTCTCTCTCTCTCTCTCTCTCTCTCTCTCTCTCTCTCTCTCTCTCTCTCTCTCTCTCTCTCTCTCTCTCTCTCTCTCTCTCTCTCTCTCTCTCTCTCTCTCTCATTCAGGCTTGATGCTGTACTTGAGCTGAGAGATCGGGTCAATTTTAAAAGCTGTGATGTATGTATTCAGATCACAGAGTGCAATATGAGAAAATCTTTGACAACTAAACGCTTTGTGTTTCTTTGAGCAGAACATTAATATGTGCAGAGCGAAGGTTGCCATTGGTGCTGTCAGTGTAAATCTTTTCTTCACAACAGGAAACTTGAATGAGATGCTAGAGGTCCTCTTTCTTGATTATTTTTGTTGCTGCATTGACAAGTTACATATACAGGGTTTAAAAAAAAGTCATGAGTAGTTGACAAAATTTTAAGCAATGACGGAGTTTTTAAAATAAAACCTGTCTATTAAATATTTTATTAATGAAAACATTTTATTTATTTTTTCATTATTGTTGTTACTGTTATAATTTATCATTACTATTATTGCATATTTAATATAAAATAATTTAAAAACTATTGCTTATTCATTATTAATAATAAATATTCACGAGTTTTATTTTAATATTATTACTATTATCTGTAATATTTATATGAATTATTCCAATAAAAAGCATTTAATTTGTATTATTTATTAATAATTAATAACTAATACAAATGTTATGCTTTTTATTTGAATTCTCATTGAATATTTCTATTAATTACATATATATATATATATATATATATATATATATATATATATATATATATATATATATATATATATATATATATATTTGTTTATTTATTAATAATATCATTGTTACCAACAATGTATTATTGTATTGCTATTATTTTTAGTTATTTTTATTATTTTATACATTTTAGTGTTTAATTAATTTGTCATAAACATATTGAAAAATGATTTGCCAGCTCTTAAATAAACTGCTATAAAGGTGATTAAAATGGATGACCAGTATAGCATCCAAAATAAACTCTCCCGTATATACACTCACTTAAAGGATTATCCTTTACACCTCTTGAATTTCTCATTAATGCAATTATCTAATCAACCAATCACATGGCAGTTGCTTCAATGCATTTAGGGGTGTGGTCCTGGTCAAGACAATCTCCTGAACTCCAAACTGAATGTCAGAATAGGAAATAAGTGTGATTTAAGCGTGATTTAAGCGTTTTTTGAGTGTGACATGGTTGTTGGTGTTGGAGTATTTCACAATCTGCTCAGTTACTGGGATTTTCACACACAACCATTTATAGGGTTTACAAAGAATGGTGTGAAAAGGGAAAAACATCCAGTATGTGGCAGTCATGTGGGTGAAAATACCTAATGGATGCTCAAGGTTAGGGGATAATGGGCCGACTGATTCAAGCTGATAGAAGAGCAACTTTGACTGAAATATAAACACTCGTTACAACCGAGGTATGTAGCAAAGCATTTGTGAAGCCACAACACGCACAACCTTGAGGCGGATGGGCTACAACAGCAGAAGACCCCACCGGGTACCACTCATCTCCACTACAAATAGGAAAAAGAGGCTACAATTTGCACAAACTCACCAAAATTGGACAGCTGAAGACTGGAAAAATGTTGCCTGGTCTGTTGAGTCTCGATTTCCGTTGAGACATTCAGATGATAGAGTCAGAATTTGGTGTAAACAGAATAAGAACATGGATCCATCATGCCTTGTTACCACTGTGCAGGCTGGTGGTGGTGGTGGTGGTGGTGTAATGGTGTGGGGGATGTTTTCTTGGCACACTTTAGACCCCTTAGTGCAACTGGGCATTGTTTAAATGCCATGGGCTACCTGAGCATTGTTTCTGACCATGTCCATCTCTTTATGACCACCATGTTCCCATCCTCTGATGGCTACTTCCAGCAGGATAATGCACCATGTCACAAAGCTCGAATCATTTCAAATTGGTTTCTTGAACATGACAATGAGTTCACTGTACTAAAATGGCCCCCCCCAGTCACCAGATCTCAACCCAATAGAGCATCTTTGGGATGTGGTGGAACGGGAGCTTCGTGCCCTGGATGTGCATCCTACAAATCTCCATCAACTGCGAGATGCTATCCTATCAATATGGGCCAACATTTCTAAAGAATGCTTTCAGCACCTTTTTGAATCAATGCCACGTAGAATTTAAGGCATTTCTGAAGGCGAAAGGGGGTCAAACACAGTATTAGTATGGTGTTCCTAATAATCCTTTAGGTGAGTATATATATATATATATATATATATATATATATATATATATATATATATATATATATATATATATATATATATATATATATATATATATATACATGTAAAATATTGACTTAAAAAATATTGTCCAGAAAAAAAAAATGGACATGTTGTTTGTCAGATACCCAGTTATTAAAGAAGGTGGGGGCTGAATTGTTCACTTTTATGTGGTCATATATGGGATTGATATTGGCAAATTGGCCATTTGCCAGAACACCACAGGCAGATTGGCACCTAACTGTACTAAATAAACGCTTTTGTCCAATGTGCATGCAGCTAACCTCCAAAAGGCATTTGTGGTTTGTCCAAATATATGATAAACACATTCAATATGTATGGTAATACTTGAACAGGATCTTCACAGTACATAGGATGTGTGATTGCTCAACTTTATACATGAAGCAGAATAGAAAGTTGCATGAAGAAGAGTAAAAATGTTAGATTGTCTCTTGTTGTTTTTTCCATGTAAATGAATGTGATCATAACGTGACGTTATTTGATTTTTCAACTGAATACCTTCATGCCATCTGACACATTTCTCAGAGTACAGCAAGCTCATTCTCCCATCACGTCCTCCACTCATACAGCGTCTGATTGGTTGCAGACATCTTCACCCTTCCCATGGTTCTCCACAGCAATCTGTCAGTCCCGTGTGACAGTGACATCTGCGTATGGGCGACTGGAGGATTAACACTTGACAAAAGGGCAGCCTGCAACCTCTACCACGACGTGCATGCATTGATCCTTTTTGTAGTTTGTTTGAAACACAGGAGCTAACATGTCAGATGCATTTGAAACTAAATATGCGTTTTTGAGCTTTTAACCTTTTGGAATTGTCCGATGTCTTTGACGTTTAAACAGCGATACACTTTGCTTCAATAATGAATAATAATGAAGTGTCTTCTAATACATGTTTGAATTCATTTGAGAGAGTATAAAAAGCATGGTTATGTCAAATTTGTACATCTCAATTATCAGGTTTTTGACAAAAATGCGAGTTTTTTGGCATGTATTTAAATAATTCAAAGATGCAATGCTTCAGAGATTTGTAGGTCGTTTTCCCTCGCTGTTTTGACTCCATGGGTGAGGACACAGTCTCTTGGACGGTACCTGGTCGACAGGTGGTGAATCAGCAGTGCTTCCCTCCTCTGTGTGTGTGCGTGTGTTAACAGCAAGGCAGATTAGAACACAAATATAGCCCTGAATATTTCAATTTCTTATTCATTTAGGCAGAAAATGTGTTACATGGATCGTTATGGCTAATCAATACATGGAATCATTTTTTTGAGCAATGTCTTTATATTTCCCTTGTTCAAACTAATGGCATTCATCAAACGATGCCTGCAATCCCAAAGGTCATGGGCTTGATTCCAAGGGAATGCATGTGCTACACCTTAAAGGATTAGTTCACTTCAAAATTAAAATTTCCTGATGATTAACTCACCCCCATCTCATCCAAGGTGTTCGTAGCTTTCTTTCTTACGTCGAAAATAAATTATGCTTTTTGAGGAAAACATTCCAGGATTTTTCTCCATATACCTCAGAGTCAACCAACGTGTTGAAGGTCCAAATCAGTGCAGTTTAAAAGGGCTTCGAAAGGCTTCAGAGGGTCTTCACGATCCCAGCCGAGGAATAGGGTAACTTAAAGGGTTACTTCACTGATAAGCATATGGCTTTGTATCAGTTGATATCCTTGAGTATATTTGAAAAATTAATACTACAAGCTCAACAATACTTAGGCAATTTATTTAATCTTAAAGTCATTAAATCATTAAAGTCTCAATTAAATACTGGCATTTCTTTCTCTCTTATACACACACAAGCCATTAACTGATATACAGTTCATTAAAGGAGTAGGGTTCTGTGCTCTGTGCACTCTTAACATTTGTATAATTTATGTAGGCTTATTTTGCTTACATTTTAAGTCTTTTTATGATAAAAATGCAATACCCCACCCATTGGTATCATTATGGTATTTGGTGCGGGGGTCCAGCAAGATGGTTTGTACCCAGGGCCCAAAATTTGGTGCTACGTCGCTGCCGGTAGGTGAGTTTACCTCAAACCGCCACACCTCAAAATCACCCGCATTTGGCTGGTGGCGGGTGCTAATTTCCATCCCTTGCTGCGGGCATTCATGTAAACAGAGCGGTGCGGAGCAAAGTGAGTGTTTCAACTTCTCAAATTAATTTTTATTAAAGTTAAGCTTCCAATGACGTGAACTGAAAACGCACCAGACTGAACACGCGCTGTGAATGTATATGCCACCAGCCAGCACGTACGCGGACGCGTTTACCTCAGCTCTCATCACGAGAGCTCATTCAGCTCATTCATCACGATGAATGTAATCTGAGATTATCCGACTCATGCAGTTTGTGTGGTGACACTCACTCAGCAGTTAAATCACTTTATATTAAACAGACACGTTCAGTTTTTAATTTGTAATGTCTGTTCTCTAACTGAACTGATTTAATGAAAATGAACGCAGTGGGCAAATGATTCAGTAATCCAGTAGCGGTTGGGAGTGACCTCGTAGGGCAGCGAAGCATTCTGGGAATTGTTGTCTTTCATCCCCATTAGACAAAAATACATTTTCAGTCTTTTTTTTCAGTCTAGAAGGCACCAAATTCAAAAATATTTTCACATTTCTACTACATTAATGACCCAGTTTAAATACAGATTCATCTTCCCAGCGCTGAAGTACCCCTTTAACTAGTGAAACCATTGGCCATTTTCAAAAAACAAAACACATTTATATACTTTTTAACCTCAAATGTGCGACTTCGGTGTTGTTCTTCTTCACGACATATGCCGTCATCACGCCGGAAAGTACCGACCCAATTTCTTTTCCACTAAAGAAAGAAAGACATGAACATATTGGATGAGATGGGGGTAAGTAAATTATCAGGAAACTTTAATGTTGACTAACTCTTAAGTGCTTTAAAAATGTATATAGTATTCATAACTTGTACTATGGCTACACTATAATATAGCTACAAAAAGTAGTAAACTACCCTTAAACGCATTAATGTTTCGTCAATCACTATTACATATTCGAGTCTTTAGTCACACAGATCTGTATCTAACACGGATGGCTCTCTACCTGTCGCGATAATATATAAAACTCTTGATATTAGAGAAACAATTACAGAAGAATAAAATAAAGCATATTTTGTTACCTTTTGTAGTTTGGAACGGTTCAGTTTGAGCAGATGTTTTATACCATCATTACGGTCCTCCTCAGAGCTTATTTCCCAGTACTTTCAGCATCCGGCTCATTTTTGCAATCTCAAACATATTCTCAAAACTATCATTTTCAACATCAATATTTTGATCACTGACAACTTCTCCAGACTCACCATCAAGTGACAGTGACACTAATATTTGATTGCGTTCAGAACTTGCTCTGCAGTAAATCACAGAGCCATTTAATTTTTTGCTGATGATTCTTCCTATTATTTAGTTTTCTGCCTGCGGTAACTTTGGTCCCTATCATACAACCTTCACAATGGAACGCCTTGTGTGAGACGCAAGTGTTTTGCTGGTTTCAACCCGATGCAGTTATCGTTTTCACATCCAGTGCCATGTTGTTTAAATAGCAAATGCACTCGTTCCCACCTGTTCACCCATGGACGTGCTGGTCTGAAAACGAGGTGTGTTCAGGCGCATTGTTGGCGTGTTTCTATTTTGAGGCATCTGAAAATGACTGCTAAACGACTACTGGGTAAACCCAGCCTGATCTGCCGGCAATTTGATTTCGCCCTGCAGCTCAGTCTGGAAACCTGTACATTAAAGGCACAATATGTAATGTTTCAGCATTAAAAATATAAAAGATCACTATATCTGTTATATATTTTTTAAAGTTGTGTGTTTACATTATCCCGACAGTTCCAATTAACTTCTAAATCCAGAGAAATTAATATTTTAATTCGAAGACACGGACCGTGTCTTTATTTCCATTATGTCGCCCGTCTTTCACGTCATATCCACGTTTGCGTCTTGCTTCCTGCGGAACCGCCAAACTCAAAGAGGAACACTGACAGTATAAGGGGAACACCCGTATAAAAAAGTCTGTATGATAATGGATCATGACTACTCTTTGCCTGTACGTTTTGCCAGCTTAACAAAGCGCAAACGTAAGGGTGAAAAAAATGACCCCAGAAGATTTTGGGACAGTAGAAGAAGCAAGAGACGTGTAAACCTTGGAGAAGCCTTTGAAAGATGGCGAAATCTTCGTGACAAGCTCGGACTGCAGAGAGATGCTGATCTTGCTCGCGTTTTAATAAACAGGTCATTTAAGTAACCATTCAGCTAACATAATAATCATATAATCATAACATGCTGTATGTTTGCATATTGCATAGCGATCTTGACCACATTGAGACGCACGCGTTTAGCTGAATACGTATAATTTTTGTATTGTATCGGCTTTTCAAACAGGCGGATTCTGTGTTTTTGGAGACTGAAACAGCTATTTTTTTTAAAAACTGATTCAAAAGTATATTTCTATCCGTATATTTGGTGACACGATGATGTCGTGTAAAACGCAGATGGACTAGCTATTATTGGTTTTATATGTAGCTGGAGAAAGTAACGTTAGCTTCATAAGGTAATATGCCACTATGGTCAATTAATATAAGGTGACCGTCACTTTTATCATATGTTACTAGCTACATATAATATTGATTTAATAATGATCTATTTATTCATATATCTCTGAGTTCCAAAATAAATGTTTATTAGAATGATTGATGAACGTGGGGAGCGACACAGCGCGTGTTCCAATGAACAACGTATTGCTGGTGCTGGTTCTCTCATTTACTATGTTTTATGTTGGTAATGATAAACTAAATTGAAATTTATTTCCTTATTGAACAGTTGATATACAGAATGTTCGACAATCGCGGATGCCATGCCATTTGAGTAACTCAAATTATGATGAGCGGTTAATATGTCAACATAGCCTACCAACTTATAGGTATGTTGACATAGCGACCGCCCGCACAACATTCTGACTCACACATTAGCTAACGTTACTGATAAGTTTGTTAAGTAACGGTAGCTCGCTGATATTTCATTAGATTGACATTACATAAAGTGAAAAGCCGTAACTAAACTTAACAATAATAGAGATGTAATATAACAATTACCTTGTCAGTGAACATGTTTTCTGCTGGAGATGCCAGATTCGCTGGTTGACAGTGACAATGACAACAACTCCCATGAGCCCACGCACTTTCCCGACATCATCAAAGTACGTCTGTTGTTATTATTTTGAATGAGTGACCCCTAGTGGCCAAAAGTTGCATACTGCACGTTTAATTTCAATCGCTTCTGTTACACTTTTGTGGGAACCAATCACAGACTGACTGTGGCAAGCAGCGGAGCGAGGGACCGCGAGAGCGGGGTGAGGGACTGCGAGAGCGGGCCGGTGACAAGTGGTAATGAGTGCCAGCTGCGCGACACACCGTTCTCGTCTCGCGGCCGAGTGACGGGAGCATAAAAGGAGGAGCAAAGGCAGCGAAAGACGAGAGAGGACCAGGCCTGGATTTGTGTTGTGTTTCGTTTACGTTTTGTTGTGTGTGTGCGGGCAGTCGTCCGTGAGGGGCAGCCCGCGTTTTATATTGTGTGTGTATGGCGGGCAGTCGTCCGTGAGGGGCTGCCCTCGGTTTACTTTCGTTTTGTTTATTTATTTGGAAATTTAAAAGTTTGTTGAACGTTCGCCGGTTCCTGCCTCCTTCCTTCCATCAACGAACCTCGTTACACTGACTTATCCACTTGGTGTGCTATTGGTGGGTTTAACACGATGACGGATAGAGAAACGCGTTGCCTGTTGATCCCGCCTTTTGTGGTCTGATTGGTTGAAGGATTATCCAATTACATACGGAGTTATTCAAATAATGCTTGTTGTGCAGTAGAAAATACAGATCAGACTTCCCAGACCAATGTTCAATCTTAAATTGAGTTTGGTCAGGTGACAAAACCACTGTGCCATTGACCAACAAAAACCTGGTCTAATGTCAATAGTACAGTATTTTTGTGTTATTTAAAGGCCATGTTAGTAATGTGCTCCCGAGTGTGCAACACAAGTACACTCTGCTTATTACACACACACAGGGCACACAAACATTTCTCTTTAAAGGGGGGGTGAAACACTCAGTTTCAGTCAGTGTCATGTCAATCTTGAGTACCTATAGAGTAGCATTGCATCCTGCATATCTCCGAAAAGTCTTTATTTTTTTTATAATTATATAAGAAAGATGCGCTGTTCCGAGTCTTTCCGAAAAAAGCCGAGCGGGTGGGGGCGTGTCATGTGAGCGGAGCTAAATAATGACGTGTGCAGCAGCGCGCTGCAGTGAGGAAAGTGAGTCGCTCTGTGAGGAAAGTGATTCGCTCAGTGAGGAAAGTGATTCGCCCGCCGCGTGAGGAAAGTGATTCGCTCTGTGAGGAAAGTGATTCGCTCAGTGAGGAAAGTGATTCGCCCGCCGCGTGAGGAAAGTGAGTCGCTCTGTGAGGAAAGTGATTCGCTCTGTGAGGAAAGTGATTCGCTCAGTGAGGAAAGTGATTCGCCCGCCGCGTGAGGAAAGTGAGTCGCTCTGTGAGGAAAGTGATTCGCTCAGTGAGGAAAGTGATTCGCCTGCCGCGTGAGGAAAGTGAGTCGCTCTGTGAGGAAAGAGATTCGCCCGTCGCGTGAGGAAAGTGCTAATACAGATCGACCGCCGGCCTATCAGTGGGTAAGTCAGTAGCTACTGGTTATATCACCTGTTTAGCATCCTACAAGCCAGCGCTTTGATGGGCGTAGCCTGTTGCTTTCGCTCTCTCCCTTGCTCTCTCTCACGCGCTTCCGGTAGAATTGTCCGTAAGGCCCATACAAGGAAATTCCGCCCCCGTTAACGTCAAAGGGGACGCATGATCTCAAAAAACTTGCCGAAACTTATGCCTAACCGGAAGTAGTATTTTTGACAAAGAAATACTCCCATCAAACGTCCACCTTAACTTTTGAAACTTTGTCTATGTTCAGTATGGGATTCCAAGTCTTTAACAGTGTAAAAAGATCAGTATGCATGAAACAGCATTTCACCCCCCCCCCCCTTTAAGTGCTGATCTTTTAAACTTTCTATTAAATAATCCCCCCCCCCCCCCCCCCCCAAATCACGGTTTCCACCAAAATATTAAGCAGCACAGTTTTTTTTTTAAACATAGATAATAATAAGATATGTTTCTTGAGCACCAAATCAGCATGAGTGATTTTTGAAGGATCATGTGACACTGTAGCCTAGAAATCTAGACGCACCCTAGCGGCAGCAAATTTAATTTGCCCGCAAGTGTGGTCTAGCAACTCTCAATTCCTATCTGAGCTGTATTCCTCAGAATCTGGACGGCCCAATCACATCGTGTAGGTAGGCTATAGAGTCGGCGGGCGGGGCCATAATGACGACGGCCGAGTTGCGTTTGCGTGCTTCTAGTAACACAGTCTTCTAGTAAACACAGAAACTGGCAAATGGCGGCGGTCTTTCGAATCAGCTCTGCCCGCGCCTCCGGAAGACTTGGAGTTAAGCTTTCCTCTGAGAAAAGAACAAAGTCCGGCACTGAAGACATTCTTAAAAAGGGAAGATGTGTTCGGAGTTTAGCCGACCGGATACGGCGAATGTTTAATCAGTCAGCGAGCTCTTCACCGTCGTTGCTCCGGTTGGTGTACCGCTATCCTATCGCGTGCAGAGGGAGTTTGAAAGACAAACGTTTATCCGCCCCTCAGACTGAGCCCTGTCTATGGTGAGTTTCCAGACCAAACATCTTGATGTGGGTCTGGCTTGTCAGGCTAGTGACACTGAAGACTGGAGTAGTGATGCTGAAAATTCAGCTTTGCAATCACAGGAATAAACCATTTTATTTTTTTAAAATAACAATATTAGAGTAGTATTTTTATTCGCAAAACACTTTCAAAATCATAAAAGAAAATATTAACAACCTTAAATAACAGCTATCTTTGTATATGTAAGTGATAATGACTGTTTGCCATTTGATTCCAGACTCGCAAAAAAACTAAACATGTGGACATGAAATATGAATTATTTTAAATTAATTTTTACCTATAGACAGCTGTGGCTATGAAAAACGTATCTATTATAATGAACTGTAGCCTATATAATAGACCCACCAGTGAATGCAGCGATTTACCAATCAAAATGTATTTCAGAAAGTCATGTAATAATATAATTTAGGCCTGAAGCGAACTAACTGTGCTTTATGTGCCTTAAGCGACAAAACAAGTCAGGGAGACAAAACAAGACGGGGAGTTTTCGGGAAAAAATTGTGTAATGATTCAAATGTATAAGTATTATTATGAAGTATCGTTTGAGTGCTTGTGAAATAATGTGGGTATATTGAGACTGCCTTTGTCATGCTGTCTACTCTTCAGGAAGGGATTGTACTGTTTGTTCATATGTACATAACAAAATGATTAGATAAGAGGCCGAGTGACAAAGAGTCTCTTGTCCACAAGCTTAACATCTGACTTGTGAATGGTGTGTGTTCTAGGTTTGCAGGCGCAGGATCACATGCTAGATGTTTCACCAAATCTGGATTCCATACATGACATTCATTAGCCATGTTGAATCAGTGTATTCTAAACAACTTAACCTTAGCTGTCTTAAAACTGATTTAAAGGCTAGTATGCATTCTTGAAGATGCTTAACCAGGGTATCCGCGGGGTCTTGAAAAGTCTTAAAAGGTGATAAATCAATTTTGGGAAAATTAAGACCCTTATAAAGTATTAAAAAGTCTTATCACGGCTTTATAAAGTCTTAAATTTTGAAAGTATTTTGTTCAAGCTTTGTCAAAAGAGTTTGACTCCATAAAGTATTTATGAATATATTTCTTTTCATCCCCATAAATATTAAAAAACAACGGGGCGCTCAGTCTGAGATCGGCTCGGAGCGCGCGCGCCACGGATGGAAATTAGCACTGCCACCAGCCAAATGCGGCTGATTTAGAGTTGTGGCGGGTAAAATCGCTTCACCTACCGAGCTGTTTCACCTCTTTGTAAACTTTGTTCAATGCATGCGAGTGCTGCCGTATGTGCGCATATAAC
Source organism: Pseudorasbora parva (assembly GCF_024679245.1). NCBI lineage: Eukaryota > Metazoa > Chordata > Actinopteri > Cypriniformes > Gobionidae > Pseudorasbora > Pseudorasbora parva. The sequence continues at coordinate 13,133,322 of NC_090178.1, read as the reverse complement.
CAGTCGTTTTCTCCGTCATCACCCGCGTGAAGACGCGCTGTGAGACTCGCGCGCGCTGAGAGAAGACCTGACGCTGTGCATCATCCGAGCGCGCGCGCAAATATTGAGTTTTCTTTCAAATCTTGCGCTTAAACGGACAAACTCACACAAGAAGTATGTCAACATGTCCATCTTGATGATTATCCTTGCAGACATAGTCTGAATATGCCTTGAGTGAACTGTATAGTATGCACAGTCGAGAAAGACGAGCATATCCCTGCCACAGCTCTTAAAGGCGCAGTAGCCTTTACTGCTGCCTGAGTGATGTCCTTATATTTAGTTTGACATTAAACAATGCTCTTGATTGAATAGCTTTTGTAAGTTTAATAAGGATTAATCTTTCATTTAAACAGTTAAATATGCAGTTATTTTACATTTGATTACTTTATTCAATTTCTGTACCTTTCTGCAGGCCAGTAGGCCTGTACATTATTATTTAATGTACACATGAGTGAGGTCGAGTTAAACATTTTAGTTTGAATTTTATTTTTCGGTTTTCGGCTTTTGTTTCTTCTTTTTTTGTTTCGGCCAAGAATTTTGATTTCGGTGCTTCCCAATCTCTACTGACAATGCTCAGTATGTTGTCAACACGCTTCAAAGATGCCAGAACGAATAGTTTCATTCTTGGGACTAAAAACCATAAAACTGGAAGCCATACAAGACCACAAATCATCGTGAAAATGTCAGTATTTCATTGAGACTTAGAGACTATTAAATAAACTGCCCAAGTATTGTAGAGCTTGTAGTATTAATTTGTTAAAAACAAAAAAGTGGCTGGTAAAAACATTGAGTGGTAGACTTCGAAAAAAGTTAATTTCCATCCCTGGCGAGCGCTGTCTACGGGTGACGTCATGTATTTTGCGTAATGCACAGTTAGGTGATGTGTCGCCCTCCATACGTTGTAAAACTGATATGCAATATAAACAATACAAAATTGGCCTACGATAGACATTTTAAGTTTACATTCGACTACAACTGTTTATTAAAGGTTTGTTGCCGATTAGAACTTGAAGTGCGATGAGGTCTTAAAATATTTTGAGAAGGTCTTTAAAAAGTCTTAAAAAGGTATTGAAATTAACTTCAGGACTCCTGCATATACCCTGTTAACCTTGTCTCACAAGTCAAATATCATTCTCTCGACACGAACACACAGTAGCATTCAGAATATACACTTGCAGCCCTTTGTTTAAACAGTGATCCGGGATTTGCTTCTTGTAGCTGTTTATGCTAAATACATGAGCAGGGTGTGCTTACACTAAAAAAAAAAAAAAACCCAAGTGCATGTGTTTTCATTTAATTGCACAATCTTCTAATTTCCAGACCTCCCCTAACATAACCACTATGTCCAAGTGGGGTTTATGTCAGCACACTTTTGTCTGTAATAACACAGGTGACCTGGCACTGCTCGATAATACCTGAAAAAGTAGGACAAAATAATACCGGGTGCATTGCAATAATTTAGAGATATCTATTGTACAGTGTTTGTTTGGTTAAAACGGAGATTATTCTTTCAGCACAACTCTCTCTCTCTCTCTCTCTCTCTCTCTCTCTCTCTCTCTCTCTCTCTCTCTCTCTCTCTCTCTCTCTCTCTCTCTCTCTCTCATTTCACCCACCTTCATAATCAAATTAGGGCTCATTCCAGGCAGAGGACTCTCGTGGTGCACAGGCGCACAGACGACTACGCCCTCCAACTGCATTTGTTTTCCTGGTAAATTGTGGCTTTTACTGAGAGGATGTTGTGGGTGGATTCTGAGCTCACAGGCCTGTAAATGTGGATATTAGATTGTCTTCGTTGTGTCATGCCAGTAAGACACCCGTTTATTTGCTTTCATGCGAATAAAAGCAAAATAGATGTCTTCATAGCAATTTCATGGTGTGTAATGTATACAACACACACACATAAAGAAATAGGTGGGGTTTTTCTTTGGCATATCTTAGTCATTTTATGCATACAATTAATTAATAGTCTGTTATTTGAATCAATATGAAATACATAGTATTTAAATTTAACAGTTAGTGATAATTTAATTATTTATTACTTTTTTATTTACACTGTATTGTTAATCAAGTCATTTTTAACATTAACTACATTAATTAACAAGAACTATCAATAAACACTAAATTATTTATTTCAGTTCATGTTAATCTCAGCATTTACTAATACATTTTAAAAGTTCCATCTGTTAACATAAATTTATACACTGTAAAAAAAAATTCAGGTCTCCAATTGAACATTTTCTAGTGACTGATCACATCTAAATTTTTCAGTTGGCTGAATTGAATTTCTGAATTGCAATTAAATTGCATCAATTCACAGAATTTCAATTCAGCCAACTGAAATATTTAGATGTGATCAGTCACTAGAAAATGTTTAATTGGAGCCTTTTTTTTTTTTTTTTTACATTATACACTGACAACTAAAACTAACATTTTTATTAACTAACATTAACACACACACACACACACACACACACACACACACACACACACACACACACACACAAAAAAACATTTTTTAGGTCACGTATAATTATTGCATTAACTAACAAATTAGACTTTACTGTAAAGTGTAATCTATAAGCTATAATCATAAATAAAAAATGTGTTATTTTAATTAATTATTTATACAACAACAGAAAACATAACATGCATCATATTTTATTTAATAGCAGTATAAATAAATATAATATATATATATATATATATATATATATATATATATATATATATATATATATATATATATATATATATATATTCTATTTTGTTTTCCATGAATGTATAAATAAACAGGACCATATAATAATAATAATAATAATAATAATAATAATAATAATAATAATAATAATACAATTATGCAATTTTATGTTTTCTGTTGTATATACACGATGGAACACAAGATACATTATGTTGTTTATTAATAATAAATAATACAAATTAGAATGAGCCTATAAAATAGTAGCCTAAGCCTATAAAGATTGAAAAAAAATATTATAATAATTAAAATCATCTCTGCATAACATAATGACAATCTGTATCTGTAGCTTTTGTAGGCCTATTAAAAAAATGGGTTGGCAAATTAAATATTTGCATTCTGGGCTTCACATCAGGAGCTATGCCCAACCATTTCTGTAAACGAAGCATAAATCAAATACATTTAAAGTATCACATAACATCACATTGAAAGCACACTTTGCCCAAAAAATGCGCTTGATGTAAACTTACATAATGCTGACAGCTCTACATGTGAGCGATGGAGCTCAGCAAAAACAAATGCAGTTTGTTCTGGCATAATTACCTCTAACACTTATGTAAGTCCTGAGCGACACACCTCACTGAGGAGCCAGTACAGGATAAACCAGGGACAGTGCACTATAATTAGATAAATAATAATCAAACCTAAACCCAGCTGTCGCCAGGAGAGACAGACGCATCTCGGCTATTGACTGAAATGTTATATAATGGATTGGATGAATTACAGTATAGTCTCTGAATAATTTACTTTTGGAGGAAAGCACTGGTGATATATTCAGTCATAATGATGGATGACTCATTTTCAGATGCTAATCATTATTTGATTATTAATTTCTTTGTTGGAGGGGAAGAGTGGATGTGAACGGCTGTCATGTTTCACAAGCACATAATCATTTATAATGAGGTGCCTATGTATGTGCAATGTATGCAATTTCATGTTCTCATTTTAGCGTTGCTGATTACAATTGGAATAGAAGAAACCCGTAACCAGAATGGTTTAAAAACATGTTTTTATGACTCAGCAGGCGTTTCATGTAACCTTTAATCTTAAACTGTCAATAAGCGTCAATCTCCAGCAGTTTGTGTATGCGTTACGCGGCAGCTCTAATATTTCTCATGACGTCATCTGGCGCCATCCAGTGGTTACATCAAGCGGTCATTTTTTTAATATGATATAGCGTCTAAAATTGTATGATCCTCACGTAACATTGTTTTTATACTTAGAATTTTCCTTGCAGCAAATTTCGTCTGAAAATCAATATTATATAACTAACCAATATCTTATTTAATATGTTGATTTGTATACTTGTAGCCTATGTAATACTGAATGAGTCGGCTAGAACGAGATAATGATAACAATAAAAATTAAAAATACCGAAAATGAGTTAACCGCCAAAATGTTTAGTTTTCCGAATATCCCCCCGCGCGCGCAACAGGCAGCTCCCACTATTTTTTTTTTTTTTTTTACATGAAAATCGACCTAACGCAGACACCATACCACATATTTTAAACTCTAGGATTAAAACAAATACTGAACCGTGGTAGGAATTCTTTAACTTGCTAGAGATTGCCCGATTTTATGCGTATTACAGATTATATAAATCCGAAAAATTACAAACCCAGTAGAGGTGGAATGTGAGGCCTCACAAATTAAGTTTATGTGAACACATAAAAGAAAATAATTGACTAGATCGATGTACTGATACAGAAAGTATGCGATGAAATATCACTATATATTTTTTAACTATCATAACGTGTGGATTTATCGTTATAACCCTCAATCTATCATTGTTGCGGAGAGCAGAGTGGCAAAGCTAGAGTTAATAACTCGGCATCGGATCTCGCGCACCACGTGTTGTGTTGTTTTGGCGCTTCACCGCATTTCGCAGCCTGACACCCAAACAACGTGTTGTGAAGATGGCTCGTTTATATTGAATCGGTTGACGTTTTTAATCTACGGGTATTTGAACGGCGCGAGTGCAGGTACAGTTAAACGTTAATTTTATTTTCCATGTCTGCTTTCACCAGTGCACCTCGCTAGTCACTTGTACCAATATGGAAGTTCACTGCAATGTTATGTAATATATTAGGGTCCTCTAATGGCTTTCAGTTATGAGCTTGTTAAAATGCACTACGAAATTCTTTACTACTCTGCTTCTTTATATACTAGCATACATATGCTATAGATGCTTTAGTAAATGGGGCTTTGGCGTATTTTGCTTTTGTTTACAAGGTCATCGTGCTTTAATTTATGTCCTCTGAACATTATTAAGTGCGTGGATGTTGCAGAACTTGACATGGTCATTATAAATGTGAATGTAAATATTTAAATGTTATATACATGTATACATTGCAATTTGGCCTGGCTTCCTCAACAATAAAATTAATGATTTAATGCCTTGTGTTAGTGTCACATAGGTCGATGCATGAGTCAAAATAGATAATAAAGGCACAATATGTAACATTTTTGGATTAAAATATCCTAAAAACACTAGAACGGTGTTATTTGTTGACTTGTGTACTTGCATTATCCTAAATGTTTCCAAGAATGTTTAAATCCAGAGAATTACCTGGAATAAAACTGTAAATCGAGGGTAACACGGGTATGATGCCTTGATAGGCGTATCAGTGACATCCTATACCCTCGATTTACAGTTTTATTCCATTTAGAGACCACAGAAACACCAAGAATGCTTAAATGTGTTTAAATAGACAGCTGAGCCACTGTTTAAATGCAGTAATTGACAGAAAACTAACCATTATTATATAGCTCAACACAGTTAGACTTATTGTTTAGATCTCATTTTCTTGATTTACCGTGTTTTACAACACCTCATGGGGTAGACAAGACCCACCCACTTTTTAAGACCACTGATATTGGACCCAATCACTTTTACAGTCTCTAATTTAGCGCATGTCTGTTCCTACCTACCCCTAACCGATAAACACTTATTATTATTATTAAACACGTTAGATGGTTTTTTTTCCCCACTTCATTTTTATTGAAAATAAATGCCTTTCCAATCTGATATGTGATGGGAAAAGGAAGTAGAGCGAGATTTGTGTCAACTTTCTTCCACACCTACACTACTGCCACTGTAAATAATTAGCTGTCTTCCGTAATTTTGTCTGGCCCAACCAGGCGTTTAGTAAACAACACGGGCTATTCGCACTTAATAAAAAATCGGATCTACTCCAGTAAAAACAAATGTACTTAAAAAAAACAAAACACCACATAACTTTTATTACATAATTGTTGAAATAAACATCACTGTCTTTCTTACACTGCCAGACGCTGTTGAATGATGAAGTACATACTGGTGACTGGTGGTGTGATATCTGGCATTGGCAAAGGGATCATAGCCAGCAGCGTGGGCACTATTCTCAAATCCTGTGGCCTGCATGTCACTGCTATCAAAATCGACCCCTACATCAACATCGATGCAGGCACTTTCTCTCCCTATGAACATGGTAAGTGCAGACTACTTGTAAAGAGATTTGCCTCATTCAAATTGTTTGTTGACGATACAGAAATATGAACTGCTACATGAGACGTTTGCTTTGGAACATATTTTAGCCTACAGAGCATAACGTACTAATGGTTTTGACAGCTGTCTTTTGTTAATATCAGTGTCTGCATGCCACAGTCAATCTCTCTGACATTCTGTTTACCAGGTGAGGTGTTTGTGCTGGATGATGGTGGTGAGGTTGACTTGGATTTAGGGAATTACGAACGATTTCTGGACATCCGGCTAACCAAGGATAACAACCTGACAACGGGGAAGATCTATCAGTCTGTTATAACCAAGGAGAGGAGAGGGGATTACTTGGGCAAAACTGTACAAGGTGAGTTACACAACGAAGTCACAAGGATGTTTGGAACATAAATATGAAATATGGCATGAGGAAACAGGATTACTGGACAGGTCTTGTCTGTGTTTGTGATTTTTTTTTAAATGCTTTTTATGCTTTTTTACAGTAAAAACTGTAATATTGTGAAATGTTATTAAAACATGACATTATTTTAAAATATACCTTTGATGGTAAAGCTGAATTTTCAGGATCATTACTCCAGTCTTCAGTCACATGATCCTTCAGAAAGCATTCTAATATGCTGATTTGCACAATAAACTTTTCTTATAAACAATATTCAAAAATATTTTTGTGGAAACTGCTATAAAAAATGTAATGATTCTTTTGTAGCTTTATAAATCTTTTACTGTCAATCTGATTTTAATAATAATAATAAAATAAAATAAATATATATATAGCATGTGTGATAAAAGGTCATTATTTTCCATAATGTAATGATAAAAATTCAACTTTCATATATTTTAGATTCATTGCACACCAACTGAAATATTTCAGGTCTTTTATTGTTTTAATACTGATGACTTTGGCATACAGCTCATGAAAACCCAAAATTCCTATCTCAAAAAATTAGCATATTTCATCTGACCAATAAAAGAAACGTGTTTTTAATACAAAAAAAGTCAATCTTCAAATAATTATGTTTTTAAGAATCATTTCAAGGTCCTGGAGTGGCCTAGCCAGTCTCCAGATTGCAACCTTATAGAAGATTTGGAGGGAGTTGAAAATCCATGTTGCAGAGATACAGCCCCAAAACATAACTGCTCTAAAGGAGATCTGCATTGAGAAAAGGGCCAAACTAGTGCAATAGTGTGTTAAAACCTTGTGGTGACGTACAGAAAACGTTTGATCTCTTTCATTGCCAACAATGGGTATATAATAAAGAATTGAGATTAATTTTTGTTATTGACCAAATACTTATTTTCCACCATAATTTGCAACTAATTTATTTAAAAATCGGACAATGTGAATTTTTTTCAATGTGTTTTTTTCTCATTCTGTCTCTCATAGTTGAAGTGTACCTATAATGAAAATGACAGGCCTCTCTCATCTTTTTAAGTGGGAGAACTTGCACAATTGGTGGCTGACTAAATATGTGTGTGTGTGTGTGTGTGTGTGTGTGTGTGTGTGTGTGTGTGTGTGTGTGTGTGTGTGTGTGTGTGTGTGTGTGTGTGTGTGTGAGCCTGTTTATGTGGTTTATGAGGACACAAATTTGTATAACTACAAGGGTATTACACTGGTATTACACTATAAAGGTGGTTTATGAGGACATATCAAATGTCCTCATAATTCAAATGGCCTTAAAAACATACTAAATGATGTTTTTTTGAGAAAGTAAAAATGCAGAATGTTTCCTGTGATGGGTAGGTTTAGGGGCAGGGGCAGTGTAAGGGGATAGAAAATACGGTTTGTACAGTATAAAAACCATTACGCCTATGGAGAGTCCTTGTAAACCACATAGACCAACATGTGTGTGTGTGTGTATGTATGTATACATACATATATATATATATATATATATATATATATATATATATATATATATATATATATATAACTATAGTTTTTCTCACAATAATGCACTAATATTGCATTATTACTGTAAATTGTATCATGACAGATATGTACTGTGATGTTTACTGTACCATGTATCAAGTATTTGATGGCACCAGCTTCAGTTTGCATATCCTCCACTGATTGTATTAGAAAGGTTTAAAAGAACTGTATGTAAGAAATGTATTTCGATTAATCATAAAATGGTCCTGATATGTCACTAGACATTAAGAAATCATGCTAATTTCAAATACTTATATCACTGACAACAGTATTCCGGTCAGGATATTGTCATTTAAAATTTGTTGTTGCAGCCCTCAACTGATGTTGATGTTGACATGTTGTGTTTTGGCCCGAAGCTCCACCCTCCACCTATCTACCAATCACAAAGTCAGTAGTGTTTCGGTATCCGGGTTGCCAGCTCTGCTCTAGTTACCTCAGCTGCAGCTACAAACGTTCCTGCTGGATCCTGCAGCATATCTGGCAACCTCGAGTCAGGGGGGAGGGGGAGAAGGGGATACACCGCTCTACAGTAATTTGAAAGTGATTGTACCAGTTTTGGCCACAATCTTACATACATGTCCTTTAAACATATATGTCTCACTATATATGCTTCTTTGGAGATAACATAATGGCATAATATGGTGGTGTCACTATGGTGAATGTGAATAATTTTTTACAGTGGTACCACACATTACCGATGCTATACAAGAATGGGTCATGCGGCAGGCTAAGGTCTCAGTGGACGATGACGGTATTGAACCAGAAGTCTGTGTTATTGAGGTATATCCATCTGATTTGTGCTGTACATTTAGAGGAAACCTTGCCACAGTTAAATGTGAAAGAAAAGTCGGAATATGTGTGCGCGCGGTTTGCGTTTATATCCACCGATCGGGCGGGCCAAGTAATACAAACATTATATTTCAATCAATCGCGGGTGGATGAGAAATAAATCATTGTATTTGTTTGATAAAGACGTTTACGAGCCCTGTGATCGAGAGAATCATTCCGGTTGCAGCTTTCAAAACAATCCTTCCCTCATGTGAACTGAATAGGGGAGCTGAAGCTCATTAAATATGCAAATCTTATCCAATCCTAGACGTGGGCGTTTACTTCCAAGTCTCCAGTCCGGCACGCCCATCAAAACCCAGCGTTTTGGAGAGAGCTTCAAAACCAGTGTAGAAAATAACCTATTACTTATTTGTAATGATGTTTTTGAATGTAAAAACCACAAAAACATCATTAGTTGACCTCAGACAACAGTAAACATTTTTTAAAAAGACAGTTCATCATGACATCTTTAAATTATTGTAAAGCTTTATTAAAGCGATACTGCTGATTGCCATGAATATAGACATTGCTTCTGATATGGCATTACATATATAAATAAATAAACCTGAATACATGAAGAATGTTCAATACAAAAAAGTACAATTTAAGGTTCTACTACTTGGGTAGGTAGGCTAGCTGGAATGTTAGGTTAAATAATGCTGGGTTACATATCTACAAGCTTTATTAAGATTTCCCACCACTTTTGGAGTTAAAAATAATAAATACAGTTTTATTATTATAATTTGAACATGCATTTAACACTTTTTTTTTACTTTTTTCCACAGCTTGGAGGTACAGTTGGAGATATTGAGAGTATGCCTTTTATTGAAGCTTTTAGACAGTTTCAGTTTAAAGTGAAACGGGAGAACTTTTGTAATATCCATGTCAGTCTGGTTCCTCAGGTAGGAAAAAAGGAAAATTTAGTAATTAATTACTCACGTTCCAAACTCGTAAGACTTTCGTTTATCCTCGGAACACAAATGAAGGTATTTTTAATCAGATCTGAGCCATTTCTGTCCCTCCATTGACAGTCCACGCAACTACCACTTTGACGCTTCCAAAACCTAAAAATCGTAAAACGAATCCATAGGAATTAAATGGTTTAGTCACAATCACAATCACACAACCACTTTATTTGATGAACTGATTGAATTAAGGTTTTATTCACTTATAACATTGATCAGTGAACATAAACAGAAGCTCACCCTCATTGATTCTCACACATCAAGCAGACAGGCTTGAGCTTCTGTTTACCAGATCTGATTTGTGAGTTGATTGTATGTTTATATGTGAATAAAAGCTCATCATATAAACCAATTGAGTCACTTAAAAAAAGAAATTGACTAAAGCACTCAATTCATATGGATTAGATTTACGATCTCTATTTAACTTTTTGAAAGATTCAAGTGGAAGTTACATAGCGAGCGATGGAGGGACAGAAATTACTCATACTTTAATTTCATTTAAAGTATCTTCATTTGTTTTTATGAAGATTAACAACAGTCTTGGTTTTTTTTGGAAACGACATGAGTATTTAATGATACAATTATCATTTTTGGTTGAACTAGCCCTTTAAAAAAAAGTAAAAAAATAAAACACTTCTCTGGTCTTTGGATGTATTTTCAGCCCAATTCAACAGGAGAACAGAAGACCAAACCCACACAGAACAGTGTCCGAGAGCTTCGTGGACTTGGCCTGTCACCTGATCTGGTCAGTCTTTAATCTCTTATATGCTGTAAAGAGCCAATCCATGTCATTTTACTCTAGTTCTGAGAGAAAAAATGTTTTTGTTGCAGATTGTTTGTCGTTGCTCAACTCCATTGGACACTGCTGTCAAAGAGAAAATCTCCATGTTCTGCCATGTAGAACCTGAACAGGTGATCTGCGTACATGACGTGTCCTCCATCTATAGAGTACCTTTACTCCTGGAGGATCAGGGCATCGTTGACTACTTGTGCCACAGGCTGGACTTGCCCATTGTGATGAGACCTCGAAAAATGCTCACAAAGTGGAAGGAAATGTCAGACAGGTTTGTACTGTTTGCATCTGCCTAGTAGACCCAAAAAACTTTCAAACTTCTGACAATTACAAGGTTGTTGCAGCTGTTTTGAGTGACCTGTGCTTTTGTTCCCTAGGTCTGACCGACTCCTGGAGCAAACCTCCATTGCTTTAGTAGGCAAGTACACCAAACTGTCAGATTCTTATGCGTCTGTTATTAAAGCACTGGAGCACTCTGCCCTCGCCATCAACTATAAGCTAGAGGTCAAGGTAAGGAATGACAGAGCAACTAGTAGCAATTTCATGTGCTTTCATGATGGAGGTGATTAGCTTTCTTCCATCTGATTGTGTCCATATGAATTTTGGTTCATTCTTATTAATAATTTGCAAATAAAGATTAATTTTGCTTACACTTAACATCTAGCATATATTTGTTTGAGTGAGTATAAGTGTAATACTTGAAGATAGTACCTTATTTCAGTATATAGATTCAGCAGACCTGGAGCCGGCAGCATTGCAGGAGGAGCCGGTTAAATACCATGAGGCCTGGCAAAAGCTCTGCAGTGCTGAGTAAGTGTGTCCTTAAAATACACTAGACCAAACACTAGAAAATGACACAACTAACAACATATAGTACTGTTTCGAAGTTTGAGGTCGGTTTTTGAAACAAGTCTCTTATGTTCACCAAGGCTGCTTTTATTTGGTCAAAAATACAGTAAAGCAGTAATATTATGAAAATATTTAAAAATATAAATATTTAAAAATATATATATATTTCTTGTATGGAAGTCAGTGGCTGTCTCATTCTTAGTCCTGTGTCAAATGTGCTTTTTAGATTTTATCTTATTTAGTCAACTGTGTCCTGTTTTTAGTCGAGTTTTAGTCGACTAAATGTCTGAGCATTTTAGTCGAGTTTTCATCCATGAAAACTGTCACATTCTCATCATGCTGCATTGATAATCTCGATTATTTTGCTTAATTATAATCACAAAGATCGTTGTCTTTTGACTTTTGAGAAATAGATTTTTTATCACAAGCACAAATCAAGAGAATGTCGACCTATATGCATAGTTTGTTTTACTTATAAATTTAATGATTTATTAGGCTATTATTTAGGCCTAATGGAAAAATAAAAAAATGACAAAAAATGTAAAACAGTGATAATTCACAATTTTCTATTAAAATAACTGTAAAAAAATATTTGTATTGTCAAAGAGATTGTGTAAGTGCATTCATTCAGCAAACACAATCACAAATATTTGCGAGATTATGCTTGGATTTATTACAGTTCATCACTGAGAAGGTTTGATGGCAGATTTAGTCGCACAAATAGCACATCATTTTTGTATTATTTTATATAAGTTTCTTTTTTAAACTACATCCAAAATGTAGCACTGGCATCTCGAAGCGGCACTTCCGGTGGCATCTCCAGCGGCCGTCAGTGTAGTGCCATCTCCAGGGGCCGTCAGTGTACCGGCATCCCCAGCGGCCGTCAGTGTACCGGCATCTCCAGCGGCCGTCAGTGTAGTGGCATCCCCAGCGGCCGTCAGTGTAGTGGCATCTCCAGCGGCCGTCAGTGTAGTGGCATCTCCAGCGGCCGTCAGTGTAGTGGCATCCCCAGCGGCCGTCAGTGTACCGGCATCTCCAGCGGCCGTCAGTGTAGTGGCATCCCCAGCGGCCGTCAGTGTAGTGGCATCTCCAGCGGCCGTCAGTGTAGTGGCATCTCCAGCGGCTGTCAGTGTACCGGCATCTCCAGCGGCCGTCAGTGTAGTGGCATCCCCAGCGGCCGTCAGTGTAGTGGCATCTCCAGCGGCCGTCAGTGTACCGGCATCCCCAGCGGCCGTCAGTGTAGTGGCATCCCCAGCGGCCGTCAGTGTAGTGGCATCTCCAGCGGCCGTCAGTGTAGCGGCATCTCCAGCGGCCGTCAGTGTACCGGCATCTCCAGCGGCCGTCAGTGTACCGGCATCTCCAGTGGCCGTCAGTGTACCGGCATCTCCAGCGGCCGTCAGTGTACCGGCATCTCCAGCGGCCGTCGGTGTACCGGCATCTCCAGCGGCCGTCAGTGTAGTGGCATCTCCAGCGGCCGTTTCACAGTGTAGTGGCATCTCCAGTGGCATCAACAGCGGCCGTCAGTGTACCGGTATCTCCAGCGACCGTCAGTGTAGTGGCATCTCCAGCGGCCGTCAGTGTACCGGCATCTCCAACGGCCGTCAGTGTAGTGGCATCTCCAGCGGCCGTCAGTGTAGTGGCATCTCCAGCGGCCGTCAGTGTAGTGGCATCTCCAGCGGCCGTCAGTGTAGTGGCATCTCCAGCGGCCGTCAGTGTACCGGCATCTCCAGCGGCCGTCAGTGTACCGGCATCTCCAGCGGCCGTCAGTGTAGCGGCATCTCCAGCGGCCGTCAGTGTACCGGCATCTCCAGCGGCCGTCAGTGTACCGGCATCTCCAGCGGCCGTCAGTGTACCGGCATCTCCAGTGGCCGTCAGTGTACCGGCATCTCCAGCGGCCGTCAGTGTACCGGCATCTCCAGCGGCCGTCGGTGTACCGGCATCTCCAGCGGCCGTCGGTGTACCGGCATCTCCAGCGGCCGTCGGTGTAGTGGCATCCCCAGCGGCCGTCAGTGTAGTGGCATCTCCAGCGGCCGTCGGTGTAGTGGCATCCCCAGCGGCCGTCAGTGTAGTGGCATCTCCAGCGGCCGTCGGTGTAGTGGCATCTCCAGCGGCCGTCGGTGTAGTGGCATCTCCAGCGGCCGTCGGTGTAGTGGCATCTCCAGCGGCCGTCGGTGTAGTGGCATCTCCAGCGGCCGTCGGTGTAGTGGCATCTCCAGCGGCCGTCAGTGTACCGGAATCTCCAGCGGCCGTTAGTGTAGTGGCATCTCCAGCGGCCGTCAGTGTACCGGCATCTCCAGCGGCCGTTAGTGTAGTGGCATCTCCAGCGGCCATCAGTGTAGCGGCATCTCCAGCGGCCGTCAGTGTACCGGCATCTCCAGCGGCCATCAGTGTAGTGGCATCTCCAGCGGCCGTCAGTGTACCGGCATCTCCAGCGGCCGTCAGTGTAGTGGCATCTCCATATATATATCGTTCATTGATGCAAGTAAATGTTTTGACATTTGAGTGTAAAGTGTTTTAAATCCACAATATATGGTGTAAAAACCATAGACAGTAAAAGAACGTCTGAGTGCTGCCCTCTTGAGGTTGAACGTTGGCTACTGCAGGGGAATTCTTCTATTGGACGTTGTTGGCTATCGTGACGTATGTTGGCTTATTTCAACCATAGATAAGTATAAGTAGATGCCTCATTTAGCGACTGTTTCAATGGGCCGCTATACGTTAGCCGTCCGCCATTTTAGAACGGTCAAAGCCGGCCGTGAACACGCTTCTGTGAACGTTCAAATGAGATGCCAGTGCCGCATTTTGTGCCAGGCCCTACTGTGTTTTTTGCAACAATTTTGCATGTTGATATAGTCACAGTTATCGTTTAAGGGCGTTTGTGTCATCTCGTCTTCATCTCGTTTTAGTCATGGAAAAGAAGTTTGTCAACGAACATTTTTTGTCATCTTTTCATTAACTGGTTACCAACATTTTTCAAAATATGTTCCTTTGTGTTCAATAGAACAAAGAAAAGGATTTTTTTTTTGTGAACTATCGCTTTAACCAATATCCAAAAGCTATTCTAAGCTAAACTCTCACAATTCAATCAATGCTTATGAATAAAATGGGGTCCTGCTTTAACTACTTGTGTTATCATTCAATATAAAATATCACATAATGGAAATAATTAGTTTACAAACTGCATTTCACGTTTATTTTAGATGTTGGAGTAATCTGTGAGAATACACTTGTATGTAATACTCTGACTTTGTTAAGGTTGTTAGTTTGACTTTTTATTTATTGAATGTTCATTTGACTGCTTATTGGAATATTTCATTGGGCTGTTAGTGGGGTTCTTGTTCCTGGAGGCTTTGGTGTGCGAGGCACTGAGGGGAAAATCCAAGCCATTAACTGGGCAAGGAAGCAGAAAAAGCCATTTTTAGGTAACAAAAAATATTTTCAGAAAACTGAGGGGTATTCCAGAAAGCAAGGTTATCTTACCATCAAACATACTCTGAACTCTCGGTTGATTAACCCAAACCTTCCTTACTCAAGGTATGCTGGTTCTAAAAACATGTCCGGGAGTAAATTCACCCAACTCAGAGTATGTTCAGTTAACACACAAGATATTCTCAACAGACTGACAAATCAACAAGTCACCATGGAAACAAACGCTAAGAAAAAAGCCCACCATACTACTACTTTCTTCCTTTTTTGTTTAATGCATAGTGCATGTCGCCAACTATTTGGTGGTTGTACAATCATGTTTCAATCTTTTTGTTTAATAATCTTTCATTACTGTTAATAAGAACTAAATAGTTTGTTTGATGTTAATGATATAATAAAAAGAAAGAAAAAAATATATATACACTCACATAAAGGATTATTAGGAACACCTGTTTAATTTCTAATTCATGCAATTATTTAATCAACCAATCAGATGGCAGTTGCTTCAATGCATTTAGGGGTGTGGTCTTAGTCAAGACAATCTCCTTAACTCCAAACTGAATGTCAGAATGGGAAAGAAAGGTGATTTAAGCAGTTTTGAGCATTGTGGGAGGAATGTTGGTGGCAGATGGGCCACAGTCTGCTCAGTTACTGGGATTTTCACACACAACAATTTCTAGGGTTTACAAAGAATGGTGTGAAAAGGGAAAAACATCCAGTATGCGGCAGTCCTGTGGGCGAAAATGCCTAGTTCATGCTAGAGGTCAGAGGAGAATGGGCTGACTGATTCAAGCTGATAGAAGAGCAACTTTGACTGAAATAACCACTCGTTGCAGCTAAGGTTTGCAGCAAAGCATTTGTGAAGCCACAACACGCACAGCCTTTAGGCGGATGGGCTACAACAGCAGAAGACCCCACCGGGTACCACTCATCTCCACTACAAATAGGAAAAGAGGCTACAATTTGCACAAACTCACCAAAATTGGACAGCTGAAGACTGGAAAAATGTTGCCTGGTCTGTTGAGTCTCGATTTCTGTTGAGACATTCAGATGATAGAGTCAGAATTTGGCATAAACCGAATGAGAACATGGATCCATCATGCCTTATTTCCACTGTGCAGGCTGGTGGTGGTGGTGGTGTAATGGAGGATGTTTTCTTGGCACACTTTAGGCCCCTTAGTGCCAATTGGGCATTGTTTAAATGCCATGGCCTACCTGAGAATTGTTTCTGACCATGTCCATCCCTTTATGACCACCATGTACCCATCCTCTTGAACATGACAATGAGTTCACTGTATTAAAATGGCCCCCACAGTCACCAGATCTCAACCCAATAGAGTATCTTTGGGATGTGGTGGAACGGGAGCTTCGTGCCCTGGATGTGCATCCCACCAATCTCCATCACCTGCAAGATGCTATCCTATCAGTTTGAGCCAACATTTCTAAAGAATGCTTTCAGCACCTTGTTGAATCAATGCCGCGTAGAATTAAGGCAGTTCTGAAGGCGAAAGGGGGTCAAACACAGTATTAGTATGGTGTTCCTAATAATCCTTTATTTGAGTGTATATGCATATGTGTATAATAAAATCTAACCGTCTGCTACACTACTGGTTTCAAAATTCTGGAATACCCCCTAGGTGGTTTAGTGCTATTGACAAAATAATATGGTAATCGCAGCAATTCTGTTAAATTTGAAGTCAAACCTGTTTTGCAGGTGTTTGTTTGGGCATGCAGCTGGCAGTGTGTGAATTTGCTCGTAATGTACTTGGCTGGGAAGGTAACAACACCCATGCAACATTTTCTGATATGTCTATTAAAGCAAACATTGCATATGCTTTTAAATAAAATTACAATTTAAACAAAAAATGTTTATAAACTGTTTTTCTCTTAACAGATGCCAATTCTACTGAATTTGATCCTGAAACAAAACACCCAGTGGTAGATTTGGTTTGATCAAATAAATTAGCATATATCAGCACAATGATTCGATTTTTTTGTGGTGTGTTGAGATCTGTTTGTTTAATCCAGGTGATTGACATGCCTGAGTACAGTCCTGGACAGATGGGAGGAACTATGCGGTTAGGAAAAAGGCGTACCTTATTCAAAAACACCTCTAGCGTTCTTCGTAAGTAGTGCTCTTTTGTGTAAAATGTGAAGGTCAAAAATTACTAAAATAGAAACTAATACTGTATTTATATGTTTTAAATATGCATGCCATGTATGCATAATATTTGATTCGTTTTGTTCTAGGAAAGCTGTACGGAGATGCTGAATATGTGGACGAAAGGCATCGACATCGCTTTGAGGTTCATAATAATAATAATAATAATAATAATTGCAAAAAATACTTTTTTACACGCCCCTACCTCCCATGGATCCTTTTCTCAGACTGTGATGATGTTTTAAATGGTCATCAATATCGTAAATCCTGCGATGTTTTTGTATTTTCATTTTAAAAAATTGTATGTACATTTATAACAGTAATAGTTTGTATTATATTACTTCTAAATTAAATGACAAAAAACAACTTATCACTACTGTGAAGGTGTTTCTAATACAGTGACTATGGGAGTGATGGAAAAATAACATTTCTCTCATTTCATTCTCTCCCCCCCCCTCTTTTTGAAAGTTGTGAAATCACTATTGTTGTGTTTTTCTCTTACTATTTGAGCAAATGGGGACACAAAAAATATATATTTAACATATTCTCTCATTCACTGCTGTAAAAGTTAACCCAACTATGACGACTACCGCTCTGAGAAACCTGAAAATGTGAAAAGGGTATATTAGCTCAATCAGTTAATTTTGTATTTTTCCAGGTGAATCCAGAACTGAAACATCACTTTGAGGACAGGGGCTTTCGATTTGTGGGTCAGGATCTGGAGGGGGAGCGGATGGAGATCATTGAACTTGAAGGTCATTGCATGTCCAGTATCTGAACCCATGCATGGGGAAGTTGTCTTTCAGTATTAGCTTCAACTCGTTTCTTCTGTTACAACAGATCAGACTTATTTTGTCGGAGTGCAGTACCACCCAGAATTCACTTCTCGTCCCATCAAACCCTCACCTCCTTATTTTGGCCTTCTACTGGCAGCATCTGGGAAACTACAGAACTACCTACAGAAAGGATGCCGGCTCTCACCGCGGTTTGTTGACTTATAAATTCTCTCATATCAAATTAAATTTAAAGTGGACACAAGCAGCATATATATTCTCATTATCTTGTTTCTCTCACAGAGACACATACAGTGACCGGAGTGGCAGTAGTTCACCAGACTCGGAGATCTCTGAAATCAAATTTCCTTCACTCTCTTAAAGGGGGAATATCCGATAATTTGCATAATCATGAAACAAATTTGACATGAAAGGATGAACTTGAATAAATTAATAAAAAAGGCTGTCATTTTTAATTTTTCTGTGTCTAGTGTTATAATTACAAGGAAATCACATGGGTGCAAATCATATACGGCAAGACCACAAGGAAAAGTAAACAGCTTTAAAAGTATACTCATAAGAATTAAACATTGTGTTATTTTTTACACAGAGAAAACTAGATATGTTCATCTAATTTAAACGGTAATCCCACATCTGGAAATATTTTGGTGGTTTACATATAAAGAAATAAACTGACTTCCATTGTAAACGCAAACAATGTATTTTTTTTACATTATTATATAAATAAAATTATTTTGAAGAAACGTCTTGCCCTGCAATAAAAAAAGCTTTTATTTTGTAGAGCGCCATTCCCTTAGTTCTCGCGATATTTCTACTGAGCTCCGTTGAGTCCGTTCGCCAGAAGAGGCGCCTGTAGAAAGAACAACATCAACATACATGGGTTTCCGAATAATTCCGATTTATAAATAACGAAGATGGGAAGATAATACACAATTATTTGGATCAGGTACCATACTAGTTTACCATCCAGCAGGATTATACGAAATAAAGGGAAAGCATCACGAGACGTGGAATTGGCACCAATGTTTACTCGCTAGCTGCTAATATGTTGAGCTCAAGATGTTCGCTTCGCGGTGATAACAGTATAGAAAAACAGCAGCCAAAAAGACATTCCGACAAAAATCAAGATTTATTTGTAAATTTATATTACTGCATCTGTTAAAATCACCATTACATCTCCGCTTGTCCATGTAGTTTAAGTTAATCATCTCAAAGACATCAGCAAAGCTAAAAAGCTAAAGTCGTTAGCCTGCAGAGCAAATGACAGTTCTGTGATGTTTGTCCTAGAGAGCACTGTGCATTGAGTAGCTCTAAAGGTCTTGGTTTTGTTGGAGAACTTATAGTAACATTCAGGATATTTTATCCATGGGATGTATTGACTCAACTCGATGTAATCTTTCTTAATACCTTTTTGCAGCTGAATTGACCTCACGCTGGCTTTGAAGAGGCTCATGACAGATATCTCTTGACTATCATAGTATGACCCAGTACCCTCCACAGACTAGTCGCTCTAACTTCTACGCTGTTGTGAAAGCAGAAGCCTCTTCAACACCACCCCTCTCCTCCAACATGGCCAACAGCACCGTCGTCCCCGGCAAAGTTCCAGGCACCCCTGGACCAGCAGGAAGACTGAGTCCCGAAGGCACTCAGGTAAGCCGCTATAGCAGTTTAAATGTATCAGATTCTGATTCCATTTGTATTTGTCATAACATTTATGATCTAATATCCTCCGTACAGGTGCTCAGTAAGAAGAAGCTGCAGGACCTTGTGCGAGAAATCGACCCTAATGAGCAACTCGATGAGGATGTTGAGGAGGTACTTATGTATATTATAATTAGTGTGCGCACATACATATTTCTAAAGTTGAGTCAATAACTACTCAGTTATAAGAAAGCGTTTTATAATAATAAAATGCTTCGTTTTGAAATGAGCAATGTCCCTTTATATCCTCTGTTAAAATAATAAAATAAAAACAAGAAAAAAGTATGTAAAAACTAGTCAGCTGTTAATTCATATTGGTCCCTACTATCTATTTTCTATTTGTTTTTTTCAGCTCGGTGCTTAGAACTATATTGCATATTAGCATTATTATACTTTTTTTATTTTGCAAGGAAGCAACAAAAATTACAGTAAAGACTTCTGCATTTTCACTAAAAAAATATATATAATTCAAATGCTGTTCTTTTGAACTTTTGTATTTATCAGAAATTCTGGTTTCCACAAAAATATTAAGTTGCACAACTGTTTTCAACATTGATAAGAAATGTTTCTTCAGCAGCAAATCAGCATATTAGAAGTATTTCAGAAGGATCATGTGACGCTGGAGACTGGAGTAATGTTGCTGAAAATTCAGTTTTGCCATCACAGCAATAAAGGACATAAATTGTAATAATATTTCACAATATTACTGTTTTACTGTATTTTTGATCAAATAAATGCAGCCTTGGTGAGCATGAAAGAAATAAAAAATAATCTCATTAATTTCAGAATGGTAGACTACATGAATAAATATATTCATGACAAAATATGTATACAGTCAAACCAAAAAAATATTCAGACACCAGATATCATTTTTTACTATTGGGTACAGGACACTGTAGTTCATTAATATAAGTGAGGATATCAAAATAAAGTAAACTGTGACAAATTATCTAAAAAAATTCTTCATACAGTGGACTACCAGTAAAATTGATAACATTTTGGAACCAAAATGAAGCATTGCTTGGTCATTGGTTGACCTAAATTGGTATTGTCTAATTGTGTATTAAAATTGAACAGCTGACAGCTGATTGGTTGATTGTAATCCATTGCATACCCTGCTATAAAAGTTGTTTGACATTATCAAGATGAATTTGTTCTGACAGTTTAACTCTGTCATATTTTATTACCATTTTATAAACCATATAGTGAATAAACAGATAATGTGGGAAAATGTTGAAGGTGTCTGAATACATTTTGGTTGTGTGTGTGTGAGAGTGTGTGTGTGTGTGTTGGTGCTTTGCTGACAGACAGTAGGATGATGACTTACTGTGACTGTCACTTCACTGTTGTCTGCTGATCCGTGTCATTTCCCATTCCCTTCAGATGCTCTTGCAGATTGCTGATGATTTCATTGAGAGCGTGGTGACTGCTGCATGCCAACTTGCACGACACAGGAAGTCAAATACTCTTGAAGTGAAAGATGTCCAGCTACACCTCGGTGAGGGTCTTGAATATACAGTTCCCAGTGTTTTAAGTATCTTTTTTTATTTTATTTTTTATTTAAATAAATAAACATATTTTATGCATCCATTTCTGATAAACTGGATGTTTTTCATTTTATTATTATTAATGGTAACGTCAAAGAAAATAAAGGCGCACGTTATGTATCCTATAAGTTGTTAAATCAAAGCCAATGGCTGATTGTTTGAATGTCTATCTAAGGAATTGTGTTGATAATATTCAATATTGAATTACAGAACGACAGTGGAACATGTGGATTCCTGGTTATGGCTCAGATGAGATCCGACCATATAAGAAGGCATGCACCACAGAAGCCCACAAACAGGTCAGCCATCGGCCTCATGCACTTAAACCGATGCCTCAAGATGATTTTGAAATACATTGACTTGCATTCCTAAATACCCTTTTCTGTGCTTTCAGAGAATGGCATTGATCCGCAAAACAACCAAAAAGTAGCAAGATACAGGAGTACCAACAAACATTTTTTTCCCCTGGAAGTTTTGGAAGTGGAGAGGGTTTGAACCTATACATGTTATGTTAATCAAAAAGGAAGAATGCGTTGTACTATTTGCAGTACGCTTCTGTTGACATTTCTCATTCGAAAGGTGTTCAGGAATTGATGTCATTTGTCTGTACAGTTCACTTCGTGTCAAAACCACCATGTGAACATTTTGTTTGAGCACCTTGGTGCTATACTGGGGTTTTATTATATGATAGAATCTCACGGAGCTCTGTCAAAAACATCCTTTTTTTTATTTTTTCACCCACAAACCATATTTAAATTCATATTACATGTTTAGTTGACCCATCATGCAGTCGCACAACCTCTGCTCAGCTGGCATTAGTAGCTATGCACAATTACAATCACCATGTGTCTGATTTGTTTATAATGTTCGGTGTTATAGAATTGGTCACTTAAGTAATATTAAGTACTATAGAGAAATCCTCATTGTGTGACTTTCTATAGGTAAACAGTCATTTTTACCAGAGAAATAAATACCACTTCCCCATGTGATTAATTGCATTGGAAATAGTGACATAATGCAGATGTTAATTGTTAGAGGGGGTTATATATGTGATGTGTGGGAAATGGTGCATAAACCCCATCTGCTGTGGGCAGATTTAAACATTTTTTGTGGAGTATAAACAGATTTTTTTTTTTGCCGTGTATCACAGTGTTTTACAGTCTCCTGTTTTTCATGAATAAAAAACTTAATTGTGATTTATTCACACTGAACTCACATTGTATTCATATAAGTCAAGACAAGCTGTTTCAGCAATGTGTCTAAGACTGTGTCAACTGAATATCTGAAATCCTCCTTTATCTATGAAAGACAAATATTAGTGAATCATTTACAAATCTACTGGATCAGCACTTAAAAACATTTGGAATGTAAAGCATTTATAGATTTCATGCTGCCCTTTTTGTATCTACAAAAATACAAAGACTCTTATCCAAAGTTGAGCCTAGAAATATGAACAAACATTTGGAAATCAAATGTATGTAAATGCCAGTGTGGTTTTGAAATGCTTAAGTCTTTCAGAAAAGCATATATTATCCAAGATGTGTCTGATCGACTTTAATACCTACAATCTTACATCTTAAAGGGTTAGTCTAGCCAACCACATAATTACTGTCATTTAACACTCACCCTCATGTTGTTCTAAACCTGCATTTTTGGAACACAAATGAAGATATTTTTGATAATCTGAGAACTCTGACTCCTACATTGACAACAATTTAATTACCCCTTTCAAGGCCCAGAAAGGTAAAGACATCATGAGAATCGTCCATGTGACTACAGTCAAACTTATTTTTATGAAGTGATGAGAATACTTTTTGTGCACAAAAATAACGACTTTATGCAACAATTCTTCACATCTGTATCAGTCTCCTACGCTGTTGACATAACTTCCGAGTTATGTCAGAGCTACACCAGAATTGAGGCTTACCACTGGCCGATGCTGTTCACGTGAGACGCATGCGTATGATGGTGCCGCAGGAGCTGGCCAACATAAACTGCGTTGGAGACTGACACAGACAAAAATGTTTTAATAAAGTTATTTTTGTTTGCTTTTTGTGCACGAAAAGTATTCTCGTCGCTTCATTGTATTAAGTTTGAACCACTGGAGGCACATGGACTATTTTAACAATGTCTGTACTACCTTTCTGGGCCTTGAAAGTGGTAATTGCTGTCTATGGAGGGTCGGAGAGCTCTCCGATTTAATCAAAAATATCTTCATTTGTGTTCCAAAGATGAGCCTTTCAGGTTTGGAATAACTTGAGGGCGAGTAATTAATAAGTCTACTCCGACAGTCTGGTTAATGCACTCCAGAAACAGGTCGTCTGTGTATCGCTTCAACATGGATGACTTGCCCACTGTGGATTCTCCTAGCATGATGATTCAAATCACTCAATAATACATTTTTGTTTTGAACTAACCCTTTAAAACTCTTGGGATTTGTTTTAGGTGTATTTGGCAATGTCAGACTGATCCGTCCTATTTGAAGATCTGTACTCCTAGGTTGCGAGATCCTCATATTGTAAGTTAACAAGCACAGCTCTTGTTTTTCTCAGAAGCTTCATTTTGTTGTCTCTTGGTCATTTGGTCTGCAGGAGCTGTGCTCTTGACTCCATCCCACCCCTCACGCAACTGGATCTCTCCACTTTTCAAGCCCTGATAAACCCTTCGGGTCAAGAGATCAAAGGCCTCTTTAACGTTGTGACCCGTTTTGGAAGAGGCCTCTATGTACGGCGCTCCCAATTGGCTTGCAAGCTTTTCTGCCTCGGTTCGGTTCACAGCTCGCTCTCCGGCCTTGTCCCGGTCACTCTTGTGTCCCACCAACACGAAGAGCACTGAGTAGGGTTGCACACGTTCCAACACCTCCGCGTGCCACTGCTGCACATTTTCGAAAGATTTTCGGTTGCCCAGATCGAATACCAGAAGACCTCCGACTGAGTTGCGGTAGTAGGAGCGAGTCACAGACCTGCAAATGGACAATAATAATATTTTTTCCAGACATTTGTACAATGTTAATCAATATTAATTCTGGTCTCTTTTTCCCATCCAACCAATTCCCAATGGATAAAATCCAACCATATGTTATTTTTACTCTCATTGGATATTTTGTATCATTCCTAAAGCCTTTTCAAAGAAAGTCAGTTCACTCTGCAGTCTGCAGCCATACTTGCAATGCCTCCAGGCAACTATTTTAGGCATGCAAGACCAACTCCTTCTACTTGTATGCGGAAATACTGAATTCTTAAAAACTGCTTGCCAAGTTAACATTTAAATAACATAAAATCAGCAATAAACTCTGACATGAACTGCCCCACGTTGTTTCTTATCCTCAAATAGCATTGGTCCCTCCAATGTGCAGTCCCAAGTGTGCATTTCAGGACACTGACTGTTTCTATGAGAAATGGAGCTTCTAACAGCACTGCATTGATGTGATGACTTTACCAATTGGCCAGTCCCCAGACCCTGGATGACAGTAATACAAGTATATATACATTTTGGTATATATACCCCCAGTTTCACAGACAAGGCTTAAGCCTAGTCCCAGACTAAAGTACATGTTTGAGCTGAGTTTATAAAAGCTACTTAAATGTCCTAATTGATCTAAAGCCTAATCCCAACATGAAACAAAGACCATAGAGTCTTAAATGTCAAATCACGTTAACTTTCAGGGGTTTAAACCCTCAAAAGATCAGTTAAAAGCCAATTCAGATTTGGCTTCTACCTTTCCAGGTCATCCATGCTGCTTTTGCAGTGGAAAAAAATACTAGATACCTCAAAGCAATATTTATTGTTAAATAAATAATGTATTTTAAGTGCCTCCTCCCCCTCATCACAACACTCATCATTGGACTGACATGCGGTTGAGTGAATAACAGAAGGTTTGGGTAAACTCTCTCTTTAAAGTCATTTATGCACCAGTGAACAGGTTAAACTCTAGCTCTAAGATGCTAGATGGGTTATAGTCCTTTCTGGATGGGCTGAACTGTTGCCAGGGTGGGGAAATTAATTGGGCCAACCCCCCACCCAACCTACTTCCTGGAAGTATCATGAGAATACTTGGTGCTGTGATGAGTAATATGTTTCACAATCCTGTTTTACAGAAGCAAGGCAACTTCTTTAAACTGTTTTTAGACACTGAACTTCTGACTAAATGGACAGAAGTCACCCTGAGGGGAAAACCAGGACAACTGTGGATTGTTCTCCTTAAAAGGGATACTCTCATTTACTTAATAAATGACTTTCTTCTGTTGAAAACAAACTGAGATTTTAAGAAAAATAATACATCTTGTGAGTCCATATAAGGTGGGGGTATTCAACACTGCTTCCAGAGGGCCGCTGTCCTGCAAACTTTAGCTCCAACCCCAATTAAAACAAAAACTATTTAAAGTCTCACTAGGTATACTAGAAACTTTTAAGCAGGTGTGTCGAGGCAAGTTAGGTTTAAACTCTGAAGGACCAAGTTTGGAGACCCTTGATATAATGCAAGTTAAAAAAATCCACAAAATTAACATGACAACTCCTTTTAATGTAGTAATGTCTTCTGAAGCTGAATAACAGGTTTGTGTGAGAAAATACAAATGTTTTAAATAAACCAGCACTTCTGGCTACCTGTCATACGTGGAATTACAGAGAACATCACTTATGGCACACATATGAAACGTTTTTTTGATACAGGATATTTTGAATAACAGCATTTTTCTTAAACAAACCTATCATTTTGCTTCAGAAGACATTGATTCATCACCTGGGCTTGTATGGATTACCATCCTGTTTTTTTGTGTGGTTGAAGCATTAAGTTTTGGGTAACAATCCACTTGCTTAATATAGACTTACAAAGATGAATACACACAGAGAAAAAAGGGTGTCAAAATTTTACCTTTAGGGGTACAACAGCTTGTCACTGGGGCAGTACCCTTAAAAGGACATATTTGTACTTTACCACAAAAAGGTTTATAGTATTACCTTAAAGTGCAGATATGTTCCTTTTGTACCTTATAGGGTACCTCCCCAGTGACAGAACAGTACCTTTTTTTTCTGAGGAGATGCATATTAGCACCTTAGAGTACAATACGTACCTTAAGAGTGCGTATTAGTACCTTTTCGGTTTTGTACCTTAGGGTACCACGTGACCCTAAAAAGGACATCTTTGTAACCCTTTCACCCTTAAACTGTCAGAATTCTGACAGTGTAAGAAGGAAAGGGGTACAAAGATGTCCTTTTTAGGGTACTGCCCCAGTGACAAGCTGTTGTACCCCTAAAGGTAAAATTTTGACACCTTTTTTCTCTGTGAACATTTTCTAAAAAAAAAAAAAAAAAAAAATCTCTATTTGTGTTCCACAGACGAATCTGGCACAACATGAGTGTGAGTAAATGATGATGATTTTTGGGTGGAGTATATCCACCCAAATGGTGGATATACCATTTGGATTAGGAGAATGTAATTAAATTCATGGTAGAACTTTGAAAAGCTTGAAATGTTTGGACTTACCTAAACCTCTCCTGACCAGCTGTATCCCAGAACTGCAGTTTGACCCTCACTCCAGGTTCTACCTCTAGAAAGTGTACATAGAAGTCTACTCCAACAGTCTGGTTAATGCACTCCAGAAACAGGTCCTCTGTGTATCGCTTCAACATGGATGACTTGCCCACCGTGGAGTCTCCTAGCATGATGATTCGAAACTGGTACTGCCACAAAGTGATATCCATAACTACCTGAGAACCGAACCAACGTGATGAATGAACAGGCTAGAGTTCACTAAAAATGTGTCACTCCACCAGGCAGGATCCTTGGACGTCTGACCAGAGAACCCCTTACCTCAGAGGACTTGAAGTTCTCATGCTAAACATAGGTAGAAATAAACCCATAGTTCCTTAGGTTCTTCTGTGTTTTTTTTGCAAAGAGCAGCATCTGTGTGAATGTTTCAGCGGTGGAAGCTTCTACTTGATCTGTTTCTTTAATCTTTGCTTGTTCATACTTGTAAGTGGGCAGGGTTTATGAGAGGGGTGGAGTTTATAAATACCAGATGAAAGTTTGGAATTTCTCATAGACCAGAGGGAATGAGCATGCGGTATCATATCAGGACAAGCCCAGCATTTCCTGTTGAAGCCAGCTAGTGGCATGCATCACAGAAAAGCATGTGTAATGAGCAGAAAAATTTCAGCTAAGAATTTCTCAATAGGCCAACCATGACGCTTCCACCCAGGTCATAACCTCTGAAGATGTCTGGAAGACTTCCAACATCATGATGAAATCAAACCCACAGTATTCCTCACAAGTGTGCATTACAGGTTAGTTTCCAAAATGATTAAAAGGCTTTCCAAACAGGAGGTGAACAACAATGGAACAGACTCCCTTAGGACACCCACGATTTAGGCTATAAATAGTGTTTCACTTTGTTTTCATTTACTTTAGTGGACTACTTTAGCCAATAACTCCAGTAAGGCCTTGCTATCAACAGTGTGTTTCTGCTGTTTTTGCAATGAAGCATAAAAGTCCTCTTCTTCAGAAATGTAGGCCTACACTTCAGAAACTTGGCATGACAAAGTAGTTCATACCAGGTTAGCAAGGGTGGGGGATCCAGTGAAGCGAAATGCATGAAACGTCCATTACTGACAGAGGTAGAAAACATAACTGCACTCGTAATTTAGCCTACTGCGTTAGTCCAATAAAATTAAATGTACTAATATTACAAATAACTTTACCCAAGACTCCTCGTAGCCTTCTGCTGGAATTAAGTATCATATTTTTAATTTATTCATTTTTGTACCGTTTCCTTCATTGTAATGCATTTTTCTTGATGGCCGCTAGAGGCCGGTCCTCCTCCATGACTCAAACATCACCCGTGAAAGGAAGTGCAAGCTTCACTTGCAGATCATGCTGAGCTGACTGACTGTTTTGTATTTTCTGCTCTGATCTCGATAGGGAATCTGTGAAATGTATTCAAACTTGGTTAAAGCTAGGTAGGCTGCTACTACTACTCATAAAGCAAAATCGAATAATCGAGTCAAATTTAATAAACAGAAATTAAATGAAGTTTATTTTTATACAAATAAAAAGATTGAAACATTTAAAGTAACAGTCATTAGCACTTGTAATTAAAGGCACAATATGTAAGATTTAAAATATCCAAAAACCACTAGAACAGTGTTATATATTTTGTTGTCTTGTGTAGCTAGCTACTTATATTATCCCAAATGTTTCCAAGAATGTTCACATCCGGGAAATGAGCAATTTTTACCAGGACACGGACCATGTCTGTGCATAGCCTATTAAAGACATCATGCACGTTACCCTCGATTTCCAGCTTTATTTTGTAGAAACCATGGAAACACCAAATATGTTTTACTATATTAATATTATGTTTTTTATTAGACGGGTAAGCAACTGTTTGGATACGTTCATCGACAGAAAACTATCATTATTATATAGCTTAACTAGTCGTCTGCGGCATAATAAAAGCTCCGCTGCTCTCGAGTCGTGTGTCGCACTTGTCTCTCATTAGCAATCGCTCCAGCGGCCTCGTTCCGCTCCAACTGCTTTCAGCCCTACCCTGCTTCATACTACAGTAACGTTAATCAATTTTTAATACATCAGCTCATCCATAAACATGATTTCTACCTGAGTCCCATCAGCTTCTTTTCCATAGGCTGTACAGGTGAACACAACAACTCCCAAGATTCCGCAAAATCAAGGCGTCATCAAGTTACGCCTTTGTTTTGAATTAGTGACCTCTTGCTGCGAAATTTACATATTGTGCCTTTAAATATTACATATGTAATGATTATAATTTAGATTTTTAGTGGTTTATGTATTGCATTGTTTATTTTGTCAAAATACATATTTACATTTGAATGGCTAACATGCAGTTTCATGTTGACTTTGAGGCACCGCATTTGTTGCTGTCCTCTGGCTTATTTTTATGGATCTTGCCCCAGCTCTCATGCAAGCGCATCTCTCCACTCAGATAGCCTTGGTAAATGCGCCGGGTCAGCAGTTCAAAAGCTTCTGCCACGTTATGACCTGTTTTGGCCGAAGCCTCGATGTACGGCGCTCCCAATTCACTTGCAAACTCTTCCACCTCGTATTGATTCACCTCCCGCTCTTTTCTGTCACACTTGTGTCCGACGAGCATAAAGAGCACAGTGTGCGGCTGCACAATATTGCACACCTCCATGTGCCATTGCCTAATGTAAGTGAAAGCCTAAATTTAAGATGATCTATTTGGATTACACAGCTTTTTAAAGGTGCACTATGTAAAAAAAAAAACAGTAAAATATTTGAAAAACACTTGGCCAGTGTTATACATTTTTACATTACACATTTTGTTCAATTGAGTACTTACAGTATTCCAAATGTTTTCAACTATTTGTAAACCTTGAGAAAATTATTTTAACCAAGGACATGTGAGGGAGTCGCCAGTCAATTATGTCATATCTGCGTAACCATTGGTTTTATTCCGCAGAAACGCTTTACTCTTAGCAGTGTGAACAAGTGTCACAGTAGCCGCTGAGCAAACGCACAGAGTAGCGTCACAACATCATTTTAAACAAATGTATCTAATATGATAAACAAGCTGCGTTACCTCGTACTCATAACCGGAAAAGCAGAAATTGCGCCGGCGACTGTGTCCCATCATAATAAAAGTCCCGCTGCTTACGAGCCGTGTGTTGCATTCATTTAATTAACAATTGCTCCAGTGGCCTTGCTCAGCTCCTCAACACTCGGCCCTGCTCTGCTTCATACCACAGTAACATTAATAACCGCATCCATGAACATGATTTCTGCCCGGACAGAGTTTACAGAGTTTGATGGTAACAGTATTGACAACTTTTTATAGTTCATGGTGTAAGATCTTTTTAGATTTAAAATATTTTCTTAGAGACAGCACACATACCTTTCAGTTATTTAGATCTTATCACTAAGGGAAAGTGACATAATTTCCTGTATCTTAAATAGTTGTGGGTTATAATTCTACAAATTTAAATGAAAAGTGTGGGACAGTAACATAATTGACACATGATTTATGGACACACATTTTGTTTAAGGTTAATTATTTTATTTATTTATATTTTTAATGTTGTAGAATTAGAAAAAATACTATTAGGGTATTTTCTAAATAACTAATTAAATACAATATAATACAATTTAAATAAAAAAAATAATATATTTTTTAAATTACACAATAATACACACAAAAATGGTGGGTTAAAAACAACCCAAGTTGGGTTGAAAAAAATGGACAAACCCAGCAATTGGGTTGCTTTAAGCAAACATTTAACCCAACCGCTGGGTTAAAATAACTCAATTGCTGTGTTTGTCTATTTTCAACACAACTTGGGTTGTTTTTAACCCAGCATTTTTTAGGGTGCATATCAAGCCTGCAGTCTCCCTCTCATTTACTGAAGCTTTCGCGCCTCGATCGCCCCCCGGTGGCCGGTCCCAGTATAGCCGCCCCTCTGTGTTTTCTAATGGACGCGAGGCAAACTAAATAATAAAATTACACTTTAACATGTTTTCCCCAAAGTTAGTTTATGTCACTGAAGGCAGTTATCATCACGATGATTTCATTTCAGGTGTTCGTTTTTAAAAATAAGTTAAGTTTGAGTTAGTTATTTGATGCTATAAAAACGGGGGGTGTGACGTCATGATTGACAGCTGAGACTGACGGCTTCTCTGAGTGAAGTTGTCACTGAGGCACTAACGGACTTTTTTTTCGAAATTTTTGGGAGCAGATTAGAGCTTTAGCTTTAATTTCTACATTTCCATAACTGTTTATTTCACACCAACATAATTAATTGTTCTGCATCTGCGAGAGTGTGGGCGGGCTTTTGATATCGCAGCTGTACTTCCCTATAGACAGTAAAAGAAATGGACCGAGCGTTCCCATTGACGTCAACGGCGAAAGAATGAAGTCAACCTAGGGGCACTCACTTCCTGATGGCTGAGCGAACTGCGCAGGCTCAGACTGAGCTTGAGGACGTAGATGTGACGTGAGCCTCCTGTCTGACAGCTGTGAGTCTTCTAGTAGATGTGGAAAGCGAAAGCTGAATCACGTTGTTTAAATATTTTCTCCCGTTGCTTTTGGCTCACTATGGGCTTCTCCCCATTCTTCCCCCTTGACTTTATCAGACCAGTCTCCAGGACATGTCTCCACGTCCCCCCGACTGTCTCATAGACAGTAAAAGATTGCCTGCGAGCGTCTCCCCAGGTCTATACGGTAATTTCTCAACTGTGCGACAGGGTCGCGTTGGTTATGACGCAATCGTTAGCCTATTTTTACAAAAACAGCTTCTGCGGGGCGATAGTGTAAGATACAAGGTAATGGAGCCTTTTATACATTGTCGTGTTTCTTTAGAAATAACCAATAGACAAATGGAGTCTTTAAACGTCTCAGATGTAAAGTTATTCACTGTCAAAGTGACTCAAAAATGAATGGGAGTCAATGGGATGCTAACAGCAGGTGATGGCTTGGTTAGCAATGGCAGCCCCTAGGGGTGGAACGCTTTCCGAGCGCTAGATTACCCCCTTGGTACTTCCTGCTCTACTTCCTGCGCTCTACTGCGCAACTCCGGTCCCGAAATCGCTACTGCGCAGACTCGGTCCCAAGATGTCAGCGCCGTGCACCCCCGCCTGAAAGCTTCGAATATGGCAAGCGGAAACGGATGATGTCGAGTCGTCCATATTTTTTTACGGTCTATGGTGCATATACACTTAAAAAATACACTAATTCAGACAACAATAAATCATGATTTTCAGCTCTATAAGATTTTTTTTTTTTTTTACAGAAAATATGACATTGTAAATGGCCTGTAACATCTTGTGATCCATGACAATGAGTAAAAAAAATTATATTAAATATTAAAAATAAAATAACATTTGAAAAACTATGACTTAGGGTACTAGGGGCCCTATCATATACCTGGCGCAATGCAATGCCAGGCACGACAAACATTTTTTTTTTGTTAGTTTCAGCCTGGCATAGTTATCAAGTCCAGCGCCACATTGTTTAATTGTTTAATTTAGTTTGCTCATCTTTTCACCCATGGGCATGCTGGTCTGAAAATGAGGTGTGTTCAGATGTATTGTTGTTGTGTTGCTATTTTGAGGCAACTAAAAACGATTGCACCATTAAAAAAACCTGCTATAAAGTCAATTGCGCAGTATTTTTTGTGTTATTTAAAGGGTGCGTTAGTAATATGTGCCTATAGGCGGGTCCACAATGCTTGCGCGTACACTTAGCTTGCATTAAATATTAAAAAAAAGAGGATTTAAGAAGTCTTTCCGCTTTTAAATTCCGCCATGTAAATAGTAAATCCGCCATGGTGCAAGAGCAACTGGCTTTTAAAGGGAATGGAAGATGAGACTTTGATTGGTTTATTGCACATTACACCTAAAACACACCCATGACCCATTAAGAGAATAGGTACAACCCTTTTGGACCATCCGACTTTACTCAGATTGTTAAACTGGGCCCACAAATGTACCTGCAATTATAGAATCACCCATATGTGATGGACATCGGCTATAGTAGCTCTAAGGATACATCTCATATTAAAAAACAGCTCATGGTTTGTTTATCCATCTTTAGTACATCTGGTGTGTATTTTATGCATACCTGATATTGTATTTGTGTATGTATATGTGTGTGTATACAGCTCTGGAAAAAATGAAGAGACCCCTTAACCTAGAGAAATCCATGTTAAGTGGTCTCTTAATTTTTTTTC
The DNA here is from genome assembly GCF_024679245.1 of Pseudorasbora parva. Taxonomy (NCBI): domain Eukaryota; kingdom Metazoa; phylum Chordata; class Actinopteri; order Cypriniformes; family Gobionidae; genus Pseudorasbora; species Pseudorasbora parva. The sequence goes on along the minus strand of NC_090178.1, from coordinate 13,100,317 downwards.
AGAGCTGTATGTATATATGTGTATGTATGTATATGGATATATACATAATATTTTTTTATTGTATTTTATAAATGTGTGAGCATACTATTATATAGGTGTATATTATTTTGCCAATGTAACTATTATCTATCAATCCTAAACTGAACAAAATAAAAGCAATAAAATAAAAAATAACATTAAAAAAAGCACATAAAGACCACAACCGGAAGCAATGCAACATGTTTTACAGAATGAACTGCTGTTTTACCATACTTTTCTTTAAAATATGAAAACAATCAATTTACATTAGCAATCCTCCCACGGTCCCACCTCAATCTCTCTTTTAGTATATCAAGGGACAATTTGATTTTTGTTAGTTGAATTCATATTGCTTTGCAGAGAAGGAACCTCAAAGGTGCAGATGCTGTGAATTCTCACCGCTTACCAAAAACGGTTCATGACCGGCTGTATCCCAAATCTGTAGATTCACTTTCACCCCAGGCTCCACCTCTAGGACGTGATCACAGCAGTTCATTCCAATGGTCACATCTGTACTCTCTGGCAGCATACATGACTTGCCCACACTGTCATCGCCTACCATGATCATTTTAAAATGGTACCGACAATCAGTGAGATTCATGGCAGCTGACTGACTGACTTCCACTTTTTAACAGTAGAGGAAGGATGTTACTGCTCCAGAATTCTTGAAGGTTTGATCAGAGAACCTAATAAATCATAAATGGTATTCAGAGAACTATGTTTAAATTTTGATCATAGGCAGAGCAGTCCAAAGTCCAGTCGGAAACTGATCAGACCTGTACCTGTTTGTTTATTAATAGAAAGATTTTCCTATGTGAATGTTGTAGAGGTTTGGCGAGCCTTGATTTGCTTCTTCGCTTTTATCTGTTCCTGTTATAGTCTTACAGATTCCTGTGATGGCAGCTGGGGTTTATTTGAGAACAGGAAGTTTAGTCATTACTCCAGTGTTATATGATCCTTCAGAAGTCATGTTATTTCACAATGCATTAACTAATGATAACAAATACAACTTTTGATTTAAAAAAAATGTATTAGCAAATGTTGAAATTAATATAAATGAAGATGCTGTAGAAGTATTATTTGTTCTTGGTTAATGTTAACTAATGTTAACAAACTAAACTTTATTGTAAAGTGATAAACATGTTTAATTTTCTGTTCTGATTGTGATAGGAAAATCTGAAGTTAACTTGAATGAAGTTAAATGTTGTATGTTGCCCTTATATTGTATATCCCTTCTTAATTGAATTTAAACAAATTAGTATATGAAGTTGCAAATATTGTCATTATTTTGTGCTAAAAGTGTTTAGAGAGCATGCAGATGTAGTGTATTCTCACTGCTTACCAAATTCTTATACAATTCTTGACTGGCTGTATGCCCAGGCCTCACTTCTAGGACTTGCCACCTATCATGATCATTTTAAAACGGTACAGACACTCTAGAATCCACAGTTTCTGACCAGATAAACTGAGAACCCATTAAGTTATAATTGATGTTCAGATTTCAGGTGTAGGTAAAGTTACATGTCAAGAGTTTTACATTTCAGGATCTGCACCTGTTTGTTTTTGAACAGTTTTCCTGCTTGAATGTTGTAAGGGTTGGAGTTTCTATTGTTGATTCGCTTTGTGTAATAAGTTCATAATAAGTTGTCCAACAGGTTCATGTGTGTGTGTTTGGTATATATGTGTGTGTGTGTGTGTGTGTGTGTGTGTGTGTGTGTGTGTGTGTGTGTGTGTGTGTGTGTGTGTGTGTCTGTGTTTATATATGTAATAGGTGGGGTTTATATGAGCATGTATTTCTCAAACATCTAATCTAAAAGTTCGTTTACACTGTGTGTGTGCATTTATGTGTATATGTTGGTGTGTGTGTGATATATATATATATATATATATATATATATATATATATATATATATATATATATATATATATATATATATATATATATATATATATATATATATATATATATATAGCCTTTTAATGCGCTTTTAAATTAATTTTATAGTACACAAAACACAAGGTATATCAACACTTCAAATTTGTGGTCAAATTTGGCATGAGAAATGTTTATTTTACAACTATAAAAAAAGTAAAACTAAAATATTTTTGAATACTTCAGTGGTTTGAAATCACACAGACAAAGACCTCTTGGACTATATTCTGATTAGTTATAGATAAAACGCCTACATTTACATTAAATAAAATACACATAGGTTAAGTGGTCATCTGAAGAGTACAGCTTTCCATATAAAAGCACTTCTCCCATATCCTACACCCAAATAGTATTTTCTTGTTATATGCTGATCCCTGATGCTATTTGACACAGCATAAATCCTTGTATAATTCATTAGGTTACGTTATAACGGCACAAATGTCACAAATTGTCTTCAGTAGGACATTCCATGGCTCAAAGTGGCTCGTGGTACGTATGCAATAGTGGTTCTACGGTCTGGGGCTCAAAGTAGATCACGCTAGCCTTATGCTGGCTAGTTCCATGTGAGACTGGAGTACAGTACCCGTTTGAGATCACTCTGTGTGCGGGGCAGTCATATTGTTGTTGGCTCAGCTCTGCTCTTGCCCCCTGTGCAGATCGACACACAGGTAGATTCTTTCGGCTGTCCAGTGTAGAGTCTGTGGGTATTTCGCCGAAGGGTGTAGCATATTCTGGTTCGGGTGGTAGGGGATCGGCGTATTCCGGAAGTTGTCCGGGGGTGTCATAGTGGTTGAGGCTGAAGGGGACGGTGTAGCCCTCCTCCATTGGGGGTCTGAATGTGAGTCCCATCATCTGCCCACCTGCTCCTACGTCAGGCTCCGCGTAGTCTGGAAACAACAGAGAAATGTTATAGAATTATGCGAATGCTAAATAAACCCGTAGATATTCCTCATCACATTTAAATGTCCTAATGATGCGCTCAAGTTATCATGCACTGTAAACCCAAATAAGTTGGCAAAAATAAAAATAAGGCCTCAAATTTAAGTAAATTAAAGGTCCCATGGCATGAAATATTTATTTTATGAGGTTTTTCAACATTAATATGAGTTCCCGTAGCCTGAATGTTGTCCCTAAGTCGCTAGAAATTGACGCCTCTTGAAACAGAGCATTCTAAACAGAGGGCTAATATCACTATCAGTATAGAAAAAACGCCTTTTAATTCTAAATTATGACATTTTTTTTTAATGTAAAAACCAAACTAACAATATAAGTACACCCCAAGACGCATTATAAAACAATAAAACAACCCATGCCATGGGACCTTTAAGTTAGCAGACCTTGAAGCAAACTGGAGAAAAAAACTTATTTTGTAATTTACATTTTAATTGCTCTGAACTTGAAATATTTGAGTAAGCTAATTCATACATTTAACTTAAAAATATCATGTAATCTCAAATTTGTAATAGTGGAAACTTGGTTAGCATTAACTAGCTAATTAAAATAATGTCACCTTGCTAACTGTTTACACAGTGCTTTGGCATTAGCATAGCACTTTTGATGAATGAGGACAGCAGTCTAATACATTTAAAATATATCTGTTCTCAAACTAAGCTGATGCTACTAGGGATGGGTACCGAAACCCGGTATTAAACGGGCCCCGGGGCTGAATTTTGAAAGACCGTTGTATCGATAAGCTCGGCCGTTATCGGTTCTGCTGTCGGTACTTTTGAAAATAAACGTGACGAGAGAGAGAGAGAGAGAGAGAGAGAGAGAGAGAGAGAGAGAGAGAGAGAGAGAGAGAGAGAGAGAGAGAGAGAGCGCAAAACGACAGCCGTAGGACAGACGGAGGACAGAACTAAACATTCAAACATAGCTTGGTTACACTTTACACTAGATTGTGATAATGTGATTTTATTTTAGATTTTGGCTTCTTTGGCAAAGATTTTGGCTTTAGATTTTGGCAAAGAATATAATTTTAATATTTATGTCTAGCTTAATTCCCTTTGCAGCAGTAGCCTATATACGCTGTTATTTCTCCCTATAACTCACACAGAATCAGCACGATCGGTGATTGTTGTAAAATACAGTCTAGCTACTGCTGGTAAATTGTGTGATGCGTTTAATAATAAAAAGAGCGATTAAAAGCACAAAAATGTCCGCAAGAGATTGTTCCCAAGTCGGCGCGCGCTCTGAAACTGCCGCTACGAGACGACCAAATCACACTTTCGGTTTCACACTCGCGTCTAAACGATCAAATGTACACAAACATCTATGTCAAAATGACCGACTTGGAGAGTCTCTTAAACACAGTTTGTGTCTAAAATGGACGTTGTTATTATGGATAGTTGAGAGAAAATGTAGTGCATCTGCCTATTATCAGTCGCCTATAGATCTGCACATCTGTCTTAAAGAGGCAGCAGTGTAAATAAACATGCTGATGATTTTTTGCGAATTAAACAACCAAATGCAAAGAGAAAATCCCTCACAGCTCTTGATTGAATAACTTCAGCTTTAATTAATTTATCCTATCTATGATAAACTATGCAGTGTTATTTTACATTTGATTACTAGAATTCTTCCTGTAATTAAAGCACTGTGTAGGCCTATATAATGTGTATCTTTGTTAATTGTGTGTGTGTGTGGGGTGTATATATATATATATATATATATAATATATTTTATAGTAAATCTCAAAAAGTACCGATAAGAATACCGTTAAAGTACCGGACCGATAAGCAGTATCGTTAAGAGTAGTAATACCGTTAAAACCTTAACGATACCCATCCCTAGATGCTACACTCTTTACCAATATGTCAACCCTACAAAAAACAACAACAACAACAACAACAACATACCAGAAACTTGTCCGAGCTAGCATAACAAAACATTAGAAATAGAAGTCCCAGCCAGGTTTCGGTTCAATTTAAGTTAGTCTAAATTAAAAGAAAAAAGTTCATAACACTCAAAACAATGAAACAATTCAGATCACTTAAAATGTGTCAGTTAAGATTGAACTAATTAGTTTCAGTAGGCTCTACTCGAACCAACTAATTATTTTGAGCGTTAGGGTTTACAGTTTGGGAAATTGGTATTTACAAATTATGACGTCAGGTGCTTTCAAATCACTTTGGTCAGAGCATGATCTGACCTCCCTTTTTACATAAAAATGTAATGAAATGCTTTATTCATTAAAAGTATATGAATACTTTCTAAGTGTATTTGATGTCAAATGTTTAATTCAAGTAAATAAACTTGAATTAAATAGTTTACATCAAGTATACTTGGAAAATGTTCATATAATTTTAATGAATAAAGCATTTCATTACTATTTCTTTTTTTTCTTTTTTCTTTTACACAGGATCAGAGTAAATTGTTATATTCTGATTGTTTTCATTTGAAACATTTTAGCAATTTTTAAGTATTTTTTAAATTAAATTTTATTTTAAAATGCCCAATTCAGAAAATTACATTAACATAATATAATAGCATAGTATTAAATATTTTCTAAAAAGTCATTTTAAACTTTATTTGTTTAAAAAAGTAAACAAATGCTCCATTAGAGGACAAACATTGCATGAATGAAATATAACAAATAACATAACATTTTGATATGTAATCCTGTTGATATTAAAAAGCATTTACTTAATATTATTTGCAAAATATTTTTATTTGATATAAAAAATATTATTTTAAAATAAATAAATGGAAATAATTAGTGGTTTAGTTTAAAAAATGTCAAACTCAAGCATATGTGATGTTTTAGATAGGTGTCAAATTTTTTTAAAGTCTTTAAACACCCCGCCTCAATTATTAACTAATCAGATTCATGGTATAGTGAATAAACCCTCTCTAGATTGACCTTCATGCCCAGGGCTGGCTTTTCCCTTGGCCAACTCATGTTTTTTATCCCGCCTGTGTACATTCACATTAGACACTACTGGTATCTGATGTGTTTACATTAATCCCTGCCCAAAATGATCGATTTGCTTTGCAACGTTGTTGAAACTTGGGTTTTGAATGGTCATACTAAAATTATATAATTCATGTTGGATAAGTTAAAAGTTGTCATGGATGTTTGTAGCTCAAAATCGGACTGAACGGATATAGCATTATTAAGTTCCCACATGATCCCAGTGCCCACCCACTGCAACTGTGTCCAACAGTAGTTTAGGCCGTGAGAGGGGCCCCATGGTTTCCCTCTTTCCTTCTCAGTCCTTCACTCACTCAGCAGGAATGCTAAGAGGGCGAAACTGTTTTAATTGAAGCGACTTTAGAAAGGACTCTGATTGTCTTGGCCACTGACCCTCTGTCCTGCTCGTCCCAGAACCCCTTACTGGAGGGTCTGTTGGCCAGTGGGTGGTGAGGAGGGTGTTCTTCTGACTTGAATGCCCCTAATTTGGGCTCCAATTAAAGAAGTCTTTCAGGGAAGCACTGCCGACGAAAGAAAGACATGTTTATGCTGCCACTGAGCAACTGTTGGAGGAATGAGCTCAGAATGAAAGCTATTTGCCTGTCATGCCTCTTCTGAGTTCCACTGGCAGCTCAGCTGAGCAAAAGCACACAGAGTGGGGCAAGCGAACAAAGGGGTCAGAATGACTACTTGGCTTTCTCTCTGTTTCCATCCTGCTGTTTGAGCCACATTAACCCTCATGCTCACTGCTATATATTACTGCGATGTTTGAGGGCTGTTGATCTCAGATTCTGAGAACTGTTGTACCCAGCGGCGTCCTCTCGACAAACACTGCCTTGTCTGATTTGCCGTTTGAAACATTTCTTTATGAATTTCGGTATTCATTGCGATGCTGGCTCTGTGGTCTTACCATTGAGGGGAGGATTCGGGAGAGCATCGTGGATGTTCCGAACCAGAGGGTAAGATGCAAGCTCTGGGTTTGTGCATGGAAGCTTCTTCCCGTGGAAACCCTGACAGCCTTAAGCAGAGACAAAGGAAGTCAGTCAAGAAATATAACAAAAACACATGGGGGAAATATAAAAACACAGTAGAGAATACAAAGCAACAGGTTACCTTGGTCTACACAGCATTTCTTTATTTGTGCATTTCTTTTTCTGAAATAAAAAAAACACCTGTAAATGTCATGAAACATGTCAAGAATATGTCTGGGCCATATTTCACCCCAAAAAAGAAATGATACAGATGTTTCTTAATGTTTCTAAATTATAATGATAATTATTATCATATATATAATTATTAAACAAAAAAAATGTTGTGCATATTTTATGTTTTAGATGTGAAAACAAAATTCCAGGGACCCACTTTATATTAGGTGACCTTAACTACTATGTACTAACATTTTAATTACTCATTTAATACTATGCACTTATTGTCTACATACATGTTTTTTCATTGTACTTACATTTGAAAAATACCTGCATGTAATTACGTCTGAAATTAATTTCTGTAGTTACATTTTTAATTACACAGTTGGCACTTCCCTTACACCAACCCTACCCTTAAACTGACCCATATGATCACACCTGTCCCTAACTCTACCCGTATCCCACCTCAATATCAGCAAAAGTGTTTTGCCACACAATTTGAACACAGTAAGTACATTGTACTTATTTTTTGATGTAAGTACGTACTTAAGGCCACCTAATATAAACTGGGGTCAAATACAGTTCAGAGTTTTTTAGACCCCTCAACTCAACCAATTAACCTCAATGCCAATCATATTATTTATGGTATTGTTAATAAAACCTTCCTTAAAGTTAAGCTATTTTTAGGACCATTCAAATGTGTTGCATTATTGTAGCATTATTTTTAGACCCAGTAAATTTTTTTTTTTTTTTAAAGACAATATTTATTTATTTATTAAAGTATTTGTACATCATGGTAATATCTGCTGTACAACATTTAATTTTGTATTTAAAATATAATAGTATAAATAATATAATAATTAATATAATATAACATTTTCTATGATTTTCTAAAAATAATAATAATAATAATAGTTTAAAAAAAATCCTTATGGTGACATGCCTACATTTTTCATTGATGTAAATTATAGAAAGATATATTATTTTTTAATATACTATTTGATATAAGGAAACATTACCTTTTCCACCACATCAGCCCAGCTAAGAGGCAACCCACACACAGAGCGGCTCCCAAAACCATGCCTGCCACTAATATCACTGCTTGGCTGGGGCCTGTAGGAATAATATTAAATCTATATTACAAATCTACTACAAGTTTCTCATGATCAAATTGTATATATTGGATATCATGGTCTATTGCGATCATATTAGCAGATTGACTAACAAATTCACCTCACCTGAGTTTCTTGTGATGACAGGACTCTCAGTGGGCAGAGTTTGTAGAGGCACAGTCTCTGTGACAACTTCCTTCCTAGTATTCAATTCTGATTCAAATAAATTCAAAGAATTCAGCACGGGTATGAAAGACAGAGAATTATTTAATTCTTAAAAGATTTACCACAGCGTGCTTAGACTTTGACCAATACAATGGTCTTTTATTGTCAATATGTGCTATTAAAATGTTTAAACTGAAGTTTATGTGGCATGTGGGAACTTAAAAGAGATTCTGGGGCAGGCCCTCACCATCTCCATAGGAACGCGGTCTGGGGGGGGCAGAAGGGCAGCCCATCACTTGAAGCTGCGCAGAGGCCCTGATATGCCACTTCTGGGGTTTCAGAAGAAGGTAGCGTGCTACTACTGGAGGAATCAGACTGTTGAGTACCGTCACATGACCATCAGAATGAGCTTCAAACACCTTACCGCAGAGAAAAAAAAAAATGAACATAAAGGGTTATTTATATTAAAAATAAAGCCAAAGCAGGAATTATACCTAGTAATGTATATAAAAGAGGAACTGTTAGAGTCTATTCACAAAAAATGTGTTCCTGTGTCTTCTTTTGCTGTTTATTAACAAGATTTTCTATGTGGATATTTTAACCCCGAGACCAGTGTTGGGGAAAGTTACTTTGAAAAATAATGCATTACAGTATTGCATTACTCCCTTTAAAAGTAACTAATTACGTTACTTAGTTACTTTTTAAGAAAAGTAATGGTTTACATAACTTTTGCGTTACTTTTTTTCACCTGGGCTGGGCTTGTTTTTTTATATAACAAAAAGTTATATTTTTGAGCAAATGTAAAAACACTTTTACACAGGGCCGTTTCTAGCCTTTCTGGCACCCTAGGCGAGATTCATATGTTGCACCCCCCCCCCCCCCCCTTTTTTTTTTAAAACTACAACTTAAATATGACTTCCTTATTTCATGGGCATATTGTACATGCATTAATCAAATAATGTAGCTAGGTTTATTATCACTGAGACCACAGATGTTCGGGGGCATGCTCCCCCGAGAAAATTTTGATTTCTATGATCTACATGTGTATTTTAAGATGTTCTGAAGGCCAAAAAATTAGATAACAATAGCTTGAAAACCATGTCACTCGGCGCCGCTGCGGATTGAAGAACACAGTGACACAAAGACTAAAAGACAGGACGAAGCCGTAGCCGAAGCCTCGCGCCAGTTTCATATGTTTTAAAGGTTAATCACATATTTTTATAGGGGGGGGCTGATGCATAAGTTCATAAAAAGGGCCTAGTAAGGCCCATGGTTATGACAGTATTAGCCTACTTGATCAATTTACACTAAACAGTTATCTCTGATGTAAAAAAAATATATATTCAAATGAACTGCTATAATGTTCTGCACCTGAAATGAGCATGGCGTGTGGTCCGTCCAGTACTAATATTCAGTGTAATGTTTTGCTCAACGTTATGATAGAGCGACCAGCTTAGTAGAGAACAAGTAACCAATAAGTAGGCTAACATACCTGTATATTTCGCATTCTTTTTTTATATTTCCTCTTTTTTCTTTTTACGATACTGAGCCCCTGATGGCTTTGACCTTTTCATGATGATGAAACTACAGCACGCTGTAACGAGTAGAAATATAGTGTGGCCCCTTTAAGAGTTGCGTGTGCTCTCTGCAAACGAAGTCTGCATTTTGTGTATGTGCGCACTGAGTCTTGAGCTCCCATGTGTGGTGATTATTTTCTGTTTTCTTTTGCTAACAGTCAGTTATTTTGTTTTATTAAGTAATGCTGTGGACGGAAAGGGAGTTTGTGATGAGTTCAGCGGGGAATAAAGTGCGATCTGTTTTATGTTAATCGCCTCCGTGTTTGCATCCACTCCAGTTACATTAAGTGAGTTATCCGCATTTTTCACTCGGACACAAGCGTTACAACGCCACGGATGACGTCGTTCCCTGCCGCCCTCTACATGATCTCATTTCATTACAGCAGCGCCACTATCACCATGGCGACTTCACTCCAATAATCGCAAATAATCATAATGCCTTGAAATAGCAAAAGTACAAAATATTAATAATAAAATATATATGAAATAACTAAAAATCTTGTTGGGGCGGGGGCTCATTGGCGCCCCCCAGCTGTTGGCGCCCTAGGCGACCGCCTAGTTTGCCTATGCCTAGAAACGGCACTGCTTTTACACCAAAAGTAGATAATAAGCCTCAAGTAACACTTCACCAATAAAAACTAAAAAATCTGACTCCCTAAAGGTCAGCAGCAAGAACATTGGTCAATTAAGTGAGATGAGTGCATAACAATATTTGATTTTTTAACATATTTAACTATTGGAGGTTTGCATAGTATTCTGATTTTGCACTCCACCGATTTTATTAATTTTAAGGTATACTGAATATTTTTTTTGTGCAAACAAGATTTAGTAAATGCCAGCTCACATGTTTACACACAACGACTCCACACTTACGATTTATCGCAGCATTGGGACAAGAGAGTGGTCACTCAATAAATGGGAAAATAAAGTAACTTGCATTACTTATTTGCAAAAGTAACTCAGATATTTTGTTGTAAATTTTAAAAGTAATGCATTAATTTACTAGCCTGACAAGCCAGACCCACATCAAGATGTTTGGCCTGGAAACTCACCATAGACAGGGCTCAATCTGAGGGGCGGGATAAACGGTTGTCTTTCAAACTCCCTCTGCACGAAATAGGATATCGCTACAACCAACCAGAGCAACGAAGGTGAAACAGAGCTTGTTGAAAGATGAAACTTTCACTGTATCCGGTCGGCTCAGAACACATCTTCCCTTCTTAAGAATGACTTCAGTGCCGTTCTTTGATCTTTTCTCAGAGAAAAGCTTAACTCCAAGTCTTCTAGAGTCGCGGTCAAAGCTGATTCGAAAAACCACCGTTCGCCAGTTTCTGTGTTTACTAGATGAACGCAAACGCAACTCGGCCGTCATTATGTTAAGCCCCGCCCACCGACTCTATACACGATGTGATTGGCCCGACCAGAGTTTGGCGATTACAGCTCAGAAGTGTATTGAAAGTTGCTTGACGACACTCACGGCAGATTAGATTTGCTGCCGCTGGGGTGCGTCTAGATTTCTAGGCTATTACTTTACTAGTTACTTGAAAAAGTAATCTGATTACGTAACTCAAGTTACTTGTAATGAATTATCCCCAACACTGCCCGCGACTGTTTGACACTTAAACTGGTTTACTGATGATTTACTGTTTTACAGACTGTAAAACATTTTTAACAAGATTACTGGAGCACTGTTTACTACTACAGAAATTCACGTTTAATTCAACGTTACTTGAAGGGTCTTTTGTAATTGTGAAATTTACTAGGGAATTCTAAGTGAAAATACTTTTTTTTGTGTGTGCAGCATTATGTACCTTCTCTTTGCTCGATGACGCTTTGTAGACTTTCCAGTTTTTGCGGTCTTTGCTAAACATGAGAGAGTAAGATTCAATGTAGTAATGTGCCGTGCCCTTTGTTATGATGCCTGAAAGCAGATGAAAACATTTTTCTTTTTGTGCTTCTGGGACATTCACTTTTGCTCTAATATTACAGCAGATGTTTGCACGAAGATTAGAGGTTGACCTCTGACCTGTGACGCTGCTCCTGTTCCACAGCTCAAGCTCCATCCACGGTTGCTGGTCCCCAGAGCTCGCAGCCCACTGTGAGCCGCCGTGTCCCGGAGACCAGGAGACCTTCTGACCCAGTCTGTTCACCTCCTCCCACACTGAAGAAGTGTTATAGGCCACCACCGTTAGCTCTCTGTCACACTCTGGACACACATGGAAAGGGAGCAGAACTTGTTCAGACAAGTAAAGATTACACTTTCTCATTCCTCAGGTATACATTGTAATTGTTAGTCTTCAGTTGTTAGTGTTTATCATCTAGTAATGTATAATTACAAATATGAACTAACAGCACTAACAGCATGTTTAAGGTGTAAGTATCATGTGGCACTGTGTATTAGATAAACTGTAATTTATTCCTGAACACACACACACACACACACACACACACACACACACACACACACACACAGACTTATTTGTGGAATTAGGATCCAATTCAACCAATAACTCTCTATTTTAAAATGAAATTTAAAAAATTGACATTTGAGAATAAAGTAGTAAATGTTAGATTTTTCTGCCCCTTTGATGGTTCTGAGCATAATCATGTCATGGCTTATAATGTATAAAAAGAAAACTATACAATATTGCAATCATAAATATTTAGTGTTGTTTTATGATTACAGTGCAGCCAGAATAATGTATACAGGGAGTGCAGAATTATTAGGCAAGTTGTATTTTTGAGGATTCATTTTATTATTGAACAACAACCATGTTCTCAATGAACACAAACTCATTAATATCAAAGCTGAATATTTTTGGAAGTTTTAGTTTTTAGTTTTAGCTATTTTAGGGGGATATCTGTGTGTGCAGGTGACTATTACTGTGCATAATTATTAGGCAACTTAACAAAAAACAAATTTATACCCATTTCAATGATTTATTTTTACCAGTGAAACCAATATAACATCTCAACATTCACAAATATACATTTCTGACATTCAAAAACCAAACAAAAACAAATCAGTGACCAATATAGCCACCTTTCTTTGCAAGGACACTCAAAAGCCTGCCATCCATGGATTCTGTCAGTGTTTTGATCTGTTCACCATCAACATTGCGTGCAGCAGCAACCACAGCCTCCCAGACAATGTTCAGAGAGGTGTACTGTTTTCCCTCCTTGTAAATCGCACATTTGATGATGGACCACAGGTTCTCAATGGGGTTCAGATCAGGTGAACAAGGAGGCCATATCATTAGATTTTCTTCTTTTATACCCTTTCTTGCCAGCCATGCTGTGGAGTACTTGGATGCGTGTGATGGAGCCTTGTCCTGCATGAAAATCATGTTTTTCTTGAAGACTTCTTCCTGTACCACTGCTTGAAGAAGGTGTCTTTCAGAAACTGGCAGTAGGACTGGGAGTTGAGCTTGACTCCATCCTCAACCCGAAAAGGCCCCACAAGCTCATCTTTGATACCAGCCCAAACCAGTACTCCACCTCCACCTTGCTGGCGTCTGAGTCGGACTGGAGCTCTCTGCCCTTTACCAATCCAGCCACGGGCCCATCCATCATGCCCATCAAGACTCACTCTCATTTCATCAGTCCATAAAACCTTAGAAAATCAGTCTTGAGATATTTCTTGGCCCAGTCTTGACGTTTTAGCTTGTGTGTCTTGTTCAGTGGTGGTCGACTTTCTGCCTTCCTTACATTGGCCATGTCTCTGAGTATTGCACACCTTGTGCTTTTGGGCACTCCAGTGATGTTGCAGCTCTGAAATATGGCCAAACTGGTGGCAAGTGGCATCTTGGCAGCTGCACGCTTGACTTTTCTCAGTTCACGGGCAGTTATTTGCGCCTTGGTTTTTCCACACGCTTCTTGCAACCCTGTTGACTATTTTGAATGAAACGCTTGATTGTTTGATGATCACGCTTCAGAAGCTTGGCTATTTTAAGACTGCTGCATCCCTCTGCAATATATCTCACTATTTTTGACTTTTCTGAGCCTGTCAAGTCCTTCTTTTGACCCATTTTGCCAAAGGAAAGGAAGTTGCCTAATAATTATGCACACCTGATATAGGGTGTTGATGTCATTAGACCACACCCCTTCTCATTACAGAGATGCACATCACCTAATATGCTTAATTGGTAGTAGGCTTTCCAGCCTATACAGCTTGGAGTAAGACAACATGCATAACGAGGATGATGTGGTCAAAATACTCATTTGCCTAATAATTCTGCACTCCCTGTATTTTAAAATTATATGTACTTTGCAGTTAAATAAATATTATCACAAATACATGAATGCAGAGCAAAGACAAAATTCATTAAGTATTAAAAAAAAAACAACAACATTTGCTATGAATTCAAATAATATATGTTTAAAAATTATATCTAACATACAGGGAAATAACAATTTTTACCTCTGCGGAAGACGAGCCGTTTATCTGACAAGGAACCACTGTGAAAAAAAATGTGTAAAATTTCATTGTAAAATTTAAAAACATTACACTTACGCAAATCATATCTTTAGCCTAATTTTTTTTACTTTTTTAAAAAATTTGGATCATCTCATAGGGGCCACCATGATGAAATCAAATGACCTGCTGAATAATACTCAGTATATCTTAGTGGTTATTGGAGGAACACATTTCTAAGGGTACGTCGTTAACGTGACAACGATATACAAAAAAGAAGAAACTTTTTCACTGTTCAAACGGATTCACAAAACCAATTAAAAATGTTGTATTATGCAATGCCATAGTTTGGTGAATACCCATGCGCAGCGCATAAAATCCCTGAGTTTTTGTAGTTTAGAGAATAACAGTATAGTTTGTTTTAAAAGTTAAAAGTTTGCATTTTCAGGCCCTCAAAACACAGCTGTAATGTAAATGAATAGCCAAAAAGCATTGTTTTTAGTTGAAAATGTTATTGTGTAAACAACCCCGAAAGTCGCGTGCATACTACAATTTATAATAGTCCTTTACGATTATTGCTTGTCAGACTGTACAAATATGATCCTCGCTAGATCTCAGTTTAATGTCAGTTGTGATTAATGTCAGACTGTACGACAGTCAAGACACGTTAAAAACAGATGCACACAAGAAAACTCGTCCGGAGTTGTACATCATTACACACTGGATTGAAATAATGGCAAATCATGGCTTGGCTCATGCTGTTCGACACCTGTAAGGCCTTTGTTCATCTTCGGAACACAAATGAAGATATTTTTGTTGAAATCCGATGGCTCAGAAAGGCCTCCATTGGCCACAATGTCATTTCTTCTCTCAAGACCCATAAAAGGCACTAAAGACATCGTTACAAAGCCCATCTATCTACAGTTGCTCTACAATAATTTTAAGAAGCGACGAGAATTAGTTTTAGTGCACAAAAAAAAACTAAACTTGTATAGTGATGGGCCGATTTCAAAACAAAGATTCGAACCATTATGAATCAGTGTATCGGATCAGCGGTTCGGATCGCCAAAGTCACATGATTTCATCAGTTTGGTAGCCTTACAAGCCAGACCCACATCAAGATGTTTGGTCTGGAAACTCACCTTTGACAGGGCTCAATCCGAGGGGCGGGATAAACGGTTGTCTTTCAAACTCTCTCTGCACGCGATAGGATAGCGCTACAACCAACCAGAGCAACAAAGATGAAGCAGAGCTTGTTGACAGATTAAACTTTCGCCCTATTCGGTCGGCAAAACTCCGAACAAATCTTCCCTTTTTAAGAATGACTTCAGTGGCGTTCTTTGTTCTTTTCTCAGAGAAAAGCTTAACTCCAAGTCTTCCAGAGTCGCAGTCAAAGCTGATTCGAAAAACCACCGTTCGCCAGTTTACTAGTAGCCCGCAAGCGCAACTCAGCGGTCATTATGTTAAGCCCTGTCCACCGACTCTATACACGATGTGATTGGCCCGACCAGAGTTTGGCTTTTACATTTCAGAAGTTTATTTCGAGTTGCTAGACGACACTTATGGCAGATTAGATTTGCTGCGTCTAGATTTCTAGGCTAGAACGGAGGTCTTACGGGTGTCGAACGACATTAGGGTTAGTAATTAATGACAGAACTTTCATTTTTGGGTGAACTAACCCATAAAGTCAGTAAATTAAAACCTTTGCTTTTGCGTGATGCCACATCCACACGACAAGGTGTAAGTATAACTTGCACATCATTCAATACTCACGTTTTCGACAGTACTCCATTAGCGAAGTTCGACTCATACAAGGTAATGCCCCTCTGTAAAGACACGTTGATCATGCCCCCCAAACTGTCTGAAATGACCCCTGCATGGATTGCAGCTTTGCATAATACAGAGGTCTAGAAAACAGGAACACACACATATATCAGAATATTACATCATTCAAAATGAGCACTCCTCTTATCAAAAGACTGTTGTGAGCTTTTAAAAATACAATCCACATATGGTAGTAAATTCAAATGCTATGACTAATAATCACTCTATTGCACACAGATGAAAATCCCCGCTTACATCACGGTAGCCTTGTCCATGCCAGCCCCATATTTCGCCTGCAACACCTTTGCAGCCTGCAGGACAGAATGCACTGGAACACAAGTGAGTCCAGGATTCAGATAATAAACATTAAAATGTAACCTACAAGAAAGAGTGGGACTATTCAGAGTGATAAAGTTATTTTGCTTTAATGTCAGGTCATTGTTGAGGATTTCTTCTTACCTAATCTGCTGAGAGGAGGAATGTGTTCCTCGATGCAGACATGAAATGAGCTCTATGGGATCGAAATAGCATTGACAGTTACAATTCAGAACGTGCTCATATACACTGGCTTTGTGTTGTCTACGTTTCCCAAGCTGACTTGACAAAATGTTGTCTTATGAAACTGATGTATCAGTGTTTACTCTCGGGAAGACACCAGTATTTGATGCATAGCGCAGTCAAGTTGTCTTAGGGTATACATCAACAACAGAAAATGAAGGATGATACCAACCAGTTCTGTTAACTCTGGAGCAAAGTGTGAACTTTTGACAAACATTTACTTCAAGGGATATTTTTCTGGAAAGTTACATCTTTCAATTTCAAATTCACTCAATTTTTGGCTAATGTTGAATATATTAATGTATAATTGAAATCATTCTTAAAGCTGTGCGTTTTAAAAAAACATAAAATTAAGCACATTAGACATAAAAAACTAAGCACATTAGACACAAAAAAAGTGTCTAAATGCAGTATTAGTCTAAAATTTAGACACTTGGCTGACTGAATGTATGTTTGTCAGGATTTTAATACATTTAAAAGCTTAAATGTTTAAAATTACTATTGTAGATAAATATACTATGACTAGGGATGGGTATCGTTAAGGTTTTAACGGTATTACTACTCTTAACGATACTGCTTATCGGTCCGGTACTTTAACGGTATTCTTATCGGTACTTTTTGAGATTTACTATAAAATATATTATATATATATATATATATATATATACACCCCCCACACACACACAATTAACAAAGATACACATTATATAGGCCTACACAGTGCTTTAATTACAGGAAGAATTCTAGTAATCAAATGTAAAATAACACTGCATAGTTTATCATAGATAGGATAAATTAATTAAAGCTGAAGTTATTCAATCAAGAGCTGTGAGGGATTTTCTCTTTGCATTTGGTTGTTTAATTCGCAAAAAATCATCAGCATGTTTATTTACACTGCTGCCTCTTTAAGACAGATGTGCAGATCTATAGGCGACTGATAATAGGCAGATGCACTACATTTTCTCTCAACTATCCATAATAACAACGTCCATTTTAGACACAAACTGTGTTTAAGAGACTCTCCAAGTCGGTCATTTTGACATAGATGTTTGTGTACATTTGATCGTTTAGACGCGAGTGTGAAACCGAAAGTGTGATTTGGTCGTCTCGTAGCGGCAGTTTCAGAGCGCGCGCCGACTTGGGAACAATCTCTTGCGGACATTTTTGTGCTTTTAATCGCTCTTTTTATTATTAAACGCATCACACAATTTACCAGCAGTAGCTAGACTGTATTTTACAACAATCACCGATCGTGCTGATTCTGTGTGAGTTATAGGGAGAAATAACAGCGTATATAGGCTACTGCTGCAAAGGGAATTAAGCTAGACATAAATATTAAAATTATATTCTTTGCCAAAATCTAAAGCCAAAATCTTTGCCAAAGAAGCCAAAATCTAAAATAAAATCACATTATCACAATCTAGTGTAAAGTGTAACCAAGCTATGTTTGAATGTTTAGTTCTGTCCTCCGTCTGTCCTACGGCTGTCGTTTTGCGCTCTCTCTCTCTCTCTCTCTCTCTCTCTCTCTCTCTCTCTCTCTCTCTCTCTCTCTCTCTCTCGTCACGTTTATTTTCAAAAGTACCGACAGCAGAACCGATAACGGCCGAGCTTATCGATACAACGGTCTTTCAAAATTCAGCCCCGGGGCCCGTTTAATACCGGGTTTCGGTACCCATCCCTAACTATGACATTTAAAAGTTTGGGCTCAGTAATATTTTTTTTCACATGGTTTAAAAAAGTTCAAATAAATGCTATCCTTTTGAACTTCCTATTCACGGTTCTGAAATGAATATTAGGCACACTGCTGAAATCACGTGACATTGGCGATCCGAATTATGAATCAATAGGCTGATTCATAACCGTTTTAATCTTTATTTGAGGTTTGAAAACAAACGCGGAAGAGTTTTTGTTATTTTTGGACCAAAATGTATTTTTGATGCTTCAAGAGATTCTAATTAACTAACTGATGTCACATATGGACTACATTGATGATGTTTTTATTAGCTTTCTGGACAGTATAGTGTGCATACACTTAGATACGCTCTCGGACTAAATATAAAATATCTTAAACTGTGTTCTGAAGATGAATGGAGGTATTACGAGTGTGGAACGATATTAGGGTGAGTCATTAATGACATCAATTTCATTTTTGGGTGAACTAACCGTTTAATGTACAGGTTTCCAGACTAAGTTGCAAGGCGAAATCAAATCGCCGGCAGATTAGGCTGGGTTTACCCAGTCTAGCTTTGACCACCTTTGTCAGATGGATGCCTAAAAACTTAAGAGGGGGGGGGGGGGGGGGGAACACTCAGTTTCAGTCAATCTCATGTCAATCTTGAGTACCTATAGAGTAGTACGGCCCATACAAGGACCTTCCGCTCTATCGACGTCAAGCCGACCTATACTCGAAAAAACTCTCCGAAACTTGTGAGAAAACGGAAGGAGTATTTTTGAAACAGAAATACTCCATCAAACGTCCAACATTAGTTTTTGAAACTTTGTCTATGTTTAGGATGGGAATCCAAGTCTTTAACAGTGTAAAAAGCTCAGTATGCATGAAACAGCATTTCACCCCCCCCTTTAAAGATATTGACAATTTCCACTGGAGAGTTACAAATATAGATGGGTCTATGTGTGGGTTTGTTCCTTCTGAAATATATAATGACCTCCTTCGTTTTCCCCACATTGAGGGACAGATTGTTCCTGCGGCACCACATGGTCAAATTACTCACCTCATCCCTATTGGATTTCCTGTAGCTCAACTAGTAGAGTGTGGCACTAGCAACGCCAAGGTCATGGGTTCGATTCCCAGGGAAAGCAAGAATTGACAATAATGTAAAATGTGTACCTTGAATGCAATGTACGTCGCTTTGGATAAAAGCGTGTGCCAAATGCATAAATGTAAATGTATTGGCAGTGTCATTATTGCTTTCAATGAGTCCTACCACAGTTTAACACTATAGAGGCTGAGCATGTAGTGCCAATTCTAACGTTCTGGGGGCAGCCTGTTAGAAAATCCTGTATACACCTGCAGATGGAATTGCAAAGGCACAGGTCTAGCAGCTTGGGTATTAAAATAGAAGGTTTGTATAGTAGTGTAAGCACTGCTATATTCAACAAATAGCATTCTGACATGCATATCAGTGTGGCACAGTATATAAAGCCAGGGATACAACATTATCCACAGCTCTATTTGATCTATAAGCGAAAGTAAATGGATCAGTGGAGACAGGTATGCTTTTGTTGATGCTTTTACAAGATGTTCAATACACTTTATAATCACAGAAGTCAAGGCTAGATGTCTAAACTTATTCATACAGGTGGCATTTATTTTCTTAGGCACATCAGTTATGATTGTTTTTTTTTTTTAAAAACATTCGGAACCACACAAAGAGAGTGACAGGGTAAAAATATCAGGAGTCAAGTTGGCTATAACATGTCCCTAAGACTCGTGGAGTAATGCCATCAGGCCCAGCAGCCTTCCCTATTTTCACAGATTTAAAAATTTTACAGTAGGACATCACTTCCACGTCAGTGCACCACAAGTTTTTCACTAGAAAGCACACACCCCCACCCTTTTTAGCCCAGTCCGAACAAGTTATGGAGAAGCCCTCCAAGCGTATGGCACTGTCTGGATAACCCGATGTTAGCACTATCTCTGTACATGCAGCGGCTATTTTAACTCTCACTGTTTGAGAGTTAAAAACTTAACTTAAAACTTTTAAGAATCGATTCTAAAATGATTCATGCCAGTTGGTCAGAAACTGTCATGAGTGGCTGCTACTGTGTGGTCAGGTGATGGTTAAGCTGTCATGCTGTGCTTGTCTATGCAGCAGGAGTGAGCATACAGCATTCCATCTACTTCAGTGTGCCCAAGCACTGGGGCCTCTCCTTATTCAGGCCAGGAGCGGCAGTCTGCTGCCCTGCTTACAAAGTAAACACTCTGAAACTCAGCCAAGAAGGAGCGCTACATTCCAGTCAGTCACCCTAACACACTTTTTAAAATCCCTACATCCAGGGCCGGCTCGCTGAGGTCCTCTATAGCCTATACCCGTGGGCAAACGGGCCAAATAGCAAAATGTTTAGTGGACTTTTAATGTTCTTAACCATTTTAATCACAGATCACTGGTCAGGAAATTAGAAAGGATTGCACAAATGCTGTAGATTAAATAACTTACTTGGCACAGAAAAGCGTTCCTTAACTTGCAGACATTTTTTTTATAGAAAGAAGAGTTAGTGTTGTGCCACTCAGTGTTAATGGCTTCAAACTGTTTATAAGTGGTTGAAAAATGTCTCCCGTTTCGTTTGAGTTTAATATGAGACTAAATATTCACTACTGGGTTCCAATCTGGCCTGATGGATTTGTTCTCAAGCCACTTCTTGACTGTCTTTGCAGTTTGGGCAGGAGCCTTATCTTGTTGAAAGATAACATATCTATCTATTCCTCTTTAGATAACACCTTTCATTTGTGGGAAGCAAGCCACTCTGCAATACTCTCCTAGCCTGACAAGCCAGACCCACATCAAGATGTTGGGTTTGGGAACTCACCATTGGCAGGGCTCAAATCCAAGGGGCGGGATAAACATTGTCTTTCAAATTCCCTCTGCACGCAATTGGATAGTGCTTCAACCAACCAGAGCAACGTGAAGCGGAGCTAGTTGATAGATTAAACTTTCGCCATATCCATTCGGCAAAACTCTGAACACATCTTCCCTTCTTAAGAATGACTTCAGTGCCGTTCTTTTCTCAAAGAAAAGCTTAACTCCAAGTCTTCCAGAGTCGCAGCCAATTCGAAAGTCCGCTGTTCACCAGCTTCTTTGTTTACAAGAAGCACATGGAACCTCCACAACTCTGCCATCATTATGTTAAGCCCGCCACCAACTCTATACACGATGTGATTGGCCTGACCAGAGTTGGGTTTTTCCTGCTCGTAGGTCTACCAAGAGTTGCTAGACTGCAAATTAAATTTGCTGCCCCTAGGGTGCGTCTAGATATCTAGGCAAATATTACCCTACATTCAAAAGCATAAATATGTGACATTTCATAGTAGCTCACCAATCCCAGCAGCTAAAAGGCTCTCCACACAGTGACACCTCTTCCCTGATGCTTCGCTATGGTGGGAGAGCCTTTATTGTCATATTTCTCATATGGGGGGGGGGGGGGGGTTAGGTGCTATAATAGCACTGCTACCGTATAAATAACCTGCTAAGCCCAGTGCTTCAGCGGTTCTTTGGGTTAAGGTTCCATACAAAGAACACGTTTAGCCCATGTTCTTTGAAGGTTCTCTAACTCTGTCATTTAGTTTAGTTAGGGAAAGGATTAAAAAGACATTAAAATAGTGTATTTCCTAATAACCTGGGGTCTCGTTTATAAAGCGTGCATACGCACAAAACAAGGCTGAAAACATACATACGCCAGTTCCCACGCAAAGGTTGTGATCTATAAAAAAACCAACTTGACGGGAGAATGATCGCACCTTTAAAGGTCCCATTCTTCACGTGTTTTTGAAGCTTTGATTATGTTTACAGTGTCCAATATAACATCATGAGTTCATGTTTCGCGTGTAAAAACCCCCCAGTATTTTTCACACAATTGACTTATCTGTACAGCGCTGTTTCCTCTGTCCTAAAAACGGCCTGATGATTTCCTTGTTCTATGAAGTCCCTCCTTCAGAAATACGTAACGAGTTCTGATTGGGCCAGCGCTTCCCGTGTTGTGATTGGACAGCAGCTTAGCGCACTTTGCCCGGAAAGGTCCCGCCTCTTACCATAACGGGGATATGCAAGCGCTGAATGCGCGCTCTTCTCCACGTGGGAGAGCAACAAGACCACGCCCCCCATTTTGCGTGTTCTTGTGGGCAGAGGGTTAGTCAACAAACGGTTCTAGTGACGTCATTACATCCCTGCACTTCATGCTGTAGTCCAAACCAGCCGTTCGCTGTAGACTTTGAAAGGGAACTTCTGTTAAATAAAATATCTCACTTGGCATTGAACTTTGAGCTTTATAATTTTACAGGTATTATTTATGCTCTAACAGCAACATTACACACTAACTAAAGTTTGAAAGATGGAATCGCGAAGAACGGGACCTTTAAGCAAAATTTGAGCTGTGCGTATGCACATTCTGGAGACAAAGGGAATTGGCAACACAGATGGTGAAATCGTGAACTGAAGTTAGATTGTAGAAAATAAATGTGTGAAGAACGATTATAAGAATTAATTTCATTTTCACTCCCTTTCATACGTTATGTATCTAGATTGTCATGAAGACTAAATCCAACAGTGTTATTTGTGCTGATTGTTTTAGGCTATATGCATCTAGTAAAATCCAAATGTAATTCAAAATGTATTAAAATAATGTATTGCTGCCTTAGTCACATCGTCTACAACGGGAGCGTAGGAGGAAATGGCGCGACTACATGTGATACAGAATAGCATGAAATACCCTTTTGTTAGAGAACTGCACAACACAGTGTAAAAACAAAATGTTTTCCTTAATGTAGGCTACATATATCATAAAATGTTTAGTGTTTAACCATTTTGGGCTTGGATCATTTTTTTGCCCAGGAGTGTACACACTGGATCTTGGGCCTAGACTGGGTAAACCCAGCCTGATCTGCCAGTGATTTGACTTTGCCCGGCAACTCAGTCTGCAAATTAATTTCTACTGCTTCTATTACACTTTTGTGGGAACCAATCGCAGACTGTCTTATCCATCTGGCACACTATTGGCGGGTTTAACAAGATGACGGATAGAAAAACGATTGGTCAAAGCCTTTTGATCACGCCTCTTGTGGTCTGATTAGTTGAAGGACTATCCAATTGCATACAAAGTCATTTGACTAATGCTCATTGATCACGCCTCTTGTGCAGTAGAAAATACAGAGCAGACTCCCCAGACCAATGTTCAATCTTAAATTCAGCTTGGTCTGGTGATAGCCACATAACCTTGGCTCCACTATAAAAAATATCCTTGTAGAAATTACTTTAGAGTAGTCTACCACCTTGATACATGCAAGGATGTTTATTTAGCGATCTGCGTGCGACCTCCGGTAGAGCAGTTTACATATGATGTTGGGAACGAGTGTAAACAGTAGTTGAGATTAGGATGGGAACTACTTCCACTCCCAGAGTCAGATGAAGTGCTGTTTACTGAGTAAGCTATACAAACAGTCCTTGGTGTGTTTACTCTGATCATATACTACAGCAAAAAGAGCCATGTTGTCACATAGTGTAGCAATTACTTCATATTTTGTTGATAGATAAGGATGTGTTTTTTGGGTACTGTTTATAGGTGATGTGGGATGGGGCGGGAAGTAGTGTTGCAGGTCATGAGTCATTACCTGAGTGCTGATTGGTTGAATAGGACATGACAAAGCCCCGTCCTGAACGGTGAGTGCCGGAGATGAAACGCACTGTTACTTCATTAGTACTCACAGATATATTCCTGTTTGTGGTGGACAACTGCCCACACAGGGGACCTGTGAAACACAGAGCGCATAATATAAACCAGCAGATCTAATGCAACACAATGCGCAGATTCACTGCCATAAAAGGCTGACATGTTCATGCAGACTTATGTGACCACGAAACTGTCATGCTACAGCAGAGTGGAATTCAGAATGCAAACTAGAGTCATGCTTATGGTCACATGACTTTGAGGCACTAAAGAGCAACATGAGGTTGGCTCTCTGGAATTTCTCAATAACAACATACTGTAAATGAGGTGCCTATAAAATTACAATAGTCAAAGGTGGTGAAAAAGTGTAAAATCTCTTTCAATGTTGCATTTTGTGGGCAAGATGGTATTTAATGTTATTTAATTTATATTTTACTTAATCATATTTAATTATATTATATATATATTTTTTTAATAATTTTAAATATTTAATAGAATGTATACGATGACAGTAAATCCTAGATGGGTATTTAATATTAATTACTTAATAAAAATTATTAATATTATTATTTATCATTTTAGATATTAAATATAATTTAGATGATATAGCATCTAAGAAATTCAATCTTAGACAGGTATTTAATATAATTTTTTTTAAATGTATATTTAATTCAACTATTATATTACATTATATAAAAAAAATATTTTTAAAATTTATATTTTTAAATATTTAATGTAATAAATTGATACGATATCCATATTTTAAAAATTAAATCCTAGACATTTTTGATTAATTTAATGAATCATTTAATTTTATAATTAGTTATTTTATTATATTCAATTATATTATTTACTTATTTTATTTAATTAATCATTTTAAAAATTTACTTAATTTGATGACATCCATAACACATGGGAAAATAAACCCTAGATGAGTATTTAATACCAATTATTAAATGTATATGTAATTATATTATATTAAATTAGATTTAATTTATATATATATTTTTTTAATTGATCATTTTAAATATTTTAATTTATTTATTTTAAATCCATAGCATATGACGAAGTAAACATTTTTTTGTCTTACTGCTGTTGCATACAGAACACTGTGCTAGACTCTGTGTCATTCCATAACGTCTGTGTGAAGAGGGTCATACCCACTCTAGTGGCTCCACTGGTGTCTGTGATGGTAAGAGAGCCAGATATGCAGTCTTGGCTCCACTCCAAGTCAAAGTCCCCAAAGGTCAAGAGCAATGTCTGGCCCTTTGCTACCCTTAGGCTCCACTCACACTGGGTGTGGTTAGGATAGGTTCCCGGGAAGTTCAGTGAGGTCAGTGTGCCACTGGTGGGACTAAGGACTGTATGTCCACACCCATCGCCTAAAGGGAAAACGAGAGGGAAGATCAAATTGATATTAATGCGAAAAGATTCAAAGAGGCATTTTATCTTTAGTTCATGATCTTGTTTTGTGGGCTGTTTCCACACATAATTAAACCAGACATTTTCTTAAATTTAACTTCCATCAATCATCAAAAGTGCTAACTAGTTTCTCTCTTGGCATGTTTCTAGCCCATGGGGAAATGAGACCGGGCACATTTATAGTAGTAGGAAAATTGTGGGTATTGGCATATTGAAGAGTGGATCGCTAACTTGTGTGGCGCGTGGGCTTGCCAATTTCAGTATTAGTCACATTTGAGGGGCTTTCCATAACTGATGTTAATTAAAGCCGTAATTACAGTAGGGTTTAGTTGATGGCAAGGGTAGCTTCCACAGACATGCTCTACCAAGTTCATTAAAGGAACACTTCACTATTTTTGAAAATAGGCTCATTTTCCAACTCCTCTTGAGTTAAACAGTTGAGTTTTAGCATTTTCAAATCCATTCAGCCGATCTCCCGGAAGTTCAGCGAGGTCAGTGCCACTGGTGGGACTAAGGACTGTATAAAGGTGGTAGCACTTTTAGCGTAGCTTAGCATAGATCATTGAATCTGACTAGACCGTTAGCATCTTGCTCAAAAAATGACCAGAGTTTCGATATTTTTCCTATTTAAAACTTGATTCGTATGTAGTTTCATTGTGTACGAAGACCGACGGAAAAATTTAAAGTTGCTATTTTCTTTGCCAATATGGCTAGGAACTATACTCTAAATCAAAGATCTTTGCTGCCGTACCATGTGCGCAGCGACGCAATGATTTTCAAAAATAGTGTAGTGTTCCTTTAACATTACATCATAACCCCAAAACAATTGGCAACTAGTTTGGAGTTCTAATAAATTCCAGTCAACATGAATTGTCAAATTTATCTATAGTTTTTGAGTCACATGCTCCTTTTATGGTCTAGACAAAGTCCATTGTCAGTCCTTCATTCCTAATTTCTCAGTCAGCTCTGATTCATTGGGGTTTAAAGATTCTCTGGCCCCCTCTTTCCGCTTAAGGTGCAATTTATGTCCAAACGACTGAACCTCTTGTTGCTAACAATCTTAAACATTGGATAGCAAAAGCAAACATGATTTGTGGTCAGTCTGTTAACTGGCAATGCTCAAACAATTCACTGTGACTCAGTGTGGTTAAAGAGTTGATTGTTTGACTTTTGGTGAGAATGATTTTATCTACAAATCACTCTTCATACATTTTTAATCTCACTACATTTCAGTCAGTATTTAACCACAGCTATGATTTGTGGATAAAGCAGTTTATTGCAATTAGACGTTATCTCATGTAACTCAATCTCACCCGAGAGCATAATTAATTTGCAAGGTGGCAAAATTGTATTTTAATTTTTAATTTTTTTTAGAAAAGAAAAAAAAACTAACCACATCCCTAAACACAAGCATCAATGAGGAGCAAGCAGATCGTACAAAAATGTACGAATCACATCATTATGTGAAATCTGTTTGGTTTAATCAAGTTTGGAGACCTAATAATAACAGATAAAAGTATCCAAAAAGAGCAATTTATTTTGCAGCGCTGACATTTGTGAGAAAGCTTCCACGCTATTGACGGAAATGAATAATTTTATTGAATGAATTGGTATAGGACTGTACTGTGCAAGCTTAATTAAGGAACACTCCATTTTTTTCCAAAATAGGCTGATTTTCCAAGTCCCTTAGAGTTAACAGTTGAGTTTTACCATTTTCGAATCCATTAAGCTGATATCTGTATCTGGCAGTAGCACTTTTAGCATAGCTTAGCATACATCATTGAATCGTATTAGACCATTAGCATCGCGCAAAAAAAAAAAAGACCAGACTTTCAATATTTTCCTATTTAAAACTTGACTCTTCTGTAGTTACATTGTGTACTAATACCAACAGAAATGAAAAGTTTCTATTTTTTTAGATCGATATAACTAGGAACTATTTTCTGTGTAATATTCCCTTATAATTCTCTGATTATCACGCAGAAATGAGACAATAGTTCCTATCTATACCAGTCTAAAAATCAAAACTTTTCATTTTCCGTTGGTAAATAGTCCATGTGACTACAGTGGTTCAACCTTAATGTTATAAAGCGATGAGAATACTTTTTGTGTGCTTCATTGCTGTTTATGGGTGGTTTAGAAACCTCTTGGATTTCATAAAAAATATTTTAATTTGTTCTGAAGATGACCGAAGGTCTTACAGTTTTGGAACGACATGAGGTTTAGTAAATTACTGACAGAATTAATCTTTTTTGTTGAACTAACGGTTTAATTTGCTCTGAAAGTAAGAACACTGTGGTTTTGTGGTGCTATCAAAACATTGCTGTTTGTTTGATCCAGCCCAGCCTAGCCTAGTAACACCGGCTCAACCAATAATGCGAGTTTGGGGCGGGCTATCTGTTTTTTTGACAAATGGAAATCTAGACGCACCCTAGCAGCAGTAAATCTAATCTGCCGCGAGTCTAGCAACCACGAGTCTAGCAACTCTCAATACCCTTCTGAGCTGTAAACGCCAAACTCTAATCAGGCCAATCACATCGTGTATAGAGTCGGTGGGCGGGGCTTAACATAGTGACGGCCGAGTTGCGCTTGCGTGCTTCTAGTAAACACAGAAACTGGCTAACGGCGGTCTTTCGAATCAGCTTTGACTGCGACTCTGGAAGACTTGGAGTTAAGCTTTTCTCTAAGAAAAGAACAAAGATCGACACTGAAGTCTTTCTTAAGAAGGGAATATGTGTTCGGAGTTTTGCTGACCGGATACGATGAAAGTTTAATCTTTCAACTAGCTCTGGTTGGTTGTAGCGCTATCCAATTGCGTGCACGCCGTGCAGAGGGAGTTTGAATGACAACCGTTTATCCCACCCCTCTGATTGAACCCTGTCAATGGTGAGTTTCCAGACCAAACATCTTAATGTAGGTCTGGCTTGTCAGGCTAAGGCAGGGTTAGTGTTCAGAAAAACCTGTCTGAAAACAATCATTTCTGCAACTGCATTTGGTGGCGCTAGTGTGAAGAAATTAGACACAACGGCTGGCCACAGTTTAACAAGGCCAGTCCCTTTGTAACCACAGCTCAATAATCCACAATGAACTCCTCATGAAGCACAGCCTTAGGCAATCTGTAGACATTATTTAACAGCAGGCAGACACTTTGATGACATCTGTGCGATGTCTGCGAGTTGAGTTCACAGCAAGGTGTTTAAAACATGCAGTGCTTGAGGATGCATAAACTGGGTATAATTAAGACACTTGCTGACACACTATAACATTCCTTACAGCTGAGCTACTATGAATGCAGTGGGACTATGGATACCAATCCATCATCAGCGCCACACTATCAGGCAGCATGTAATTTTATTTTCTCGTCAGGGGATTTGCAGACACGTCCCTGCAGGCCTGAGCCCATGGCAGACAGGATGTTCGGCTGTTTTGATTGTCACGTCACAATTCCTCTACGTCAATCATATTACAACTGTAAACTCAAAAATATTTGTGGACAAGCTGTTTTTTCCTGCTCTTTTGTATTCTGGTAAATCCTGGCCATATAGAACAATCTCAAAAACATGTCAGCTCTGATAAAATAGCATCCCAAAAAACAGTCAGCATCCCATCTGGCTCATCGGAACGGAAGTATTGTACACGTGAAGTTGGACGTTTGACTGGAAAACATTTTCCGTAGTCATCCTCATAGTCTGTGAATCTGGCTGTAGTGATTCATGCTGATGACCCCACACATATTGAGAAATACCATAAACAAAGTCATTCTTCCTAACACACACTCTAAACACAGGCAGAACTTGAGGACATATTTCAGTCCAGCCGTCCAGATGTTGATATGCTTGTGATCTTATATAGACAAATATAGCTATGTGTACATTTCTAAAAATCATTTTTAGAGAATGCAGGCAATGGGGATGATTTCTAGCTGATATATTCTGAAAAATTGCTGCGCTTAGCATAAAAAACGTAACTGTTTTGTTTTGCACCTGATATTTTCAGATTTCTATATCTGTTACTCATGATCTAAAAAGTATTAGTTCATATTTTTTAATAAGCAAGATGACCACAGAGTCAAGGAACAGCCAACAAGTGCCCATTATTCAAAATGGAACTCCCTCAAAACTTTTAGCATCCCACTTACATCTTAAAGTTTGTTACTTTTAAGGGCAGTTACTTGGAAGAATCCAAAATAAGATTGGTTTTCCATAGTTTTGTTTAAAATGTTGGTTATTCCCATTCCCATCCAAGTTTTATTTAATTAAAATGTTTATTGTTTATTATAATGTTGTCTATATTATACACTTTTTTTACATTTTTAATTAAAAATGTTATTTTAAACTTAAGAATGTATTACCTTTCGCCGTATTAAAGTATTAGCAGTAGGCACAATCTTACCCTTTTGACCGCATACCAACAGCAGCGTTTCGATGCTGAGAAAAAGCCAAATCCGACAGAATTGCATAGTATCCCAAAGCGCTCCATATCTAGCGTGCATGGTTTCCTCCGGGATATCCCGTCGTTGACTCCAGCGTTCATGAGTTATAGTTAATGTCGTAATCACACTGCCTCCCACTCTTCTCATCCAAGTCAAGACGCAGCAAAATGGCCCATCCCTAACTGGGCATGGGTTAATGTAGGCCTACTCTCCTCTTATTGGCCTCAAGACATGCTAGTCAATTTAACTATTCCTTTTTCAATACCTGTCTTGTGTAAAGCAAGATGCTCCCCGCTCACTTTTCCCCCCTCGGTTTGTTGTGAGAAAGTTGGGTCATAAACATTGCGCGGCCAATTCGTTAAAACCCACTAATACACCAAAATGAAACGGTGTGATTGTGAATGAAGATAATGTTCGTTCAGTAGGACGGTGGCTCTGTGGCCGCAAAATAAATTCAAAATTTAATTATCACCAATAGAATAATATTAAATAAAAAGTGCTCCTCGTTTCCTGTTTACACTCGTGCTCTTTGAGGTGTGTATATATATATATATATATATATATATATGTATATGTTAGGGTTAGGTGTATATAATTTATATATAATTTATATAAAATATATATATAATTTATATAATATATATATATATATATATATATATATATATATATATATATATATATATATATATAATATAATTTATATAAAATATATATATAACATAATTTATATAATATATATATATAAAATATAATTTATATAATATATATATATATATAAAATATATATATAACATAATTTATATAATATATATATAATATAATTTATATAATATATATATATATATATATATATATATATGTAAAATATATATATATATATATATATATATATATATATATATATATATATATATATATATATATATATATAAGTAAAATGTATATGTATATATATATATATATATATATATATAAGTAAAATATATATATATATATATATATATATATATATATATATATATAATATATATATATATATATATATATATATATATATATATATATATATATATATATATATATATATATATATATATATTTTATATTTATATAAAATTTCGTTTAGGCTACTTCTCATCCTTGTTTTTGGGGATATTCAGTTTTTACCTATACAGCAAAATCCCTCAACTACACCATTAGCATGACAAAAACAAACAAAAAACTCTTAATGATGATCAAAATGTTATATGAGACGTTTCTGGATTTTGATCTAGGATTAGGAGGCCATCTGCTGGTAAGAATTTTTTTTTGCAGAAAATAGTTTTAGAAATATCCACATCTCTCCAGCAGAGGCCCATAGAGATTAATTTTATTTTTTCTGGATGTGGCCAACTGCCCTTATAGCTTTTGTGATGAATATTTTGTGAAATATCAACATTATAAAATACATTAAATCAATATATATATATATATATATATATATATATATATATATATATATATATGTATATGTGTATATGTATATGTATATGTGTATATGTATATGTATATATATATGTATATATATATGTATATATATATATATATATATATATATATATATATATATATATATATATATATATATATATATATATATATATATGTATATATATATCTATATGTATATGTGTAATGTAATAATGTTGTTATTGTAATAATGCCACTTATATTTAGAAACATAAATTGACAAAGAAAAGAAAAAAGACTTCTAAAAGAAAAGACTTGATTGTAACTCTCACTGTGTGTGTGTGTGTGATTTGATTTGATTTGATTGGCACAAATATCAATTTCAATCTTGATCCAGTATCAACTCGTATATAGCCTGTACATATAAGGAAAAATAAGTTTGCCTTTTTCCTTTTTAGTACTATTTTATATAATGTATATTTATTTAGAGCCAAACGGGCACCTAGTGAGTAATGGCATTACTAATAAAAACTATTTTTCCAGCCACAAAAAGGAATTATCCATTTTAACCTTAATTACACTAATTGTAATATGTATAATAAAAACATTTAGAAGAGAAATATTTTAAGTGGTCTTTAATGGACCATAATTATTTAATCTCAACTTAGTTTTTATATCAAGAGGCGGTAAGGCAGAAGGCCACCTGACCCCGGTCCGGAGACCTGTTTTCTGAAATTTTCTAAATTTAAGCAGCAAACTAGTAGTTTTAGGTTATCGACTCCTTGCTGACAGTATTTACACTTGAGCCAAGTTTGTCCCACTTTAGTGTCTATAACTAAACAAGTAAATAACTATATAAGTAAATAAGAATAATTTGTTACATTTATATAGTGCTTTTCTAAATAGCTTGCTATTGCTTCTCAAGGCCAATCACCTTATAAAATAGTTTATATTGAAATTACCTAAGAAAGTAAGTAAAAGTATTCCATATTTGCAGTAAATTCCAAGTAAATTCCAAATTCTCCAAAATAATAGCCTAATAAATTTGTCTAATTTACACCCTGATGGGGGTTATGGAGCAGAGTGTCCAGAATCCACTTTAAGTTGCCCATACTTGCCCATAAAATATTTATTCTATACAAATTTTTTGTTTTTGTTTTGGCAAAGTTGAATTGTTAGTCTCCTAGCGTTGGATTTCTAATGTTGTCTGAGGCTGTCTAATTGTAGTAATCTTGACTGGTGACATACTTTGGCTAAAAGTGCATGCTAAATAAACAGATTTAAATAGCCTTTAGGCAATACAACTTCTAAAAGTGCACTCAATAATTGATTCGTTATTGTGGCAATAATCTTGCGCTTACACTGACACCTAGTGGCGCATGTGCCACATTGTACAAACCCAATTTTCATTTACTGATGCAATTGTACAAATATTAGCAGCCGCCGCAGGCCACCATTATTAATGGTTTACGTGAGTGGTAATAGGGGTTTAAGCAAATCGCATTCAGCTAGTCATGTGATCTTAACACGTGACCAGAGGCGGCGGCCTCCTTGTAAATATGACTGGAGTAATGATTTTTTTATTTATTTTTTAAATGACTTTGAAGAATATTTTTCACAAAAACTATTAATTTTGTTGGGGGTTAAAATGCCAAAGTGTAAACGGTATTTAACATGTTTTGTACATTTGCTGCAATTGTTGTGTGTGGAGTGAGTATGTTTTAAAGGTGCACTAGTATTTTTGCAGTAAAACATCCAAAAACCACAAGGCCAGTGTTACATATTTTGTTCAGTTGAGTTCTTACAATTTCCCAATTGTTTCCAACTATTTGTAAATTGTGAGAAAATTGCTATTTTAACCAAGGTTCCGTGTGAGGTAGTCGCCTGTCAATTGCGTCATATCTGCGTTACTCTCGGTTTCCGGTTTTATTTGGCAGAAACGCTTTACTCTTAGCAGTGTGAACAAGCGTCACAGCAGCCGCTGAGCGAACGCACAGAGTAACGTCATAACATCATTTATCATAATCTAATATGATAAACAGAGCTGTGTTACCTCATACTGATGATGGAAAAGCAGAAATGGCGCCCGTGACTGTGATTTTAGAATGGGAAATATCTTTTTAGTCAGAAATCAAATTCTACGTATTTACAGGTGTAGGCCTATACTTGAATAATCACATATGACATGTTCCTAAAAAATTAAGTACCAGTAAGTTATATTTTTTTAGAGTATTATATTAGGTTATTTACTAATTGATTTCTACATCTCTATTTCCTTCTGCATTATATGACAATAAGGTCGTAAATATAAAACCTAAATATGCAATATGTGATTTTTGGACATTTTGGAAAAATAATTAGCAGTTATAGAGGTGCTGAGAAAATAAAAACAGTAAAATATTGCTACGAAATTACAATAATTTCTAAGCAAAGAAAATGTATACCTTTTTCTTGTGTATGTACAATTTTTAAAGATGGGCTTTTAATAAAATCAGTGTAACTAGCCATGTTGCTTTTCACATTTGTGATTTTTTTTTAACCACCAGATGGCAATAAAACATTAAGAAACAGCTGAATGAGACGGCATAACAATCCTGTTGTATACGGTCTGACATGCTTAAAATGTCAACATATCTGTCTCCCAGACAGATTACAGTATGTACTTAAAATAGAGATCATTCTGCTCTAAGTAAGAGGTCACAACCTTCAGACTGTTTTCTCTCACAACAGTCCAATCCTTTTTTTAATCATATAAACAGTTTCCAGTCCCACACTGTATTTATTCTTAGAACAATTTTCCCTATACACGACACATACGTGCTCACAATCTAATTTTACGTGAGAGGAGCTCTTCATAATCCTCCCACACTTCGCATGAATCGAATAAAACTGAGCACGGTCCATCATTCTTTTGTCATTTAGCTCAGAAAGAGGTTTGTGGGTGTACTGGTGACTCCCTTAATGGGCTCAAACGTAGTTTTGTGGAGGAAAGCGCACCTGTCTCAACCTTCATAATGCTATACAGGCCCATTCTGACGTTCACATGGGACACCTAAACAAATGATAAACCGCTGCAGTGTGCCCGCCAAAGGAATGACTGAACAAGGTCATATAGGAGACGGTGACTATTACGCAGTGATTTGTGCTTTGCTCAAGGTAGATCCCAGAGATCATGTATTTGGATATTGCTGCAGTATCATGTTTGTTAGGTACTATTTTCTAGGCAAAATAAGCTTTCAATACGTTTTTCACTCAACTTAATGATTTTTTTAAACCACTATGCACACGAAAGAACAAATTTTAAAGAATGTTTCAAATGTTTTGTCTATACACAAGTCAATGCGGTACAAAATAATAATACACCTCACTGACTTATTGCACTGACATTTCCTAAAATTTATTTTTTATTTACTTTTTTGGGGTTGAACTCTATTTATTCTATGAGCCATTTTATGTTGATAGGATATCCGATATTTTGTGTCAAGTAACTTCCACATGATTCCCAACAGGACACTTTCCTATATTTCATGTTGAGGACAATATACATTGAAACAGGTGCATATTTGTGGCAATTTACTTTATTTTGCTTTAAAAAAAAGCTGAGCAGGCTATTTACGGTTCTGAATATGCAATAGGTAGACTGATTGTGATAGAAGGAAAAAAAGGTTGCACTGTTCGCTGCTGTGTGAAATTAAATTGGTTTGAGAAATGTGAATGGATCAACGTGTGGCTATCTGTGCCTGCCATCCCT
Organism: Pseudorasbora parva; assembly: GCF_024679245.1. Lineage (NCBI taxonomy): Eukaryota > Metazoa > Chordata > Actinopteri > Cypriniformes > Gobionidae > Pseudorasbora > Pseudorasbora parva. The sequence continues at coordinate 13,065,205 of NC_090178.1, read as the reverse complement.
GCTGGCTGCGGGACATGGCTGGACCTTGGGCAGCTGCGGTCCAACTTGGCTCTGTTGCTTCTATTCATGGCTCAATAGGTAGTCCTTCCTTTGTGGAGCCTAAACAGATTAACACAAATCCATCCAACCTGTGGGACAGCGTAGATAAGATGCTCCATAGCTTGTTGGCCTCATCATGGCCATTGTTCTGGAAAACTGGAAACCTACAGAGCGAAAGTCTTCTTGGTTTAGCAGCATGAATTTGTAGGGAAAATTACTAATTTCAATAAATCATAAATAAACATTTAAATATATACACAGATTAGGCATGACATTATGAATAACACCGATTATCTCTTCATCACGGCATCTGTTAGTGGGTGGAATATATTAGGCAGCAAGTGAACATTTTGTCCTCAAAATTAGTGTTAGAAGCAGGAAAAATGAGCAAGCGTAGGGATTTGAGCAAGTTTGACAAGAGCCAAACTGTGATGGTTAGACGACTGGGAGCATCTCCAAAACTGCAGCTCTTGTGGGGTGTTCCCAGTCTGCAGGCAGTATCTAGTAAAAGTGGAAGGAACAGTGATGGACCGGTGACAGGGTCATGGGTGGCCATGGCTCATTGATGCACGTGAGGAGTGAAGGCTGGCCCCTTGTGGTCCAATCAAACAAACAAGCTTCTTTAGCTCAAAATTGCTCAGGAAGTTAATTCTGGTTCTGACAGAAAGGTGTCAGAATACATCGCAGTTTGTTGCGTATAGAGATGCATAGCCGCAGACCAGTCAGGGTGCCCATGTTGACCCCTGTCCACCGCCAAAAACGCCAACAGTGTGTACATGAGCATCAGAACTGGACCAAGGAGGAAGAAGGTGGCCTGGTCTGATGAATCAGATTTTCTGGATGACCAGGTGTGTGGGCCGGGTGTGTTGCTTACCTGGGGAACACATGGCATCAGGATGCACTATGGCAAGAAGGCAAGCCGGCAGAGGTGGTGTGATGCTTTGGGCAATGTTCTGCTGGCAAACCTTGGGTCTTGCCATCTGTGTGCCTTGACGGGTCAGGGCTTTGGCAGTAAAATGGGGACCACCACAAAATTAGTGGTCATAATGTTATGCCTAATTGGTGTGTGTGTGTGTGTGTGTGTGTGTGTGTGTGTGGGCATGTGTGTGTGTGCGCGTGCGTGTGTCCTTGTTTATATTACATTGTGGGGACCAAATGTCCCCATAAGAATAGTAAAACCTGAGATCAACTACATTTTGGGGACCAGCCAGTGGTCCCCACAATGTAAATGGATTCATAAACATGCTAAATTATGTTTTTTTGAAAATGTAAAAGTGCAGAATGTTTCCTGTGATGGGTAGGGACAGTGTAGGGGAATAGCAAGTACAGTTTGTATGGTATAAAAACCATTACATCTATGGAGAGTCTCCACAAATATGAACCAGATCCAGACGTGTGTAGGTTATGCTATAAATTGCAGCAATGCAATCTTGGGTTCAAAAAAGTTTGACTACTAAAAGTCTACAATCTGTTTTAGAGATTGCATATACCCTCTTTCCTTCATTTTAATAACCAATTCACGTCATTGATTTTCGACTGTTATAGAAGCTGCTTGCCTTCAGTAGGCAGTTTAAAGAGATTACGATGAATCATAATGTATAGCCTGAGAACACCGGGATGATTAGAGCTCAACTTCTTAAAAGCCCCGCATGGGGGCGTCGTTCGCACACTTTCAAGTACACTACGCATACTCGAGCGGCAGAAAGTGCGCTCGGAGAGAAAGAAACATCGCTTCGAACTGTTTATCCTGACGTCAGTTTGAACAGATCGCACTGCCCCCGTATCACTTCATGCGACTCTGAACTGAGCTTCGGCTGGATTTCGGGAATCGATGAACGGGAGTGAGTCCACAACTTCACCATCCGAACTACTGGAGCCACTGAAATGATCTCGGCTTGTTTTCCCAACTGGACTAACGACAGAAAATGAATACCTGCGCATTTCTTTTGATCCTGGCTGTTCAGATTCACGCCGACAGCGTAGAGGGACCAACAGGTAAAAAGTCCCGTTTATCTGGAGTTCCAGCCAGGGACTGCGCACTTTCAAACTTGTGTGTGTTTTGAGGATATGGGAAGCATACGCTTGTTGTCTTGACAGCAGAAGGAGACTGAGTTGCCGCCGAACTTTTCTAATAATGGCAGATTTGGTCTCGGTTGTCATAAAACAGTGAAGATGCCATCAAAAGTTTAAAACGAATTGTGTTTAGACTGTTTGTTCTTTTGTAAAAGACGCCTTTTTAAACATCCCTTCAGTTGTTTGACATGGTTCACAGTGTGGGTGTGTGAATTAATGTTATAGTGCATTTCTCATTGAAAACACGCCTGGAAGTTGTTCGTTATAAAATAAGCAAGTGCAACGGTTGAATTAACGGATCATTTGTGGATTCACAGCTTTTAAAAAATAAAAAATAAAACCGGTGAGGTGGATATATATATATATATATATATATATATATATATATATATATATATATATATATATATATATATATATATATATATATATATATATATGTCGAATCAACTTCAGAAGGATTGATAGTGAATTGCATTTTAGAGCGAATTAACCAGTAGGCTATAAGTTATTTTTATTCTATCTGATTTACCGGCAAGACCTCTGGTTGAATCTTTCTGCTTGGCGCCTTTTCCCCACACGAAATAATCGTTATAAACGCTTTTTTTTTTGTTGCTCTTAAGGACTAACTATTTTACAGTTAAGTATATTTGGAGACTAGCGTGAAGTACATGCATGTAACTGTTCTCTGATTTCACTTCGCACACGCTCTTTATTGCTGATAAAAAAAGCACTCGCATATGTCCGGTTATGCTTATGAATTATCACAGCTTGTTTATGAGTTGTTCACGCACTGAAGCGTCCAAGAGGCTATTATCTCATGTTTAAATGAATAGGTTTCCTAATCATTTAAATGTTTAAATAACAAACCTGTCTTATTAAAGTCCACATGAGAAGACTCTTATGATCCTACGGTAGAGATGAATGATGGAATAGGCGAGTCTAAGATTGTTTATTGGTCTTATTTAGTAGCAGTGTGTGGACATAACCAGGCTGGGAGACCAACTAAAACCAGCATACAAGGCTGATTGATTCTTCAAGGTAATGTGTAGATGGGAGTACATTCATATTTGTATTAAGAAAATATATGCAAATTGTACACAAATCATCTTCGTCATAATGGTGGTTTTTCCATCAGCTCCTGGTTTAAATCTGGTCTCCCAGTCACAAACTGGTCACACTTCGCTGGTTTAGCTAGAAGGCCATGGGACAGCAGCCAACAGATCACCCTGATCAGCCTCAGAACCTTTGCATTTTGACATGATTTTCTATTATTTAGTAGCCTACCTGTTTTTTTAGTTTTTTTTTTTTTTAGCTGTTTTCTTCGTGAGGAGTGTTGGCTGTTCGCCACAGTTTTTGATTTCAGATTTTACTAGGCATAACCTGATCCGCACACGCACAGTGATTATGAACTGCTTCCTCCTCCACACTGTCAGGGGGCTGTATGAAGACAGAGCAGGTACAGGAAAACCGAAGGGTGCCGTGCACGATTGCTCATAATGGACCACTCCCTCGGAGCCAGGCTGTAGGAAACATGTCGCATGATTCGCCCAAGAAACTTGACAAACAATCATGATCCATTTGAGGACGCTATTGATTTTCAGTTAACTAAATGGCTTCCATTTAGCAAGCTGTCAAGTAGCTCTAGGGTTCTGTGACTACTGCTGCGGTCTGTGCATTCCCTCCGCTCTTCAGCTTGCAGTCTAATCCTAGTTTCTGTTGCTTTTTGGCCTGATTTACACAGTGTAATCCACTCTTATTGTGTTTGGCTGCTGTTTCCGCCATTGTGTTTTTCTCTTTTATTTTCCCATGGCGTGGTAGACAGAAGGCGGCGTTGAGTGACCTGATGCGAGATGAATACGGGCATTGTAACCAAGTTTCTACTTCATTTTATCAAGCCGCATGCTTTCCTTTTGCGAGCTGTGCATCATTATTTAGAGTTTTATAGTAATAAATGAGTGAACTTTCTAAGCACCGATGATGTAATTTAAAAATAATCAAATGGTTTGAACAAATGCATAAAAGCACAAAATCCTTCAACATTCCAATGAAAAAAATCAATGAATGTGCTGGTGATATTACTTTGATGATTGAAAATGCACTGGAATCTGTATTGAGGTTACAAAGTAAGGTTTTGGTGTATACTTCTGAATAGCGTGATAATTGCATGGTTGACCTCCAATTGATTTTCACCTTTCAAGGATATTTTCTTTTAGTTCTCCTGTTCACAAGCAGACGCTGTTGCAATCCTAACTGTGTCGCTATGCTGGAACTGACACAAGCGAATGTCTCTCATAATAAGGGGAATGAAGCACATCATTAAGACGAATAGGGAAATAATTAAAGCACATGAAGATAATTATACTGAAGCTGAGACAGAATGGGGCAGCTTCACATTAGCTGCCTAGTGATGGAGTCTCTTGAGGTTTGACATGCGGTGCTCTGTTGGGTTGTGCAGCTAGGTTTTATTCTGTGGTATTGACATTTGGAATAATCGGTTAAAGCCAGATCATATCTGTAAATTTAGCTTAGCATCATTTTCTATGTATTGCTCCGTGTGTGGTGTGGTGTGTTAAGTAGGATTTAGTAGTATCATTGGCCAATGCTTATAATTGAGAGATTTTTCAAAAAAAATTACAGTATACATTTTTAGCGACGTATTGGGTGCTGAATGTGACTTTTTAATGTTATCAATATAGGCCGATTATATAGCAGATTATAATGATAGCCAAGTACCCCACATCTTTTTCAGTTACCTTTATAATAATTAAACACAAATAAGGGAATTGTTTGCTCCGAGCTTATCATTTTATTCTTACATGAGATTTGATGAGAGCGATTTCGGCACCTAGCCTAGAAATCTACACGCACCCTAGCGGCAGCAAATCTAATCTGCCCGCGAGTATCGTTTGGCAACTCTCAATACACTTCTGAGCTGTAAACGACAAACTCTGGTCGGGCCAACCGCATCGTGTATAGAGTCGGTGGGCGGGGCTTAACAGTGACGGCAGAGTTGCACTTGCGTGCTTCTAGTAAACAGAAACTGGCGAATGACGGTCTTTCGAATCAGCTTTGACTGCGACTCTGGAAGACTTGGAGTTAAGCTTTTCTCTGAGAAAAGAACAAAAAACGGCACTGAAGTCATTCTTAAGAAGGGAAGATTTGTTCTGAGTTTTGCCGAATGGATACGGCGAAGGTTTAATCTATCAACTAGCTCCGTTTCACCTTCGTTGCTCTGGTTGGTGGTAGCGCTATCCTTTTGCGTGCAGAGGGAGTTTGAAAGACAACCGTTTATCTCGCCCCTCGGATTGAGCCCCGTCAATGGTGAGTTTCCAGACCAAACATCTTGATGTGGGTCTGGCTTGTCAGGCTATTCGGCACCTGTTTTTAAACGCGCTTTCACTCTTGGTTTGACTGCTCCCCCCCCATCCTCTGCTGGGCTGTGTTAATATTATATTATTTAGGTCATCAAAGCAGCAGCTGTTTACCGCTTGGTAATGACGGAGAGCGAGAAGGTGGCAATATGATTAGCGCTGCTCCAGTCACTTTTATATTTTTGTTTTTGAACCGTTGGTTTTGTTACCAAAGCTTCAGTACATAACAGGAGTGTAAGTACTGCAAATGCTCGTATTTTGCTGTATGTCAGTCACGCTCGTCAGGAAAATGAGTGAAACACACAAAAAAAACATTTTTTTTTTATCAAATCATATGTCATTAATGTGCATCATGTAACTTTTCCGCTGGAGCGATTTTTAATAAGATACACGCCTTGCGAGCAGCGGGACTTTTATTTTGACAGGACACAGCCGCCAGCACCATTTCTGCTTTTCCGGTCATGAGTATGAGGTAACGCAGCTCAGTTATCATATTAGACATATCTGAGTGTGTTGAAAATAATGCTATTGCGTTTGCTCGTTGGCTGCTTTGACAGTTGTTGTACACTGCAGTAAAAGAGTAAAGCGTTTCTGCCAAATAAAACTGGAAACCAATGGTAACGCAAGTTAAGAGGTGTAAGACACAATTGACAGGCAACTCCCTCACAAAGTGCTAGTGTAAAAAGCATCCCAAAAGTAATGAAATCAATCATTTAAAATAATACATTCATTAAAATAATTATGTCTGGTGTGCTATTTGAGGCACATAGACATCTAGACTTTATACGTTTCCTTTAACCCACAAAAATGTAGAATCATATCAGTCAATATATCAGCTATCAGCAAAATATAGGCCTACTAAATTATCATCCTTATTCATTTTGCATGATTTTATCAAAATTACCACTTTTAGTCATTGGCAAAGTATAGGCTGGCTGGATAAATAGGTTTAGCTGAAATCTGCCTGTCACTTGAAGGTGTAAATCTTGTACACAAGATCTTGTATTTGTAGGGCTTTTCAATATGATATCAACCACGTTTGGAAAAGATGAGTTTCTGTCCATCCACAGCGCCTAATTGGCTGCCTCAGGTGTGCTGGACTGTCAGTCCTGTAGCTCAGTTCAACTGTTTCGTGTGGTAGAGAGCATGGCATGTGCATCGAGGCGTTTTCCATTTTCCCGGGACCGATTGCAGAAACTTTGCATTAACTGGGCAAGTCGAATGCAACACCGTGCCATAATTGTGGTCATCATGCAAATCCCCTCAGGACTTGAAACCTATGTTTGCTCTTTGGAGCAGCACAGAGGATTGCTTGTTATGGTAGAGTCATGGAAGTGCGGATGAAGTTTTATAGGGATTTCCTCACTGATTATGAGATAATACAACATGTCTGAACATCACTGAGACCTCCCTGGTGCCCAGGCGTAGCCAGGCGGGAGACCGTGGTAGGAGGGCTCGGATGTCTCAGGCACCCAGATATTAACCATCAAACGGATACTTTACTCAGAATCAACTGACAGCCAAATTCTTTGACCTCATCTAATTGCGGAGTACCTGTAAAACAGGAGGCGGCGAGAACCCTGGTGACCAAAATTGTTTCCTTTGTAATTAAGGAAATTGCATAGCCCCCCCCCCCACCCCCCACAGTGCCCGTCCATCTGCAGCAGAAGCTCAGAGGACCTTTTATTTTTCCTTTCAGTGTTGACTCTTCAGCACCACCGAAATAATGAGGAAATCTGTCGGAGAGGGTTTTAAACGTAACAGCTGAGAGCGCTCATTCCCGGCATCAGAGGCAGTCCGTCTCTTGTCGAGAAATGTTTTCTTTGGACTCGCCTGTCATATATAAGAGCTGTGAGGCTGGGGAGGGGAGGGGGTTTTGGGAAAGGAGGACTGCCAGAGGGACTCCCCTCCTCTTCTTCAAACGGCAGAGCTGCTCTGAGTCGACATCTGATAGGAAACGAGCGTACGACAACAGAGCGAACCGGTGCTGGCTTTTCCTTTTGTTGTCTCTGGAAGGCTGCTCCATTCCTCACTGATTTATCTATGGATTTCAAAAAAGAGTTCCAATTTCAAGGGGCCCCTGATGGAAATTTGGCTCTAAGAGGATCTAAGACTGGTGTTTAGACGTGAAAATAACAGTAAAAATCGATCATCACTAACTCAAGAACAGGAAAGCACTTAGAAGCCTCGGCTTGCCCTTAAGTTTGGCGAGTTTTTGCTAGAGAAAGAGCTTTGCTCGGTTAGATTCTCCCACGTTAAATCCAGCCTACCCAGGTGCAGCTTTTTTGAATTCATCCCGACATTGCACTCTATGATTTGTTCTTCTCCTTACAAGCAGTAATGCCCGAGGCTACGCTTCTTTCATTTTCATTTTCAGGATGCTTTTTTGCCTTAACTTTGTTTAGTGTCTGTTGAGCAGCACCACGTATCAGAGGATTGCAGGTGTTTACACTGTGTGGGTGGTGAATATACTTTATTTTTAAGCCTAGTAATTTCACTGGTGATGGTAAACAATGATTGAGACTAAAAGGCGTCTCTGCAACGCCTTTTTGAATTATATCCACCCAGAAATGAACACCTGCCAAGGCAAGAAAATCATTCAAATGTTGTTAATTGAAATTCAGGAGCACATTTCCACTTGCAAAATAAGCAAATCGCATTAGACTTAGCAAGTCGTCTTATGCCCAGCAAGGCTGCAATAGTTAGGGATGTGCATTTTTGTCAATTTTTCATTTCAAGTTGTTCTCAAAAAAGAGTATTCTGGGGGTGGGGTGTGTATGTCATGGAGATTAATGAAAATATTTTAATTAAAACACTGTTACTAACATGAATGTTGACAAAAATACGTTATGAAAATATGACTAGAAATAACTGCCAAATGATGAATAATCATCAATGTTTTTGAAAAAGACAGAATATCTACAGAATATGAACTCCAGTAAACTGAAGCCTTTTCTATATGACACATCATATTCTTTATGAAATTAATCAGATGTCCTTGATACTAGTATTGTCAAAAATATCTATGTCGATAACGAACTATCTGAAATGTTCCAGTACTCATTTTCTGCAGTATCAAAACACCGATACCAGCTGCTCATTCTCGCTCTCTCTTCTCTCCGATGGTGAAATCACACTCTTGCCTCCTCTCACTCCCTCGTCTCATTCACGCCGGTTGAATAGTGCTTGTATTGCGCATAATTTTACTTATTACCACAGGTTTCGCACTTTCGCACTGAATTTTCCCGCAGGTGGTTCTCACATAAAGCCGCCTCTCAAACAGTTTGCGAGTACCAAATTGACTTTTTTGTGGCTTATTGCATTTAAACTGTGAAATATGATGTCAAAATACTCCTCTTGCCATGTATTTAGGTAAATACAGTTAGTTTTAGAATGTAATTAGTAGGGGTGTGACAAAACACTTAGCTCAAGAGACGAGATGTAAGATTGGGTTCACGAGAACGAGATGAGATTTTTGCACAGTATTTTTTAAGAAATCCTTAATGACAAAATCCTTGACCAGAAAATTGGTCTGCAGGTGCGTTTTGAAATGTTTTAACTAAACATCTTGTAATGAATGTCCTTTCAGTTCTGCTTTCTGAGTATGAAATGCTGGCGTCCTCCCTGTACGGTTTCACAAATGTATGAGTCTTTTCAGACCTTCCTGTACATGAATTATGAGATTCCAGAGCTTCTGATTGAGTCTGTGACCTCCTAATTCAACTCTTTTACAAATTGTAAATAAAAAAAGTATAAATAACAAAAATAAATAACAGTCTTATTAAGTGCAACCAAAGTCGTGGATGTGCTCTTCACTCAACAACAACGCTGAAACATGGGCAACTAAAACACAACGATTTTAAAACATTCTATTACAATAGTGTTCTCATTTATAATGTTTTATATATAACAGATTGGCACCGCACATCTTCACTTAAAGGAATAGTTCACCCAAAAATGAAAATATGATGTTTATCTGCTTACCCCCAAGTGCATCAAAGATGTAGGTGTCTTTGTTTCTTCTGTAGAACACAAATTAAGATTTTTAACTCCAGTCGTTGCAGTCTGCCAGTCATAATACATGTGAATGGGTAACTCTATGAGAGTAAAAAAAAACATACACAGACAAACCCATATTAAACCCTGCTGCTCGTGACGACACATTGATGTCTTAAGACAGGAACCGATTGGTTTCTGTGAGAAAACCAAACATTATTATTTATTTTTTTTTTTTACCTCATATCCAGATGAATCTCATTTAGTGTTCCCATCCCAGTACTTCCGTCTGGTAAGGTCAGACTGCAACAGCTGGAGTTAAAAATCTTAATTTGTGTTCTACCTAAGAAACAAAGGCATCTACATTTTGGATGCACTTGGGGGTAAGCAGATAAACATCAAATTTTTATTTTTGGGTGAACTATCCCTTTAAATTCACTTTTCATGATCAAATGGATTCCAGGCATCACTGTGCACTTTTAGATCCATATTTTCAATTCATTTTGCCGGTTGTTAGAAATGGGGCACAGTTCGCATAAAAAATTGTTAATGTGACCCCAGACTTGGGAGCGCACTGGGGTACTGAACCGAGACTCCCTGTAGGAGGCGGTCTGAGTTAGGGCTGTCAACGAATATTCTAAATTCGAATATATATTCAAATTAAAATCTAAAAAATTAAAATTATATTAAAAAACGAATTTCGAAGGTGAAAATTAATATTCGAATAAAAAAAAAAAAAACAGAAAAAAATCCCCCGCCGCGGTAGTAGAGGCGTGGCTGTCTGCTTTGCGAGTGAGCACGCGTGAGGGTTCAGGGACAGGTCACAGGAGTCGCACTGTCACTGCTGAAAGTGGACGCGTCTTCAGGGAAGATGGCAGAACGTACAGAGCCCAAAATCGACCGCAGCAGAGAAAGAGATTTTAACTCTATAATCTAAAAAGCCAGGTCTGGAAGTACGCTGGATTTTGGTCGGTAGGAGGTAAAATTGTTGAGCCACGAGATAGTTAAATGCAAGCTATGTAAGATACAGTTAGCATACCATGCCTCATTTTATTTAACATTAAACAGAAACATTACTAAAGTGTAGTCTACTGTACTGACTGAAGAGATATTGCATGAATAAAGGATAAATGCACTGCTTTCACTGGTGTGATTATTTACCATGTCAAGGAAAAGCTCCATGTTTAGAACAGCTGAGCTAGCTCGGAGCGCTCAATATGCTGCAAAACTTCAATTAATATTAATAATATTTGTTTCAATCACTGAATGAAGCCTGCTATATTTGGGACGAGTCGCGAGTCTCGCGACCTTAAATTGCTTGCACAAAACTCTTGATCAGTTATCCGTTATCCTCAGTGAGGACGAGAGAGCGCGCACGAGAGAGAGGTCTGCGCTCTGTGGTCTTGGCCATTAGTTAATTTGTATATAATAATTATATATAATAATAATTTATAATAACAATCTACTTGTTTTTAAGTAATACGTTGTCAAATATAGTAGTTAATGTCTCTTTGTATTAATTTGTCCTGTTATTGACGTAATGCGCGCCCAGGTGTTCGAATATTCGTGTTTGTTTTTGAGGGAATATTCAAACGTCATTTTTGAGCAATTTTGACAGCCCTAGTCTGAGTTCAGTTGCATTGGAACTGTGGTATGATTCTGAGTGTGCACTTGTTCAGGAAATACATTTTTTTTCATGCATTATAGCCAATGATTACCTCATTAGTTCAGCAAACCACATGTAGGGGATGGCAGTGGTGATTTACCTTGGATCGAGCGATCGAGTGAACCAGCAGTGCTTTTGTGGAGAGTGAGTTCAAATAGAGTCGCAAATGAGTGGCTCAATCTCTCTTTGCACACGAGAACCAAATGAATAAAACATGCAATATATTGACCTCCTTTCTGTGTTCTGTCACGCACCACACTTGTTGATGACGTAAGATGAGCGCAAAATCACCAGGGTTCGATAGAATTAAGTTGAGTGTGAAACCAGAAACCAGGGGGTATGGACTAAAGCAAATGTGCCCAGTGTGAAAGCCCCCTATATGACATATTCCCTAAATGCATTCTTGCCTGTCTTAAACTCATGGTTCTTACTTCTTAGGGGTAGTTGAAGAGGAACAGTGTTTGTCCGCGATGGCGGTTTGGCCTTCTTACTGCAGGGTTTCCAGTACCATCTGTTGTTCTGGCCAACTTTGCCCTTTCAGGTGTTTTTTTCCTGTCATTAGAAAAAGCCAGCCAGTCACTCAGGAGTCCCGCTCGGCTCCTGAAAGATCCGCTACGAGAGATGGCACAACAGCCAAGGCCATAATTGCACGGAGCATGTTTTTGTGGCAAGATTTCCTCAATGGATGGCTGATTAAGGTCGCTGAGGTCGGAAACCAGTCATGTTCAATAGAACGCTCAGTGGTGACTTGGGATGCTAAGAAGAAACTGCTGAAAAAATTTAAACTCAAAAGATTTTTAAGATCTTTATACTAAGATGCTTGGAGACTTCCGTTCTTCCACGCTTTACAAGTACACATGGCTCATGAGAGGCGGGACTTTTATTATGACGGAACACAGTCGCTGACACTATTTCCACTTTTCCAGTCATGAGGTAACGCAGCTCTGTTTATCATATTAGATACATTTAAGTGTGTTTAAAATGATATGACGTTACTCTGTTCGTTCGCTCAGCGGCTGCTGTGACACTTGGTCACACTGCTAAGAGTAAAGCGCTTCTGCCAAATAAAACCGGAAACCGAGAGTAACGCAGATATGGCTCAATTGACAGGTGACTCCCTCAGATGTCCTGGTTCCTTGGTTGAAATAGCATTTTTCTCACAATTTACAAATAGTTGGAAACATTTGGGATATTGTAAGAACTCAGCTAAACAAAATATATAACAATGGCCTGGTTGTTTTTGGATATTTTACTGCAAAAATACTACATACTGCACCTTTATGTCTATGTAGTGTTTTAAATATGCTTTAAAGGTGCGCTGTATAAATTTTAGCGGCATCTAGAGGTGAGGTTGTGAATTGCACAACCTTTTGAATCTACAGTGGCCGACACAGGACAAAAATGCAGAGAAGCTACCACTCTGGAGAGCAGTTTGTTCATTTAGGGCTACTTTAGAAACATAGCAGCGCAAAATGGTGACCACACTGTAAGGGTGTGTGTAGATAGAAATGGCTCATTCTAAGGTAATAAAGACATAACGGTACATTATGCCTTTAATACACCACAGAAAACATAGTTATGCATATTATATTGCATATCTGTCAATAGAGTACTACACACTGGCCCTATAAGACAAACCATATCTAAATTCACAAGTCAACACCATTGCTTAGTATTTACTCCTTACAACTGCAGTGAACAAAAAACAGTCTCAAAAACGCTGTTTGATATCGGTGGTGTTTCTAACGTCACAAACTACCTTGTAACAAATCACGTCAACGCATGGGTAATATCATTAACTATGACCGCTCTGAAGCAGTGAACAAGAGAGAAGCCAGTCTACTGGTATATTTTACTATTTATATGAAAAATAGGTTGCATTTAGCAACAGAGCATGTTAATTATTTATATGATGTATATTATGATGTTTTGATGATGAATTGTATGCCTTTCTTGTTCAGCATTTTTTAAGGATGCTATTTTTAGAGGTCAGCTGTCTGACTCTGAGATGACGAACAGTAACATAATTTGTGGAACATTAGCAACAGATTATTAGCTGTTTGATACTGCAGTAAAGCAAAAGGCTTATCATATTAATTACCTTTATGTGTCTGACGTGGTAGAGAGCGCTACATAAAACGATTACCATTCTGATACATCCATTTGTATACAAACCTGTGTGAGTGACTGTTGGAGGCGGGGCTTTTTGCATATTCATGGATCCACGTATACTAAATGAAGCAAGGGTGTAGAGTTACAGTCAAGCTGTTTGAGGGCATGAGTTTTTTTTTCTTCCTTTTTTTTCTTTCACAAATATGTTTAAATATGTCATTTTGGTGATCAAATAATTATGAGCTTCAGCATTTATTGTTTGGCCTCCGTTATATTGTTTTTCTGAACATTTCTTTTCTGTTGTGATCCTGCAGTATTCAGCGAGTCTTCATGCTGGCCTTTTGTCTTCATGACCTGTTTTGAAGGTTCCAGTGCTTTATTATAATCTATGTGGCCCGGTGGCATTTTCTTTGTACCTTCTCTTTAAACAAATGGGGTGAGCTCTTGTCTGAATCATTTATCTGATTTGCCAGTTCCTGGCAAGTACAATGATCTGAGGATGCAAAATGTCCTCTCAGTAGAATAGATCTTTTGTAATTGCGTGACTCTTTATTCTCTCGTTCATTGTGAGTGTTTTTCAAGCCTCTCCCTCTTTCACCATTTCCCTCTCTCTCACCTCTCGCAGTATTTCTCGTACTGTATACATAGCTGTGATAAGACTGCTCATAACATAAGGTTTATGGCAAAGCTTCCCATTTCCCTGGCCATTTAGCATGAGTTTTAGATTCACGCGCTACAAACATCATGCTTTATGGACTTTCCGATTAGCATTTAATATGTTTGTATGGCTTATGTGTTATGCATATGCGCTATCGAAGGAATACACACACACGGCTGTCATATATTCAGGGGTGCACTGATGAGGTTTGCGGCGGAGCTGTGGAGGTTTCTGAATTTCATTTTGGCCCTAGGGCTGCATTGACAGGCTGGAGAGATTTATACCAGCCCTGCCCTTATTCTCCATATGGCCCCGTCCAGCAGAGATTAAAGTCGTATTGATCCATGAGTCCAAGAAAGTCCATTTCACTAAGACTCCATCAAACAAGGACCCCCCTTTATGAACCATGTGTTTCTAATATAGAGACATGAAATATAACGGGTATGAAATATAGTGGGTGAAAGCCATCCAGACTCATACCTGGACTCCTATGAATGTAATGTGATCGTAAAATATCTTGCTCTGTGTGTTGTATAACCCTCAGGGAAGGATTTAGAATACATTTGGATTTCCTTGTCTTTCATTTCATTGTACTGAATGAACAGTATGCCTTTTTTTTTACTAAGGATACAATGATGTACAATATAAATATTGGGTGATATGATAACTAATAATTGTTTTGTTTTTTTGTGACTAAGTCGACCCATACGGAAAAACGAATACAAAATGTATATTTTTTTTTTAGAAAAACAACAACAATGACGTACCAAAATAAATAAATGAAAATGTAAATGAAGTAAATGAAAAGTTTTGTTATATTTTAAATTTAACACTGTTTTTGCCATTTTTGTTATTAAAAATGTCCATGTTCTTTAAAGGATAAGTTCAATTCAGAATGAAAATTGCCTGATAATAGGGTCTTATCTAGCGAAACCATTACACAATTAAGAAAAAATACAAATGTATATACTTTTATGTGTGTATGTGTGTATCTGTATGTATATATTTAATTATCCATATTTAAATATAAATTAATTAATAAATTCATTGTAAAAAGCTCAGATATCTGCTTCCAGTATTGGCCTAATTTATCTAATGTTGATCTTTTTAAAATGCTAATAATAACCCATCCAGTCACGATTATGATATATTGTACATCATTTGTCGTTTCTGACAGAAGTTGGACTTATTTTAAAGCACATAGACAGATTAACTCATCTGAATCCACCTCTATATAAATATCTCCAAAAAGTGATTCCAACTTCTAGAAACTGGCACTTTTCAGCAATTATTGGCAGCGAGCACATACTCGCGATCACAGATGCAGTTTGTCATACTTGTTAGATCTCATCATAAACACACCCATCTGGTATAGGCCGCTCACTTTCCTGTCTGTTTCTTTCTCCTGCTTTTTCTCAAAGTGACACCCAAGCAGAAAGTTGCTGCCTGTACTTCTGGATACACAATGTGCAGCAAGCCCTTTGTCACTCTCCGGAGATCCTCTGGGAAAGTATCGAGTTACATAGTCTTAGACATCGATCTGAGTAGATTTAGTTTGAATTTCAAAAATTCCACCGAATTTCATTCTCCCCTGCTCGAGTGACGCTGGCTCAGGAGTGGATGTGCGCCAAACCTCCTGACTATTTCCTCCTCTGGCACGCAAACGCCTTCGGCTGCAGCAGCAGTCATCTTTCTCCATTTCCAAAATGTTGTCCCAATTACGAATGATCAAGTTACACAAAACTTGCAGAGTTAAATCAGAAGAGAGAGGTCGCAGGTCACCGTTTACGCGCACCCATTGCCAACGTCAGCTCTCACTCCTCAGTTGATGCTATGAAATACGAAACCACTAAAATGAACAACAGCACTTTCCAATGAAGTTTCCTGTTACTGTGTGGATAATTCTAAGCCTGTATAACAGGTTCTCATGGGCATCCTTTAGGCGAGCTGGGTGCCATCACAGTGGCACAAGTGGTTCAACTGATCACCAAACTCACAGTTCGGATCATATTGCTGTTTATCGCATCTGATCCTTTTTCAGATCAGCTTAGAACAAAATATTTTGGGGTGTCGAGGTAACTTTGCTTTCCATTCATTTCTATGAAGTGTGTGTTCAGGGTGTCCGCGGGGTTTTAAAAAGTATTAAAAAGTGATAAATCAAAATTGTCAAATTTAAGGCCATTAAAAGTGTTAAATGTGGTCTCAGAGGTATTATTTTTTTCCAAAAAGGGTATTATTTTTTCAGACTATGAGGTGTCCTATTCTATCTGCGTTCGCGTTAGTTCGTTTAAATATGGGCTTTAGCATATCTGGGCACATAATCAAAGATCTTTCATCTCCGTCTCAACGTATGTTTGATGCTGACGTCATATTCAGCGGCCGTTCGGCATCATCTCAGAACACTGCGCGCTCAACAGAAGGGGCTGGCTTACGTTTTATCAAGGCATATCTTCAACGACTATCCTCATAAGAGCAATCTTAAATGATTTATATAAAGTCTACAATGAACAAAAAGAGTTGTGAGAGAATGAGGCGCGATCCATAGACAGTGAGATCCGCGTGTCTGTCTGCTCTTAAAGGGACAGCAGCCAATAAAGCTTCCTGTCAGTAAAGTTAAAGAACAAAGGGAACAGAGAAAATGACTCGCTGCTCTTGACTAAATAACTTTTGTAGCTTTAATAAGGATTAACTCTTTAATTTATAGTTTATGCAGTGCAGACTGTATATAACTTTGATAACTTTATTAAATATCTGTATATTTCCTAACTGTTAAGACAGGAAGGGCAGGAGTTATGGGGTTACTAGCATTGTTTTAAGTTTACTGAAATTAAAAACTGTTATATTTTTGAAGCCTAATAATAAATGTAAAAAAAAAAACAGTAGCTGTATTAAAATCAGTAATACTGGCCTTCATTCATAAAAAGATGCCATTTAAACAAGTTTTTAAAATATACTGTCTTTATGTTGTTTCTACTTTCATTTGATTAACAGTGAAATTATTATATAAAAAAATATATTAAAAACGTACAAAACATTTCTTTTTTATTTGCGATTAATCACAGAAAAATTTTTGATTAATCTAGTTAAAGTTTTTAATCGATTGACAGCACTAGTTTTTAGTATTTTGTTAAATTCAACAACTTATCACAGTTATAGAAATGTAATATTTGGCTCAGGTTTTGTTGTTGGAAAAAAAAAAAACACAAAATAATTTCATTGCTGAATTACCAATTATTAATTTAAATCAAATGTGTATGCAGTAATGCTTCTGCTTAACAAACCTTTGTGAATGTTGAGATCTATTTTACTGTGTATGAATGATAACGTATAACAGATTTCCTCCTGGTGTCGATTCTAAATCTATTCTTTTTTTGTGTTATATATGTCAAAATCTGTGTAAATTATAGAAAGGTCGCTGATTAACACTTGCAATTCAGTGTCGTGATGGTTTTAAAAAATATTCTGAAGGTAGTAAAAAAGGTATTGAAAAGTAGTAAATTTAACTTAAGGATTGCTGTATATACCCTGGTGTTATATGCACACTTTAAAGCTACACTATATGGAACTTTTCTGTCCGAGCAGAAATCGGTGAAAAATATAACGACCCAAAGACAAAAGAAGGAGGAGGAATAACCTTTTGTGCACTGTATCATTATGCCATATCATGTGCAAAAAAACAAAACAAAAACGCATTCGCGTCTCAGCTCAAGGTACAGGCTAATTTGTTCTTTAATGATGCCATCAGTGACTAGTCGACTCAAATTTCATCAGATAAATGTTGACTTAAAAAACCCCGAAGTCTTTCAAGCCCTAGAAACCACACGAGTGAGTAACCTTAAAGGGATAGTTCACCCAAAAATCAAAATTGTCATCATTTACTTACCCGCATGTTGTTCCAAACCTGTATGAGTTTCTTTGTTCTGCTGAACACAAAATAACATATTTGGAAAAATGTTTGCAACCGAGCAGAGAGAGCAACCATTAACTAGCGTAGTATGGAAAAAATACTATGGTAGTGAATGGTTGTTCTCTGCTTTGTTACAAACATTCTTCAAAATATCATCTTTTGTGTTCAGCAGAACAAAGAAACTCATACAGGTTTGGAGCAACATGAGAGTAAGTAAATGATGACAGCATTTTCATTTTTGGTCGAACTGTCCCTTTAAGAGTTAAGCTTGTTCAATTAGAGTGAAGCTATCACCTCATTACTGAGAAATCAAATGTAGCTTTCAGTTGTGAATCCGTTTCATTTATAACACTCATTGGGCAGAGGTTGAAAACCAGCTTGTGGATGTTTGTGCGCGTGCAATTTATTTCCTTTATAAAGTTTCCACCTCAAAGAAGAAGCTGCAAGCATGTACAAGCACATCACAACACAACATTAAAAAGCTATATTTGTGGGCAAACGTCGCCCTCGCCTTGCGATGGCTTGGAATTCAAAGGGAAATCGGATATTCGTGTTTAAACAGGCAGGTCAGATGTTCAGATATCGGATATGTGTCTAATTTAAAACCACATTTGGAAGTGGCTCAGATCAGATGTGTGAAAAAAATCATATCTCGTGCAGATTTTTGTGTTTACACGTGTGCAACAAATGCCGATCTGTCAGATGGGAGTAAAAAAAAAAAATCACATTTTTGTGCCAGTGTAAACGCAGCCTTTAAGATATGAGACGCATCTGATTTCTTTCTCAATTGTTTACATTTACTTCAGACATAACCGACTGTGTTTACGAGAATATTTACTGAGATGGGTATTTAGAAATTTGTGTGTGTGTGTCCATCCAGGTGCAAGGATGCGTGAAAGAGGGATCAGTTCGGAGTTTGTGCACTATCTGAAATGCAGCTCTCTTTGTGTGCGGCTGTATGCACAGATAACGGCGTGCGAGTACCGGATCAAATTCTCTTTCGCCTGAATGGTTTAAAATCTTTAGAATGTGTAAACTGGCAAGACAAAACACGTGCAATTTCTAAATGTTCACTCTGTGGTGGCTAAACCTGCATTTAATCCGCAAATCACTTGCGTGCCGAACCGCGGGGCCTAGTCCGTATACGGATCACGGGTCAATTAGGATCCGTTTAACCCCTAATCGGCACCATTAAGTCATTACAGATGGAATGAGCGGGGCCTGAGCTCTTCTACCTTGAAAAGAGTATTAAGGGATGGTACTGCCAGCTTGATTTGAACACACATTCGCACAATCCAGATGGATAACATCAAGCCTGAAATAGTCAGTTTCCTCTATTTTACAGCTTTCGTTGACACCTGTCATGTCACAGCATTGTGGATGTTATTTGAATGGGAAGTGCTCTTTCTGTTTCCGTGGGTGACTTCTCCCTGGTGTGACAGCTGTTCTTGGCAGGTTATGGCATGAGTGCGCCCGGTGTCAGCAGGGACTGCATCACTGTCACCTCAGCAGACTTCTCTTTCACACCTGTCTGTTCTATCTGAGCTCCGCGTGCTGTGGCTTATGTGTGCGTGTGCTTGAAGATCACGCTTTCACATGCCGTTTTCACTTTGTCATATTTTCTTACACGGATATATCATGTTACATTATGTTCACAACCAGTCTATAATGATTAAGGACACACCTGAAAGCTGAGCCATCTTTAGCTAATGTATTAGTGGCGACACATTCACTTCACGCCAACACATTCACTGCCGTCATGATATCTGCCTTTTAAGGCAGCTAAGCTAACAATGTAATATTCAACAAAAATAAATGGCTCTCACAGAATATTTTAATTTCATTTGATTTGATTGTTTTATATATGGAATCCTGGAGTTGTTTGGCAATCCACCTGCCTGGGCCCAAATGCACATGCCTTGCATACCCAGATGCTTATGGAGGGCCAACCTTGTAGAAATTAGAAATAAATGAATGAATAAGTAAATAAATGAATTAATAATTAAATATACACATATGTAAATGAATAAACAGATACATAGATAAATAAATGTGATAATAGGAAAATAAGTAACAGAATAAATGACTTGATACAATAAATATGATTTTTAATCAAATCTAATTTTGTATTATCTTTCCTTTAATTTATTCTTTTTTGTTTTTATAAAAAATGTATTTTTAATTTTAATTAATTTGTTAATTAATTTTAATATTTATTTTCATATTTATTTATTTATTTATTTATTTATTTATTTATTTATTTATTTATTTATTTATGTTTTCATTTATTTTTTACATTTATTTATTCCCACATGTATTTATTTTTATATTTATTGATCGATTGATTTTAACTTTTCCGTGTCCAACAGGAGGGCGGTATAATAAATTAAGGAAAAGATAATACAAAATGTAATTTGATTAAAAATGAATCATAATTATTTTATCAAGTTTATTCTGTTATTTTTTATTTATTTATCTATTTATCTGTTTATTAATTTACACATTTATTTATTTATTCATTTATTTACTTATTCATTCATTATTATCATTAATTTATTATTTATTTTTAATTTCTGCAGGGTTAAAAGCATCAAAGCTTCCCACGAATGCACTCTGCAAATGACCATTAAAGGGTTAGTTCACCCCAAAATGAAAATGTCATTAATGACTCACCCTAATGTCGTTCCACACCCGTAAGACCTCCGTTCATCTTCAGAACACAGTTTAAGATATTTTATATTTAGTTAGAGAGCTTTCTGTCTCTCCACTGAAAACGTATGCACACTATACTGTCCCTTTCCGGAAGGACCAAAAAGCGAATAAAAACATCATCAGAGTAGTCCATTTGTGACATCTGTGGGTTAGTTAGAATCTCTTAAAGCATCGAAAATACATTTTGGTCCAAAAATAACAAAAACTACGACTTTATTCAGCATTGTCTTCTCTTCTGGGTTTGTTTTCAATCCGCGGTCGCCACTGTGAGTGACGCTGCTGACATGTTAACTGGTGCGCGCAAGCTTCGTTTATAGTCTAAGGGAGACTGCACAGTCGTGAACACGGATTGGTAAACCCAGTAGAGAAGACAATGCTCAGTAAAGTCGTAGTTTTTGTTATTATGGGACCAAAATGTATTTTCCATACTTAAAGAGATTCTAACTAACCCACAGATGTCACATATGGACTACTTTGATGATGTTTTTATTCCCTTTCTGGTCCTTCTGGAAAGGGACAGTATAGTGTGCATACGTTTTCAATGGAGAGACAGAAAGCTCTCTGACTAAATATAAAATATCTTAAACTGTGTTCTGAAGATGAACGGAGGTCTTACGGGTGTGGGACGACATTAGGGTGAGTCATTAATGACATCAATTTCATTTTTAGGTGAACTTACCCTTTAAGTTACACGCAACACAATATACACATGGTTTTGTAAGCTCACCATTTCACATATAAATATGTCCTGTGATTGTGTGACAGATATAATTTAATGGATATTAAAAAAGATATATGAACACGCTGTTGCATAACACAATAATAACATTTAATACACAATTATAGCGGTACGAGTCGGTTAAATGACTGTGAAAGAGCGCTTACACTCACTGCGTGGATGAATCATGTTTATGTGAAAACTCAGGATCTATTGAAGAGAATGTAGGCAACACAGACACTCATAGAAAACTGAAGAAAAACAACAACATTTGTTAATGCATCTCTCACTTACTGTATGCGATCTCACAGTTTGAAGCGCCAGTCAGAGGAAAATGCCTTTCAACGCGTACTGTCACGAATAATTAAGCGTGTGCTGTCATGAATTAAGCAACCCGTCTTCTCATAGGATAAAGACACAGAGTCTCATGAATAATTATGAGACACCAGTAAGTCATCGCTGTACGTCACAACCTATGACGTTGACATGAAGACAACTTTAAACCAGGAAGTTGAAAGTAGAGCAAAAAGAATCTCCCACATTCAAAGCTAACAGATGGTAACATTGTATTCCATGATGTTCAACGCGCATAATTCTGTTCAAATCTCAGAAAATTTGGTTTAGGGTTTCATGACCAAATGTAGGTCCAAAGCATTCTCAAATTATAGCCATTTAAGTTTTGATTTTCAGATATTTTATCAAAATGGGGGTTGAGCCTTAAAGGGTTACTTCAGCGATTAACATCAGTAGAAACTTTGCCATCAGTAGAAAGATCAGTAGATCAGTGGCTTTGTATCAGTAGATCAGTGGCTTTGTATCAGTAGAAACCCTGGAGTATATTCAAATGATCGTGCTCCCTCCTCTTATATCTCCCTGAGACGAGAGATTTATGCATTTTATTTCTGGAAAAATTCCTCTCGTGACGCAAATTGACGATATTTGCGTCACGAGAGGAATTGCCCAGAGGCTAAAGACTACAACCAGCAGAGGGAGCCATTTCCGCATGTTTTCAACTCGTGCATGGGGAATGGAGATCACACAGCACAGCTCAGCTATAGGCAGTAATTTAAACGGATGCTAAGCAATGTAAGTGTGTTAACTTCTCAAATTAATTTCTATGAAAGTTAAGCTTCCAAAGGCATGAACTGAAAACGCGTTGTGAATGTATGCCGCGAATGTGGTCGCGATTACCTCAGCTCTCATCACGAGAGCTCATTTATGACGCTAAATGTAATCTTAGTCTGCTGTGAAACTCACGCGGCAACTCGATCGTTATATTGAACAGACACGTTTAGTATTTAATTGTAGGAACCATAGACCGTAAAAAAATATGGACGACTCGATATCATCCGTTTCCGCTTGGCAGATTTGAAGCTTTTAGGCGGCCTTGCACGGCGCGGACATCTTGGGACCGAGTCTGCGCAGTAGCGATTTCGGGACCAGAGTTGCGCAGTAGAGCGCAGGAAGTAGAGCAGGAAGTACAGCTGCGATATCAAAAGCCCGCCCACACTCTCGCAGATGCAGAACAATTAATTATGTTGGTGTGAAATAAACAGTTATGGAAATGTAGAAATTAAAGCTAAAGCTCTAATCTGCTCCCAAAAATTTCGAAAAAAGTCAGTTTGTGCCTCAGTGACAACTTCACTCAGAGAAGACGTCAATCTCAGCTGTCAATCATGACGTCATACCCCCCGTTTTTATAGCATCAAATAACTAACTCAAACTTAACTTATTTTTAAAACGAACACTTGAAATGAAATCATCGTGATGATAACTGCCTTCAGGACATAAACTAACTTTGGGGAACATTTTATGAAGTGTAATTTTATTATTTAGTTTGCCTCGCGTCCATTAGAAAACACAGAAGGGCGGCTATACTGGGACCGGTCACCGGGGGGCGATCGAGGCGCGAAAGCTTCAGTAAATGAGAGGGAGACTGCAGGCTTGGTACGAACTCAGTCTCTGTAATCCAGTAGCGGTGGCTTTGTGAATGGCCTCACAGGGCAGCGAAGCATTCTGGGAATTGTAGTCTTTCATCCCCATGAGACAAATATTCATTTTCTGTCTTTTCTCAGTCTAGAAAGCACCAAATTAAAAAATAATTTCACATTTCTACTACACTAATGACCCAGTTTAAATACAGATTCATCTTCCCAGCGCTGAAGTACCCCTTTAAGGAGTTAATATTTAATTTATTCAGTGAACACTATAGTGATATTTTACATTAAGGCCTATTTATATGTTTTTTTTTTTACTTTAATACTAATGTTAGCTTTATGGATGCTCTTGTAACCCCTCCTGTTCGAACCGCCCGCTCCATGCGGGACTCGAACCCGGGTCCGCCGGCATGAGAGTCGGGCGCTCTAACAAGGAGGCTAAAGGCTGCGACCTCTAGTGGCAGTCGCTAGAGCGTCTCTTGAGGTCAAAGGAGTGAGGTTTACTTGGACAGTGACTATTAGCTGGCCTCTGTGACACTCCTATCTGATACTCAGATCGGGTATCGGCTCCGGTACTGCCATTTTGGCTGGATCAGGTATCGGTCAGAGGAGACCAATCCAAATCCGATATTGTGATATTCTGTTATTATTAAGCCCCACAAAAGGCACAAAACATTAAAAAGAACCATGAAGTTTCCATGCACTATATTCCACGTTTTCTGAAGCTTTTCCAGATTTTAATGAGAAGTATAGATGAATATATAATTTAATAAACTCACCTGAATGCTTCCCTCCGCTGTGGCTGTCCGTCATTCTTCATTCAGCTTTCAAACTGTGCCTCACGTTCGTTTACGACAGTCAACGCGATAAAACTCTCTCCAAGATGATTCATTATACTTGATCTGTTGGTAAAAGGTATGGTTTTGCATTATCTTGCTGAAGTTTATTGTGGTTTCTAATACATGTCACTTTCTCCCGGGTGTTTGTTAGATCTCACACAACACTTAGTAGAGTGTAGAGTAGAGAGCGCTAAAATTGTTCTTCACCCGCACAGTGACTGTCTGTTTGTACTTTTATTTGACTAAGTGAAAGGTGCACTATGTAGAATTTTTGTAGTAAAATATCCAAAAACCACTAGTCCGGTGTTATATATTTTGTTCAGTTGAGTACCTACAATATCCAACCATTTGTAAATTGTGAGAGAACTGCTATTTTAACTAAGGATCGGGACGTTTCAGCATAACGTCTGAGAAAGTCGCCTGTCAATTGCGTCATATCTGCACTTTCCTCGGTTTCGGGTTTTATTTGGCAGTAGGTCTTTACTCTTAGCAGTGTGAACAAGTGAACGCACGGAGTAACGTCATAACATCATTTTAAACACACTTAAATGTGTCTAATATGATAAACAGTGCTCCATTACCTCATAATCATAACCGGAAGAGCGGATCAGTGCAGGCGCCCGGCGAATCTGTCCCGTCCTGTCATAATAAAAGTCCCGGTGTTTGCGAGGCAGGTATTTGTGTAATAATCGCTCCAGCGGCCGTGCTCAGCTCCACAACACTCGGTCCTGCTCTGCTTCATACTACAGTAACGTTAATAACCGCATGCATGAACATGATTTCTGCCCGAGTCCTATTTTCCACCGGCTGTGAGGTGAAGACCACATGTCCCAAGATGATCAAACTACGCCTTTGTTTAGAATAGGCGCCCTAGTGCGGAAAGTTGCATAGTGCACCTTTAAGAAAGTAATGTTTAATTTTATTTGACAAAGTTAAGAAAGTAATGTTTAAGTCAAGCCTGCCTGATGCCTTTCACAAAAGTATGATCCCAGTCTCTTCCACACAGCGACACATCTGTTTATTAGATAATTGAGCGCTTTTTAATTTTAGTATTGAATCTGTGATCGCTATCCCAGATATCAGAATCATATCGGAGACAAAAATGCTGATTGGAGCATCACTAAAAAACTTTGTTGTGTTGTTGATGTGTCACGATCATAGACTCTTATTTTGATATTCTGTTTTGTTTTCCTTAGTTCCTGTTTCCCTGCTTTGTTTAGTTTTGGTTTTATTGGTTTCTGGCAATGTCCCTGTTTGTTTCTATGCTTGCTTAGTTCCTTGTTACCCTGTTCAGTTCTCTGTCGGTTGTTATGTAATGTGTTTATCTCTTGTGTGCCCCCAACAATCTTCCTGTTACCTTTAATTTTGGATCAAACAGGGTTCCTAAAATGCATAATGTTGCTTTGGAAATGGCCTTCTTGTTTGCAGCTCACCAGGTTCAGAACAGAGCTTTTAAAATGAAGGATTCTTTCAGTCAGTGTGGCCCCTGTTATAGAGAAGTGCCTCTCTCGGAGCAATACTTTTAAAGTAAAAGCACAGATGTCCGCTGTCCATTTTGTGTGATTTTTCTGACTGTAGGTATAGCCACATTTTCAGTTTCCCTCAGACCATCTTAGTCTACACCTACATGTTCCTAAATTCGTGTGGCGTGGAGAATGATTTCTCCCACATGCTCTCCAAATAGTGCTGAGACGTCAGTGAAAGCCTTGCCAGCAGCCACTTGGCACGCCAAAGTAGATGTCGAGCAATTTATAAAACGTTCGATATGATACGACATATGGTTTTGAATTATATAAATGCACCATAAGGATAATTGATTGAATGAAGGGCCCAGGTGACAGGTAAGCCTATCACACTCTGGTGTTTCCCGGAGACCTGAGAGTGAAGGATTATTGATCTACTACCGACCGGCAGAAAGAGCTTATCGCTTCCTTTTAGAGTTCTTCTTCCAGTTGTCTCCCTCGGGTCTCTGGACTCTATTCGCCAGATCATGATCACATCACCTCAGATGAAGTGCTTCTTACTCTCGGCACTTTCTCATCTACTAACTCTCTCGCTCTTTCTCACAGTCTCTCTTTCCCTGTCTGTCTTCAGTCTTTAATCTCCCTCTGGTCCCCTCTCTCAGATTGCCCTTCGGATTCTTAGGCTCTGCTGAAATCAGCATGCAGCACTAGGTTGACATCCATAATGCATATGCATCCGCTAGATGAAGCTCGCTGGAGTTTGTGTTCCGTCTGGGACGGTGTCTGTCTCCCCATGAATCCTGAAGGCTTCACTCTTCGTTATGAATATGATCTCCCACCACCTAGTTTTGATTCTCCGTTGAACTAAATTTCACAATCAAACGAATTCACAATGCAAATCAAATATTATTAGAGATTGACCAATGTAGTTTGACCAATGTATAACTTTTTTTTTTTTTAGGACTTTTATGATTTTTTTTGTGTATTACTATTATTTTTATTATTATTAATAATAAAACATAATTTCATTAGCACTAGAAGTATTATACAAATATACTATTTATAACAAATAGCATTATTACATTATAATGTTATTATTAATGTTATTATGTTTAATAGTATTAACAAATTAATTTATATCATTTTAAAATAGTGTATTATTATTGTTATTATAAAAATTATAGAAATTTAAGACTAGAATTTTTTTTAATGTGTCTATGTTTGTAATAGCAAATACTGTATATTTATATTTTAATAATAAATATTATTATTATTTTATTAGCTCTATGTATTACAAATATAATATTTATAACAAATATCATTATTATTATATTGTTGTTATTGTTTTAATATTAGTAGTAGTAGTATTAACACATTCAATTTATAATTTTAAAATAGTATGTTGTTGTTGTTAAAATAACTTAGTAGTAGTAATATTAGCAAATAGTCTATTATTATTATTATTATTATTATTATTATTATTATTATTATTAACAATAACATTATTATTATTATTATTATTATTATTATTATTATTATTATTATTATTATTATTATTATTATTATTATTATTATTATTATTATCACCATCATTAATAATAATTAATAATAATAATAATAATAATAATAATAATAATAATGATGATGATGATGATGATGATGATGATGATGATGATGATGATGATGATAATAATAATGTTTAATTACTATTTATTTAAAATATAGATATTTGTTACTGCTGCTTCTGCTGCTACTACTACAATTCTAAAATTATATATTTTTAATAATTATAATAAATTGTTTTTTTTTTATATTGGTGAAAACTATTGTTTAGATTGATTATCATTCTTATCATTAATAATTCTGATTATTGTAAAAACATCACCACTCGTGATTTTACGATCTGATCATTTTTCAGATCAGGCCCTGAAGTTTTTTTTTTACCGTACTCTTGTCTCTTTTTCAATCCCTTCCAATTCCTACTATCTGTTAGATTGTTCCTGGGAAATACTCAGCCTCTTTGCTTCCAGACACTAATCAGGAATGAGAACTGTCTGACAGGTAGAGTTCGTTCGTGCCTTTATTCTTGTTTTATCTTGGCGTCAGTGCTAACACTAGCTCAGAGCTAGTTGGACCTACCCTTTAGCTCCGTTTAACATGTGAGAGAGTCTAATTCTTGCCTGCAGCCATTGTAGATCAATAGATTGAAAGCTTTGGTGTCTTAAGCGCTAATGCTGGTGTGTTTTTTACTCGACTCTTACACACCGAGCCAAAAGGATTTTGGCTTTAGGAACGTTTTTAGACTTCTTGTAGGCTTCATGCAAAGAGCAAACACTTTACACAGGAGCACATTTCAGGGCAGAGCTACATCCATGTTGTTTTTGATGTTTGCTCTCAGTAAAAAGGATGCCTATGTGAGTGTGGCCTTAAATTGGTTCCCATCAATGCATCTGGAGGATAGCCACTGTGCCTGGAGCTAAGGCCGCTTCAGTGCTGTGTTGCATGCCCTCCTTTTGAGGGTGTTTTTGG
Source organism: Pseudorasbora parva (assembly GCF_024679245.1). Classification (NCBI taxonomy): domain Eukaryota; kingdom Metazoa; phylum Chordata; class Actinopteri; order Cypriniformes; family Gobionidae; genus Pseudorasbora; species Pseudorasbora parva. The sequence continues at coordinate 13,037,182 of NC_090178.1, read as the reverse complement.
CCTGAGGTCGGTTATGGTCACATACATTTCAACTACATGTGAATGCACTGGATGCTGCTGTGAGTTCTTTTATCTAGAGAGGCAACTCTCTACCTTCTATACATTTATATCTCTGAAGTGAACTGACTGTCTTCAGAAAAGATTTCTTTTCCTCTTACTGCTGTGTAAAGTAGTGCTTTTGAAAGAGCAGCTCTGCTTTGTGTACAGCGGTAATCAAAGAAACCGGTGATGTGCCATAAGCGCCACCTACTGTCAGAGTGAATTCGCATTTCCATTCAGTCCGTGCTGGTGCCTTATGTAGCATCATTTCACTAATCTAAAGTCAGATCATTATGTTTTTGCTTTAAATCTTGAAATGATCCAATTAAAAAAAAATGCTCATGCTACAAGTGTGTAGAATCTTTGTTTGGATCGTGATTTTATAATGCAGTGGTTGTCTATCATTTCAAATGGCTACATATTTTTTGTTTTTCAAAGTCTACAGCGAACGGCCGGTTTGGACTACAGCAGGAAGTACAGGGATGTAATGACGTCACTAGAACCGTTTGTTGACTAACCCTCTGCCCACAAGAACACGCAAAATAGGGGGCGTGGTCTTGTTGCTCTCCCACGTGGAGAAGAGCGCGCATTCAGTGCTTGCATCTCCCCGTTTTTGGTAAGAGGCGGGATCTTTCCGGGCAAAGTGCGCTAAGCTGCTGTCCAATCACAACACGGGAAGCGCTGGCCCAATCAGAACTCGTTACGTATTTCTGAAGGAGGGACTTCATAGAACAAGGAAATCATCAGGCCGTTTTTAGGACAGAGGAAACAGCGCTGTACAGATAAGTCAATTGTGTGCAAAATGCTGTTGTTTTTTTACACGCGAAACATGAACTCATGTTATATTGGACACTGTAAACATAATCAAAGCTTTAAAAACACGCGAAGAACGGGACCTTTAATGTAGGAACGATGTTGAACAAGCCCCATTTCTAAAAACGGTGGAGTGTTCCTTTAACATTGTTACTTTATACAATAAATAACACTACTGTGGTGTTATTTACTATATGCACTACAATACTATAAATACACTTCTTCAATGCAAAGTATAACTACTATGTCTTGAGACTCCTGACTCCTGAGGTTTTAGATGCTCTTTGACAGTCAGTGTAAAACTGGTTCAATACAATTTTGAAAACAAAGCAGCACTTGTGTGTCGGCTGTTCACTGATATATTGCCCTGTAATGCACTTAAAGGTGCACTGTGTAAATTCTAGCGGTGAGGTTGTGAATTGCAACCGCCCACCGCTCACCCCTCCCTTTCGAAGCACATGAGAAGCTACGGTGGCTGACACAGGACAAAAATGTCGTCTGAGACAGCAGTGAGTAGTAGGGCTGTCATTTTGTATTTTTTTTAAATTCGGATGGATATCAAATATTATCCCCATTAAAAAAAAAAAAAAAAAAAAAAAACAAGGACACTGTCGTAACAGAGATTCAATCACAAATCCATTTACAGTCTGACAGTCATAAACAGGACTCAGGCCAGAGCCTGTATGGAAAAATAAATTGTTAACTTAATGTTTAAAACAGCAGGTTATCAACTTAATTGGTATGAAGTGCCACTATATGCAATCATCACAGCTTTCAGTTTGTCTACCGCATTAGATGTCGACGCCGTCCTCTCCAGCAGCTGGAATTTGTTTACGGATGCCATAGCAACTCTCATCAACCACCAGGACTTGTACGGTTTTATAAAAGTTATTTATTTGTTGTAAAGAGGGATAATCATCTCAGAAAAAATAAATTCTAATGTCAGGCGCAGTTGAAGTAGTTGATTGTTTGCTTACATAGGTTTAGGGACAGTGTCTTATGAAATAAAAAGTTCATCCCTCAGAAAAATTGCTTGCACAAATGCTTGGTGCATAAGCGCGGCGCACGCTCTTCAGTGGTGAATATACGTCAGATACGTCATATAGGACAGACACTCAAAAGTAATCCAGTCAGGTCATTTACATGGTGAAATGTTTCATTTGATCGGTTGATGAAAAGGTTTATCCCACCTTTCTCAAAACGATTACAATTTCATTCAGTTTGGGCATTTTTATTCCGATTGAGGTCTTTATATGGAGCATTTTCATTCAGATTGGACTTTTAAACTGATTACAGTGCTCCACGTAAACGCACCTGACTGTAAAAAATTGTGCTAAATGGTACTTTAAAAAACAGATAGTTTATCTATAGTTTGATTAAGGATATTTCACATCATGTTCGAATGCATATTTGAATATCGAATAAAAAGTGACAGCCTTAGTGAGTAGCTAGCGCTCTGTACGTTTGTCCGTTTAGGGCTACTGTAGAAATATGGCGGGGCAAAACGGTGACTTCACTCTAAGGGGACCTGCGGTGCGTCTAGATAGAAATGGCTCTTTCTAAGGGAATAAAAAAGTAACGGTTCATTATGTAAGGTCTTCATTCACCACTGAAAACATAGTTATGCATATTATATTGCATTGTGCATTATATTGCATTTTTAATAGATTCTCATAAATATTACACCCTGCACCTTTAACCAGGCTTTTGTTTTCTCTGGCATGAACGGCTTTTATTTCTCTCTGGATCCATTAGCTGGTCAGACTGGCTAATGAGAATAGGTTTAAGCAGGGATTAAACCGTGAGATGTAGGTGGATGAGCGAGGCGAAGGAAAAAGGCTTTGGAAAGAGATGAGGGGCTAATATGGGTATTAGTTCACGTAGGTGCAGTTATTTGCCGTCATGTGACACTGAGTAGGAACAGAACAAAGCGCTGCCGACAATGGCCTCAGTGACTTCTAAGTGATCTCACATTCACTGAAGCGCACTATGTTAACGGCTTCAGAATCTCTCATTCTGATCTCGTGCTCATTCAGTCTGGATTGATGTGCACTGCTGCATGAAATGAGTCTAAGATTGTTTAGTTCCACTCGTTCCTCAAGCAAAATAAGTTTAGTATTAGTCTTGTGTAGGCAGACCTTTGATATAAGGTCCGCATAGCAGCTTATTACCAAGAACCACACATTTAGACTGGAAGAGAACTTAACACCAATTAAAGCTATTTTGTTTTTATGTGCCATTTAGGGTTTTTTGGTTTGGTTTGTTTATTTTGGTTTGGTTTGGTTATGGTCATTTTATTTAGGTTCTGTTTTGTTTTGTTTTGCTTTGCTTTGCTTTGCTTTGTGTTTTGGTTTGGTTTGGTTTGTGTTTTATTTTGGTTTTGTTTTGCTTTGTGTTTTGGTTTTGGTTTTGTTTTGTTTTTGTTATTGTTTTTGTTTGTTTTGTTTCTTTTTGTTTTGTTGTTTTTGCCTTTTTAAAGTTTTATTTCATTGTAAACCAAAACAAAATGCGTTATTTAATTAATTTCACAGCCAGTACAAGAACGGTAGTACAGAATACACTAGAAAAATAGCAGAAAATGTAATAAAAAAATGTCCCCATCCAAAAGTTTTAAGTCTCTTTTCATTGGAAAATCCTTTTATTAATTCATCCTCAAAATATATTTGTATGAATTTAGTGTATGTTTAGTTAACTAAGGACAAGGCTTTCATCCTGGTTAAGGTCAAAATGTTGCTTTTTTTTTGTCTGCATACCCCCTAATTTCTTAATTCTTGATTAGTGTTGAAGAATGTCTCCGGTTAGTTTTACTTCAGTAACTTCCTTGTTGTGATTTAGCATGGTGCATCGAGCACAGTTGGACCAGGTTCACTTCAGGTTAACCAGTGGCAGCTGTTTTCTGGATTTCAGTAGTCTTTTAATGAATGCAGCCTTATATATGCACCTCTGTGTGTCCCCCTCCAAACTCAGCCATAATCCTATTACAAAGGCCAGTCAGACCTCAGGACATATGAATGTAACCAAACTTCAGAGGTTTGGCGCATACTTTTTCTGTGTGTTGAGTTAAAACTTTCAGTTCTTGCCAGTAGCAATGGGACTTCATGGAATTCATGCTTCTCTGGTCCTGCTGCAAGGAGAGATTTTCAATTTCTTTTATTGAGGATAGGTCAGTTAAGGCTGTTATTATCTGTAGCAGTATTAACCCAAACAGCTTTACCGAGGCATTGGAAGCCCTGCACCATTGGCGGTGAATTAATGCCCGAGCCCACGTCGTAGCTTCGGGATGCTACATAACGGCATGATTGTGGTGCTGTGGATTTGTTCTGGTCCACTGAGCCTGAGTGGCGCCAGAGGTTCTGCCCAAGGATTTCAAGCGGTATTCCAGAGACCAAATCCCGGAACAGGCACTGAGCGAGCAGAGCAGCCCCTAATCTCTTCATTATTAGCTCATAAATATTTATTTGAAACCGCGTCTAAAGGAAGAGATTTGCTCATAGATCTTCAGATGAAGAGCTGCATTTTGTCTTTTGACTTCGTGGAAGGACCCGTTTTTTTAACTTTGCAAAGTTCAATGGCAATGTCTGATTTGTGACTAAATTACTATTTTGTGTCTGGTCTCTTAAATGAATCAGTTGAACTGGTTCACCAAAAAAATAAAAAAAAATAAAGATTTTTTCTGAATTTTTCATTCAAGAGTTAGCAGTTCAAGAAGCAGTTCAACTCACTGATTCATAGTCAGATTCGTTTTTTTGTTTCGCCTTTTTTATTTTTGGTATTTCATATTATATATATTTTTTATCTATCTTATTTTATATTTTAAACTTAGAAAAAAAACCTTTGTTTGAATAATATTACAGCAGTCCACAGTTAATGGAAGCATTGAGTAGCACTGATGCAGAAAACACAAGATTCGTTCAGAAATCAATACTGCTCTTAAATCAATAACTCATTGATTCATTTAGAGTCTGATCTTTTTTTTTTAAACCATTCAGTTGAACTGGCTTGCAAGACTTGCAAATGATTTGTTGATTTATTACACTGAAAGGTTCAAGCAGTTCTTACGTATCTGATTCTAAATGATCCAGGACAACAATTCAGGAAATTGTTCTTGGATCACTGAGACAGTGAGCTGTGAACCTAGTGAACCTGCATGGGTCATTTAGAATCAGATATTTTGGAGTTCATTCAGACATATTTGTTCCAGGATTACAACTCACTTTCTCAATGAACCATGAACGATCTCTTCACATTAAATGCATGAGAACTGTACGATAAATTACAGGTTCTAAATTACTTTTATTTTTATGAACTGAATCATAGCTGCAATAAACTGAACTAGGACCCATGAAATTGCAATAAACACCCTTATAAAAAACAACAACCTTGTTGACACTTTAGATTAGGGTCCAATTCTCACTAGTAACTAACTAACTATGACTTTTCAGAAACTCCTAATTACTGCTTATTATACGTTTAGGAATTGAGTAGGATTAACGCTGCATTCACTCTAAAATATGTTGGGTTAAAAACAACCCAAGTTGGGTTAAAAATGGACAAACCCAGAAATTGGGTTATTTGTATGGGTCCATTCACTGGGTTCAAACAACCCAATTTCTGGGTTTGTCCATTTTTAACCCAACTTGGGTTGTTTTTAACCCAGAATTTTTGTAGAGCGTTCCCACGGGGCCACAATTTATACCAGCCTGGTATAACATGAGCAAACAGGTTTTTTTTTTTTTTTTTTTTTTTTTTTTTTTTTAATGTAAAGTGATTTTGCTCCTTTTGCCGCTAGTTTTTAGGCTCTAGTGGCCAGTCATGGAATTGCAGTTTAATTCACTTCCGTATTGGATTTAAGAGAAACGATTTCAAGAAAATATGATTGATGCAGACTCCCTGTGTGAATGCAACGTAAGGAATGTGGAATAAGGCATTAAAATGTGCATTGTAAGGACTAATACATAGCCAATATCCTAGTAATATGCCTGCTAATAAGCAACTAGTTAAAAGTGAGATTTGGACCCTAAAGTGTTACCAAATACTGAATAGAAAAAAGAGATTTGTGTCTGCGTATGGCTTTACCACATAATAGTATGAAATATACCACACTGGTGGTATATTTGTCATGTCATAAAAGAACCACCACTTACTTCGTCAAAAATCTGCTCTTTAGAACAAATTTTTCGAAAGAACCAATGTTCCAGAATGAGTTCAGTCAGTAATGTCTGTGGCTTTGCTCCAAGCTGTGAAAGTCCTCAACTCATCAAGCTGCTCACCTTCGCTCCTGGACAGCTTTAAGAGTGTGTATTTTTTGTGCGCGCACACGTGTGCGTGTATAAGCCCACAGCAGACAGGTTCCCAGGGTGGTCATTAGTGCCCTAGATAACAAATGGTGTTGTGCCTGTTTCCTTTTGCCCCATGGGAGTAAAGAGCTTCACTGTCTGATGAAAATATCACCTCGCTCCCTGGAGCAGACGCTCAGTATAACTTCATTAGCCAGCTCAATCCACACATTAACTTGATTACAGTAACTAACTGATTCAGCTGGTGACACTGTTCTTTGCTCATGCTTGTCAGTTTGCCGCAGGGTGTGTCTTTTTTTTAAAAGTGTGTCCGTATCTTTAAAGAACAAACTGAATTGAACTTTAACTCCAACTCATATTTAGGGGATGAAATGAGGTGGCACACCAGGACTTTTTCTGGTGGGTCTGTCTGTTTGTTGTAATTGTACTAGGAAAATGTATTCATTTTATTATTTATTAATATTATTGCGATTGGTGGACTTTGCAATGATTGTGTCCAAAATTAAATATACAGTATATATAGCTGTAGGGATTATGCAGTTTTTTTTTTAGGCCAAACCCAGGAAATAAGTTATTTTTTGTTAGATTTTCCTAAAATAAAGTCTGTGTTTTTAATGATTTATTCTACTAAATAAAATACATTAGTAATCCCAGTGTGAATAATTTTTTTTATGTATTTTCTTTTTTAAATAAAGGTGCTGTATGTAAGGTTTTCACTGTACTACAGCATAAAAATATCATACTATGTTTCAGATATTTAGGAAACCAAGTTCACACTCGCTTCTTTGAAAAACACGACTGCGTGTAATGTGTGTGTTTTTTTGTTTAGTTTTTTGTTTCTGTGCTTCTACTAGGGGTTGCATCGACTAGTCGACCTTAATGCTCTGCCATGACGCTTTAAGCTTGACGTCGACTAGTCGCTGGCCTATAGAGGGCGCAACAAGATAAGCAATTCCTATAAATGAATGCATACTCCGTGAGCTCACCACAAGACATGTTTGATTACCATCTGGATGCTCAAAATTGATCGGGAGAATGCACGCTTATTGTACACGTAAGTTAATCATCGTGCTAAACTGCGTGCTGCATATTGCAACAGACACACACAGCCGATCGCACATCACGCGGAGATTGCGCCTACCTCACACAAACCCATAGCCTGACAAGCCAGACCCACATCAAGATGCTTGGTCTGGAAACTCACCATAGACAGGGCTCAATCCGAGGGGCGGGATAAACGGTTGTCTTTCAAACTCCCTCTGCACGCGATAGGATAGCGCTACAACCAACCAGAGCAACGAAGGTGAAACAGAGCTTGTTGAAAGATTAAACATTCACCGTATCCGGTCGGCTAAACTCCGAACACATCTTCCCTTTTTAAGAATGACTTCAGTGCCGCTCTTTGTTGCCTCGGTAAATCATGCGCTGCGCGTACGGCACCAAGTGCTGAGGGGGGCTCCACGATAAATTTCTGTCAGCGCTACAGAGACAGACAATCAGAACACACACACAAGCATGACCGCTTAGGATAAAAAGACAGCGAGTGAGAGTCACGTGCTTGTGTGTGACTGCGTGTGTGCGCGCCTATCAGCACCATAGACAAAGATCAGCGTCCGTCATTCAGAGACGCAGAACATGCAGGAGTTCAGCAATATTATATAAATACCCGATCTAGCGGGGAAAAGGTATATGACCATCCAGGGAATAATAGTTTCTGTTCCTCTTAATTCTGATTTCGTTTTAACTCCTACGGTGGCCGATTTAGTCCAAGATTAACATGACAATCCCCCTCTTCACATTCGACACAGTACCATCGAGTGTAAAAACGCGAAAGGCGAGTCTTGAATTTATGGGTATGTCCCTCTTTGGCTAATGTACTTTCAAGATGGAGAGGCAACATGGCGACCGGCATTTGAACCCCTCACCCATATGTATTTTCAATGGCATATTATAAACTTACGAGAAGATTTTATTACTTGAAAGAAGTAAATATACATTAATGAGCACATATATTTTTGAAAGAACTAAGTGTTTTTAGCTAAGAATAAACTAAAAAAGTTTCACAGTGTAGCTTTAAGTTTAAAAGATGGTTGCTGACAAGCGGCTAAATGGGACTACAGATGTTGCCTGGGACATTAAATGTAATCATTCTGAACAGGTCAAGTCATCACAATAATCCTTTTACAGCTTCATTGTGTTAAATTGCGCTCTTGCAAACTATTTTAAATCAAATGTTCAAGGAAAATGTTTTTTTTTTTTTTAAATAGAGACTGCAAGAGTTGTAGGAAGCTAAAAGAAATTGCAAAAATATCTTATCACTGCAGCACTCTTTAAGTTCACGGACAATTCTCTCATCATTTATTTATTCCGAACTTGTAAAACTTTTTTTCTGCTGTGGAATGCAAAAAGTGAAGCAGAATGTTGATGTTGCGTGAACATTCTGCTAAGCATCTCCTTTTGTGTTCCATGGAAGAAATTCAGTCATATAGATTTGGAACGAAATGAAGGTGAGTAAATGCTGACAGTATTTTTAATTTTTGGGTTCCTCTTCCCTTTAAAGTTTCATAATATTAATTCAAATGAAATACATTTCCGTAATGGATGACTGGATAAACGTCATGTCAATTATTAATCTGCAGTCAAGGAAGAACCATTGCACCTTTGCATTTTTTCCTCCAGATCTTGATCTTTTCATTCTGTTTTGGATTTTAATTCACCTCAACACCTCTCTTGCCTGTTGAATATGTCCTCTAAGGTTCTTGAGTCTTGTTTTTTTTTCTCCTCCTCATCTTCTGCAAGCTCACCAGCCTGGCAGAATCCTCTTATGCAGCATGCATGAGTGAACCCTTTGGCCCTTAACGAGACGTGTCCTCGCACACTCGCTAGACTGTAAATGAGGTGGCATCCCTGACCTACAAAACGTCCCGCACTTTCGTGCCCCCAGCCTCTCCTTCCGGTAAGGTGAGAGAAGAATTGAGATGTTGCATACAAAAGAAGGAGGAGTTGATTGTAGGCTAGTGGATGGAGTCTTAAAAAAATGATACCTAGGATAAATTCCTCCTCTTTTATGCCTGAAATAAAGGAATACATGTCAGTACAAGTTGCCTGGCAACAATCTGGAAGTGGGACATATCTCATATCTCTGGAGGATATCTTCATGGGGGGTCTGTGCTGACATTAAACATGTTGTTAATTATTGCCGTATGCTGAGGGGATCTTGTTTTCTGAGCAAATCGACGCCAGTTAGATTCACAAATCATGCACGTGTTTTGGTGCGGATTCTGTTTTCGACATCTTTACTATAGATTTGCATGAAAAATGAACTATTAGGACACTTAAAGGGATAGTTCACCCAAAAATGTAAATTTTGTCATGAATTACCCGCATGTTGTTTCAAACCCATAAGACTTTCATTCATCTTTGGAACACAAGTTATGATACTTTTAATGAAATCTGAGCGCTTTCTGTCCCCATGACTCCATGTTTAACCTTAGTTTTATAAGTGAGACAAGTGCTTTGCGAAAAACAAAAAACAAAAACACTTTATTTTTTTAATTTATTTTTTTACAAAATATTAATCTCCAAAGCTTATTCACAAGAGCATGCATTCGTGTTGTGTTGATGCGAGAGCAGACGTTGTAGCATAAATGCACGTTGGAGATGAATATTGGTAACACTTTAAATAAGGTTCATTAGTAAACATAAACTAATAATGAACTGCACTGTAAAAAAAGTGTTGTTTTTTGTTGGTTTAACTTAAAAAAGTAAGTAACCTGCTTGCCTTAAAATTGTGAGTTTATTTAAATTAAAAATTTGAGTTGATACAATGAAGGAAATTTGTTTAATAAATAGAAACTCAAAATATTATTGTATCTGAACCACATAAAAAATTTGATAAATCAAGAAAATAGCACTATTTGGCATGTTTCACTGCGTCATCACAAATAAAACACAATTACCCAATATGCTTATAAAATCTTTGAATAATATTTTAATAAAGGTTGTCGAATCTCAAAAAAATGTCATTGTATTAACTCAAAATTTTAATTTCAATGAACTCAACATTAACAATAACATTATTTAGTGTATTAACATTATTTAGTGTATTAACTAACATGAACTTACCATGAGCATGCTCATGGTAAGTTCATGTTAGTTAATACACTAAATAATGTTAATTATAAGCAGTTGCAGTTTATTTATCAGATTCTTATTACTGTAATGTGGAAAAAATATCTACACTGTAAAAAATGATACGTTCAATAAGTTATGACAACATATGTTTTTACATTGTTTTAACTCATCAAAATAAGTTAAGAAATGTTAAACTTTTATAAATTAGTTATACAAGACGTAACTCGTTTTTTAAAGTCAGTTTAACATAATTTAAGTTGAAATAACTTGAACATCCAAGTCGATTGTACTGCAAAAGTTTCCTGTATTTAAAAAAAATAAAATAAAAAAAATAGTATGATAATCTCGTCTTTATTATTTTATTTATTGTTTAATATTTTAATTGACTGTGATATATAAAAATTATAGTTACAGTAATGAGAATCATCAACAAAAGCGAGCCGAGAAATGACAATATCAGATGCATTGGCAATATAAATCGGAGTACAATGTAGCTTGATTTTCTTGAAAATAATTTAGGGTGTTAAATACATTTTTTTTTCTTTTTTTTTTTCTTCCGTTTTTATGGTGATATGTGACCTGAACCTTGTTTGACAGCTTTCGTCACACTTGGTATTTAAAAGTGTTTTTGTCAAACCGATCATAAGTGGATGACACTAAATACAACTTGTCCACCTTCGACCACTTTCAGAGGTAGTCGAAAACTCATTTGACCGGATTGCTTTCATGGTGTAGATGCTCATGTGGTCAAATGCATTCGAACAGCCACAAAAGACTGCCTGCTCTCTGCCTACTGACATAATATATAAATATTATGGGAAGTGCGCTTGCCAGACAGGATTTAAACTTTGTGGGCAGAACACCTAAGTTGGATTTGAAGACAAAAGTGTGCCAAATACAATGTTCTGTCACCATTTCTGATTTTTAACATGCACTTTCAGCATTTGTCTTGCAGCTATGAGAGCAAACGAAAGCGGCTGCTCCCTGTATGTTTTTTCGTCTGCTTTTGCATTCATATGTAAATTGTTCAAGCTTATTTCATCCATTAGATCGAACAATCGGAAAAAGCCCATATATTTTCCCTCCCCTCGAAGAAAACAGGATAGAGGTAGGACAAAAGAGACAGATTAAAACAGGTGTAAATGGGTGTGCATCTCGCTTGTCTACTTGTTTTCTGAACGCATCTTAAAGGGATAGTTCACCCAAAAATGAAAATTGTCATTGTTTACTTGCCCTCAAGTTGTTCCAAACCTGTATGAGTTTCTTTGTGCTAAACAACAAAAGAAGATATTTGAAAGAATGTTTGTAACCAAGCAGAGAGAGCAACCATTCACTACCATATAGGGAGAAAAATACAATGGCAGTCAATGGTTGCTCTCTGCTCGGTTGTGAACATTCTTCAGAATATCTTCTTTTTTGTTTAGCAGAACAAACAAACTCATACAGGTTTGGAACAACTTGAGGGTGAGTAAATTATGAAAATTTTCATTTTTGGGTGAACTATCTCTTAAATACCAGGTGTACGCAGGACCTAGGATGACATTTATTTTGGTATCATCAGGCCACATCATATAACCGTAAATGGAGATGAAATCCATTGTGGAGGTTTGTTCTTTAGTGCTTATTTAGTTTTTATTTAATGATACATTTGTTGCATTCATTTATCATCAGACAGCTTTTGTGGATTATGTGCTTTTACACCGTGTGGGTGTCTTAAAGTCAACATAAAATCAAAATTGACCAAAATTTTATCAAAAAGAAGAAACTTTGAAGCATATTATTAAATGTGTTTTCTGTTTTGCCTGATTTCTTTGTATCGACAGTCCAAGTATGTGTAGACCTTGGCCTCATGTTTAGCTTGTGTCACAAGTGCATCTCTCTGCACTTTGTCTTTCTCTCAAGTGAAGGATACAACCATTTTAGCACGAGGTCAGACACGACTCTAAAATGCTGCCTCATGAACTGGAAAGCTCCTGTAATGTAATCAAGTGTTCTCAGGGGAGATAGAGTTTTATCAGGGGTATGCAAGTGATTCATGGCTCCTAAACACTGAAATTTCAGGGGGTTTTGTTGTAAGGAAAGATTTGGACGGTGTCGGAGTGGTTTTGCTGAAGAAGCGGTCTCCTGTCCAGTCAGGCGAGACGTCTGGGTTGAATGCCTCAGCGGTGTGGTTGACCTAGCTGGTCAGAAGTGTATGTGGAAAAAAAGGCACAAACAAAACCACTCACCTACACACTCTTTAGCATGAGGATGGTGTGGTCACCTCCGATCGATGCGGTTTGTTAGCACTCTTGTGTGTCAGAAATCTTCCTCATAGAAGATGGGAAAAGAACACGCGTATCACTCTCATTCACACCGTAGACAAACATGTCTCTTAGGAGATCTGACTGCAGCCAGCACAAACTGAAACGGTGTTTTGTAATTTCGCTCGGTGCTGTTGGTGGTGCAGAAATCACTTCCATCTGCTTTAATTGAGTGAAATCTCATTAGCAGAACATAAAGTTGAAGAACACAATGAAACCTTGGGGGAGTATAATCTGGGGTTAAATTGTGCCTAAATGATCTGGAAAGGCATTCAGGAAACTTTAATTTCATATATATATATATATATATATATATATATATATATATATATATATATATATATATATATATATATATATATATATATATATATATATATATATATATATATATTTCATATATATTAAACGTTTTTTGGACTGGAAAGAAATGGACTGGATGTGTAAGAAATTTAATTGACCATTTTTTTATTATATATATATATATATATATATATATATATATATATATATATATATATATATATATATATATATATATATATATATATATATATATATATATATATATATATATATATATAAAAATGGTCAATTACATTTCTTACACATCCAGTCCATTTCTTTCCAGTCCAAAAAACGTTTAAAGTTCATAAGTTTACTTGGGTGACCAGACGTCCCATTTTTACCGGGAGCTCTATTTTTAGTGTCCACAGACTTCACACTTATGAAAAAAATCATGTTTTGTCCCGTATTTCTTTCCTAAATTGTTTTTGCTAGGTTATATAAAAAGTGAGTAGTACACTCTTAGAAGAAAAGGTTCTATATACACTGTAAAAAATGATTGTTGTTTTTTGTTGGTTTAACTTTAAAAAGTAAGTAACCTGGTTGTCTTAAAATTTTGAGTTTATTGAAATAAAAAATTTGAGTTGATACAATGAAGGAAATTTGTTTAATAAATAGAAACTCAAAATATTTTTGTATCTGAACCACATACAAAATGTGATAAATCATGAAAATAGCCCTATTTGGCATGTTTCACTGCGTCATCAGAAATAAAACACACAATTACCCAATATGCTTACAAAATCTTTTGATAATATTTTGATAAGGGTTGTCGAATCTCAAAAAAATGTCATTGTATTAACTCAAAATTTGAATTTCAATGAACTCAAAATTTTAAGGCAACCAGGTAACTTTTTTTTCTAAATAATTTTTTACAGTGTAGAACCTTAAAAGGTTCTATCAGGTGCTACATATTTGGAACCCCCAAAATGTTCTATATAGACCCCTTTTAAGGGATCAATCCAAATAACCCTATAGGGTTCTTTGTAACCAGGAAAAAGGTTCTATATGGAACCTTTTAGGGGTTCATTCATTATAATTTGTTTTGTCCTTTCCAAGATTAAATATTTCATATATTGACAAACATTTCACTGCATTTTTCAGCGTATTCAAATGCATTTATGAATGCATGTGAATGATCTCAAAATTCAATATGTGGCGGTTAGAAATTGTATATATTTTTCTCATTTTATGTAGTTAATCAATATCACATGAAAAGTGCCATTTTCGCCTCAAAAAATCAGCATGATTAAAATATTACGTTAACCTCTTACACTCAGGGCCATTTTTTGGGGATTTTTTGGCCTACCCAAATTGAAAAGCCTCCCATACACACATACAGTGGTCTAGGTTCAAAATGTTGGTGTCATTTTACAGGAAACCCTTTGAAGTTACATAAAACACTACTAAAAGTGATACACATGTAAGTATATGTTGTCTAAGCTCTAATAACCCCATCCAAAAAGTAGGCGCTTTTCGATTTTTTTTCCCCCTATAAATTAATTTTTGAAAGTGTGTTATAACAGCTTACAGGTTATAACAGCTTACACAGCATATACTTAAATGTTTATCACTTTTAGCAGTGTTTTATGTAACTTTATAGGGTTTGCTGTAAAATGACACCAACATTTTGAGCCTAGACCACTGTATGTGTGTATGGGAGGCTTTTCAATTTGGGTAGGCCGAATCCAGGCGGAAATGGAGCCAGAGTAATTTAGTGTAAACCCTATGGTTCTATATAGAACCTAGTCTACGAGAATAGCCTAATGAAAGGTAGCCAATTTTTTCCACCGGAATTACCCGGAACAATTTACCCCAGGAATTTTTCCTCCAGACGTGTTGCTGTCTGCGTTTCCATCGCTATCTAAAGTACCGTGAAAATAGGGCTGGGCGATGAATCGATTTTATGGATTAATTCGAGTTTTTAGTTTACGACGATTTTTGTGAATGAAAATCGGTTTTCTCTTTAAAATCCGCCGACGCTCCCCTCTGGGCTCCCGTAATGGCTCAGCACTCCCCGCGCGCGTTTGCCACAGAGGTACACACAAACAACAAGGATAGCGTCAACATACAGTGTCATTCGTAATTGGTTCAGTTTTTCACAGAACAATTAACAATACCCCGCTGCAAAGTGTGTTTGAAGTCTGAACGGAACCGCGCTAGGCGCTATACTCATTTAAAGCTGCGCTGACACGAACGCAGCGCGAGCTCACACACGGGCCAATCTCGTGACAGACACGATACACAGCGCTGGTGATCCAGTGAGAGACCGTTTAAATCAACACACCATCGCTACTGTGATCTAGTGGAAGCGGTCGGCGCACAATTCTGTTATAAACCACAGATATCAGATCAAACAGAGCTGAGCGAAGGTCAGGGGTTTCAGTCACAAATCACCAACATTCACCATGATTTACTGTAAAACCACATGGATTTAATGTTGTTGTTGTCATTATCTCAGGATTCGTACAACCTTTTGAGATCGAAATTCAAGCACTTTCCAATGGTTTTCAAGAGCTTCACACTTATTTCCAGCACTTCAAAGCTCTAAATATCCGATTGTGATGTTATTTTTAATGTGATGGTTTGTAAAACTAAAAGTTTAAAGGGGGTCTTGTGAAAGAAATAGTGGAATGTTTTTTTTAGTTTATTTTTTTGAAATGTGTAATCCATTTTGTAGCATTTTTATTTTAAAAAAGATATGAAATGCCCACCACTATAACCAGCAGAAGAGCACTTATTGATTTATTAGCGATTTCCACTCCCTAATGTATGGAGAAAAGTACGAAGTCACAGTCTCAGGAAAAACTAAACTTTTCTTCAAATTGTGACTAAATTACAGTAAAGTAAAGAGCTCCTTTAATAATCACTGAAGCTGTCGATCAGTTTAGTGTGAGACTATTGAAAAACAATGCTAATCTATATTTAATAAGAGCATAACATTTAAATTTTCCCTACTTTTTTGCACATTACTGTTGTTAATAAAAGTTAATTTTATCTGCACATCAATTCATAAACCTTTGATATGTATACTGTATATTGCAAAAGATAAATAAATGGTGCCCATTTATACTGTGGAATAGTCGGGGGTTATTCACATGCTGAAAGTTTTGCACCCCAGGTGGCACTTCTACCAAGCCGCAAATATTTAATTTAACCTAAACAAAATAAAGTTAAAACTTGTTTTGAACAATTTCTTTGTCATCTGCAGATTGATTTTAAGTAGGAGGGGGAAAAAATCGTTTTAAATCGTAAATCGAATTTTTAGTGAAAAAATCGGGGATTTTTTTTTTGGGCCATATCGCCCAGCCCTACGTGAAAATGAGTCCAGTCAAGTAGGATTGTGTGTGCACAACTTTCCAGTCCTCGATGGACTTTGTCCTCTGCATAAAAGCTGTTCTTTCTTTATATAACAAAAATAAAATTACTGTATGATGTATATTGTTGTCATGAAAAAAAAGTTCTCATATCATCACATAGGGCACAACAATCACCACAAGATTTAAGTGTTCCCCTGCTGCTAAAATCCCAATTTATCCCCAGGCTAACTTATACTTTCAGAGTAAATATCCCATTAAATGTCAGCATTTCTCTACCTCCACTGCCTGGCATTAGTGTTTAATTAAAGTCCATGATTATGGGCCTCCCGCTATTTCTCCTCCTTTTTCCTCTGTTTTTATTTAAACATTCGACTCTGGGAAAATGACAAACAGGAAAGACAGAAGAAAATTATAAGAAAACAGGTGACTAGAAAGACAAGGAGAGATGAGGGACGGGTGGACTGTCAGATGTTTTTAGCCATTTTGTTTTATTTGGCTCATTTTCTTGCCTCCCATGTAGCCTCATTTGTTTTCTCCAGCGTTTCAATATCTGTCCTCGGTTGTGTTATCCCTTCCCCGGCGTGTTCTCTCATCCTCCTTTGCTTTTGTCTTCTCATCCTTCATTTCCTGCTTTGGCCTTTAGATGTGGTGTAAAAGCTTCCATCATTTTTAGAAAAATAGTTGGGATTTGTCTTTGCTGTCTGGGTAAAGCATATAGATAAATGTTTATCTGCTGATCTCATAAGACATTTTCCAGTGTTTTGTGCTTGTGTTTCAGATGTGTACTTTATTTTTTATGTAACGGAGAAGCTTATCTTGTTAAACTTTGGCGTGAAACTTGTCTCGCACCGTTGAATAATACTTCAAATCATGTGGCTTGTTGAGGAAAGGAGTGTTATTACTTTTATAAATGATTGGATTTATGATTTCTGGCTGGCGGGAATAAAACGGGTGGAAAAGATCTTTTAGACATATTTAACGAGGACACAAGCATAACTGGAGAGCAGGATATCATAGAGACTTTGGGGGTGCATGGGCTCTTTTCACTTCCACCAGCCTAGCAATGCCCTAGCAACCATCTGAACATAGCAACTGACCGTGTCTGAGAGAATGCACTTTTGTTACATAATTTTCCTTGCATGCACATTGAGGAAATTGTTTTATTTAAGAACATGTAACGACCAAAACCTATGTTTTTGCATGCCTCACATTATTGTGCAGTGGCCCCTTTAAGAGACTGATCACTTGACTTATAAGGCGTAGAAGAGCGGTATCTTCAGAGTGATAAGAGCTACGGTAGATGATACATCTTGCTCTACCTTCTTGTAATATTTGATTTGTTGACTTTTATTTGTGACGCTATATAAGAGCGAGTACCTCATGTATGAGGCTGCGCGTGTCTGTATCTGCCAATAAACGTGTGAAATAGACTTTTTTTGCATTCACACTTTATTTTTCATGATTCAACGAGTTATCTGGGTCAAAGCGTTACAAACAATTGTTTATTAAGTTAATGTGCTTTAAATTGAAAATTTCATTTAAATATGAGATGAGAGGTTTATAATTGTACAAACTTATTGTGCCTGCTTGCTTCCTCTTGTGGGCATAGGAGACAATACAGTACTTTTTTCCTCTAACATTAAAGGGATAGTTCACCCTGAAATGAAATCAAAGCCATCTTTTACTCACCCTGCTGTTGCTTTAATGCCCTATGTCCTTCTATCCCTTTTGGACCTCAAAAGCAGTAATTTAAAAAAAAGTTCTACACATGCTCCTTCCTATTATGGCAGTAACAAAAATAAAACAATAAAACAAAACAGTAATAAAACAAAAGTATGATGCAATGATACAGTGAGACACCCGCCTTATATGGAAAGTGTCCAGGAGGCATACTATAGACCCTTTTACTGTTTGTATACAGTAAAACGTATGCGCGCGCATTTTGGCAACAAACTGTGGCGAGAATCAGCAGCATGTCAAGCTACGTGAGCGGATTAAGCAACACAAACCGAGAAAGTTATTTTATATTTTATAACCGAGTAAGTTGACTTTATAATGGTATTCGGCTACCAGATCCGTGTACTATAGTGGAGTGGATAGAAGATGTTAGCAGATGGCCAGATATACAGTGGTATACGTATTTAGTTGAGAAACCGAGTGTGTACACCCGAGACAAGCATAAAAATCACCCGATGCTTATGAATACGTTGTCTGTGGGCATGTACAGAATGCCCAATACACTTTTCTACATTTATTCTTATTCTTCACACAGACATACATTTATCCCTTTCCTTACATTTTATGTTGTTATTGATTCGTATGTGTCGACACACTTAATTCTGTTTAAAGTTTAATTTTGTAATGCTATAGTACTTTAATAGCAACTATGTTGGTTGCATACATTTCTCAGATGGTTATTTTGCTATTAAACTATTAATAAAATCATTACAAATGAAATTGAATAGTACTGTGATTATTGATATGATAATCTGGGGGTGGGGGTACATTATACACACCAGTTCCAGCCAATGTTGGGAGGTTTATTATAAAGCATTACGCTTCAAGTGCAGTAAATGTTTTACAAATGTAATTTTTTTTTTGCGAGCATTTTTATGTCCTCGTTCCAATCAATGCGTTTAATCGCCTGCAGCCACAGGTAACGCTGGTTCTTCTGAAACGGCAGTGATCCTGTCGAAATCCTATAAAACTTAAGCCCATTGGTGGAATAGCGATTAGTTGCTAACACGTTATAACCACTAGGGAACAACACCACTTCCGTTGCCAAAATGCGCGGGCTGTAAAAGGGTGGTTTTGCGAGAAATAAACTATCTCGGGAGCTCGGCCGTTACTCTGTGCGCATTCCTGTAATGACTAGTACATATCGTCAGCAGGCTCATGCTCACGCACTGTTGTCATGACAACAGGTACACAACATTCACTTCAAGAGGTTTTATTATTAGTATTGTATTATTTCTTATCATATACCTTATAGAAAAGACGAGAGTGGTGTTTTTTTTTCTTTTGAGCCTGATTTCTCAAAATGTGTGTGTTTATCTTGGGTGCCATGACAACAGTGCGTGAGCATAAGCACCGATTTAAAATGTTTGCTTTTGAGATCCGAAAGGGATAGAAGGCATTAAATCAACAGCGAGATGAGTAAAATATGGCTTTAATTTTATTTCAGGGTGAACTAAACTCCCTTTAAGTATTGCCCTACAGTCCTATTATTTCATAATCATATGAAGTTTACGGTTATGAAACAATTGGTTTAAACGTGATTTTGGGTTATTTGCGATTAATGGTGCAGCCCTAAACTAGACTAAATGCTCAGATTTTTAGTCGACTAAAACTTGACCAAACAAAAATAGGACATGGTTGACTAAATATGATAACTAAAAGTACATTTGACACAGAACTATGACTAACTTAAATTAAAAAATAGCTGACAAACGTAAGACTATTGCAAAAACATTTTTACTCGAATTTGGCAAATTTTAATTTTAGTTCCTGCTTGGAAAACATCAACATAACATGCAGATCTTTCCCCCAGAAATGCCTCACACAATTGCATTCTCTCACCATGCGTCCACCTCCGAATGCAAGATGACATGATGGTGTTTATTGCGTTTCGTCTGCTCGTTTTGAGGCACAATTTTATGAAATAATATGTGCGAAAGAAGCCACAGTGGCTTTCCCAATTGCAGCAATTTCCATTTCCCAGTAAGTGACGATATTCTTCTCTTGAACACTAGAGTTGGAAACGGTGCTTTATTTGCAAATGTTTTGTGCAATATTCAAAAGTTAAATTCACAACTTTGGATGGAAACACAGCTTTTGTCCTACAATCAAATGAATAGATCTGCTGCTGTGCTGTAGCCTGCTGCTAACCAGCTGCTTGCTATTTGTCATTTCAAAACCTCATGGAGCATCTTTTTACCTCCAAGGCAGGTTATGCTCAGCCCTTAACTCCAGCCTCTGGCCTACGGGTCTTCTCAGTGTGTCCTGTCAGCACCCAGCAGGACATCTTTCATGGGTTGCCCTGGCAGGTAGGAGCCTCTTGGGGCAAGAGGCTTGGCAAACAGCCGGCTGCACTCTGACTCTGTGTCAGTGTCACCGTATGAGTCATTGTGCTCACCATAACTGTGCACACTTGAAGCTTTGTGTCTGCAGTTAGGAAAACAACTATATATATATATATATATATATATATATATATATATATATATATATATATATATACATATATATATATATATATATATATATATATATATATATATATATATATATATATATATATATATATATATATATATATATATATATATATATATAAGACTATTTTATCTGTAGTGTCAGTGGGTTTAGACCATGACATAGCCAAATGTGATAAGGTAAATTGGCTCTTTGCTAAGATTGCTAAAAAAAAATCCTACTTAAGCAAAATGACTGTTCGTTATTTTGTATATCTTTTCTTTTTTTTGTATTTTTTTATACCAAATCTTTAAATATGTTCAAGCTAAATTAAACTATCTTTCATCTCTTCTACCCAAATGCACATGTATAACATCAGGATGGACACCTACATTTCCTCCAAGGTAAATTAATATTGTTAACTTAACATTTGTAGTCTTCACAGTTTAAATCATTCTATTTGTGTAGCAAATTCTTTTTAAATATAAAAATGCTGGATATAAATGCTTTGTAACGTAAGAATTGATTCAAGCAAATGTACAATAAATAAATCCATTTCATTTGAACCACTTGATGAAAATCTGTTGACTTAGACTAGTTAAGTTAGACTTAGATACGTTTGGGTTCAGAATGTGTTTTTTTGTTGTTGAAAGAATTGAATACTTTTACCATTTTTTTCTAACCATTTTGTAGTCTAAAGAACCTTTTTGCACTACAAAAAACATTTTGTGCAATGGAAGAAAAGGTTCTTTGGATATTAAAGGTTCTTCATGGAACCACCCTGTCAAAGAACCACTTAAGAAGCTTTATTTTTAAGAGTGTACCTATAGGTTGTAACCAAGAGCTTAGCAAAGGGTCAATCGCACGGTGAAATAATCCTTTGTGGATGTTTTTTCTGTACCTGTCATTTGCATCCGCTTTGAGCACAATGCCAATATTGGTGCATTAGGGTCAATGTGTTTGTGCTTATTAGATCACATTGACTTGTTCTTTCATCAAACCGCTGAGGCTACCCGGGGCGTCGTCTTATTCTGGAGGCTGGGGAACGAATGAGGAATGAGTCAATATTGCGATTGTTACGCTGAGACTTTGCCCTGCTCTGGAGAGTCTTCTGGCCTCCATCATTGGCTTGTTAGGGATGCATTTGTCTTCAATCGACCCAGGAGTCTGTAACATGGCTCCCTGTTATTCTTCTCATTCCATTTTTGATCTGCCGGCTGTCTGCTGCTTCTGCCAACCTGCTGGAAGATATCCAGTCGGCTCGGTCTGTGTCACAGAGGGAGGTAGGAAATAAAGCCTTGCACCTTGTACCGTCACAGGCACAGCGTGTGTATGGTGCATATTTAATTATGTCTGGGACAATACTCTGGAAGATGAAACGCTCAAAGTGGCAACTGGAGATAAAATGTTTTTTTATTTTTCGATTTCTTTCTTCAAAGTCTGAGAGTGACTTTGTGGTGGCCCTATAAGAGAGCAAAGGGATCTCGCTATATTCCCTTTAGGTGCCCGCCGCACCTCCTGTCACAACAGTTTCGTCAGCCGCTCAAACGCTCCTCGACGGGAGGTGACACAAAGCGCTGTGACAGGACGGCCGTCAGCTCGCATCCCTCCGACTTTCTGATCGGTCCCTGTGATTGACGGGTGGGAAGCAGCCGCAGACTTCGCCGAGGTTTTCAAAGAGCAGCTCGCGGGGTGGCTCGTGTGGGCCCAACGTTTCAATTATCAGCCTTCTCACTTGGCAAGACAATTGGCCTTTGGGCCTCTTTAGCGCATTAGATGTGACGGGTGAGACGAAAGCACTCATAAATCCTGCCACTTATGCTTTCTAGGATCTGATGAACAGTTTTTGGCCCGGCGGTTGCCTCATCAAAGACACCCTTGACTCTGTATGTGGCATTGATACTCCTTAAGACAAATTGGGCAACGGTGCAGCTCAGGTGCTTAATTTATTCTCTGCATTTACTCTCTGCCTGGTATTTTTACTTTTTCATTTTTCTGGTTTAGTCAAATTTTGATGAACAAAAAGGATGTCTAATCAGTTGAAATAATAAAACTTTAACAATATAATAACTTGTTTAAATTTCAACAATTGGCCTTAGGGTAGTGCTATATTTAATTTTTGGCATGTATGAAAACTAAACTGTGAGGGAAAGAAGTACATCTAGGTACTAGATCTTGATACAGAGCATGCCATTGTAAAGTTTTTACCTGTGTAAAATTGTAAAAAGGTCTATAATAAAATGTAGAAATTCTGCCTTTTGTTTTTGAAAGGTTACTTTAGCGATTAGCATATGGCTTTGTATCAGTAGAAACCCTGGAGTATATTCAAATGATCATGCAAATTATCAAAAGTTGCACATCCACGTTTATCTAAGTTCATATCATTTTTGTTTGAAGTCTGGGGATAGTTCACCCAAAAATGAAAATTTGATGTTTATATGCTTTCCCCCAGGGCATGTAGGTTTCTTTGTTTCTTCAGTAGAACACAAATGAAGATTTTTAACCCTAACAGTTGCTGTGTGTAAGTCATATAATTGTGTGAAATGGGTAACAAGTCTATGAGAGCAAAAAAATAAAAAACACAGCAACGGTTGGAGTTAAAAATCTTAATTTGTGTTCTACTAAAGAAACAAAGACACCTACACGTGTAGCCTATATCAAAATGAAAACATTTTTTTACTTCATTACTTTTCTTACTCTAGTAAAAGATGTTGTACGCATGGGTCAGAATTTGCTTGCATGTGCGCTAATTTTCCCGTCAAGTTTGTTTTTATAAACCATGACTTGTGCGTCAGAAGTGGCGTACGCCTCTTTCATGGCCTGTTTTGTGCGTACGCAATGGTTATAAATGAGACCCCCTCTACAGGAGCTTTCATTGGCCAAGGAGCGCCCAGAGGCCGTTTGACTGACATGTAAGGCAACCAATCACAGTTCGTTTTTGCCCACGTCATTTTTAGGGACGTTAAAAATGTAACGTCCATGGCCATACAATAACAGACCGGTGTGTAAAACTCTTAGATGCATTTTAAAGAGTATGTGCCGCAAACTTTAAATACTTCACATAGTTTGTTTCCATTAAAGAATGCGACGCACACGTCTCCCAGAAATCCTGTAGAATCAAACGATGACTTTTCAAATCCTGAAGTGTTTCCAGTGAAGTGTGCCATATGCATCAGACGTTCTGCCAACAGTCCGTGGGTGGGACGTCTGAGGCTGAGACTGGGGAGTGTGACGGCAGATGCTAAATCACCACAAGCATATCCGCAGTTTGATTAAGTGTACAGCTCTACTTTTGAATTATTCATTTCCATTTTGCAAAGTTCTGTGACTATCATATATATATAATATTTATATAATTAGTCTTGGAAATTATAGAACAGACCCTAATGCATTGGTTTAAAATGTTTTTTTTTTAAAAGCTATGAAGCTATGAGAACTTTCCTTCTCCCTGCCTGTTAATTGTGCTGTTGGAAGTTGGTAGATGGTACAAAATCTCCCTCTGTTGGGTGGGTGTCACTTTAAAGTGTGCGTTGTTTACTTTTCAATCAGTGGCTGGCTTAATGTGATTGCCAGGGCCTGTTTGACTACATGGTACCGTTTCCCTGCATGGCTAAGCCCAGATGCTATGCTAATTAGCTCACATCTGAGGGGAGAGAACCCAGGGCTGCAAGCGGACACGGCGGGCTGGTATCAAATGGGTGTGCATAAATTAAGCAGTTTGTCGTCATTATTTTGCACCAATTTACCACCGCTAAAAATTCAGTGAGTCTTAGTGATTAATCTGAAAAGAGATGACACGGGTAAGTGGGTCTTGTAATTACTTTGACTTTGAGAAACTTGTTAGCATGTTAGCGTTTAATGTTCGTTAACTTTTTTTGGCACACATCAAGCGATTCTGAAAGCTTTCCACATGCTTGTTCCAACGTGTTGCGCTGGTCACCCAAACATCTCTGTCTTCTCTTTCAGGAAACTCTACAGGGTAGTTAAATTTCTTCAGCTCTTTGTTCTTGCCCACAGTCCATGTCAGTGAAAGATAGCTTAAGTAAACACGGGTTGGCTTTTCAGTTTCTTTACAATGTGCAATTTGTGTCTCATTATACTGGACACAGCTTTACACATAGCATAACAAAGCCGATTAATAGTCTGTAATTTTAATCAGGAAACTCAGTCGTACCGCTCAATAAATGGAATCTCGATGTGTGAAAGCAATTTGAGGCTATTTTCTTCACAGCAGCTCAAGAGCAGTGGGGTGGGCCATTAACCTTTTATTCGGCACTGATGAGATGCTTTTCATTTGTTTTGTGAATGATTTTACAGTAGAACTGATTATTGAATAATTGTAACGTTTTTTTAAAACTATTATTTAAAAAATATTATTTTAGTTAAGGTACACCCAGACTGCCTTAAACTTAAAACTCATACAATATGTGGCTGGGTTAAACAGCAAAAAGCATTTGATATTGATATAAATTTTGATATTTGTGTATTTCCTCTGCATCCATCCATCCATCCATCCATCCATCCATCCATCCATCCATCCATCCATCCATCCATCCATCCATCCATCCATCCATCCATCCATCCATCCATCCATCCATCCATCCATCCATCCATTCAAAATAAACCTTTGTGTTTACGTAATGTGTGTGTTTTGTGTATAATTATGTAAAAATACGCACTCTTTCATATATATATATTTAGAAAATATTTGCACGTACATACTGTGTGTGTGTGTGTGTGTATATATATTTATAATAATAATTTAATGTATAATATATAATGTGTGTGTGTATATATATATATATATATACTGTAAAAAAACATTTTTTTTTGAAAATTTTGTATAGTGATTGATCACATCTTAATTTTTTTTGTTGAAATTGAAAAATTGAAATTGAAATTCTTTGCATTGATGCAATTTAATTCACAGAAATTCAATTCGGCCAACTGAAAAATGTAGATGTGATCAATCACTACAAAAATGTAGTTTGGAGAACAGATTTTTTTTATTTATTTTTTTGCAGTGTACATATAAATAATAGGGCTGCACAATATATCGAAGTTATCGAAATATCGTGAATGTACATACCGCAATATGCATATTGCAACGGCACGCAGTATCTGAATGATTTTAATAGGCTACTTCAACATTGTGAAAAGTGTACGTTTTAGGTCGGCATATAGCAGAGAATAGACTGGGCACATGACTTTTACTTATGTTATTTGCTTAATGTTAAAAAGAGTTATTATACGTAATAAAAACAACTCCTTGCAGTGTCACGCTGTCTGACACACAAACACACCGAAACATGCGCACAAGCCGCCTCTGAAAGCGTGTGACCCCTTCAGTTAGGGCTGGGCGATATGGCCCAAAAAAATTATCACAATATAATTTAGCAAATCAGTCCATATCGATAAATATCACGATAAATGTAAAATCTTTATTTCTTTAAAGTTTAAAGGCATATTTTTGCTCCTGAGTGAAATATGTAGAAAACAAACAGTTAGCTGTGGTTTTAAACTATCCTTTATTATCAAAACATGACAAACACTTCCCAAACAAGTGAACAATTTATTTAAACTGAGGTAGATTTATTTATTAAAATCTTAACTGTGGTCAGCATTTTTTTACTCAACAGTATATATCAATAATATATCATTATACAGGGCTTGAAATTAAGCATGTTCATGTGCTGGTCCTTCGAACAAGTAAATCGTTCAAGCTTGTCCAAGTAAAAAATTAGCTTGTCCGGAAAAGTGTGTGTGTGTGTGTTTGTGTGTTGTAAATATTTTTCTACGATTTTCGCAGCTGAAATAGAACAAAAACGCTAAATATTGCATTATATATATTTAATTGTGTAAGTAAAACACTAAAAACGCAAACGGTCAAAAAAAAAAAGCGTTTTAAGAAACATTTTGAAGCCCCTTCTCTTGCCTCACAGTGGATTGGTCCACCGTGCATCTCACCGACACACACACACAAACACACTTCACCGACAGTGGGCTGGTCGGTAGAGAGAAAAGTTCAGTATTTGTGGATCCCCAGTAAGGGCTGTCTAGTCTATTTTATTAATTTCAAACACCAGATGACATTATTTCTCTTTTGATACAGGCGATGCGGAGTCATTAATACATCACCAAAGACAAACAATTATGATAGCGATGTACAAGTCCGATGTTTTAGTGATTATAGTTTGGTAACGTTAGCCTGTTGTAAATAAGTCACCCACTACAGCTAACAAGGTAATAAGCCGGTGTGTGAATGTAGTTAATGTAGATTCACCGCTGTGTTGGGCTCAATGTTATATGGAAGAACTTTAAAGAAACACGATAATTTAATAATTAAATTCCGTGTGGTGAACGTGAACCTATGATAAGCAGTCCACGCACGTCGCTCTGTTTTATGTCGGATGGGATCGCTAAAATATCTCCAAACCACTGAAGTTGAGCGAACTAACTTGTCAACAATATCTGTGTCCTCCGAGCTGGCCGTGAGCGCTGCATTTTCTTCACTATTGCTCATTTTTATCGCTCCACTTCACTCCGATCCTCCAAGCTTGTCAGCCACAGACTGTAAACATTACCGCGTGCAGCACCCAGACGCCCGGTCTGCAATACGCATGCGCAGCATTACGCATAGCGCGTAAGCATTATATCGAGAATTTATCGACCTGTTGTTATCGTTTTATCGAGGAAAATTATATCGTGATAATTATCGTTATCGTTTTATCGCCCAGCCCTACCTTCAGTTCTGTTTTGTGTCTTGTTACACACTTGAACTACCAAATACACACACTCATTTTTTTAACAGAAATTTTTGTTAAAACGCTGCTGGTCACTTTCAGAAGTTGTAGCAATGCTTTCTTTTCCCAGAAAGAATTTGAAACCAATTGTATCATTCTCAGTTTTAAAATATTTTTTAAATATATTTTACACACTAATAGCAATATCGTATCGCATATCGAATATCGCATTATTTAACAAGGTATTGCATATCGCATTTTTCTTCAATATCGCACAACCCTAATAAATAACAGATTTTCTTAAATATATACATGTGCGTGTGTGTGTGTGTGTGTGTGTGTGTGTGTGTGTGTGTGTGTGCACGTTTGTTTTTGTGACATATGGGGACATTCCATAGGTGTAATGGTTTTTATACTGTACACACTGTATTTTCTATCCCCCTACACTGCCCCTGCCCCTAAACCTACCCATCACAGGAAACATTCTGCATTTTTACTTTCTAAAAAAACCCTCATCCTGTATGATAAGCATTATGAAAAGTGAGGACATGACCAATGTCCTCATATTACACCCTCTCCTTGTAATACCTATGTCATACCCATGTCATTATACTCACGTGTCCTCATATGTCACAAAAACATGCCCCCCCCCCCCACACACACACAGTGTTTCCATGTTTTATGGGGACTTTCCATAGACATAATGGTTTTTATACTGTACAGACCATATTTTCTATCCCCCTACACTGCCCCTACCCATCACAGGAAACATTCTGCATTTTTACTTTCTCAAAAAAACTCCTTCTGTATGATTTATAAGATGTTTTCTTAATGGGGACCAAAAAATGTCCTCACAAGGACAAGAATTTCGGATATTGCCATCTTTGTGGGGACATTTTGTCCCCATAACATAGGGATTACCAGCCCACACACACACTAACACACACACACACACTAACACACACACATATATGATAAAGCAACGGTGCATGTACGTTTTTATTGATGTGTGAATTATTATTTGGGCCTTACAAGTGTTTGAGATAAATTCATTTCAATAAATCTGCTGTATGTTTAAGTGAATCAGTTCAAAACTCATAGCTTAGATGGTTATGTTAAGCGTCACAATTCTTTTCAACATTGATAATAATCATAAATGTTTCTTGAGCCCTAAATCAGCATATTAGAATGATTTCTGAAGGATTATAACACTGAAGTAATGATGATTAGTAATGATGCTAAGTTCAGCTTTGCTATCATAGGAATAGGTTTAATTTGAAAATATATTAAATATAGAAAACCATTATGTTATAATAGCATTTCACAATTTTTATTGGATTTTAGATCAAATAAATGCAGTCTTGGTGAGCAAGAGACTTCTTTCAAAACATAAAAAATACATACCCCAAACTTTTGAACTGTACTGTTATATATTCTCCCTTTTCACTTTTAATTTGTTGATTAAAAGCACAACATATGAAGTCTTGGCATGTGTATCCATCTTTCAGTTGCACATATTCTTTTCTGCAGTGTTGATTTGTTGCCATTGGTGTGCAGCTCTCTCATTAGAAACTGTGCTCGGCCCGTCTCTCATTTGAGGGATCAGCATACATTTGTTATGCACATTCTTTATGGTATTTGCTCTCGGGATTAAACTTGAAATTATTCAGAATGACTCGACTCAACCGAGCTCTAGGGAATGCCAGACTTTGATCAATCATCTGTTTTTTTCTCCTTGCTTGGTATTTTACATGTTGTTGCCTCATTACCAGCACATGGAGGAAAACTTGCCCCCCTTAGCCAAAGGGTAGCGTTGCTCTTTTTATAATGACAAGGTATATGTTTCAGGTTGTCATTACACTTCTGATTCAACGGTTGATAGTAAGGGTTGACAGAGAGGGCAAGCCTAGACAACTCCCATCTAAAGTCTTCCGTCACCAGTTCCTGAGCCCCTTTCAAACTCATCCCTTCCACTTAGACAGGCATCTACCTGCTCAAGACTGAAAATAAACACCTGTAACTGACTGTTATGCCTAACCCCAAAGGCTCAGTTCGACATGAATGCCAATATTTGTGAAACCCAAGCTTTGACATGATAAAGGAAGGGTGTAAACATGAACTGTAGAGTATTGTAAACCATATTTTAAGTAGGGCAAGCTGCACTCAGATTTGTGTACGTTTTGAGCGCAATGAGAGATTAGCCGCTTATTTGAACTGTAATCGCAGGCTTACCATGGCATCCCCGATTCTCCAACACACACAGACTTGCTAAATCTTTGCAAAAGTTTTGAGGTTTCATTTGTGTTAATTTCTCACTATACCACTTTTCCCTTTCCAAGGGATCACAGCAAGTCTCAGGTACAAGCACTAGCGCGCCCATATGGCGGGTAGTTCAATTGCAGCTGTATTAAAACAATTTTTTTTCTGCAAGTTTATGTTTTGCAATATGATGTTAAAGTCAAACCAAAACGTATCCAGACGACTTTTCACAGTTTATTCACTATAGTTTAGAAAATATCAATATTTTAATAAAATATGGCAAGACTTCAGAGTTAAACCATCAAAACAAAATCTTGATAATGTCAGCTAACTTTGCTAGAAAGGTATGTAATGGATTACAATCAACTAATCAGCTGTTAAGTTTAAGTACACAATTAGAGAATACCAATTTAGGTCTACCAATGACTAAATCATTCTTCATTTTGTTCAGTCTGGTGCATTAGCATATACAATATTAGCAATTAAAGAAAAAGCAAAACATGGTCTAGTCAGAGTGTCTGAATCGTTTTGGTCCTTATTTTTGTTTTTTGTATGAAGAATTTTTGGATAAAATATGTCAGAGTTGACATTATTATGTCATCCTCACTTACATTAAGTGTACTGCACCCACTAGTAAAGCACCCACAGTCTTTTTGACTGTATATTTCACAGTATGTCTTTGTACATCACTATTGCAACTTTAAATCATAATATAACGTTATGTCTTGTTTTCTCACTTTTGTAACTTTATATCTTATTATTATTATTATTATTATTATTATTATTATTATTATTATTATTATTATGTATTTGTATCGCACTGATGTGACTATAGATCACTAATTCAATTTTATATCTGGAAATTGACACAGAATCTCAAAATACGGCTTTTTCTCACTATTGTGACTATATTGGCTTTACTGTATTCCCAATTATTCTTAAAGGTCCCGTTCTTCGCGTGTTTTCGAAGCTTTGATTTTGTTTACAGTGTCCAATATAACAGGAGTTCATGTTTCGCGTGTAAAAAAACAGTATTTTTCACACAATTGACTTATCTGTACAGCGCTGTTTCCTCTGTCCTAAAAACGGCCTGATGATTTCCTTGTTCTATGAAGTCCCTCCTTCAGAAATACGTAGCGAGTTCTGATTGGGCCAGCGCTTCCCGTGTTGTGATTGGACAGCAGCTTAGCGCACTTTGCCCGGAAAGGTCCCGCCTCTTACCATAACGGGGATATGCAAGCGCTTAATGCACGCTCTTCTCCACGTGGGAGAGAAACAAGACCACGCCCCCTATTTTGCGTGTTCTTGTGGGCGGAGGGTTAGTCAACAAACGGTTCTAGTGACGTCATTACATCCCTGCACTTCCTGCTGTAGTCCAAACCGGCCGTTCGCTGTAGACTTTGAAAGGGAACTTCTGTTAAATAAAATATCTCGCTTGGCATTGAACTTTGAGCTTTATAATTTTACAGGTATTATTTATGCTCTAACAGCAACATTTCACACTAACTAAAGTTTGAAAGATGGAATCGTGAAGAACGGGACCTTTAAAGCCGCACTTGGCTACTTTTGCTCTCGGGGTCCCCCTACAGTTTGGAAAAAATAATGTCCTCAACTACTGTCGTAAGAGCTGTCATCCTACAACAGGGGATGCCATCGCACGTGCATTTGTTGACATGACAACCCTGATAGCCCTGAACTAGTGATGCGCGGGTCGTCTCATAACCCGCGGACCCCGTATGT
Organism: Pseudorasbora parva; assembly: GCF_024679245.1. Taxonomy (NCBI): domain Eukaryota; kingdom Metazoa; phylum Chordata; class Actinopteri; order Cypriniformes; family Gobionidae; genus Pseudorasbora; species Pseudorasbora parva. The sequence continues at coordinate 13,005,995 of NC_090178.1, read as the reverse complement.
CTATTTAATGGTCGCGGGTGCGCAGCGGGTTGTAAAAATATATACAGTGGTGCGGTGCGGGCCAAATAACTTCATAAAAGTGGCGCCGCGGGTCGGTGCAGCACTAACAGTTCCCCTGAACACTGCAAGAGGAGTTCAGAGTTCTTCTGGCGTCGCGTATGAAATGTCTTCATCCCAGTTACAGTCAGTGGCATATGTTTCAGCATGTCATATGAATATAATTTCATGGGTTATATTTTTTTCAAACGCCAAATGATCACGATGCTCACGTTTACAAGCCAGCGTCATTATAGTAGTCTATTGGTTACCGTTTTACAGAATCTATATGATACTCTATATGATACAGAATCTATATGATACTGGGCGGCAGTGGCTCAGTGGTTCATGTAGATTGTCTACAAACTGGAAGGTTGGTGGTTCAATCCCCGGTTCCACCTGACCAAGTGTCGAAGTGTCCATGAGCAAGACACCTAACCCCAGCTGCTCCCGACGAGCTGGATGGCGCCTTACATGGCTGACATCGCCGTCGGTGTATGAATGGGTGAATGTGAGGCAAAAATGTAAAGCGCTTTGGATAAAAGCGCTATATAAATGCAGTCCATTTACCATTTACTTCAGTTTAATGTTTGAGTGGTAGCTCACCGTAACAAGCAGGACAGCATCGGTCGGGCACGCCTCCTTCAGCTCACGCCAACGAGCAAACCCTGGTCACATGTTGATCCTCGTCCTGCCTTTAATCCCATCACTTTTTCGTTTCCTCTTATTGCTTTCCTCCAACAAAACCTTTTCTTTCTTATTTGTCTCTGCTGCTTCGGACATGACTATATTATCCGACGAACAAAGTTCGGCTCGCACGTCCAAATTTAAGGAAGTGTGGGTGTTGGTGGAAGTGATGTATATGCCGTAAAGCAGTCGAATTTTGTAGTTCTTTTTGTTCTCGGGTTACTACCCGAAACCCGAAGTTTAAAAGTACGATTAAAAACTATACAGACCCCATCAGGCTATGGCAGACGTGTCATTCAACCTATTGTAAGTCGATTTATCATCACAAGAGTCTTAAAAAATATATTATGAAGGTTGAAAAGGTACCTAGTGCTGCTTTAATATATTTTCTCAATTACAGCATTTTCTTATTTTAAACATTATCGCACAATTACATTTTTAAAAAACGGGCTATATTGTTGTAAATGTCAATCCAGATCTGCTAAAAATGTATTTACAAAGTAATGCTGGTCTGCTATCCTGTTATTTTCCAAATGCTTGTGTTTTTATTCAGCTGGTTTTAAGCAGATGCTTTGGTACTGCGGAAACAAGCATCTTAAAAACAACTTATGAACTAAGAGGATTAATATTGTAATGCGTGTACAGAAACCCTGCATTCGTAGGTTTTAATAAGGAAAATGTTTTTTTTTTAGGGTCTGAAAGATGTGTGTATAACACACGGTGCACATCTTCTGTCAAACAATGCTTAAAACCTTGAGTTTACCTTAGCGTGTCCTCAGTAAAAAGCTTTGCTCTTCATGCAACAAAGATAGAATAATAAATAGATTATTTTGACTCTTTTGACACTTCGCCTGATTATGCAGATGGCGGAAAGCGCCGAACAGGATGTGGTGTTTGAAAACTGGTTATTTATAATAAGGAGGCTCAAAGACAGGCAGGAAAATGTTTCTGCTGCATTGTCACAAATGGAATTTCAGACTCTGCAGTTTTCAGTTGAAGAAATGTTCACACATCCCTAGGGACATCAGTGACTGCTCGCTCAAGAGGAAGTGACATTTAGAAATGAGATGCAGCAACAGCAAAATTGACATTATTGCCATTAAAAACGGGTTATTAATGAGATTAGGGCTTAACGAGGGGGTCGGTTCAAGAGAGAATCATTTGTTGTTTGGGAGAATATTTTTATAGGATTGGCCAATTATAGCTAAAAATGTTTGATTTGCATACATAAAAAAATAACATTTTCTAGCGTGATATTTGTCATGTTAATATGTTATGTATTTAAATATCTTAAATAGCTTATAGGGTGACTTATTTTATTTGTACAGTAACAAAATAATTTTAAATTAAATTTTAAATGAATGTAATGCTCCAGCCATCCATCCATCCTCCCATCCCCGCCCCAAAATCCAATAAAAACATTTTCTTAATTTAAAAAAATATCTCACAATTCCATTTTGACTTATTTTTTCTTTCTCTGAGGTGGTAACAGGCTTCCATATTGTAAATATCAATGCAGATCTGCTATTTTTTTATTTACAAAGTAAGAGAGATCATACAATATGCATGTTATTTTTTATTTAGTACTGCTCTGGATAAGATATTTTACATAAAACATATTTACATATAGTCCATAAGAATAAAATATAACTGGATTTATTAAAATGACCCCGATTTTTCCGAAGTACGTTTGGCAGTTTAAGAGCTCAAGGGACTCATGAACAGCCATCACAAAAAACAAACAAATGCCGTTGATCATTGGGCACGACACATTATTGAGAATCAATGGTTTATAAACTTTTGAATGGGTCATTTTAATAATCTCAGCATTTTTTTGGACAGATTATATGCAGTTAACATGCCTTTTTTGCAACTGTATTCATACATGCATACATACATACATACATACATACATACATACATACATACATACATACATACATACATACATACATACATACATACATACATACATACATACATACATACATGCATACAAGACCAGAAATGTCGCTTTAACCACAGATTTTTGAAATATTTGAAGTATGTGTTCATCTATAACATTAAGCCCTTGCTTGATTCCAGTATACCTGATGTACGCACAAATAGAGCTAATCTACACGGACTGTTTCCTGTTTTTCTTCAACACCCTTTATGACAATATTTACACATGATCTTGCTTATGTATGTATATGTTTTCCCCCCCACCTGTTTACACCTTTTCTTTTCATTTTGGTTCACAGACTTTCCCAGTTTCCACCATCTGTTGTTCAAGCTTGTATCTGTTGTAGACCATGGTGCCGTGTTGACGGGCACACCTGGGTTATTGTAAACCATTCAGTCTTTTCCAGACCAGTGTCACCCCTGTTGTGCCGCCGCCAGTCGCCATCCACCCCGCCGACCCCACCTTTCCTGTTCCTCTTCTGATACGCTGTCCAAAGTCACACCGCTTGTGGAGGTGACCTCTCAGCTCTAGATTAAGTTATGAATCATCTCCTTAATCCGCCCAGACAGAAAGTCACCCCACAAACTGGGAGATGGACTTCTGCAGCGTGTCATTTGCTAACAGATGGCATAAATCTTACTCTTAAATGCAACGTTAAGTATTAATCATTGCTGGCCGTGTTGCTGTCATGATTCCCCGAGAAAAGCCGTGGGCGGGCAAAGTGTGATTAATGGACTCTGGGATTCGAGGAGTCGCGTGCGAACGCACCCCACCTGCCTTGCTCCTGTTGTACCCTCCTCCAAACAGGAAGTTGACCTGCGAGAGATAGACAGATGGATCATTCTGGCTAATTAGCCCGAGGGAGGTGCCACATACGCTCGCTCTCTTGCTCTGAAAAGGGCTCCTAGATTTAGCTCCCATCACATCACGAGCGGAGCTACAAGGAAACAGAAGGACGGACGTTAACGTCTGCTTGATGCTATGACTTGCTGAGTCAGTCGGCACTTGCATGTTTGGACACTCAGCGATGCCTAGGAGACCATCATACATAATGACGAACAGCTGTTCAATATGATGTTGAAAAATGGATGTGTTGTTCTTTCACTGTCCATATGCGGATAATTCACATATTGACGTCATACGCTCTGTTCAGAGGGTGACAACCAGTGTTAGGCATATTAAGAGTAATGTGTTGTTGTTAAAGGGGTGGTTCTGTGGTTTTTTTCTAGGCTTGGTTGTGTTTATGGGGCGCAGTATAACATGTCTTAATATTACTTTTTTTTTTTTTGAACGACATATTTTTCTTATATTTGACCTTTATTCCACACCGCCTCCACTGTCTCCATTGTCCTTTGAACGGCTCGTTTGCTTTCTGCTTCTATGAAGCCCATCCCTCCGAGAAACACAATGGTCTTAGATTGGTTAGATGGCCAAATGTAGTCTCATGTATTTTTATTGGCTGAAGTGCCAAGCACAGGTTTTCCGGAAACGCCTCGCCCCTTACCATTACGGGCAGAAGTCACATCTGCGGTGAATAGCAAGGGTTTATGATGTCACCAACCAGGAAAAAGCTTGTTGTAGTCCAAACCGTCCGTTTTTGTAGGCAATAAACTGCCATAACTTTAAAAGACAATATCTCTTGAGTACATTTGCATTGAACTTTCAGCACTGTAATTTTGTTGATGCATCATAGTTGATGACATGGTAAGCAAGTTTGTCGATATTTTGAATAAAAAAGAAAAAACGTAATAATCGCGAGACATCTGTCATACAGTGCTGTGTTTTTTTGTCGTGAGTCACGTGATAAGCACGTAAACAATAAGGGGAAACGTCGGGAGTCACACTAATACCAGAGCCACTAATACTAGAGTCAGCTAAAATACCATGCACATGAATGAAAGGGTTGAAATGTTAAATTAATAAAATAAATTAATGTTAATGAAATGTGATGTGATGTCAATAAAATAAATGTTAACATGCAAACTTAAAGCCTAATTACCATTTTGTTGGGGCGATTGGGGACAGGTGGGGCCCGGAACCCTTTGCTACCTCCAAAGTAGGGAATGGCAGAACAAGTTTGAGAAACACCGATCTAGCAGTTCAAAAAGTTCTAGTGATGCATCACGTTAGGAAAGCATCAGGATATTTATTAATATTACTCTGAATGTGTTCATTAGAAAGAAGAATGTCATACACCTACACTCTTAGAAGAAAAGGTTCTATATAGAACCTTAAAAGGTTCTATCAGCGCTACATATATGGAACCTCTAAAAGTTTATATATAGAGTGCCATTAGGTGCCAAAAGGGTTCTTTCTTGTAATTATAGAACCTTTTTTAGCATAAAAGCTTCTTTGAAGTTGACTCTAAATTATATATTTTTTTAAACCTTTTTAGCAAAGTTGAACTCCAAAGAACCTTTTATGCTAAAAAGGTTATTTTATGACAAGAAAGAACCATTTGGGCACTGAAAAAGGGTTCTATATACAAACTTTTAGGGGTTCCAGCGCTGATAGAACCTTTTAAGGTTTTATATAGAACCTTTTCTTCTAAGAGTGTATGGTGGCTTAAGGGTGAGCAAATCACAGGCTAATTTTCACTTATTATTTCACTAACTTTCACTTTTCATTTAACTCTTTAAGTTAATGTTTAAAAATGCTCTTTAATTGCTAAAAAGCAATACTGTCATTGAGTTATGCAAGTCCTAAAAGTAATCTTTACCAAATAAATATATCCATTTTATAATATCCATTGTTCATACTTTTTATTATAGTGATGCTTAAATTGTTTTAAACTTTGCCCTGTGTCACAGTCTTTCATATCCTCATCGGTGCCGGAGTACCCTTGAGTGCCTCTCCTCTTTCGACCCTTCCCTTCGAAGGAGAAATGGCTGGCGCCATTTACATAATCAATGCTGGATTGAGTTTACATAAGCCGCTTTCACCCGCTGCGAAATACCTGGCAGAGCAGACATCATTGCGCTTAAATCTGCCCGTCTTCCAGCTCCTGCTGGTGCCACATCCACTCAGAGGCTCGTAATCTCTCCTTCCCTCGCAGAACTCGCTCATTGGATGAGGAAAGCCTGAGGACTCATATGAGCGCTGTCATCTTCAGTCCTCACATTCAGACAAAATTGGCTTTATTGTACCAAAAACACACAACATGGCGCTCACTTGTGCATGTCTTTAGGGGAAGCTGGGTTTTGTGCCAGCGAGCAGAGTTTGCTTCTTGCGTAAACATATCAAATCACTCCGAGTGACATGATGTCTGATACATTTTGTAATGTAAATGTTTGTGTCTTGTCTTTGTGATGCAGCGAATTCTTCCCGCCTTGTGTTTGATTGGATGCTTGCTCTTGGCCCATGCTCTTGCTCTGATGGTAATGTAATCTGAAGAGGCACTAGGGCTCTACCCCTTCCAAGCATGCCTCAGTTGACCCTAAACCCCCTACACCCACCCACCCCCAATGTCCTAACGCCAACCTTCTGCATCCCTGGACATGGTCAGCGTGATGAGAACCACAAGGCATAATTACGTTGTCTGAGCAAATCAGGAAGGAGACGCTTTCATTCCCAGTGAAGCGCCGTGGCTGTGCCACTAGACATTTCCTCCCCAGCACCATTAGTGAAATCAGCCCTGTCCCTTATCAGATTAAGTGTCGGCTCGAGCTCGTGATTAGTTAAGCAACTTTTGTCCTTTCTTTTCCTTGTTTTTGCCAATTTTGGCGGATGATGTGAACATTTCTCTTCGTGCAAGACAAGTCTGCACATTTGTTTCTTTTTCTGGCTATCAGCTGAGGATAATTATCAGCCTCCTGACCTAATGGTTTAAAACAGTTGCATCACTGAAACCCTCAGAGAAGAAAAAAGTTTTATTAGTGGTGTTTGCCAAGTCACACATCACTTTTGGTATTGCTCATACTCGGGGTTGGGAAACTAAAATACCTAAACTCAGGAAATGGGTACTTGTTATTAAATTAACATTTTGATTCCATTTATAGATTCCTCTGCACATTTTAATGTGATTTTTAACCATTCAAGCCAAAGACGACGCAAAAGAGAATTTCAGCATGGAAATGTAGTTCGCTTTCGCATCAATTTGATTGGAATCGTGCATCCGTAAGTGCTACAGATGTGAGTGCTACTGTTAATAATGCATTATGATGAATGTTCTAGACAGCTTAGCAAAATATTTTTTACATTTATCCCATATTGACCTACAATTTTTACCGATAATGGATGTTTAGTTGTGTATGCTCTTTTCCCCAACATTTACTTTTTGCTGTCATCTAGCACTCACTTAATCTTTAAAAACTCTCTTTAATAGCACAGTTAAATGTATCTTAACTTGTAACTAAATTTAGGAAACTCTAAATAAATGTATATTTTTCATACTGTATGTTTGTAGTGATGCCTAAATTCACTTGTATCATTTAAAAGTCGTGGATGTTAGTTTTAATAGTTTATTTTTTAAATAATTAAATTAAAGCAGTCCATAAATTTTTTTATTTTTGTTAAAAAAAAATGATCCAAAACCAATGTTTTTAGAATGTACATAACTATCTTTTTACCTTAGCCTGATTAACAATGGTAGACTTGTAATAATGTGTTATATTTTGAGTGGTACTGGTAGCTTTCCCTGAAAAATTTGAGCATGCTGCCATTAGTATTTATGTCTTTGTGTCATTACGTCATGTCTGTATACATAAAGAAGGAGTCCGGCTAGTAGGATATCGTATGTGAGGATGCTGCAGGTGGTGGATCATTTATAGCCTTTTCTCTCCAGCAGCTGGAATAATTTAATGTATCGTTTTGATGGCGGATTGTAATCCAGAAAGGCCAAAACGACAATCATCAGTGACAACTGGAGATTAACCCAGCAGTCAAAAGCAAAAGATTAGACTGTACAGAAACTGAAATCTACAGGTAACGCTAATACGCACTAAATACACATAGTCATGTAATGATGATGCTGTTAACATTACCAATTTGAGAATTAAGTATAACAATAATAATAATTGCACGGTTTGATGTGATTTGTTGCGTGATTTATTGTAATGCTTTTTTTCTCAGTTGGTCAAAACAAAAGTGGCATGTTACTTGTTCAGATGACATTTTCCGGTGATAATTCTTATTTTGGTCATGCTCTAAGTAAGACTTAGAATCTGTGATTCCGAAGTACAGTATCCACACCGTAAACAAATGACAGCCACATACTTAACAAAATGTTTCTTTTTTTGATTCTGTGCTTTATTTACTTTTGGTCTAGTTTTATTTATTAACAAAAACACCATAGCAACACCCTGGCTACAGCAAAACCCTTTTTTTTTTTTTTTACAACTTTCACTGTCAAACTCTGTTCTCGTTTTCTTCCGAAAAAACGTAATTTCCTATGCACATTATTTTTCTCCACCACCCTCTCTTATTGCATCATGGCAGGCCTTGTCTCAGGTGTGTATGGATGGAAGAGCTTCCAGCCGCTTCGCACGGTTGTTGCATAAGCAAGTTGTCAGGCCGGGCTCTTTCTATTCTATCGTGACATGTAATAATTACCCCTGATTGACAGCAAAATGCGAGTAGCCAGCTGAGGTCATTGCTACATGTGTTTTCAATGGCAAAACTTCAACTTCTGGCATTTTTGATGGAAGTATATTTGTTTCAGACTTTAAGTAATACAAATATGTAAAGCTCTGCAGGTTAGGAAATGCCCTATGTTGTTTATTTGGTTTGTCAGCTGATGCCTGCTTGAAAAGACCAGCAGTTTGACTTGTGAAATGGTCAAAGCCTGAGCGCCTGCTGAGAATTTCCTTTTGAAATTAACACAAAGTGTCTGCGTATGCATTAAGAATAAATAGCAACTATTAAAAGCAAAGTAACTTCCCTGTAGAGAGTGATTTGACTTTAAATGACTAAATGTATTTGTGGTTTAGTTAAGACTATGAAGTAGTTAGCGTAGAGGCAGGGGGCACCCCCTTGTGGGGATTTATTTATTAAGAGACCTTTTAAAGTGGGCACAAAGTCAGACGCATGTGAAGAACAGCCAGAAGCTAAATACATGTCTGTCACTTCAATCTCTCAACTCAGCAGCTGCTTTAATTCCACTTGTTCTTACATGCTGTTTGAGGTTTAGTCCAGTTGGTGAGCTTGTGCATTTGCTGTCTGTGGCACTCGTGCTGCACTTTGAAGAGAAAGTTTGCTGCTTGCAAATCCAGCTGTTATTTATTTTCTTATTTGTCTCGTGTAGAATCATTTTGCTCCTCCTTAGATTTGTATGCTTAAAGCGCATAGTAAAGTACACAACGTTCTGCGATTCTCTTCTGTTTGTGCTTTGAAGGCGTGTGTACATTTTAATTACAAATAATTTGATTTATTCAGAATAGGATAGGATGTGTATTATGTGGAATTTGTTGCTGGTGACGCTGTTTTTGTTCAACAGTTCAAGTCTAGCATTTGTGACTACAAAAGGGAATCCTAAAGAACTTAATGATTCTGTAACGATTCCATTGAATCATTCTTTCAGTAGATTTGATGAAGACAAAGTCATGTAATTGTAATACCAAATTAGGAGATGATTTAAAAACTATTTGTTCGATTTATATTTCTTTTTATTTTATTGTTTCATTAGTATGTTACTTAATTAATTGTAATACTGTTGACAAAATTCAGGACATGTCTATCTCACACCAATAAGTCATATGAACAACCAATTGACTACTTGTGTCTCACATGCTTTATGCTTACATTTTTATCATTGTTTCTTTGTTTATCAATTCATTTGTTCATTCACTTAAATAATGTTTAACCACCCGTCCAATGAACAACCAATAAATAATTACACTGATTTAAGTCTCACAAAATAACACTGTAGATTGCAAGCTGTATGCGTTTGATCAAAGACTTTGTATATAGGAAGACTCTGATCACCTCTAAATGGGAGAGTGCAACACCCAATATGGCGAATAAGCCCGCCTTTGAAACGGAAAAGACAATCGTTGATTAATAAAGTCATTTTATCACAGGCGCTGCTGCTCGTTGCTATAGAAACAGTGTTCTGCGATGCGCGCTTAGGACTGTGCATGCGCATTAGCTTTATCCAGAATGAATATTATTTTTTTTGGTCGTAATTTGAGTATTTAGAAACAAAATTGATGAGACTGTTGTTGTCAGATTTCATTGGCGATTTCAAATATGAAATTTAATCATAAGCTTGTCAAACAGTTTTGGAGAATTTGATGTTTCCCTAATCAAAGAGCAATCTGCACTTGCATGCCCGAGAGTTGTTTCAAAGATGGCTGCCGAGTGAAATGACATCTTAAAGGGACTTTGATTATATTCATTAAACAGAACTGATTTATTTACTTGATTTTGCAACAGAGAAGTAAACTTTTTTCTGTATATGTACAAGACTTATAAATCATTAGGCGCTATAGGTAAATAACTAGAAAATATCAAACTGTCAAATTTTTATCAAAAGTTACCAGCCACCACCCGTGTTTTTGATCATTTTCACAATTTCATGACCCCAGAATATTTAGTTGAATGACTATCTGAACATGCAATGCACTGAAAAAGTGTTTTGAATTTACATGATTTAATTGTGTACATCGGTCCCACATGAATAAATTAAGTTAGACAAACATAATTTGTTCATGTAACTTCAACATCATGAAATGAATGCAGTTTAAGTGACCCAATTAAGTATAAAAGTCTCAAAGTGATTTTTATATGGCTCCCTGACATGATTCAGGCAATCATTTTCATATATTCACTCTCATATTTTAATGTTACACAACTAAATTAAAAAAACTGCACTAGCTAGTTGATAAACTTTTGGCTAGCAACAGCACACATTAGCATGTTAAATGCTAATTATTAAAAGCTCCTTCAGCAATGCCGTTATGATATTAATATCATAACTATTAGCAACTAATTAGTTGCTTTAGTCTACAGCCAAAGCAAATACTCCACTCTTCTCCACAACGGTAACCCACTGTAATTTAAATTCTCCTAATAATTCCAACATAATTGAATATTAAACACAATAGTCTCCCCTTTCTCGTCTTGCTCAAAAATACATAAAATAACACTTTTACATTTAAAATAACAACATTTACTCTCTCTTGACTGAGCCATATGCAAAGCATGCTGGGAACTACCTATCTCAACACAAATGGATTATGTAAACTTCAAATTGACTTATATTTAAGTGGATTGAACACAATCAAATAAAGTTATGACAAAATGTATAGTAATTGTGTTGCCTTAGCTTATTTTAACTAAGCAATTTAAACGAGCAGTAAAAATCTTTTTTTTTTTCAGGGTACCCTGCTTTTAAACAAAACCCCCCAAAAGCTTTTATATTAGCTTAATGCATAATGTTTTTATTTTATTTTATCAACGCTTCAATTTGGGTAAGTTTCATTATAAAAAGCAACATTTTGAACAAAAATTTGAGACAAATCACATTTTTGTCAAAGACTTTGAATCAGAACTATCGAGTAGATCGAGTCCATCAACACCCCTAAAGCTTCAGTCCTAAATCTCGTCCTGGGTTGACATTTTATTTATAAAACACATTTTGATACTTTGGCTTTTTAATGTTGGTGGCCGTGCATTTTCTTCGCCTGTGTTTTGGTCAGGAGATTCAGCAATCTTTCAGAAGATGAGTAAGTGTCTCATCCTGTATAACAGTAAAAACACGGAAAGCCGGAAAAATTCTGTCTAAGGTCTCAAATGGTGGAAATTTCCACTAATTGCATGGAAAGAGTTGACATCTTTCTTTCTTGCAGAGAGCAGCCTTTCTTATTTGTCAAATCTTCACTTATCAAACTTAAATCTTTGAGATTATGTCAGTAGAACAGTATTTGAAACTATTTGAACAAATCTTTTTTCCCCGTTACAAAAGGTGGATCTGGCTTAATTTCACAGGACCCTCAGGGTTAGAATGGATAAGGAGACAAGCTAACTCCTGCCTACGCTGTCAATGTGTTAGAGACGTACTCAAAGCATGACAGGACAGAGAATAGGTGCTCTGCTCATAAAATGACTTTGCGTTCGCTCTTTAATGTCACCAGGTGTAATGCACTACGACAGCACAGAGAGAGTGTTTGTAATAGGCAGGGAAATTCAAATTCCAGCTGAGTTCACGTGAGTTTCTTGGGATGAGGTTAGCTTTGACTTTGTGACTCGGTAATTGGATAAAATATAAAATGGGAGTCTCTAGAGTCACCTCTGATTAGGAAATTCAATTTAAATTGAAAGTCGGGCTCTGACTTTGTGGACCCCGTGAAGAGCTTGCAAGAGTCCAATCATTGGCTTTATTATCAGAGTAAGATGGATGGGATATGTTGGGACCCCAGCTCAGGTTGAATTATGGGTATTACTCCGATCATTCTAGATGATCATAAATTGCCGTTCACAAAACCACAAGGGTCATTTCAGGGAGATTCGGTCCAGGCGAAATGAGTAGAGCTGGTCAAAATATTCTTCTTAACTACAGCAGACCGAAGAGCACGTGCAAACTACAGCTAGTAAAGCCAGAGTAAACTGAATACTTTGGTAGCACCTTAAAATTTGATGTGTGCACTTTGTATAGCATATATTAATATTGCTTAATGGTCATGAAATGAATAGAACCTTATTGTAAAGTGTCAGCAGTTCTTTCACCAAAGAGATTCACAATTATTAGTATTATCCTAAAAAATGACAACCTACTTGCATTAAACATTTCTTCAGAGACTTTGGAGACTGTGAGATGGTATTGTGAAGTCATGTTAAATGACAGGGTTTGTCATCTACAGGATGATATTTGCGCTACTTCATTAATGCTCAGATTCTAAATAATTCATGTTCAATTAAAAATGGCAGTGTAATTAAACTATCTTCTTCACAGCTTGCAATAGGAAGTGACTTTCTCATTATCTCCGTGGCAGGCCATTGCTGTGGATCCTCATCTGTTCGTGCTTGTTTTTAAAAGTCTCTCACACACTCCACGGCAGCATAGTAGTCGTCAAAAAAAAAGGAGACCGGCGAAGATTAATTATCTTGGGATTTTGGAAGAAAGGGAACATGTAATCTTTTCACCCTCTTTGGAGCTTATAGCACTTACTACAATCTAAAGTCACCGGCTTCTTTTACCTCAGAGCACAATGTGGTGAAAAATAGGCCAGAGAGGTTCAGCTCTTTTAAAGTCATTGTATAAATCCCCCTTGTTCAGCATACAAGAAGCGAGACGCAACTCCACTGCAATCCAGATTAGCAGCTGAAGAGGGAGTCTGGCTTTTGAGTATACATTGAGTTGAGGTGATTAGCTGTGTCTTGCTGGAAGTGTCAGGGAGAATGCTTGCAGAAGCTTGGGACGGTGCCCCTGTTGTGATGTAGGCTACTAAATCTCCTGCTCCTTGTACATTCAGCTGCTAGCTTTGTAGCATATAGACTGGCTTGTTACAGGAGATTTGAGGCTTTGATTGGCACTAACAAACCTTATGGTTTTGTCTATAGCTAGACTAATGGCTGACTGGGTAAAGGTAGACTTGGAAAGATTTTAACCGCTTAAAATTTTGCCTGATGGGAGGTTCCTGCTTCTATGCTGCAAGTATGTATTTCCAACTTCCTACTTGCAGAAGTGCAGTGGAATGTGACTTGAAGTTGGATTTCTAGCTTGGAAACTTGTATGAAATACACAGTGTGGGTGTATGACATGCATGGACATGGTGGCATGTGATGATAAACATTCACTTTTAAGCAAGTAAAATTTAATCAGATTCGTCAAAATTCCCACAATACACAATTATAAAACTTGCTGAGCCAGCTTTTGCTGAGAAAGCGGTGTAAAATGCTATTATTGCATTGTAACTTTGTTGATAGGAGTCTGCAACGAGCAACTGCAAAGCCAACGTTAGTGTTTTTATATTTCTTCCGAGCATAAGACAAAGCATTTGTGGTCTAAAGTTGGGAATATCAAGGAATACCATACGTGATTTTGAAGGGAATGCAGCATGAGAGCTTGGAAGTTATAATTATGATTACGTAGATGTTTTTAAGTCTGAAAAAAGTAAATAACTTTTTTAAATCTTATTTTCCTTAAACAACAAACACAATAAAACGTGTTTTTTTTTTTGTTTTTGTTTTTTGCATTTTTCAATGTGCGAAAATATTTTGTGTGTGTAATTCTCTATAAGCACATTATTATTTATCGCATTTCATCAACAGTCCACGAGATGAAAAAATCAACTGTACTTTCAACATTTAAAATTACGATCGTGGTTAATACCAATTTCCTTCAGTCACGACTCTTTAACGAGTGACGGGAAAAGGAGCTTTCTGAAGCTTAGGGCCAGATTTCACAGGAAATTAGTGTGAGGGCTCAATTCCACAAAAGTGGCGACAGGAGTGGAAAATTCTACTGACGACGCGCAAATTAAAGAACCAAGTCGCAGCCGATTATTTCCATAATGACAAACGCAATCTACCAAGAGCAGCGAAAATTTGCGCAAATATACGTTTTTGGACGTAAATGGCGCGAAAACTAGTAAATTGACTAGCGCAAACCTTAGTAAATCACCTCGCATGATTCATTTAAATACTCTCCTCCCATAAATGTATGCGTCTGAAAGGCAAACTCCTTCAAATGCAAATGCTATAAGGTCAGCCACAAAAATACTGTCCACATCTTTTCAGCTCTTATTTCTCACTGCGTGTCTTTAGTAAATCCTGACGTAGTTTTAACACCAAAAGAGGGTTGCAAGCTGTCAGTAAATCTGGTCCTTAGTGTTTTGAAAGTGTCCGTCTGACAAACCCCAGAAAGTTTCCACTAATTTTGTCTTTATGGTGTTGTGTGTATATCATCATCATCATCAGCTTATCTAGGGTTGGATATTAATTCAGCTTCACTCTAATGTATGTTGTGCCTTGCAATGAAAAATTTGTATGCTAAAGTAATGTATGAGTAATTTTATTTACAAGGAGTAACAGATGGCAAGGAATGAATTCGGTGAGTCTGTTCTCCTTCACCTGTTCCCTGTCAAGGTTCTGTAGCAGAGCCACTGCCAGTCACATGGAGCATATGGCCACTGCTCGAACTTTAATTACCCAATAAACCCTAGAAATACAACCCTAGAAATGCCAGTCTGCTTATGTTTGGATTTCTCCTGTTTTATTTCAACCTGTCGTTTCTGACACAATGCCTGATTTGACACACGAGTAGTCCCGCTGCTTGGTCTGCATGGTGAAAACTCACTGTGATCCAATGGTATTTTCAAAAACAACCACGAGCTGTGAGACAATGGAGAGCAATAGTGGGGAGCTGAAAATGAAAAGTGCAGGGGCGGGATTCTGGGAATTACTTTTTGTTCCTGCTTGTCAGCATCAGCGGAGAGTTGACTTTCTAACATGATGGCTTTGAAGTTGAGAAGCGTGTCCTGGAGCGAGTTGAGGCCTGTGTCTCGACCCTCACCTTAGTGGTGCTTTTAATTAGCTTCTTAACAGCGAGCCGCGGTGGGCTCACCCTCCGCACTGCTCTGCAGGCACCGTAGACCTAAAACACTGCCCCCTGCTGCCTGCCTGACATTTCTCCATGATGGTTTTCTCTTGCATCTGATGAGTTTCTTTCAATTCTCACACTGGCAAAGGTTTTTCAGACTGTTGAGTTGACTGTGTCTCCCTCAGAAACATTTCATGTTTTTCTTTCCTCTGTGGACTTGATCTTGAATATCGCTGTTGTCTCTGCTAGAAAAGAAAGAGATTAAATAAGAAGAAATTGAGGCTTTTGCTTAAGCTGTTGTGTGTCACCCTAGCAGGACTAAAAATAAAGGGGGAATTCCATACAGGGTTTTTGCACCCTTGTAGAGTACTCCGGGAAGGGGACGCCATTTGTAGGGGCGTTCCAAATGGTAGTTAAAGGACAAATCCGGCAAATTTGTAAGTTTATCTTGATCGTTATATCTTTGTGAGTACAGTCTATAGAAAAAAAAACGAACCGGATTGGTCCTTGCAACACAGAGTTATTAGAGTTAATGCCCAGAGCCCCTCCTCAGGTAAAACGGCAGCTTTAGGGGCATAACGTAAAGGTCTTTGTGCCTCTTAACAGACACAAATTGCAATTAAAATGTCTGTCCAACATGAACATGTCCCTCACACGACAACGAGATGCGTTTAGCCATTGTTTAAATTCACCTCTTTTAGCCGGCTAGCTGTGTCTCGCGCTGAAGTCCCATGGGAACGCAGTGGTAGCCTTAAAGTCGAGAAGAGCATCGTGTTTATGAAGAGGCTCTGCTCATCGGCTCGTCTGTCCTCAGTATTGAACGTGTCCGAGAGAAATAGTTTTCGATTCTGTACTGCTGATCCGATGAGGACCGCTGCTCGTTCAGTTACTCTCTCATGCTCAGTATCAGCTTCTCGTGAGTTCATCAGATCTCTCAGCAAAACATGACTCAGTTCAATGAACGGTTGGAGTTACAACATATAATTCAAGACATTAGTTTATTTATATTCGGAGGGACTGTCACTCATGTCAGAAAGTGAGTAACTAAAGTAACGTGTGTGGTCAGCGCTGATTTGAGACACGAACCGTTTAGAACGATTCAGTCCGATTTGGTTCACTAAAAAGAACCGGTTCAAAAGAACCGGTTAAAAAGAACGATTCGCTCGTGACGGACATCACTAGAGTGATGATCCGTTCGGGCTCACGAGTGAAGAAGAAATTGTTCGCGTTTGTGCCTTTCCGAATTGTAAAAATTTGCAGCGAACACTTGACTAACTTACACAGACACAACACAGCCGGGCCGGTTGAAGAAAATGCCATTCCGTGGTTAAAGACGGGTGCAGCCACTGTGGAGGTAATGTAAACTTTATTTATCCTTCCATTTGGGAACACACGGCTTGAGGAAAGATGTGAAGTAATTTAAAATAATCTTGCTTTACACACACATGATGCTCTTACCAACTGGACTGTCTTTTTTTCCGGCTACCGCTGCGTTCCCACTGGACTTCAGCGCGAGACACAGCTAGCCGGCTAAAACAGGTGAATTCAAACAATGGCTGAGTGGCTAAACGCATCTCGTTGTCGTGTGAGGGACCTGTTCATGTTGGACAGACATTTTAATTGCATTTGGTGTCTGTTAAGAGGCACAAAGACAGCCTTTACTTTATGCCCCCAAAGCTGCCGTTTTAGCTGATCGCTCTAGGCATTAACTGTAATAACTCTGTGTTGCAAGGACCAATCCGGTTCGTTTCTTTGTGGTTCTATAGGCTGTACTCACAAAGATATAATGATAAAGATAAACTTAAAAATTTGCCGGAGTTGTCCTTTAACTACTGAATCCCTTCACAAAGGGCCCTTCCTCAAGCCCATAGCTAAAGGAACATGTGATGGTTACTTCAGGGAGGTAATTGAATTGTTTATGGTCACGTGACCTTGCAATTAATTTAGAATCTAGATATGGCGGGAGAGTTGGATTTAATGTATTAACAGAATAAGTTTTGTTGTGATGCATTTCATATTTAGTTAAAAAAGTTTTATAGTTGAGAAATGTTAAAAACTGTGTTAAATGCTTAACCTATAAAGTTAAGAGCTGAACACCACACACACACAGAGACACACTTTGTGAAATGTGGGGACATTCGATAGGCATAATGGTTTTTATACCGTCCAAACTTTATTTTCTATCCCCTTACACTGCCCCTGCCCCTAAACCTACCCATCTCAGGAAACATTCTGCATTTTTACTTTCTCAGAAAAACTCCTCCTGTATGATTTATAAGCCTTTTGAAAAGTGAGGAAATGGGTAATGTAGCCCTCTTCTTGTAATGTCATAACCATGCCATTATACACATTTATGCCCTGATATTTCACAAAAACAAGCGCGCGCGCACAAATGCACACACACACTTTTATTTGTATCATATTAACAGCAGTAATAAGGTATTCATGTTGTCACTGCCTTGCATTGTCATGGTACATATGCATTGAGGGATAGGGATATTCTCTTCCAATTGGGAGAAATTGGAACAGAAAGCTCCGCCCCCAAACTCACACCATGGTTCAGCCAGTGTCTCTGGGTAATGCTTAAACAAACAGCAAAGTTTTGAAAGCCTTCAAATTTCTTGCAAATAAGGTTTGGATGTGGAACAAGCATTGTGACATTAACATTTTACATTTTTTTTTTTTTTTACAGGCTTTAAGTCATGTATTGTTGCATTTTAAAAAAAAAAAAGGGGGGGGGGGATTTAGAAGAGATCGATCTTGTTACAAACGGTCAAATACTTTAATTTTTATATTTTTTATAGCAAAATGAGTTTGTGGATAAACAAATTGGAGGTCTCCTTGGGTTTGAAAAAATAAATAAATTCAATGCTCCGCAATTTTGATGGAATTTTCCCTTGCTTTGCTGTATACTGAGGTTTAATTTGTGAAAGTTGTCAGCAATCAGTTAATAATTCCTTTGAGACATTTAACAGTTTTCTATTGGGTTCTGTTGTCATCATAGGACTCTTATTTATTCAGTGTGAATGCATGCATTTTTTTGGATGAAAAGACCTGGTGAGATTAAATTAGAGTGAGAGAAAGTGCAATGCTTTCAGTATTCTGAGATGTGTAAAAGGATAGACAGAGAGGCTAGCTGCGACAGTATTTTTAGCAGCATCATTGTGCTCTTAGCGTAATATTTTCACCTAACATTCATGGCCAGCTGGCATTTATACAGTCAAAGGTGAATTGTTCTACAAAACGTAAAATAAAAACATTTCTCAGTCGGGAAAAGTGTAATCGGGCCATTGCTGTGTGGGAGTGATGTTTTAAAATGCTAAATTTTCATGATAAATTTACCCTTTAGTTGGATCTACTAGCACCCAGCATCTTGTTGGCTGTATAACCGTGTTGTGCACCAAGGTCTGTTCTGCTCTCATTTAGCATGGCTGTCACAATAGCGGTCTGATGAGGCCTCGAGAGGATCCTGCTTAGCGTACTGCCCATCTCTCATTATACAGCAAAATCTTGTCAAGTAAACACGTGTTTGTAAGTTCAGCCATCTCCAGGTCATCTTGGTCATTTTAGTTTATTAGTATTCCTTTTGGGGCATCTCATATGTGGCAGAATAAAGTAGCCAGTGAATGAGTTTGTTTGTTGAAAGAAAGTAATATTTTACTTTATTAGTGGTGCTTGCCAAAGGCAGTGCATCACTATGGTTAAGGCTGTTACATACTCCAAAAGAACAGAGACAAAAAGTTCTCACTCCCAAGGCTGCTCTGGTTCGGGAGTTCTCGCAGCTTGTTCTCGACACAACGCCTGAGCAGAACTTTTTTTCTTGCGGGTGTGATTGATTGGTCATACATTTAAAATGAGTGTGGTTAAAGCAGAGAAATGCAGATGTTCTGCACCTGCTTTTCTCGTGAAGTATGGAATGTAATGACCAGAACAAACTTTTTTTTTTTTTTTACACATTACAAGTATCTTGAGTTACTAATCAGATTACTTTTTCAAGTAACTAGTAAAGTAACTCATTACTTTTAACATTTACAACAAAATATCTGAGTTACTTTTTCACATTCATTTGACTGACAGCTCTCTTCTCCCCATGTTGAGAGAAATCGAGTGTAAGTGCAAAGACAATGGCCCTCATTTATCAATCTTGCGTAGAAACGGATGTATATGTTGGCGTAAGATTATGCTTACACTCCTCTCACCGCCTGATTTATGAAGCTGTGCGCAGCTCTGCCATCCAGGTGTACGCAATACTTGCCCTTGATAAATGCCGTGGCTGAAAACGATCGTCATTAGAAGAACACGCCCCTATATATTCAAGTCTCCGCCCCCCCCCCACGCCCTCATTTTACGCCATGGACACACGGAAGACGGCAAAGAAGTGAAACTTCTCCGACGTGGAGATCGGGTGCGTCTCAATCATCTTACTAGTCCACTAGTCAGGGCACTGATTAGGACATAAGTCAATGGGCTGACTCCCTGATCAGTGCCCTGACTAGTGGACTAGTGAGATGATTGATGATGCCCATCAAGACCATCACCAGGGAAGTGAAAAAAAAAAGGAAATTGTTTTATTTGGGAGTTTAAAGAGTGGAATTAAAGGCACCTACAAAAACAAAATATGGACCCAAATTACGAGTACTGTTAATAGTGTGGGGGTTGAGAAGCGCACTCGTTTAAATAGCTGTTTGGATGATAAATTACCATCACAATGCATTATTTTACAGAACATGTTTTGAAACAATTAGCATTTAATGTCGTATCACGGCACATTTATTGGGGTGTACAATAGTGATGATTATGTGATTTGGAGTATCATTCATTCACATTAATAATTACATGACAATTTGTAAGAATCATCTTATTATTATGATTTTTATTATTAATGATGCTTGTTATTTAGAAGAAGAATGTTGTTTTAATTGATTTTATTATTATTTAAAAGAAGAAGGTCATTTTTATTATTTTGTCAGTCTGAATTATTTTCAGTCCCAGACAGTCCGTGCGCAGCTGCCGGGCCTAACCCTGAAACGTCAGATAAAGCGTACAGGCTCGCAACTGGAGGAATACGTATGCCTACAAATCAAATGCTTTGGTAAAGTCACACAAATTAAACATTGATGTTCATGTTGCACAAAAATAAACACTGAATGTTGTTGTTGTTGTTGTTGTTGTTTTTTTACAGTGGATCATAATATAGCCAGTGCGTTTTGTGGTGTTATGAATTGTTTTTCTGCGCATTTTCACACTAACTCAAACGTGCGTACACCACCTCCTGAGCTGGCGTAGGATTTGAGTGTGCCGTACGCCAACGTCCATATTGATAAATCTCAAAGTCACCGTGGGTTTGGGTGTACGCAAGGTGTACGCTGGAAATTTGGTGTACGCTTTTGATAAATGAGGGCCATTGTGTGTAAACCGGTTCTTTAGTTATAGACTAAATGCGAGCATTTATTTATCTCACTTGCTCAATAAAGATTCAGTACTCCTCAAAATGAATAACATCAGTCAAATGCAAAATCAGAATACCATGCAAACCTCCAATAATTAAATATTAAAAACAAGTATTTTTATCATTTTAATCTATCCTTATTGGCCAATTTTTTTGCTGCTGCAAACTTTCAATGATTCCGAAACCATAAGCAAAAATTACCTTCGATTTTTAAGTAAGAGTGTTAAACTTTTTTCTTCTGCATATTATTTTCCATTATCCAGAACAGCAGCACAGCTGAAAGGATTGTTTGAGCTGCACCCTCTCCTGTACATGCGTGCATTTGCATTTTAACTTGCGGCCTGAGGTTTATTTTTTAAATTTTGATGCAAAAAAATAGAACTTTATTGTTATAAAAAACAAAAGATAAGAAAAAGTAATGCAAAAGTAATGTAACGCATTACTTTCCTTTAAAAGTAACCAAGTAACTCAATTAGTTACCTTTAAAGGGAGTAACCTAATATTTTAATGCATTACTTTTCAAAGTACCTTTCCCCAACACTGTTGCAGAGTATGTCCCAAGCTTCAGTCGTCAAACTTACACCAAGCTGTCTACCATGTATGCGTATACACAAAAACTGACTATTCATTGCAGACCTTGGTTTTAAAGTTGCACATTACTATAATATTATAGGTTAACAACAGAGCCTAAACTAGCCTAAATTCAGTTGTTATTTATTTTAGATATAATAATTAACACTCAAATAACACATTGCATGCAAACATGTAAACTTTACATAAGTTTTTAACTTCTAAATCTAATTATAAAATAGTTTTACTTATTCACAGTGGCTGTCATTTTCATGACAGATTTATTTAAACACACATTAATTAGTTATGACATCAGGTTAAGTAGAATAATCAATATTTAGGCTTATCTAGTGTATATATTTAGCAAAAGAGTTTTTTCTCTTTCTAAATTCCTCTAGTGAACTAACGAGCTGTGGACACTGAATGACTTCTGAGGTAAATGTAATGGTGCGAGACATTGTTTATTGACGTCTTTACACCGTTGAAACGCTGATTGATTGCAGACGATTACACGACATATACGTTTCAGTAAGTTGTAAAGTATCCTCAACATACCTTCAGATATTGATTCTTGTTTATTCTTTGTCATTTTGTTCTCGCAGCTCTGGCTTGGGAGTATTCACAACTTGTTCTCAACACATCATCTGAGCAGAATGTTTTTCTTGTGGGTGTCCGAGAACTTTTGTGTGATTGGTCAGAATTTGTAAGTGGGCGGAATTAATCCAGAAAAACTGAAATGTTCAGCACCTGCTTTTCTCGTGAATTATGGAATGTCCTGGCCAGAACAAACTTTGTTCTTGTTCTTGCCACCTCGAAAAAACAAACACATTTCTTTGTTCATGCGGAGTATGTACCAAGCTTTATTCTTCTGCTTCTTTTTCTTCTTCTGGACAAAACTTCGGCATGTAACTACTCCTGCAGCGTTTGTTATAGCCCCATGAATGAGGTGTCAAATCGACCTGCTCATTGAGGAGAGGTGTGCTATGACTTTTCTAAGAGATCTTACGATGTTTTCACAGCGGGAAAAAAAAATCCCATTGATTTACAATAGCTGAATGGCAGAATTTAGAATTGTCAACTGCCATTTTCACACGCACAGGGCTTTAGAACCCTTTTTCTCTTACACACACACACACACACACACACACACACACACACACACACACACACACACTAGAGGATGGAGACCCGACCCGAGCCCAACGGGTCCCGATTGTACCCAATGGGCCGGGCCGGGTTTGGACCGATATTTAGAAATGACGTTCGGGTTCGGGTTGGGCTCGGTCACGTCAGCTGGATAAGGCATTGAACCTTTTAAATTTAAAACGGTTTACAATGTAAGTAGTCAATGGGCTGGTTTAACTTGATGCAATGGTTTGTTTTTGTGATTAAAATAAATTAAAAATATTACCCTAACATTCGTCTTCCTGTGTTCGCAAATGTGTTTGTCGCTGTGACAACAACGCGTAACACGTGCGCATATTGCCGCGGCACCTTGTCATTCCAGCCAGCAGCAGCAGTGAGCTCAACTTCAGCGCTGCTGGCAGGCGGACAGCCTTGAAGCCATCCACATTTGATGCAATCCTTTTTCTGCATAAAACCTCGATTAGCCTAAACTTTGATGGATAGATTATGTAAATAGATTCCATATTGCAGTTTAGTAGCCATAGTTTTCGAGAAAAATGGTAAGAGTGACTTTCATTTCAATAAGCATTTCAAATGTATTACGTTAATGTTTTGTTCTGTTAGCTGTGGCCATTTTTGGTAGACCTTTGTTCATTTAATTTCACTGATTAAACCCTGTGTAACGCGTGCTTTTTTGGCCCGTGTGTGCGTTGACATGCTGATATATATATAAATGTATACATATACATACACACATACATATATATACATATACACATATATAATTAATAATTAATTAATAAAAGCAGGCTTTCCACACAAACAAATGTACATGTGTCATTAATATAAAAGGGGAAAAATAGATTTTAACTGTCGGCCTCGGGGTGGGGTTCGGTTACTGCTCTGTCAGACGGGGGCCGGGCTCGGACTGAAAAATGCGGCCCGATCTGCACTCTAACACACACGTCTCATTTGACTCATCGAGTAGCCAAACAGTAATGACCTAAAATCTTCATAGCCACAATCTAGCAACCTGTTACTGGTCCCTAGCAACCACTCCACAGACTTCCATTGAAAAATAGATGAGAGGGACCGAATCAGAACATCAGAGACGTCATGATTTGGACAGACCTGCTGTCTATTAGTTTGTCTGTTAACTATCTAGCCATGCCCTAGCATCCATTTAGCGCACCCTAGCAACCCTTTCACTTCATGAATAAGCTATATTTCAGCACCAGAAAAAAAAAAAAAGTCTTTAAATATCACTGGTAACTGTGTAGCCACACCCTAGCAACCGTTTAGAGCACCCTAGTAACCATCATGCAACATAAAGAAGCGATATCTCTGCTCCACATTATCATACAGACATGGTTGTTGGCTCTCTTGCAATCGTGCAGAACACTTTAGCATCTGCCCGGTCACTGCATGACCCAGTCACATTTTTTTCAGGATATGTACATTCTAGTTTACAAATACTATATTCAGCAAGAATGCATTAAATTGATTAAAAGTGACAGTGAAGGCTTTAACATTCTCACAAAAAATTCTGTTTTGAGTTAAAGCATAAAGATCCATGAAAAAACTATTAGTTTCCCAAAAACTATTAGGCTAAACTGTTTTCATCTGATAATAAGAAGAAATGTTCCTTGAGCACCAAAGCAGCATATTAGAATAATTTCTGAAGGATCATGAAGACTGGAGTAATGTTGCTGCAAAATCAGCTTTGCCATCACAATAATTATTTATATATATATATATATATATATATATATATATATATATATATATATATATATATATATATATATATATATATATATATATATAATATTTCTGACAAACATTCAACATGTACTGACCCCAGCTTTTTATTAGTGTGTATTTTGAACATCATCTAAAGAAATGTGTAGCAAAAACCTTAATCTTAATGAGAGTAATTGATTGATTGAATGTTGTAGAAAACAGACAACATTAATTGTTAATTGTGGTTTTATCATCAGCACATGACAAACACTTGTCAAACAGCTGAACATTTCACAAATATTACATGTTTTCTTTCTTAAATTTGCACTTTTGACAGTAGCTTGAGTTGACAGTAGCAGTAGCTTAAGTTGAGATGCAGATGTAATTTTATGTTCATTAACAAAAACAGGAACATCTGTAAAAATTGTAACAACCTACTTTTAAAGGTAAAATTTGGTGTTCCATAGTATTCGGAGCATGTTAACCACATGTAAAGCCCCCCATTGCACCTCACTACCATGGTAAAAATGGAACTAGGCTATATGGTTTGGATGGTGTTTATGAGAAACAGTAGCCTTAAAGACATTAAGAATAAATACCACAGCTGCCAGCTCTCTTCCCATTCAGCTTGAGACTCACATTATTGATACTGTTCTCACACACATCGATTTTCTCATGCAGCAACAATCGCGGAGCAAAGAGCACACTGACATCGACAGACAAGACAGAGCGTTTAGTTTCACGCAATGTTACATTTACCTCAGGAAAGCCATTTAATAACCATAGCATGTTAGTTGGCTAAATATATGCACTATATTAACATATTTATTATTTAGTTTAGAATAGGTACGTTCCACATATCTCAACTGACTCAACTGGGGGGGCCATCATTTTTTAATTCTTTCGTCACCATTGTAATCTTCAGCATCATAAAATGTTGTTTTTCTCATTTGAAATTGTGATTTGTCATTTTACTGGTGCACCATTAATCTATAACTGCAAACAATAACACCAATCCTGTAGACTTGCATGAGAGCATACTGTGAGATCAGAGACATAGGTGTGTGTGTGTGAAATGGAGAGAAAGCATTGTCGCTTTGGGACCCGTGTGTGTGTTTAGCTAGCAGCTGCTTATTTGGTTTCGCTGTGACTGATTCTCCAGCGAGACAGCATATGTAAATAGATATGTGTGACTTCAGACTGCCGGTTTCCATCTCTCCATCTGTCCATTGCCGTGGCTCTGTTTGGATCCTGGAGAGCGTTTCTAGTGATTTCCTCTTGTCTAGTGTGTTTTTGTAGCCTGGATGCCAGCCGAACTTAGCCCCGCCCACAAATTTTTTAGGTTTGGCAGTTCGGTCTGGCCTCGCTCCATAGAGGAGTAATTATCCCCGAACAGAAACTGTTCGGACCAATGAAATCATCAGGGCGGGCTTTAGACGATGATGGACAGATGATCAACAGTAACGTAATCATGCACGTCATCAAAGGGGCTTGGATTATATTTTTTCGAATCCTAAACGGAGAGCTTGTTTGTATCTGCATTCACCTTCACAATTCTCAAAAATGATGATCATGTTAGGTAAATACTCTGTGTATCATTAAATTATTTTATTCTTTTACAACACCAGCAAAGATCGTGTATTCCAGCCTGATTCCAGCTCACGTGCAGACAGGGTTGCCAAGTTTTTACAACAAAACCTGCCAACTACTAGCCCTAAACAATAGCGTCTCGGGGGGTTCTCCGGGGGAAAAATGGCGTTTGGGGGGTAAAATGGGTGTTGTTTTGGCAAGGTTTCCTGCTAAAATTCACACTCATGGGTCTATATATCACATAATAGTCGCTTCAACCCGAGGACAGAAAACAACCCACAGGGGAAAAATCGCGGACGTGGCAACACAGTGCAGTTGAACTCTGTTGACATTTGACAATGCGTCGCTTCGTTGCTCTGATTGGTTGTAGGTCTATCCAATTGATGTCTTTCCTGGTTCGGTTGAAACACCCCCATAATCACAGCCCAATGGAGCAGTTTCAGACTCATATTCTGACTAGAATTGAGTATGACCACGTCAGGCTAGTGTTTTTGTGGGTGTTCCATGTTAATGCATGCATAAAAATATGTTTAGAAAATGCATACAAATTAAAACACAGTCTCATTTGCATCCACCCATCGAAAAAAAGAAGAAAAGATCACTATGGGCCCTTGGAGTTTGATGTAAGTTTTGGTCATTCAGATTTTGAGACCAAATATAGACTTGAAGCAGGTACATTTGATGCTAATTGACAGGCCTTTTCTACAATGAGAATGTCAATTGTAACGTCTCACAAGTAAAATTGGTTGAGGAATGGTATTTTTTATAAGTGTTCTCACTTATGAATTGGGGATGGGCTATTTAGACTAGAAACCAACTAGAAGCCACAGAGAACATTCAAGCAACCTTAGAGCAATTCGCTGAAAACCACTCAGAACACCTTAAGTACCCATCCTGGCATTGATGTGGCCAATTTTGCACATTCAAACATCACTCACAATTTCAGAAAATTGAGAAAATATTTTTAGCCCGACTTTTTCTCCCCTTCTTTCGCTTTCTCCATCTCTAACTAGTTTAAATTTCCACTGGGACACCTTTCTCTTGTTCTCTGAGTAGAAACTGATAGATTGAATGCTGTGGCCCCCACTGATTTGAAGATTGCTGTGATCTACCACAGGTGCTCAGAGGGACGTTGTCTCCCTAGCCTTCTAACCGACAAACACATTGTAAATGTCTTGCCTCTCTAGTTTTGCAGACATAAGCACAGGCATAAAGTGTTGATCATTTCCCTTGATATTGTAATCACACTTAATTTATGTAACAATATTTATTTATCTTACATAAATAAATGTATCATGCCAAAATACCATATATATTATTGTTTCTACAATAAGATTGGTAACTTGATATTCAATGCATTTTTTTTTTAATCAACTTCAATTTGTGGGTACATTTTCACATTTTGAGGAAAAAGCTGAGAAAATCTTGAATCACAACAATAATCAAAACATGGAGTGTCGAGTCCTTTACCTTGTCATGGGTAGGCATTTCATTTTGTTTCTGTTTCTTCTTCGCCTGTGTTTTGAGTAGGGTTGCACCCATAACCGATAATTATTTATATTTGAAAGCTGATAACCAATATACTGGACTACAAATCTTAATCCAAACTTTACGTTTTTCATCCAGACATTTGAGAGCCTGATTAGAAAAACAAAAGTCTCACCATTAAATCCATGTCCCAAGCTCACAATTATAATGATCTTCTCATTATCATTTTATTGAACCTATATGACAGCCTTGCGTGCACATGTTGCACTTAACTGTATTTTCCTTTTTGAAGTGATTCCAATGATATTCATCGATTTTAATATATTGGCCAAATTTGGGGTGATAATTATAACATTAAAAATGAACATATATCGGGCGATATAGCGTGCATCCCTAGTTTTGACCAGGAGATTTAGTACTCTTTCAGAAGATATACACAACTCTGGGAAGAATCTCTCCTTTATTTTATTCTCCCAGATATATTGTCTCGCATGACTCATGAGTAATAGGGATGGGAATCACATGGGCAATAAATGTGGGAACTCACAAATTAAGCAGCATAAACAAGCTGAGAACAGTATTTTTGCATTGGTTTTTTTAGTAGCATAAAATGCAAAACTTTTAAGCTTAAATAATTCTGTAAAAAAATGTTTACCCCTTTTGTATGCCATGAGATTCACAAATGCTTTTTTCATCAGCATATGTGGTATTGCATACTCCAAGATGTTTCCAGCTAGCAAGGCCTCAAGCGCAAGTCTGATTGGCATCCCATCAACCGAGGCATCTTATAGACTATTCCACCGTGGGGCTTTTTTCTCACTCCTGCTCCTAGCTGCCCTCCAGCACGTTTTAGGGGCCTAACTAGTCTGAAACACCCCATTCAGGTCATAGAAAACCCTTCTAATGAGCAGTTTTAGTCATGTTGTGTGTTAAATAAGGGAGAAATTCCAAAGTATGAAGTGTTGGGGGGTCCTCAAGAAACGGAATTGAAAAGCACTGTTGTATATACAAAGAAGTATTCACCATTCTTCTTTGAAATCTATATGTATTTCCCTTATGTTTAAAAAGAAAGCATTTGGCATAGCATAGCTATCCACAGCTTCCTGCACTAGGGTGTTTTTAAATAATATATTGTCATTAATCAAAGTCGGCGTGCTCCTAGGGAGTGCAATATCAGAGACAAAAGATTAGCATAGTAGGGGATGGGAAAGAATAAATGCACTAGTCACTGTATGACATGAGCGTAATTTCACACCAGTCCAGATACAGGCGGATGCCTATTAGAGAGAGCCGCTTTGAACACAAAATGACTTGTCACACTTGACAAATTTGCCTCTAAGAGGGCATGTCTTTGCAAAGAAACTTCAAGTAAATTCGAGTACAGGTGCACGCACAAGCTGAGAACGCAATAAAACATTAGTAGCCCTGCTGATATGAAAATGGAGCAAAACAGCTTTTTGAGAAAGTCTATTAACCTCCAGACAGGCTTTCCATCTATGAGCTATTCTTTTGCCAAAGCTCGAAGCTCTAAACTGGCAGTTCTGGCTCTGAACGTTATGACTTGCACCCGCTTCCTGTGACTGAGGAGTGCAGTAGGTCTCAATCGACATCCATTGGCCTGCAGCAGCTGTATTGACACAGGTGCAAGGATGAGCTCTGCCCTCTCTGGGCTCCAGCCAATGAGATCTCAGTGCGCATCATCTTATTGGTATTCCGACGGTCGGTCTGGGCGGTTACTCGATGCAGAGTCTGTGAATGCACTGCCAGACAGACTTCTCATTTGGATTTTGCGATGACTGTCTCAGGAGCACCTACTTCCACTTAGCCTCAGGTGCTGGTGTTTCTCAACCTCATCAAGCCAAGCAAATGCATAACAGGGCTCTGGAATTTTTCGGTTAAACTTTTTAGATTGACCCTAAGAATTATTGCATTTAGAGTCTGTCCTTGTCATTAAATGTGAAGTAAGGCGGTATATGCCCTTGTCGTTCTCTAGTTCATTGGACTTGACTGGAATAGGTCTAATTTATGGGTGTGCAAACTATGCACTGGAGGGTCACTGTCCAGCAGAGTTAAGCCCCAACTTTCCTAAATACACCTGCCTGGAAGTTTTAAGTATGCCTAAAGACCTTGATTAGCTGGTTCAGGTGTGTTTAAATTGAGATAACACCGTGTCCTAACTAGAGGTCGACCGATAGTGGATTTTATCGTTAACTAGGTTGGACTACACTAGTCGATAATCGATTAATCGACCGATAGTTTTTAAAACAGATACTGGATAAAACATAACAGAAAGTAAAACAGTGCTCAGCTATCAGTGCCGATTAATGCCGATGAATCGGTTGACCTCTAGTCCTGACTACACCCAGCGCTATAGGACTCCATCGACAAACAACTTGTCGACGCGACTACGAGATGCAACAAATCAATCAAAAACCACAACCAATCGTAACTGCGTGTGGGCGGTTCTGATTGTATAATATAGGTATAGGTCTCTGCAGGATGGTAGTTGGAGTTGCTAAATCAGTGGGCAAGGCCATAAACAGAGGGTGATTTTCACTGCGTTACCTAATTTGCCCGTGTCACAGTGTGGGTAGAGTTTAAGGGTGAGGTCGGGTCAAGGGGATCATTTTCATTGCATGGTTTATAAACGCCCATCAGTTTAAAAACACCCACAAATTTAGAAACACCCACTTTTCTACGGCACCAGAGATAAATATTGACGGCACGGATAATTACATAATCAAATTCACTAATATTACACCATTTAAACATTACTAAAAATAAATACTGGGTTACTAAAACAGTCTTTGTCATAGAATATACTTGTTTGTTCACTGTTTGAACATTCTTGTTTTTAATTTGTCTAATTTCAAGATCTGAGGTGAATTATCCATTGTTGCTTTTAGTACAAATACGTTACAAAGCTGAGCACTTAATGATATTCAAAATCACATTACATACTTTTAATATTAAATAAAGCTCATAAATAGACATGTGCCGATTTTCGATAATGCGATTTATCACAATAATGAATATGCACGATATTGTTATCGTGGGCACTTTAAAATATCGTAAATAATAATTTATTAACAATTTATCGTTTTTTTATAATGCACTCAAGAATACTTTGCCCATCAACCGTATAAATGCTCAACACCGCTGTATTCTGCGTCAAAGGGACACGCGCTCAGATATAAACAAGCCCAACGTGCGTTTGCACATGACTGAACCGGTGAAGGAGACGCGCTGCTAAAGTGCCGCTCAGTGACAGCAGAGGGCGCTGATGAACTGCAGAATGCAGCAGTTACCCCGGAAACCAGCAAACAAACAAACAAAACGCGTGTAGTTTTTAAAACAGCCATTCGTTTTTGTAATCTCAATGTTGTTCATCACAGCACCAAATACTTAATACTTAAAGACTTAATAGGCTATTTATTTTCAAACTAAAAATGTTTATGTTTTAATCTGGACTACAACATGCCCTAATAATTAGAACTGTTCTGATTATTTGTTATTGTACAGTAAAACTTTTGAGACATACGACTTCATTAGTTAACATGTTAATTCATTATTACCAAACTGACAATGGAAAATACTTATAAAGAATTAATCATTCTATGTTAATTTCTTAGTTACTGTTTAATACCATTAAAATCAAAATCAAAATAACTTTCTTAATGGACCTAAGATAAAGCTAACAATGATCAGTATTTCTTAACTAACATTAACAAAAACATTATACTTTATGTACTAAATGTAGCTATTGCTCAATCTTAGTTAATGCATTAAATAATGAGACCTTATTGTAATTTGTAAGCCTACCTGTTGTTCTTTATAGCCTAATTCTTTTGCAATTTAATCTGTTTGAAAATTGTACTTTTACAGCTCTGAAAAATATCAAGAGACCACATAACATTGATTTCTCAATGAGGGGTCTCTTAATTTTTTTTCCAGAGCTGTATATATTTTTGGTGCATTATTGTATTTAAACATTCAGTTGTTTTTGTTCTTACAAAAATAGTTCTTAAAGCTGTTATGCTATGGCAAAAAATTTTTTTTGCAACTTATTTCAATATCGTGATAATATCGCATATCGTGATAAAACTTCATCAATTAATCGCAACATGAAAAATTGATATCGGCACATGCCTACTCATAAACATTACCTGAGATTATCAGTATCAATGTTTTGTGTTATTGTTCCAGCTGCGACTTTGCAGAAATAGAAACCGTGTCGGGGTGTCGAAACACCACTGGGTAAATTGACAGCGGGCGGGGTCACAGATCAAAATAAAAATAGACATTTCGACACGGAACGCACGTCAAAGTACAATAAGTACAATTTTTTGGAGAATCAAGGATGTGAACTTAGCATGCTTACTAAATATCTGCAAACATATTATGGTACTACTAATTTACATATTCATTTTCCAAACCAGTAGCACTATGATACGACCCAATAAGATCATTGTATTTTTCACAAAGTGCTACTATAGCACATCTATCTTTGGCCTGTTGTTCCATGCATTATGGAAATAATCCGTGATGCTTCCTTCGCTCTGTATGGCTGCCACTGTGTGTGAGTTTGGGCTTCCTCATTAAAACCAGAGGTAGGAAATGAAATGCATTCATTGTGAGTGTTAAGAACGGATGAATGGCCTTGCAGTAGAGTGGCGAGAGACTTCCCTGCTCAACAAAAACAGGGTTTGTCTTTGTCTTGATGCTTGGCTGTGTCTGTGCGCCAGGATGCTAATGAGGCTAGCGGAGGAGCTAGGCTGAGGCCCAGACAGCCACGGCACATTCCAGCCACGTGCCTGAGCAGTGAGGAAATGTCTGATTAGCACAGGGGTGGATCTAAACGGCTGCCGAAAGAACAGGGAAAGCTAAAAGCTAGTTCCTATGGGGTGGGGTGGTGCCTTCTCTGTGTCCACAAGATGTAAATCAAACAGCGGGTGTTCTTTGAGGAGAGAAGCAAAGAAACAAATTAATTTCAAATCCCATAGATTATTATAAACCTGGTTAAAAAGGAGTTATCTCAGCAAGAGGGCCATCATGTTTGGCTATTAATGACGATGTAGAACTTATTTTTTTTAACTACAGAGAGGTGTTATTTCAAAGGAAATTATTTTTTAGGAAAATATAAGAAACTCACCTTTTTGTACCACATTTGCTGTTAACCCTTTCCCCCGCCAAACATGGAATTATTGGCTATTTGTGAGATAACGCTTCCCGGTTTCCATTTGTTCACTGTCAGACGCTAGGGTGGGCGCTATTACGCATATTCTGAATGTGTACTGAATCACCTGATCAAAACTCACGGGAGGAAGACGCAGTTAAACAAGCGATCTTATGTAAACAGATGCATATGTAAAATAACGTGATCATCAACATTAAAAATCATATGAATCAAAACTTTTTAATGTTAGTGAATGAATGTAGACCCAGGACGAGCTACAGGACTGTGAAGCATTAGGGGTATTGATGGACTCGATCTTATCCATCTGTGTTTGATAGTCATTGTGAATCTGATCTGGATACAGTCTTTCACAAAAAGATGTGAATTCACAGCTTTTTGTTCATAGTTTTGCTTTTTTTTTAATGAACCTTACTCTTATTCAAGTGTTGATAAAAAATGAATGGATGAAGCTAGATTTTTTTTTTTAAAGAATAGGGTCAGCTCTTTCTTTTGAAATATTCCATGCTTAGATAATCATAAAACTAAATATTCTATGGGCTATTACATTTTTGTGAAAATGGCCAAAAACCCTGGCGGTTGCTGGCAACTTTTCTTTTAAATGCTGGCAGGGAAAGAGTTAACCGTTTGTGGCAGGTGATAACTGACCACAAATAGAATGTTTCACAGTCGTAGTGGGGATGCCTGCAGGTGTGTGTGTGTGTGTGTGTGTGTGTGTGTGTGTGTGTGTGTGTGTGTGTGTGTGTGTGTGTGTGTGTAAAGAAGATGTGGATGGTGAGCTAAAATGCATTTGAGATGCAGTTGCTTTGATTTAGGATTACTGAACATGTGACTTCATTTTATCTGTTAAAAATAAACAAGTTTTCATGTCATACTAAAGTGTCAAACAACATTATGCTCCACAAAACAAGAAAGACACAAGATTACATTTTTATGTAAGTACATAGTAGTTAAGGCCACCTTGTATAAAGTAGGACCAAAGATTCCAAATGTACAAAACTTAAAAAAAAAAAAACAACATTACATAATGTAATCTTATAATTCCAAGGGTACAAAGTATTGAATAGAGGAAATTATTGTTTTGCAGCTCTCACAATTTAAGATGATTTATTTATTTAATTATTTTTACCCAAAGGGGTCATGAACTGCGTGATTTTATTATTTTATAATGTTGCATAGGGTGCAGTTATAATATAATTAGTATGGTTTTTACATAAAAATTGTCATAATTTAGAAATAAGAAATTTTTGTTTCTTGATTTTAGCCGTCTGCTCTGAGCGCTTTGTTTTAAGGGGCTGCTGTGCTGCTGTGAGACTTTAGTGTAAACGCCCACTGCTGTGATTTGATAACGTCTTTGCATATGCAATAGCCAAGTATTACTTGTGGAAGTCTCTTAAACTTTTTTTTTCCATCCTACTAAGAAAAGCAATGTGAAGTAGACCTTTTAGTTACTGGTTTGAAACTGGTTTTTACTGACACATAGACAAAGAACATCTGACTGTACATGAATCATTACATATCAGAAATCACTGATCACAGATCAGGCATTAGAATTAACACAGCTACTTACATGTTGTTGTGGCATTACTGTCGAGTCCATATAGTCAGAGTATGATTGCAAAGCCTGCACAGAAATTGCGACTGTTTTACCAAAGAATCCACAGTGCAATGTACAGAATATAAATAGATAATGCTCATCTGAGACATTCACATCAATGAAAATAAATAACCACTTTCCTAGCATTAGGATCCTTTGGAAGGTAATGTTTTAAATATTTTATAAATATTTTTAGTCCAGTGATTCTGTTTCACACTCCTCTCCTTAACTCACTAACATGTCAGTGGGCGGGGCCAAAGTTTCAATGAAGAAGGTGTTGATCATCTTTCAGCTATTAGATAGCCACATTCTACAATGATTCGTTCGCTGGGCTCGGTGACAATAAAACGTTTTCAGTTCTGAAACTTACAGGATATTCATATAGTATGATACCTTATGTCAAAAAAAAAAAAAAAAAAAAAGTCAAACATTTGATTTCTCAATTCATGACCCCTTTAAAGATGAATAAATCCATCTTTTAGGTATTTGTTTACCATTTTAATATCTTATTTATTTATATTTAAATGTATTGCTAATGCTAAAGCTAGGTCTCAAAGTGTGGCACAAGAACTCAGTTTAGAGACGAGGGGGTAAGGGATGTCACAAACCTCACGAACATGTCTGGGGAGGAGAATCTAATTTATGAAAAAAATTAAAACAGAAGGCAAGTTGAGGTTCAGATTGGATGCACATTTCAAAGTGGGACACACTTCAAATATCCCCAGGCAAGGTAGTGCTAACCTGGAAGCATTGTTAAACAAATTGCCTGTCTAACATTACTGCTCTAGATAAATCTAAGACATTCCCCTGATCCTCTGACAACATCCTATTTGTCTTGTCCCTGCTCTTTTCTCTGTAGTAGAAGCTCGGCTAGCTAGCAGAGCCATAAAACCTCTGAAGATACAAAATGTTTTGGTAGAGATTAAATCTGTACTATTTTCGACAGATCTGCAGCGTCAGATTTAGTTCTTTGATCTGTATTAACGCTTCTGGATTTCAGATGAGGTGTAGTTACAAAAAAGTTTTTGCGCGCCCAAAACAAAGAATGATAACACTGTCCGTTTGATGCAAAAATAGTCAGATTTCTCCCTTTTCTGTAGCTTCCGCAAAAAAAGCTGGTCTCTACGTACTGTGATTCGGTCTTACTTTTATACAACAATTTAATCAAGAAATTAGGCACACAATTGCTAGTAACTGTGCATTTTTTACCACCAATCACACACAGATGTTATTAATCTGAAATCAGTCAGATTCTTCACCCACAGTTTTGACGCTATTGATAGCCCGACTGCAGCAGGATTCGTTGAGATGTCCATAGTGGGCTCAGACAAGCCAATTCTTCAAATTTTTAATGAAGGCTAATAACAGCCTTACTCTCCAAAGGGAACTTGTTCACATTAATAAACGAAACAAGCGGATGAGCCCGCGCACACAAAAGCCTCCATGCTCTCTAGCCAAGGGGCTTTCAACCCTGGCAGTGGCTCAAGCCTGATGTTTTCTCTGTGTTGTGTTGCTGTGCCAAATTATATTGTAATTACTTATTGGAGGCAGTCACGATGAGGTTGTGGCGAGGGGCTGCGGGGAGAGCGGAGAGGAGGACTTGATTGTTGCTGCTCATTCATGATGGCAAATCATTTGTGCTTGACTTCAAGAAAATGTGCATCGATGGAAAGAAAAGCTGGGCGTTCCACGTCTCTCTCAGGATCTTCTGAGAACGTCTCAAATGTCTTTGGTTTTAGTTGGAGAGGGATAATTGCCAAAATAAGGTGTCAGTTTGTCAGCTTTGGTATTTTTCCCCACTCCCACAGAAACAGATCCCTGTGCTGAACTATTAGCGAATGTCATAAATGCAACCCACTGGAACAGAAGCTCTGGGAAGATTCTTTCCTCCTTCTGTTCTTTCAGATACTGTATACTGGCTCACATAAGCAACAGGGATCAGAATTGCAGTTTAAGGATTCTTATTCAAATTCCACTTAACGATTATGCAAATCTGATTCTTGTACATAAAACACAATTTTTTGCCAGTCTCATGTTTATCTTGAGTACCTATAGAGTAGTACTGCATCCTTCATATCTCTGAAGAGTATTTCATTTTATCATATTTTTAAAAGACAGATGCGCTGTACTGATTTTTCCGAAAACAGCTTGTGCAGGCGTGCAGAGGGTGGGGCTATCCACACACACACACACACACACACACACACACAGACACACACACACACACACACACACACACACACACACACACACACACACACACACACACACACACACACACACACAAACACACAAACACACACATGTTGTGTTTTTGTGAATTGTGGGGACTTTTCATAGGCGTAATGGTTTTTATACTGTACAAACTGTACATTCTATCTCCCTACACTGCCCCTGCCCCTGAACCTACTCATCACAGGAAACATTCTGCATTTTTACATTTTCAAAAAAAAAAAAAAAAAAAAATTAGTATGTTTATGAATCCATGTACACATGCGCGCACACTCACTCAAACACAATACGGATCATGGCATTATCCCTGGATAACTTTCGATTCACTATATGTTTGTGTTGTTTACATTATGTGCACTTAAGCACCGATTGCCGATTTGAGTTATCACTGATTCAGACTGGGAACCTAAGTTGTTCATTGATTATAATGGGAATGATTTTGTTTTGACACGGCCCACAAGTTTGGTGTAACTGTAGGTTGTTTGAAATTTGTACATTTAATCTAGAATTCAACTAATGGGCAGTTACATGTTACTTTTGTCCAGCTTTGAATATAATTTGATTATTTTACAATATTTAGAATTTGTTACCATTTTGATTATTTGTCTTAAGCTCACATGTAAAGCTGTTTCTGTATTAATGCCAGCTTTGCATTTTATATACATAATTGTAATTTTCTGAAAGAAATGGCTTATGCTCATCCAGACAGCATTTACAGTATTTAAACAAAAATACAATACAAATAAAATACAATACACACACTATATATATATATATATATATATATATATATATATATATATATATATATATATATATATATATATATTTTTATGCGTCCTTGAATTTCTTTTAAAAAAATAATGTTTTTGCATAGTATGCAGAATGATAACTTCCAGAGATATTCTTGTCTTTTATGTAAGCACAGATGCTTTTGAAAAGAAA
Source organism: Pseudorasbora parva (assembly GCF_024679245.1). NCBI lineage: Eukaryota > Metazoa > Chordata > Actinopteri > Cypriniformes > Gobionidae > Pseudorasbora > Pseudorasbora parva. The sequence goes on along the minus strand of NC_090178.1, from coordinate 12,968,916 downwards.
AATCCATGTAACCTATTTGTTGTGCTAGCCATATATAAACCTTCCTATTTGGTTGTTGAGGGGGCAGGCCCAGAGGTGGCAGTAATGAGGCAGTCAGCTATGAGGGTCACCTTGATGTCATAGTTATTGTCAAAGCTATTGCCAGTGTGGTTCCACTCCCCTCTGCCCTGTCTGCTTTGAGTTGGCTCAAGTCAGCAGCACATGACTGGGATTTGTAGACTGCCCACCGCTGCCTGCTTTTTCTCACCCCACAAGGCTAATGTGAGGGACCGCAGCAGATGTGGCGAGGTGCTCAGGCTGTGGCACATTAAGCCGCTGCCCTTGGGTTGCGAATGTGCCGCGCATTAAATGTAATGTGGAGCCGAAATTAGTTGCAGGCTGGGTTTAAGAAGTCTCTGATGGATTAGAATAATAGTTTGGAATAGTTATAGAAAGCTTAAAGTATTAGGCCCTGTCCCAAATGGCACACTTCAAATGCACTTTCGGGCTTGTGAACTTGCGATGGCCGCCGCTTGCGCGTGATCGTGAAGTCCACGAGACCGTAGAGTGTGCCATTTGTCATTTTAGGTTTCAGAATGGTGCTTGCGAGCACCCCCTCGACACGCGCCATTGATGTGCATTTTTGCCGAGCCTGCACTGAAGTGAGCTCCGCAGCAGACTTCTTCCCATCATTCGAAGCAGCGTTACGTTGCTAAATTGCGAACTCTTAGGAAGACCACAAAGTGTTCAGGGTGTCGTTTGGGACAGGGTAGTTAGTTGACCCCATATTCAACTAGCAGGGATTTTGTGTGTGAACTTTCATGAATTGTTTGTGAACATTATTTAAATGGGACTTTTGATTTGATTATTTAAATAGGGAAGCAGTGATTTTTAGAGAGCAGGGTGGTCATTTGTCAGTTTAAAGGGTTGTCATTAATGTCATTAATGACTCACCTTAATGTCGTTTCACACCCTTAAGACCGCTTTTCATCTTCAGAACACAGTTTTTAAGATATTTTATATTTAGTCCGAGAGTGTATCCAAGTGTATGCACACTACTGTCCATGTCCAGAAAGGGAATAAAAACATCATCAAAGTAGTCCATATGTGACTTCAGTGGGTTAGTTAGAATCTCTTGAAGCATCGAAAATACATTACAAATACGTCGAAAACTACGACTTTATTCAGCATTGTCTTCTCTTCCCTGTTTGTTTTCAATCCTCAAATAAAGATTCACACGGTTATGAATCAGCGTATTGATTCATGATTCGGATCGCGTGCCAAACTGCTGAAATCACGTGACATTGGCGATCCGAATCATGAATCAATTTGCTGATTCATAACCGTGTGAATCTTTATTTGAGGCTTGAAAACAAACATCAATTCACAGAAATGCAATTTGGCCAACTGAAAAATGTAGATGTGATCAGTCACTAGAAAATATTCAATTGGAAACATGATTTTTTTTTTTTTTTTTTTACTGCGTAGTTAATGCACTGTGAACTAGCATGAACAATCAATGAACAGTTGTTTTTATTAAATAACATGACCGCAGATGAATAAATACTGTAACAAATATATTTCTCTTTGTTAATGTTAGTTAATACAATAATGTTACCAATAATGATGATGATGATGATTATTATTTTTAATGTTATATTTATTGTTTCATATCCCATGTTTGTTTTTCATTATTATTATTATCATTATTAATAATAATAATGAAATTAAAATTAAATGAGATGAATCAAAATACTTTTCTGAAAAACTATTTGATAAATTATATTGACAAGGGTGACTGTAGATTTTGCAACTTTTTATAATAACAATATAATATATATATTGCAATTTAATACAATTGTATATCATACATTTATTAGTATTAATAATAAGAAACAAATTTTAACTTTAATAAAATACTTTTATTGAATTGATATTTAAAATGTATAATGAATACTAATGAGGCTGGCCGTACATTTGCAACTAAGCGGGCACAGGTATCTTTGATCGTTTAATTGGTCCTCGCTGATATATTGGTCTGTCACAGGACTTGTTTGTGTTGTAAATCTTCAATACTGATGATTGATTGGTAGAGGTGATGGGTATACGTGCGTCCTTGTAGATGTTGTGTGTGAGCGCGGCGTGTCTTGAATGAAGGCGTGATTACTTCGGTGAATGGCTGACTAAAGAGCCTGTGTTGGAAATAAATGTGGGAGCGCAGTCTGGCACCTCTTACTCCGCAAAAACATAAATGAGAACACAGGGGCTCGCATGATGAAACAAAGCCTCAAATAACACACGGCTGCTTAATTAGGCTGTCGGGCCAGGGGGTCCCAGTATGCCCGCCCGCAGCCACGTTAACCTCCCGAGAGGATTGAGGGAGTCGTATTGTAATGCGCATTTTATTGTCAACAAATTGTGGATCAAATGCTGTCCAAATGAAATGTTATTGCCCTGGAGGCTTTTAAATATACGGCCAGAAGCTTTAAATAATTCATGTAGAGAGACTTGTCAGGTTAAGCAGGATGCACGTATCCCTAGCCGTTTAAGGTTTTTAATGAGCGGAAGTCGTGGACTTGCATCAAGACCAATAACGTGTTTTGCTTCTCTCTCTTCCTCCCTCGGCAGCGGGCTGCACGTTTGATGAGGACTCCGACCCCAGTCTGTGCGAGTTCAGCCAAGGGGAGGAGGATGACTTTGATTGGCAGCTGTTCCGCGCTCACGCCTCGCCACACTCCACCTCTGATCTCCTGCGTGGTAAGTCTGCCCAGCATTGCCCATTCTTATTCCGCCAGTTTATTTCACACTGTGGCGCAAACCGTTTCACGCCCGTGGTCCCGTCCATCTCTGATGCCCTCCTCCTGGCCTCATCAGAGTGACAGCTGGAAAGATGGCCGCCATCGCAGCATGCTCTGTTCCCCCCTCTGTTTTATTTGTAGTTTTGTAAAAATGTTGAGAAAGTTTGGTGTGTAAAATGTGTTGAAATCAGCACGCGTGTATGTATTTCATCAACCACCGAGATGCCAATCGACTCTGACCAGTCAAAACAAGCAGGCGAAATAAGAAAGGTAAAGAGTCAGATCTATAAGTGCGCATCAGCAGGTCTCGTCTCCCGACGTCTTATTCTGTCCATGTCAACCGGCGAACAGAAGTGATTAGGAAGTTGGCCCCGCCTGAAACGAATCAATCCCGGCAATCGATGAGTTCTTTGAAATGTAGCCCATCCCGAAACGGGAAGTGTCAGAGAGATGTGCACGGCCTGCTGGGAAGAGGCTTTTATTGAGAACCATTGTTGAAACTAGATCAAAACAAGCAGAGGGAGGCAAGAAAGTGCAGAACTAGTAATTGGATTAGGCGGCCACCGGTGGTAAGTCAGTGAAAGAGACGGATGGATCGCAGGGACTTCGATTTGAGGAGATAGAACGCCGATGACACAATGAAACGGATAAAAACTTGGTAAGGTTTTCAGCAATGAAGTAAAACACAGGGGGGCTGGATAGAGAGGCTTGTGAAAAGCATATCTCAGGGGGAATGTGAGCCAAGCTCTATAATCTACACAAGTTTGAATGGAAGGTCAAAGACTACCAGAGGAATAGGAATTTACAGAGTGGGCCGGCGGTCCTTAATCTTTTTGAGGAAACAAATAGTACTACATTTGTAGAGTACATAATACTATATTATACAACATTATATTATATTAAATATTATATAAAAATTAAACAAATTAAATAAAAGTGCTCTGTGTAGAAGGAAACATGAACTAAGAATGAAAATGTTATCTTAGTAACTGTTAAAGGACAACTCCGGTGAGAAATGAACCTAGGCGTAATTAACAGATGGTTACAGAGTAGATCGTTCTCTGGGATGCGTTTTCATGGAAATCGAATGTAAAGAGCTTTATCTTTAAAAACAGATTAGCTTATAACACTAGTCTATGGGGCACAGAGTAGTGAAATTAAATCGCTAGTTAATACCACTAACAAGGCTAAAAATAGCCTCACACTAACACAGTAGCATAATGTTTAATAAGAAGACACTTTATAAACAGAGCGCATTTCGCGTTCACGAACAGGCGCCATCTTGGAAAACAGTCTCGACTCATCGAGCGACGAGAGCTCTGCTAAGTGATGAACTGTGACTTAGAATCTCATATGGTCCGTTGTTTCCGGAAGAAAACACTGAACACAACAGAGAAAATAAATAAATAAAAATAAAAATGTCCATGCTATTACATTTAACAAACTTAATTCCTATCGACCAGCTCACTTAGAACAGCGCTCGTAGATCGATTTTTCGAGATGGTGCCTGTCCGTGAACGCGTAAGGCACTATGTTTACAACGTATCTTCTTATTAAACTTTTTGTACTCTTACAAAGTTCTCAATGCTTCAGTTTGCATGTAGGGACCCTCATTATGCTACCGTGTTAGTGTGAGGCTATTTTGAGCCTTGTTAGTGGTATTAACTAGCGATTTAATTTTACCACCCTGTGTCTACCCTGTGCCCCATAGACTAGTGTTAAGCTAATCTGTTTTTAGAGATAAAACTCTTTACATTCGATTTTCAAGAGATCCCAGAGAACGATCTACTCTGTAACCATCTGTTAATTACCCCTAGGTTCATTTACAAATGCATTATTAAAATCAAAAGTTGTATCTGTTAATATTATTTAATGGACCTGAACTAACATTAACCAAGATTAATAAATACTGTAACAAATGCATTGCTCATTGATAGTTAAAGGGTTAGTTCACCCTAAAAATGTAAATTGGCCCATGATTTACTCAGCCTCAAGTCATCCTAGGTGTATATGACATTACTCTTTTAGAAGAATAAAAGTTGAGTTATATAAAAAAAAAGTCATGGCTAATCCAATCTTTTTAATCGCAGTGATTGTTGTTCTGTTTTTGAAGTCCATAAAAGTACATCTGTCCGTCAAAGGCCTTTGGAAGTGAATTGATGCATTTGTGTAAGTAAAATGTCCATATTTAAAACTTTATAAAGTAACTTTTTGGCCGATTGCCTTCCGTAATCAGTGTATGGGAAATTTGTTGAAAGTGCCTCCCCAGTTCAAAGGCTTATGTGACCAGTAAAGCTTGGAACATACTCTGAAAGAACAAAGAAATTTGTTCGCTTTCTCGAGGTGGCAAGAACAAGAACAAAGTTTGTTCTCTTGCCAGTACATTCAATACTTTTTGAGAAAAGTGGGTTCCGATCATCTGCGTTCCTCCGCATTAACAACGCCCAGTTTAAATGTATGACCAATCACAGAATAGTTCTCGGACACCTGTAAAAAAAAAAAAAAAGTCCTGCTCAGGGGATGTGTCGAGAACAAGCTGCGAGAACTCCCAAACAAGGGCTGCGAGAACAAAATGACGTTATTTATGCATTTTTATGGACTTCAAAAATAGAACAACAATCCCTGCCATTATAAAGCTTAAAAAAGCCAGGATAATTTTAATATAAGTCAACTTTTATTCATCTGAAAGAAGAATGTAATTTACACCTAGGATGACTTGCGGGTGAGTAAACCATTGGCTAATTTTCATTTTTAAGTGAACTATCCCATTAATGTTAGTTTATGCATTGGGACCTTATTGTAAAATGTTACCGTGAAGAAAGTGAATAGCCTTGGTACTGTTCTTAATAAAGTGGTTTAATTCAAAAAGATCATCAAAAATGCTTGTCACACAAAATCAGAAAAGTGCATTTTTGCCAAATCTACTGTAAAATATAATTCTAAAAAACTATATATAATCAATATTGAGATTTTATCAAGAAAATAAGAATGTTATAAAATATTATATCTATTTTTTTTAAATATTACTTTGCTGTTATAAATTGTTTTTAAAATGTTTTACTTACCCAAAACTTATGAACGTTAGTACAATGTTACAAAAGCTTTATATTTCCGATAATTACTGTTCTTTTGAGATTTCTATTCATCAAAGAATCCTAAAAATGTTTTAAACATGTTTTAAAAATGTTTTCAAATCCTATGTTTAACTGTTTTCAGCATTGATAATAATCATAAATGTTTCTTGAACAGCAGATCATCATATTAGAATGATTTCTGGAGGATCATGTGACACTGACGACTGGATTAATGATGCTGAAAATTCAGCTTTGCATCACATGTATAAATTACATTTTAAAATGTATTTAAATAGAAAACAGTTATTTTACATTTCAGTAATATTTCACAATATTGCTGTCTTGGTGAGCACGAGACTTCTTTCAAAAACATGAAAAATCATACCGATCAATCAAAAACTTTTCAGTGGCAGTGTTATTAAATCTTTAAAATATAGATGTATTGTTTAGTTAATTACAAATCATAATTGGTTTGTATTTGCTCACAGCATTTCAAAGCGTGATTTGATGTCTGTATCTTGCATCATTTGCTGTCGAATTAAATGATTGAGAAAATTACTAAATTGTAAGATCATAATTTGTTCTGTGATTTAAACCAAATTTTCTCATTATCTTTTACACTAATCTTGTGATTTGAAATAATTGTTATGGGAAAGGAAAGATTTATGCTAATGAAAGCACTTTAGCAGTTTTTGAATGAACGGATGCTACAAGTGTGATCAGTTTGAAGTCATGAGTTAAGAAAATGTTCCATTTAATTGTGAATAGTACCAAAGCCATTAAAACAAAACTTTAGCTCGTGTTAAATATATGAATGAGTCATTAGGACAGTTGAGGATGATGGAATCCTCCACAGTACATCATAATCAGCATTCTAATCATATGCAGACCCAAGACACTTCACCCGCAGTCACAGGCGCTGTGCAGTAATTAATACATTTCCCTCCGGGTTTAATTAAAGCGGACTGTCTGTCGTGTGACATTCACTCTGCTCTGAGGGCAACAGATGAGTCTAGGCAGGCAAAGTTTAAGTATGTGAGAATGATGTCACACCTTGAAAACACTGCAGGAAGTGTTTGACGGTGTGAATGTAAACAGACAGTGACATCGCACATTCACCCTGCGGTAGGAGTTAACTTATATTCTTAAGATAAGAGAGCCCCACACTGACATCTGTAATGGGCAGTGAGGCATTTAACCGGCAGATTTTGATCTTCATAACATGGGGCACTTTAGGAAACTAGGTCAGAAACTGCCATGGTGCTGAGTGGCAAAGCGGATCCTATCATGTTGTTTCTGTGTCAATATGCAAACATCGTGCTCTCGTGCACAGGACCAGTTGTATTTTTCCAGGTTTCAGTCACCATCACCAATTTAAATTCAGAGCACGATACTGAGCTAACTTTTGCTTTGAAGATTACAAGAGGACGGGTGTAACTCTGGTCCCTTTGTGTGGATAAAACGGTGCAGTTTTGCAGTGATAACCAGTATCTCTCTGTCAGGAGACAAATCCAGATTTTCTATCAGAGGAAGAGGTTTATGACGGGTGCCAAAGGGTTTTGGATATCTACTGTATATGGAACAAAATAACATTTTCATATTTATGTATATAAAATAATGTATTTTTTAATATAATTCTTAAATACGAATATTGGTAACACTTCAGTTTAGGGTCCAGTTCTCACTATTAACAAGATGCAAATCGGCATGCCATGCACATTGTAGTCAGAACATCTCCAAAACTGCAGCTCTTGTGGGGTGTTCTCGGTCTGTAGTGGTCAGTTATCTATTAAAAGTGGTCCAAGGATGGAACAGTGGTGAATCGGCGACCACGGCTCAATGATGCACATGGGGAGCGAAGGCTGGCCCGTGTGGTCTGATCAAACAGACGAGGTACTGTAGCTCAAACTGCTTAAAGTTAATGCTTGTTCTGATAGAAAGATCTATCTAAAGATCTAAATTCAGAATACAGTGCATTGCAGTTGGTAGTGTATGTTGCTGCATAGCCGCAGACCAGTCAGAGTGCCCATGCTGACCGCTGTCCACCGCCGAAAGCACCAACAAACTGCACGTCAGCAGCAGAAATGGACCACGAAGCAATGGAAGAAGGTGGCCTGGTCTGATTAATTTTTGTTTTGCTTTACATCACGTGGATGGCCAAGTGCGTGTTACTGGGGAACACATGCCACCAGGATGCACTATGGGAAAAAGGCAAGCTGGCAGAGTCAGTGTGATGCTTTGGGAAATGTTCTGCTGGGAAACCTTGGGTCCTGCCATCTATGTGGATGTTACTTTGACATGTACCACCTAACTAAGCATTGTTGCAGACATTGTACACCCTTTCATGGAAACTGTATTCCCTGGTGGTGTGACCTCTTTCAGCAGGATAATGCGCCCTGCCACAAAGCAAAAATGGTTCAGGAATGGTTTGAGGAGCATAAAGAGTTTGAGTGGTTAACTTGGTCTCCAAATTCTGATGCAATGTCAATGCAACTTTCAACAAGAGTTCAAAGTTGCACTTTGCCGGATTTAAAGGATCTGCTGCTAACATCTTGGTGCCAGATACCACAGCACACTTTCAGTGTTCTAGTGGAGTCCATGCCTCGACAGGTCAGGTCTGTTTTGGCTGTAAAAGGGGGACCAAAACAATATCGGGTCATAATGTTATGCCTGGTTGGTGTATATTTCCCCTCCCAGAATCGTGCTGTCCTACTCAAATCTCTAATAAACTTTGTGGAAATTGTGGTTTTGTTCCTCATGTTTCAAACATGTTTCTTAAGATAACGGTTGTGTCAAATTCATAAAAGTAAATGTTTCCATATGGAGTTCTGGAAAGGCATAAATAAATGGATACCCTATGATTGTACTGTACATTTTCCACTCAGGGAAAGCTTCTAAGATTGTTTTTTTATATACTGTATCAGTATGCCTTTGAGTTGAATTTAGGTTTAGACAATCATTCTTACAATTAGATTTCAACCATACAGCTCCGTTTTTTTTTTTTTTTCCTCACCGAAGCCAACTTTGACACATAATAGGTCAAGCGGTTAACATTCATTTGCAAGGAGATTATTTCTTATCTGATCACTAGCTGGAAGTCCGTGACAATGCAGTCTGATCTTTATCCAAGCAAAAATGCATGGTGGTGTGCTCTGAGGTAAGACCTGCGTGCTACACGTTTGAATCCGGTGGATCGGTTAGAGATGGGTAGACCTCTCGGCCATCGTGGGAGGCAGAGAAACCTGCAACACTTTAGATAATCTAATTGGTCTTTTCTCTCCTTAAGCTAGGCCTCTGGGTCCAGTAGAGATCTACAGTAATCTCCACACTGGAAGGAGGTTCCCACAGATATTAGCGCTAAAGCCAGGCAATTCTCTGGGCATGTTGTATCTTATTACGCCCTTCCTTAGTCAGAGAGGCACCGAGGCACACAACGCTGTTCAGAGACCTGTAGGTCTTTATTACCAGCCGCCCTTCACCTTTCTCAAACAGCAGGCTCGTGTCCCATCTGCACATTATCCACACTCTGATGCCCAGGCCTTATTCATCACCGATATGAGAGACCACAGGGGCCCCTGACAGAGGAAGTTGGTGGGGAGACGCATCTGGTGGAGTTGTAGGGTCATTATCAGACCTGGCTGGCTTCCCTCAATGATCTAATAAAGTTTCCTGAAGCCCAGAGCTGCCTGCCTCCATCCGCCATCTCTCAATCACTGACTTCTGCTCCGGGACTCTCAAAGCTGCCTCTCGACACGCGGATGGAATGGAGTTTGTAGTGCGCTGCGATGATTTTGAATTAGTGTTTACATTTGGACTTGTTTATTACCAGGGGGCTATTGCATATACGTAGCCGCCAAGTTAAGACCGTCTTAAGAACTAGCTTGCCAAGCTAGCGGTTAGTTAGGGCTAATCACTTTTATTCTTCAGAATTAAATTACACCAATCTATCTTTTCATACTGTAAATGGCTTAAAAAATGTTATGCTTATGACCAGCCTTAAATAGTTTATTTTTAATGCAACTGGCTCCAGGTCTGGTTTGGAACAATGTCTTACTCGCTGGGTTAAAACCAAACATTTAGTGCACTCCATTTACTTAGGAATGGGAGAAACTCCAACGCCCAATATGACGAATAAGCTCCGCATTCTAAATAAAAGAGCCAGTCGTTGATTAGTAAAGTCATCGTCACTGCAGCTGCCGTTAGATTCATCCAGGCTGATTTTTTGTTGTTGTTGTTGTTGCCGTGATTCAAGCATTTCTAAACCTAATTTATGAGAGAGCTGTTGTCAGATTTCACTGGTGATTTCAAATATGAAACTTAATCATGGTAGGAGCTGCACTTGCATGCCCAAAAGACTTTCAATGATGGCCGCCGAGTGAAATGATCTGTCTTAAAGGGGGGGTGAAACACTCAGTTTCAGTCAGTGTCATGTCAATCTTGAGTACCTATAGAGTAGCATTGCATCCTGCATATCTCCGAAAAGTCTTTATTTTTTTAATAATTATATAAGAAAGATGCGCTGTTCCGAGTCTTTCCGAAAAAAGCCGAGCGGGTGGGGGCGTGTCGTGTGAGCGGAGCTAAATAATGACGTGTGCTCGCTTCTGCTATGTTGAGTCGAGTGCGTCGTAAAGCTGTGTCATCCCTAACAGCGGGAAAAAAAACTTTATTCAAAATAAAAATATGGCTTTTAATCAGATACAGCCATACATCTATGATCCGGAATCAGACCCAGAGGCTGCAGTTGAACAGGAGCAGCAGCAAAAACGACTAGAGCAGGACGTCTCTATGTGGTACAAGTTATACACTAACTATATAATATGCTTAGCGGCTTGTGTTATTTACATATTTATACTTGAATTATATCGTCGTATTTTTGTCTTTGAAGGTGTACATGTGGGAAGTGTAGTTGTGCACGTGTGTTTATGTGTTTACGCATGGTTTGTGTAGACAGTAAGCGGACTAAAAAAAACACAGACATTTGAAGCAGTCTCACTCACCGCCTGCGGTTCTAACGTTGGGACTGCTCCATCATTCAGCATTAGGCAATCGGGAAAATCCGGCGTCAAGCTGGGCCTTGTTTATGAAACAGTCGGCACCGAAATGCAGCGAACAGATATAAACATTCGCGCAACTCAGTTGCTGATCCGGAAAAGCAAATTACATCCACTGTTGCCTTAACGCGGGGTTTTTGGCGAATCTGTGCAGGACTGTCTTGGTCTGGCAACCAAAAACGCACTTTTTTGGTGACATTGGTAATTGTGCACATCACCTGTGCAGCGCATCCTACAAGCCAGCGCTTTGATGGGCGTAGCCTGTTACTTTCGCTCTCTCCCTCTCTCTCTCTCTCTCACGCGCTTCCGGTAGAATTGTCCGTAAGGCCCATACAAGGAAATTCCGCCCCCATTAACGTCAAAGGGGACGCATGATCTCAAAAAACTTGCCGAAACTTATGACTAACCGGAAGTAGTATTTTTGACAACGAAATACTCCCATCAAACGTCCACCTTAACTTTTGAAACTTGCACACCTGAACCAGCTAATTTAAACTCTTCTGGGCTGCGTCTGAAACCTGGAAACTGCTGCCTTCGGAAGACACATTTGAAGGCAGGAAGGCATCAAGCAACTTCCGAATCTAATGTTTGCTTCACTTCCTGTCTCCTGAGAGACCTTCATCTGATCGATTTTTGAAGGCAGCATACATGTATACTTCGCTGCCTTTGATATCCCACAAACCTGTGCTTTCCATTCAGTGACAGTTGAGCTGGGAAATAAGATGGCGTCCGAAAGTTGCGTTTGCTGGTCAGTTTGTGTGTAAATGTATGTTTTTTTTACCAATATTTTACACTTCAGATGTGATTTCTAGCGAGAAATTACTAATGTAGTAATTCAGTATTTGTTTGGTTATCACCAAAGCTCTCTCTATTTTGCTGTAGGTCATTAAACTGTTACACTGCCTGAAATTAGTTTGGTGAGGTGCCTTCATGCACAAAACACTGCCTTACAAGCCATTGTCTGATTAGGCAGCGAGGCAACGAGTCAGCGGCCTAGGTTTTCAGATGCAGCATAGAAAAGCTACAGGCAGGTGATTTTGATCAAGGTTGGCGCAAAACTCTGCAGGACAGTGGCCCTCGAGGACCAGGGTTGAGAACCCATGGGCTGAAGTTAAATGGAACAGACAGTTGATATCTATTACTTATCTCTCCCCCCCCCCCCCCCCCATAATTATCATTTACTATTTATTTGAAGGACATTGAACAAGCTTTTTATAAACATTTGAAAGATTTAAACATAAATTCTTCAAAACTGTTAGAATTACACTACGTTTTAAAGGTTACATTCTTTTTAAAAACAGTAATATTGTAAAATATTTTGACAATCACAGGAATAAATTACATTTTTAAATATATTAAAATAGAAAACATGTATTTTAAACTAAGCAATTTTTTCAGCAGCCGCCAGTCATTACGCCAGTCTTTAGTGTCGCATGATCCTTTAAAAAATATTTCTAATAAGATTGATTTGCTGCTCAAGAAACATTTCGTTACAATTATATAAAAGTTTATTTCAAAAATGTTTAATTCTATATATATATATAAATAAAATATATATATATATATATATATATATATATATATATATATATATATAAAATATAATTTATTTATTTTAGTCGTTTTTTTTGTATAATGAATATATATATATATATATATATATATATATATATATATATATATATATATATATATATATATATATATATTCATTATACTAAAAAAGTAAATGTATCTTGTTTAAATGATATATTACTTATCTTTATCTTTATCTTTTTTTTTTTTTTTTCTCATGACAATACTTAAGATTTTTTGCAGTGAATTAACTGACAATCTGATTAATATTTAGAACCTTGTGAATACAATGTATCAGAGTTTCAGGCATTGAGTAAAAAGCAACACTACATGTTGCATGTTTTGGTACAGAAGGAATGCTTCACGAAAGTATTCGACAGTTCTGACAGTGTATCTAAAGGTACCATCTCATCTGAAATCAAGTAGCACTCAACTCAGTACAAAGAATTGATTAATCATGCCTTTCTTGTGTTCAATTTTTCAGAAACTCTTGGATTAATACAATGATCCTCCGCTTCTCTTTGAACTTTCATCTGATCTGAGAAGCGTCTCTCTTTTTTAACTGTCTCAGCCCAGAGTTTCAAGTTATACATTTAGCACCTCATAATGGAATCGGCTCTTGACAAAGGTCCCAAACAAAAACCTCACCATCCATATAATTGAAATTCCATCATCAAAGTGCACATGAGATCAAAGATTGATGAGTATGCTTGTAAAATTGGTATGTGGCTTATATTGCTGTATTAGATGGCTGAAAACTGATTGAATAGAATTTCTTATCTCTTATCTTTTTTATCAACATTTTTCAGTACTGTATGAAATATAAGTTATTTCATTTTATTGATTTATATGGATTCAGTTTTTTTTTTTTCTATTTCTCAGAGAGCTTGTTTGCATTGTGAGGTTGTTTTTTTTTTGTCAGATAGCATAGACCACAAAGCCAGGCTCATACCACTACACATTCACAAGAGTTCATATACAGTCACACGCAATAAATAAATAGCAAGACGGATCGTGTAAAAAGGGGATAAAATAAAGGCATCAAATGAAAAGCAATACAACCGTCGATCTCTGTTGAGATGCTTTTTAAGGGGAGCTCGAGTCAAATAAGGCGATGTTGAAGAATGTAAAGAGCCCCTGCGAGAGGTTCGTAAAATTGAATGTTTGCATTTTAGATCCATCCCTGTAAAACTTGGTAGATTTATACTCCAAATTCAGGTTTTTACATATTTACGGGAGATTATAAAAGAGGGATGCAGTCAAAAGTACCAAATTTCTTAGTTTATGAGGCAATATATGCTTATTTTACACTGGATAGCTGCACAATTAACCATACAATAAATTCACAATTAAGTTGTAAATTTACTTTAATGGATTATAGTTGTCTGTACTGCAGACAGCCCTTGAGACAGAATTACAATTCCCAGCATGCACTTTGGCATTTATTATTTTTGCTGCTGCTAATGTTTGCTAATGCCACTATGCTTATTACTGTTATTGGTGGTTGTGTTGTTGTATTTGTTGCCTCTTTAAGGTCTTTGTTGTTTTTACTGCAATTCTGTCCTTAAATAAGTGTTGTTGTTTTTTTGTGTTGCCGTCATAGCGGTTTGTGTGTTGAATATTAAGAACCCTGCAGTCCACATCAAATACTCAATTTTCATGTCATCGTTATATTCTTCTGAGACATCTATTGTTTGGTTACCAAAACTGTTGACAATCTGGCTTGTATTAATTTAATTAAAATATTAGCAATTTTCCCACAACAATATCCATTTTTTTTTGGGTCCCAGCTGTTATTGTAAACAAGATCAATGTTTACTCCAAATGTGAGACAAAACCACACAGCATAGATCAGTTATCATAGAAATTGCGGATGTGACTGTGACTGGAAAGCTGAGCGGATCCGTTTACAGGTGCAGGACAGATTTGCACAGACCACAAAACTGTAACCACTTTAAATAAAAATATCTTTCTCAAACTACATTATGCATTACATTACATTACCCTTCAAAAGTTTGCACCCAGTAAGATTTTTTTTTTTAACCAGTAAGAAATAAATACTTGAACATTAAATTGATCAAAAGTGCTCAGTGAAGACAAGATGTCACAAATGATTTTGATTTCAAAGAAATGCTGCTTTGAATTTTCTATTCATCAAAGAAACATGAAAAATAACAGTTTCCACAAAAATATCAAGCAGCACAACTGTTTTCAACAGTAGCCTGGTTGCCATTACAGACTTGTTCTTAACTTCTGCGGTTCTTTCTAAATGTCTATAAAAAAAGATTGCAAAATGACATCTTTTCCATTAAAGGGGTGGTTCCATGTTTTTTTTTTTTTTTTTTTTCTAGGCTTGGTTGTGTTTATGGGGCGTAGTATAACATGTCTTAATACTTCTTCTCTTTTTCTTATATTTTACCTTTATTCCACGCCGCTGTCTCCACTGTCCTTTGCTTTCCTTTTTCTGTGAAGCCCATCCATCTGAAAAACGCAATGGTCTTAGATTGGTTAGATGGCCATTTATTATAATGGACTACATAAATATATAGATGGATATTTTTATTGACTGAAGTGCCAAGCACAGGTTGTCCGGAAATGCCTCGTCCCTTACCATTACGGGCAGAAGTCACATCTGCGGTGACTAGCAAGGGTTTATGATGTCACCAACCCAGGAAAAGAATCTTGTTGTAGTCCAAACTGGCTGTTTTTGTAGGCAATAAACTGCCTTAACTTTAAAAGACAATATCTCCAAAAAGACAGTATCTATCAGATACTGTTTATGCTCAAGCAGCAAAATTACACACTAACTAAAGTTGAAAAAGTGAAATCGCATGCAACCATCTCTTTAACCAAAGTGTTAATGCGATTAAAACAAAAGTCATTAAGTCTATAAGTCTATAACAAGTCAATGTCATTCCAAAAATCATGGCAACAGATGTTGGTGGGTTTACATTTATCCCAGTCACCGCACTTGCCATTATTTTTTTTAATTAAAGGGAGCAGCCACGTGGGATGTTTCTGGGTATTTCACCCTCCTTTCTGCTTCAAAGTCTTGGCATTTCTTTGTTAAGCATCCAGTATTGCCGTTAATTCTTTGTCGTTTAATAAAGAACTGTCTCATCTTCTGTCCAAACATATGGCTCGGTCTTTAAAGAAATGATCATCTTTAACTTGCACCAGGTGACCTGTAAATGAAAAAAAAACTTGTTTACATTGCAGTTTTTTTTTTTTTTTTAAATATTCCTTTTCCGAATTGGCTGTAAAACCACCTCATGTGAGCGTTAAAACTTTTGCGAAATTGACGTGTTTCCATTGGGCGTATTTTCAATGACTATTACTACTGATAATAATAATTGCAAATTAGCCTTTGGCTATATACACTGTGATACAGACATCAGATTGTTTAGTTTAAATGATCTATGTTGGTGGTATCTGTGCCTATCAAATAAATTATCAAATAAATAAATAAAATAAATAATAATAACAATAATAATAATAGGGAATGTTTCTTGAGGAGTAAATTAGCATATTAGAGTGATTGCTGAAGGATTTTGTGATACTGAAGACTGGAGTAATAGTAGTATTTACTTAAATTTTAATATTTCACAATACAATTGTGCTTTTTAGACAAGCTTTTAGTCTGTGGGCTTCTTCTTCAAGCAAAGCAACCGTTAAAATGTAATTTAGATAATCACGATATAACAAATTATCTGTAATTTGTCTAATTAGAAGACTATAAAGCCAAAAAAGGGAAGCTGCCTGTACATGCTGAAATATGAATTCAGAGCTGAGAGTTTTGTGAATAAACATTGTTGATGCTTAACGTTGTTACTATTAATGAGAGCACATTGTTTGGAAATCAGGGTCACATTTTTATATATATATATATATATATATATATATATATATATATATATATATATATATATATATATATATATATATATATATATATATATATAATGTATATATATATATAATATAAATGTGTGTGTGTGTGTGTGTGTGTGTGTGTGCGTGTGTGTGTGCGTGTGTGTGTGCGTGTGTGTTTGTTTGTTCTTCTGTTATTTTTATTACAATTTTATTTCTGATTTGAAATTTGATTTACTCAAACTTTTCAAGTAGCTTCTCAAGTAGTTATTTTAAGTAGTCAACAACATTTCTCATTTTCATATTTCAGCTTTACTTCAGTTTAAATTTCAGTTTTAGCATAATAACACTGGTGCAAGTTCTGAAATCTGCCCTGATCTAATGCACCAGACGGCCATTTTGAAGCCTGAACCGAGTCTTTAGGTGGGATTAAATTTTCTTTGTTTGAAGTTACAGCAGAAAACACCCACAGGGACTTGACATTAAGCTGGGCGACGGCATAGCCGAGCATGTACTATGCTAATGTTAGCCCCCCTCTAGCGACAGCCTCAATGTAATTAATGTTGTTTTGCGGCTAGCAGGCGAGACCTTTCAGAGTAAAGAGGTGTGTTTAACAGGATAATTGAGAGTGAAGTTACGACCGTAACCTCCAAATAGCCTGTGGTGGTGGTCACCTTGACCGTGTCAAGTAATAGCTACTTTCAAGCAGCTTATCTTTTGATGGCTCAATGAATAAATAGTGTGTTCGAAGGACTGTGACGTTAAGATGGAGGATGTAGAAAGAAAGATGGAATAATGGCATAATGTGTCTTAGGGTTCTGCTCCAGTGCCGAGCTTAACCCGCAGGCGAAATGGGTGGTTGTGTTTATGTTGTCATGCTTGCTTAGCTGTTATGCTAAGCAGCATGGAGCTCTGGGACAACCCCCTGATGGTGCTTGTGTTTGCTCTCTTTTTACCCTTCGCCCGCTCTCTCTTTCTATGTCACCGACATGTTATCTTTCCCGAGGATTCAGAGCTGCACTTAAAGCCATTTCAGATGTGACATTAGACTAGTGCTGTGAAAAGCTAGTCACATAAAGGGCTGCCCACGTCTTTTCGGGGCTAATTTAAACTCTGTCGAGCTGCGTGACACGAATTAGCCTGTGACACGGCACGCAGCGTGAATGTAATATAAAAAGTTCAGTGTTTAAAAATGTTAAACTGATTATCTTATTCATTGTCATGCTTTCATTCGTCTGTAATTACCTTTATGGAATACACTAAACCTGACTGCTTCTTATGGTGTTATATTACTGTTATATAACCTGACCAAGCCACAATCTTAGAATATTTATTTGGATTTAGAGAGATTTAAATTCAATGAATGCCAGACCTCCATGAATGGTTCAGGTTTATTTTTGCTGCAGGTGTTGAGAAGGGCATATATTATGAGATCTGCTGACTTGGCTTCTTTTTTGGCTGTGGAAATTGAGTATTACTGCTCGGAGGTTGTTTTTTAATCAAGGGTTGAGGAGAATGGTTCAGGCACCCCCCAAGGCATTCGCGGTTGAGCGTGGTGTAGATGCTGCCTAATACAGTCAAAGCCCATCAGTAATTCAGTGTCCTGGCTCACTGGCCACAGCATTAGGCTTCAAGGCAGCGCATAAAGTGTGCGAACACATTGCCATTTATCTCAGTCTATGGGCATGTGCGCGCACACATCTGACATTTAGTATCTCATCAGCATGACAGATTGTTCCACCATAGAAATATTAGAAAGTAAAACATTGTATTCATGAATCCGCTTTATTCTCTCTGTCGTAATAGTAAGTGTCTGTACAGAAGCAGTAATTTGTTCTCAAAGGTAATAGTAAGTCCTGTGGTTGAGTTACGAACATCATCTTATTCCTGAGCGAATTCATCAAAACTCTGCTTTTTGGGCACCCCCTACTGGAAAATTAATGTTAAGTGAAAGCTGTTTTTATATAAGCTATAACCAGCAACTGTGTCTTTTAAAAAGCAGCTTGACCACCTTAAGTATGAACCACCTATTAGCTGTTTTGTTGCTAAGCCAAGATGATCTGCCAACTTCAACCAGTTAATAACCGGCTTGAGCCAAATAAAGTTAACCAACTTTGACTAGCTAATGGTCATCATCTATAGTTAATTATCATCTTAGACTAGCTGTACTGAGCATTTTATACCAACAAATTAACATTTTGTTCTAGCTCATGGCCATCTTAGACTCGTTAGTGAGCATCTTGGACAAACCAATGAATCTTGGACAAACCAATGAATACTAGTTTATGACCTTCTTAGACTATCTGATGATCATTTTGGACTAGTTAGTGACTATCATTGACAAACCAATGCCCATAGCTATTAGCGTATGACCATTTTTGACATGCTAATGACCATCTTGCTTGTGATTAGACTAGCTAGTGATCATCTTAAAGGGGGGGTGAAATGCTGTTTCATGCATACTGAGCTTTTTACACTGTTAAAGGAGTTTTTCCACGCTTGAGGACGTCACAGCTTTGCGCGCTTGTCATTCTTTAGCTCCGCCCACACGATACGCCTCCAGGCGCTCGTTTTTTTTCCGGAAAGACTCAGTACAGCCTATATTTCTTTTATAAATATAATAAAACTAAAGACTTTTCGGAGATATGAAGGATGCAATACTACTCTAAGTACTCAAGATTGACATGAGTGACTGAAACTGAGTGTTTCACCCCCCCTTTAAACCAACCTGTGGTCATCCTAGACTACCCAATGACCAGCATTAGCTAGCTAATGGATTTTTTTTTTTTACTAACTAATGATCATGTTAGACTAGCTAATGGTCATTGTAATCTAGTCAATAACTAGTTTAGACTAGTTAATGATCAGTTTAGACCATTTAGACCAGCTTAAACTATCTATCATTGAATCTCTTCATATAATGAACATTTTGACAAGCTAACGTCCATCTTAGACAAGTTAGTGCCGATCTTAGACAAACCAGTGACCTTTTTTTATTTTTTATAGCTATTCGCTTTTAACCATCTTAGACTATTACTATCTAGTGATACTTTTTGACTGGCTAATGACCATCTTGGACTAGCTTATGAAAATCTTGAATCTAACTAGCTAGTGATCATCTTAGACCAATTGGCGGCCATCCTAGACTATCCAATGACCAGCATAGACAAGCTAATGCTATTTTTAACTTGCTAATGATAGTCTTAGACTAGCTAATGAACATTTTTTCTTGCCATTGACCAGCATAGGCCAGCTATTGACCATCACAAACTAGCCATTAACCAGTTCAGACTAGTTAATGATCAGTTTAGACCATTTAGACCAACGTAAACTATCTAACTATCATTGAATCTCTTCATATAATGACATTTTTTGACAAGCTAACGTCCATCTTAGACTAGTTAGTGCCGATTTTAGAAAACCCAGTGACCATTTTTTTTAAATAGTTATTCGCTTATGACCATCTTAGGCTAGTACTATCTAATGATAATTTTTGACTGGCTAATGACCATCTTGGACTAGCTGATGAAAATCTTGAATAAACTATCTAGTGATCATCTTAGACTAGCTAATGACCATTTTTGCTTGCCAATGACCAGCATAGACCAGCTATTGACCATCATAAGCTAGCCAGTAACCAGTTTAGACTAGTTAATGACCAGTTTAGGCCATTTAGACCAGCTTAAAATATCTAATTATCAATAAATCTCTCTATCTAATGATAATTTTTTGACTATCTAATGACCATTTTAAGCCCTATTCGGACAGGATTAGATTAACATGGGGACATCGGGGTAAAGTCATTTTACCTCAGGACGTCTGTAATATTAATGGCCAATTCGCACGGGATAAGACATCTCAGTAAAACTAGCAGAAGTGGGAGGTGTAACTCGCTTTAGCACCTCCTTGACGTCGTGTGCGTATGACGTTACCGTTATAACGTGAGCAAACACACAACCTGAGCGCCAGTCTGAACTCCGTCTCCAATATATATGTGTGTTTTAATAAACAGTTAGGTCCAGTCTAACGATTCTGATTGGATTATGTTGGTAATAGACACTTTCCTAGAGCTAAAATGTGTTGTGCCTCTAATAAGTGCTTTTGATCTTCTTTTTGCTTTAAATGATATGCGGAAAATACTGGACCTATTCCACAGATTGTCCCACCACCTACAACGCAACCGAATGCTTCAAGTTTGCAAAATTCGCTTTTTTTAACTTTTAAACAGGAAATGACAGAATTTTACCATACATTTTTACAGCAGGTCTATTCGAACGGGATTAGTATTACCCGAGGTCATTTTTCCAGACCTTTTTACAGAATGTAAAAGTCTCTGTAATCTGACTGACATTGACAGCCACTGACATTGTCCGTAATGATTACCAAGATGGCACATTCGGAGGGGACTAAAATCACAGAGAACCTCTGGTAATAATTACTTTACCCCCACGTCCCCATGTTAAACTAATCCAGTCCGAATAGGGCTTTAGACTAGTTAATGACAATCTTGGACAAACTAGTGACCATTGCGTTAAAGCTATTGGCTTATTATGACCATCTTAGATTAGCTAATGATCATTTTTGACAGGCTAATGAAAGACTATTTAGACCTTAAACAATCTAATGGTGAGTTTATACTAGATAATGATCAGTTTAGACCATATAGAAACCAGTTGTTATGTTCTAAAATGCACCACCATCACAACTGCATTTTCCAGCAGGGAAAACAAGACCACAACGGAATAATTCAGCTGATGGTTGTTTGGTTATTTCTGTCTCGAGAATTTGTTTGAGATAAGAAGTCTTCCGAGTGCTGGTTAGCTCGCACTTGTACACAAGCCCTTCATTTTCAGTAAAAAGTTCAAGTAGAATCTTTGTCTTTTATTGCCTGGCGTGCTCTCGTTTTCTCTTATTCCTTTGCTCTGTTCTCAGGTGCAATCTATTTTGGGAAGAATTACCATAATAACACACGTCGCGCGAGACTGGCTGTCATTGTAATTGATATCTAGACGTGGCTGCTGGGCGGAGCCATTTGCATATAATCACTTTAACTGATATGATAATGAATGTGGTGGGTCTGATGCAAGCAGAAAGTCTCTCCGGAGACGGATGGCTATTTGAATTATACTCAATAAGTAATATATTATCCCAGAAAGAGAGACTCTTTTGGCACAGCTACACCTGGATATATTTAACGAGGTCCACCTCGCTTATATAAGCAGTTCGCTTCATGTTTGTACATGTTTTCTTGCAACCTTAATTACTTGCCCTTGTTCCCCCAGATCTCTTGAGTGAGTTGTGTCCTGTGTCCTTGTAGCCACCTGGAGTTTGTTCTTCTTTTATTTATGCGACTGCTGGTAAAAGCTCACTCTAATGGTGTTGTACAGAAATTGGTCAAAAAGGGGTTTGTTACTACTTTAGAGAACATTTAGAAAAAACTAAAATGTTTGCTGACACACACATCTAGCGGCAATTATTGTGCTTACTCATAAATCAGAGATAATTAGGCACAGTTTGTAAGTCATTGTTTCAAGTTTCCCAAAGAACAGAAAAAAAAACCCCACCTGAAGCCTTATAACTAACAACCAATGAAATATTTTAGCACAAACATTGTACTCTGTAGATACATAAGGGGATAAAATAGTATATTTAAAGAACTGTTTTTGACCATACAATGAAAGCCCATGGGGTCCAAAAACAATACTGAATCCCTCTGATTTCAAACATTATGCAAAATGATACATTTTTCAAAATATGTGCTTTCATGTTTCATAGAAGACAGAGAATTATACATGTTTTGATTGACACAAGGGGTGAGTAAATTGACACAATGTTTACACAATTTTTGGGTGAAATATCCCTTCAAAAGGTTAGTTCTCCCAAAAATGAAAATTATTTAATAAATTACTCACCCTCATGTCGTTGGACACCCGTAAGACCTTCGTTCATCTTCAGAACACAAATAAAGATACTTTTTTTTTTTTAAAGCTGATGGCTGAGAAAGGCTTTAGAAAGGCCTCCATTGGCATTCAGTACATTTCCACTCACAAGACCCATAAAGGCACTAAAGACGTCGATACAAAGTCCATCTCACTACAGTGGCTGTACAATCATTTTACAATGCGAGGAAAATAGTTATTGTGCACACAAAAATCAAAATAACGACTTTATCCACCAAGTTATTGACATGAACTTGACGCATGCGCGAGAATATGATGCAGCTCCACCGTTCCGATACATGACCCAGAAGAAGAGGAGCACCACTATCGCGTGAGTTCATGTCAGAGACCTACACAGAAGACAATAACTTTGTGCACAAAAACTGTTCTCGTTGCTTCGTTAAATGATTGTACAGCCCCTGTAGTGAGATGGACTTTGTAACGACGTCTTTAGTGCCTTTATGGGTCTTGTGAGTGGGAATGTACTGAATGCCAATGGAGGCCTTTCTGAAGCCTTTCTCAGCCATCAGCTTTCAACAAAAATATCGATGAACGAAGGTGTTACAGGTGTCCAACGACATGAGGGTGAGTAATTAATTAAATCATTTTCATTTTTGGGTGAACTAAGCCTTTAAGGCAGGAAAACCAGAAAATCATAGTAAGAAGCAAACACATTTTTCCCCTCTGGTATCTGGTGGGATGGTAAAAGGTGATAAAGAGAGAATAGATTAGAAAGTGAATTCAGAATAGGTTTGGGGAAGACTCTTAGTTGTAATGCGGTCCTCCAGCTTTCTGGCAACTCTCTTACACGAGTTTATTTGTTCCTCAAACACACACTTCTTCAGTTGACCTCCAGTTAGCCTCAATTTCTGCTAACTGGAAGCAGCAACAAGCCGAGAGCTCAAAAACACACCACTTCAGAAAAAAACTGCCTGAGGAAGTTTTTAAAACTCTGTGCTTACAAATCTAACCTTGTGTAAATCAGTGGGGTAGATATGTTAAAATGAGGGGCCACTATATATATCCATGGAAGCCCCACCTTGCAACTTACAGGACTTAAAGGATCTGCTGCTAACATTTTCGTGCCAGATACCACAGCACGCCTTCAGGGGTCGAGTGAAGTCCATGCCTTAATGGGTCAGGGCTATTTGGTCAGCTGATCAAGGGTGGCCGGACATGTAAAGTATGGGGTCTAGGGCCCCCCCAAGCCCCCTCGTAGCTATGCTACTGTTCTGAATTACAGTTGAATAATGATATATTTCATTACTATTAAAAATATTCTACTTTTAATGCTATCAGTTATGTCAACCAAAAAATTGTAATTCTGTAAATGTAATCTAATGAAATTTCAAAACACTAAGCATTTCTGTAACACTTTACAATAAGATTAATTAGTTAACTACATTAGTTAACCTGAACTAATAATGAACTGCACTTATAAAGCATTTATTTATCTTTGCTAATTTCAACATTTACTAATACATTATTAAAACCTTGTTAGCATTAGTTAATCCACTGTGAACTAACATGAACAAACTATTAACCAACATTAACAAAGATGAAAAAATACAGTAAAAAATGTACTGCTCATTGTTAGTTCATGTTATTTAATACATTAACTAATGTTAACAAATGAGATTTTATTGTAAGATGTTACCGTACCTGCCTTTCTTCTGTGGATAACAAAATATGGTATTTTTAACTGTTTTTATCCATTCAATGAAAGTCAGTGGGGTTCAAAACAACATTTTGTTTTATTAAATATCTTCAAAATATTTTATTTGTAATTTTATATATTTTATGAGACACTTTTTTTGTGTGTGTGTGTGTGGGTGAACTTACCCTTAAATGCATCCTTGCTAAACAGAAGTATTAATTTCTTTAAAAAAAACTAAAAAAAAAAAAAAACTGTATTGACCATTGTCAGGTCATAATGGTCTTACATGGCACCTAACCATACTAGCTTACATTGCTAGCAATGACAAATAAATGAGCAGATTAGCTAACATTGTTGAATGACTGAGCCGAGGTGCTCCTGCTGCTTGAGTAATTGGCTTTCTCTCCTCCACCTTCTATCAATCCAGTCATTTTTTGGGCGAATGGTGGTACTGAGAGAAAATGTCGGCTGACTACAAGGATGTGCTGGTGTCATGAGTGGAGGCAGGAGCACAACCGACTGCAATTAACCTAACACACAGTGAGAGCATAAATGAGGATTAGAGAGAGAGAGAGAGAGAGAGAGAGAGAGAGAGAGAGAGAGAGAGAGAGAGAGAGAGAGAGAGAGAGAGAGAGAGAGAGAGAGAGAGAGAGAGAGAGAGAGAGAGAGAGAGAGAGAGGAGAGAGAGAGAGAGAGAGAGAGAGAGAGAGAGAGAGAGAGAGAGAGAGAGAGAGAGAGAAATAACCAAATAGAGTGAAAGGTCCAAGAGAAAAAAAAGTAAACGAGATAAGAAGTGTAACGGTTGACGAACGACAGCGAGAGAGTGAGAAGGGGGATTAGAGGAAGTCTGTAGATATGACACCAAGGAAGAACAGAGGATGATGAGCAGTGAGGAAGATGCTGAGCTCCAAGACAAAAGAGCAGAGAGGAGTGATAACGCTGCTGAGCATGAGAGAGACGGGGCTCTCTGAAGGATTGGGAAAAGGAATGCTGAGACTAAAGCTCAAAGTTAAATATAAAATATGAAGCACAAGGAAGACTTTAAAGTGAATATTTTTGCTGTTATTCCGCAAATATGACAAACTCTGGCTTTTATGTCAAGATAATGTGGTGATTGTATTGAGAGGCTGGATTTAGCAAAACAGTGTATTTTTTGTTTAATAAGTTCAGCTCTTGTGTTTGTGCTGATACATCAAATTCCTTTCAATGTGAATGTGTGTTACCAAAAAGATGTCTTTTAAGATTTGTTTGATTTTTGTTTTTACGGTAGAACTCAATGGCGACAAGAGTTTGAGTATAATTGAGTATAACTGAGTAAAGATGATCCGAGTGCTGAGTGCTAGGTTCCTAATTTTGTTATACATAATATACATTACACATCACCTCATTTCTCAAAGAGAAAGTTTCAGCCTTTCTAAACCCCTCCTTTCAGAGAGCCTACTCTGCTCTGATTGGTCAGACAGCCCAGTCTTGGCTGTAACAGGAAGTGAGACTGGAATTGCTGACGACTCGTTTTAGCAGTTTAGAATCGATTCTCTCTTTTAGAGACAACAACTGTATTTGTTTTGCGCTTTGAGCTTTAACAATTTGCAAACCTTTTACCTTCACAAACGCCTACACTCCGCATGAGAGGTAATATTCGAAAAAGAATAATAGGGGCACTTCAATGCAGGATCAGAAAATCTTTATCTATTTATCTGTTAGTTTTCTGTGCAAATTTTTGGGGAAAATAGTAAGATTTTGGGGTATATTTAGAATTTAATAGGATTTAATTTAGATTTCAGGGAGTAGAATTAAATTGGAATAAAATTCCAACAATGGAGAAAAAAAAATATTCAGACTGAAAAATAAATTGTTATTTCTCAGGATGCTTTAATATAGCTCACCTTCTGTTTTCCATATTTATTTTTATCCGAAAATAACGTTGTGGACATTTAGACTTAGTTTAGAGAAATATATCTAAACAGATGGGGGAACATTTGTTTTAGTTATCAATGAAAAAAGTATTTGAGTTGTTGCAAATATTGTGTCACTGTTGCAGGGCTCAAAGCTAATGACTTTTTCTACTTTTTGAAGGAAAAACTAAATACACGACCACACATACAGGTCCTTCTCAAAAAATTGGCAAAGTTCATTTTTTTCCATAATGTAATGATACAAATTAAACGTAAATCTATTTTAGATTGATTGCACACCAACTGAAATATTTCAGGTCTTTTATTGTTTTAATACTGATGATTTTGGCATACCTATCTCAAAAAATTAGCATATCCTGAAAAGGTTCTCTAAATGAGCTATTAACCTAATCATCTGAATCAACGAATTAACTCTAAACACCTGCAAAAGATTCCTGAGGCTTTTAAAAACTCCCAGCCTGGTTCATTACTCAAAACCGCAATCATGGGTAAGACTGTATAACACAAATTTTATATAGCACAATTATTCCTATTCTGTTTAAATCTGCTGAGATTTCTGCAAAAGTCTGTGCATGCGTATTCTTTGTGGGTAAAAAAAGTAAAAACTTTTGTTGACCATAGCTTTAAGCTAGTCTCAAAGTCTAGCTTCACTGTCAGTTCTCTCTCCAGAATCCGAGCGCTATTCGCGGTGGAGCCGAACAGCAGGACTCTCAGTGGAACCTCACTCAAACGCTCCCGACTGCCACTACAAATGACTTGTGGGAATCCTCCAGCGGGAGCTGTCTAAAGTGATCTGCTCAGGCTGAAGCACCACTAACGTGGGCGCACGTGAACTCGTGTGGAATTGTAATAATGCCATGTGTACAGCTCCGGACCGACAGTAGCAAGACATTCACACGGAATAATGAGAAACATGTTCGTGGATTTATGCATCCGTGTTTGTGCTCAAACATAATATACTATTATGTATTTATTAACTCATAATATACAGAAATACTGTAGGCTATCAGCAGTGCCAGAAAGAGATTCATGAGTTTTGTATATCCATCCCAACCGCTGGCTTGTAGTCACCTTGCTGGGAGTTTCTCTCTCTTTCTATATATATATATAGAAAAAAAGGGAAAAGTTTTCTTATAGAATTTGGAGGGTGGGGAGGGGGTGGCTTTATCTAAATTCATGTTTCATTTGATATTTACAGTTTATGTGGTAATAGCATATGGAACACCATTTACCTCAAAGCTGAGACGCACTACACAACTTTTGTAGTCTCCATAATAGTTGCCGAAAGTCTGCGGAAGCAGATTTTGGTCAGTCAGAGTTGACGGATTCCACAGAAAATTGCGTGGTGTATAATGGCCGCAGACCTAAGACTAGGATTCCCTCTGGTCCAAGGATATCAAAACAGTGTTGCAATAAAATACAATTCAAAAGTTAATTAACAGAACACGTAACAAATATTTGACTTCTCAGCATAGATAAAACAACTGACTACACCTCTCACCTCTAACTCCCGGCCATCACAATATACAAACTTGGTCTCAATGTTTATTTATTTTTATTAAATTAAAGGTAGAATTGTTTTTTTTTTTTCCAAATTTGTTTAAACTTTCTTTATATATCAATATATAATTCAAATGTAAGTACTCTGAAAAAGAAAGTATTAAAATTGAGTATCTGTAGACCTCTCACGACAGCTCATTATTTCCCTTCACTCCACCTTCTCCCTTCTGGGCTCTTTTCAAAGCCACGCCCCCAAAATACATGAATGTGCCTTATCGACCGCTCAGCTGGAAGACGCATTATTTACCTCAGACGAGCAGTGTGCATGTAGTGACATCATGTCCGAATCACATGTAATAAAACATCTCACTTTATCAGTGTGAATATAAACAAATAAGATGTCTTTTAGTACTCACTATCAAGCTAGAATACCGATACTGGTAACGTTTAAAATATATTTTAGTTTGATTCGGTAATGAGTTATATTTATAAGGCAAAGCTAAATACGTGTAGCATTGATACATGTTTTTCCAATAACATCAGTTATACTGTGATGAAGATGAATTTTGTGTAAGATTCATAACATATACTGATGTAAGAGTTTCCATGATGGAAGATTGTTGATTAGTGGTAGCTAAAGCTAACTTCCTGGATGCGGTGTACTAGATTTTCACATGCATTTTGTTATCTAAAGTTACATTTTGCGAAATTCAACACGACAGCGATCAACTTGAGCTAAGCATATTGAGTATTTATCATCTCTACTAATGGCTAAGTGATGCATGCTTCATTAAAACATAAACCAAAGAAATGTATAATCAAAATGAAAGATTACCTGAATGAAGATTACCTTGTCTTGAACTCCTCAAATCAAACGGGTGCGCGCATGTGGGCAGATCCTGTAGCGAAAACGGTGGTTGCCATGGTAGCGAGAGAGATTGACAGTCGCCCAAGCCAATCACTTGTTTCAGCCCTGGACGAAAATAATGAGCGGTGTTTATTGCAGATTAAAATGTCTAGAGTTACTTGATTTTTATTCTCTCTTTTTCAGAGTACTTACCTTTTTATTATGTATTGACATATAAAGAAAGTTTAAACAAATTTTGACAAACGTGTTTTAGATAATTCTTACCTACCCTACCTTTACTTTAAAGTCTCATCAACAAATTCTACGATTTGCATACAGGAGTAATCAGCCAATCACAGCAACGTAGAGGTCCTCTCATGTCATTTCATCTCAGTTTTGCCGTTACCTCAATCACCGAGAACGATTTGAGCTAAAGGGAAGGCAAATTTGGCATCACTGTTAGACAGTGTTATTTTTTAGTAAAATTAGTGTGTTACACTTTAAATCAAATATTTTGTAATATCTATTCGATTTGCTTTTGAACTGTTCTCACTTTCTCATCCATATTTCATTTAAGGACGCCTTCCTCCCTCAGCTTCTCTCAGAAAATATCACTGCACCTTATTTGTGAAAGAGAAGTAGGAAGTATGAATAAAGTTTTATTTAATTTTTTATCCCACTCTTCCGTCTCATTTCATTCCATCAGGAATAAAGTTTATAACTAGCTCTGTTGTTCATAGCTGCTGGACGAGTGCAATAATGGCTGCATCATTTTCATGTCACTGCTTGCTAATTTGCAGGTGCCCTGTGGAAGCAGGAGTGCTGTTGTCGCATTTCATAGAACATTATTCGACATCCCTTTGGACTCGCTGTATAACAGAGATGACCCAGTCAATCATGTCTATCCACTCTCTGCCTTTCTCCCCCTCTGTCTGAATGGACATTGAAGTGATCTGGCAGGGTTTACCCTCGGACAAGTTGGGGTCATCATGTTCGGCCATGCACATGTCCTGCTAGACATGGCTCAGAGACAAACAGTGCTAGATTTAGCTTTATACCAGCAGTTCTGTCCCCTAAGTGCTCTTACATACCCCTCTAGAGAGGATGAAGCCTTAGTGGCCCCTGTCCAAATCCAGGGTTATTTTCCCTTTGACCTAAAACCAGTCCCGAACCTCATTAGAGCTTCTCCCAGGGCATCTTGTGGATGGTTGTCTGCTGCACTAATGGCCCATGGAGTGAGCAGAGGATAGGTTTTGAGAAATGACCTTTGACCTCTACTGAGGTGACATGATTACATCTCCCAAATGAGCATCGAGTAGTATCAAAAATATCTAAGCATCATAACTTTGTTTTTAGATAACTATATTTATATTTCACAATTGCAAATTTATTTCTCTAAGTTTATTATTTTATGACTTTATATCTCAGTGTAACTTTTGTGTTTAATACTTTTTTCTTCACAATTACTTTTTAAATGTAAAGTCAACCTTACTCAGTTTTGTCTAAAATATAAAGGTATACTCTAGATATATTTTAGAGAATCTTTCAAGATCATCTTTCATCATAGTTTTAGCCTGAAGCTGTTATCTTTTTCCCATCCTGTGACATGTTGTTGTTGTTTAAATAGCTAAAGCATTTTTGCCCATTTGTGTGCACATGGGTGTGCTGAACTGAAACGAGGTGTGTTCAGGCACATTGTTGGCGTGTTGTTATTTTGGAAACCGAAAACGTTTGCACCATTGACCAACACAAACCTTGTCTAAAGTCAGCGGCACAGTATTTTCTGTTTTATTTAAAGAGGGTTAGTAATATGCGTCTATAGGCGGGTCTACACTGCTTATTACACACACATTGACATCCAGAAGCACATAAACATTAGCCTGACAAGTCAGACCCACATCAAGATGTTTGGTCTGGAAACTCACCATTGACAGGACTCAATCCGAGGGGCGGGATAAACGGTTGTCTTTCAAACTCCCTCTGCACGGCGTGCACGCAGTTGGATTGCGCTACAACCAACCAGAGCAACGAAGGTGAAACGGAGCTCGTTGACAGATTAAACATTCGCCATATCCAGTCGGCAAAACTCAGAACACATCTTCATTTTTAAGAATGACTTCAGTGCTGTTCTTTGTTCTTTTCTCAGAGAAAAGCTTTACTCCAAGTCTTCCAGAGTCGCGGTCAAAGCGCATTAGAAAGACACAGTTCTTTTTTCGC
This sequence comes from Pseudorasbora parva, assembly GCF_024679245.1. Classification (NCBI taxonomy): domain Eukaryota; kingdom Metazoa; phylum Chordata; class Actinopteri; order Cypriniformes; family Gobionidae; genus Pseudorasbora; species Pseudorasbora parva. Next base: position 12,938,493 of record NC_090178.1, on the reverse strand, counting down.
ATTAGAAAAACACAGTTTCTGTGTTTACTAGTAGCATGCAAGTGCAACTTGGCCGTCACTATGTTAAGCCCCGCCCACCGACTCTATACACAATGTGATTGGGCTGACCAGAGTTTGGCGTTTACAGCTCAGAAGTGTATTGAGAGTTGCTAGATGGCACTCGCGGGAAATTAGATTTGCTGCCGCTGGGGTGCGTCTAGATTTCTAGGCTACATAAACATTTATAAATATGAAAAATGGAGGGATTCAAATGAAAAAGATTATTATTGTATAAATATCTCATATCAAATGCCTACATGTCATAATGGATAGTCATTGTATCTATCTGAATTAGCCTACCTATTTGCAGTAATGAGGTAAGCAGTCGTCATTAGATGAGCAGAACCGTTTCCTCACTAGAGAAGCATTCGGTTTTTCAGCTTGCAAATTTCGCCTTGTAAATCGCGAACACAACTGGCTTTTAAAGGGAATGGGAGATTGTTGGACGTTATGCCCAAAAAAACATCCATTATCAGCCATTACTCATGAACTCTTTCCTCGCCAAGCACAGCATTTTCCCGTTATTCATGAGAAAACGCTTCCAGGCCAAAAACTGAATCTTCAGTGTTTCCTTGTTTTCACTGTCAGTCGCTAGGGGGCGCTATTACGCATTTTCTGAAAGAGTACTGAATCTCCTGATTAAAACGCGCGAGTAAGACGCAGTAAAACAAGCAATTACATGTAATATAATGCATATGTAAAATAACGAGATCATCAAATTTAAAAAGCATATGAATCAAAACTATCTAATGTTACTAAATGAATTGTAGACCTGGGACGAGCTACAGGACTGTGAGGCATTAGAGGCGTTAATGGACTCGATCTACTCCATCTGTGTTTGATCATCGCTTTTTGTTCAAAATGTTACTTTTTTAATGAAACTTATCCATATTCAGGTGTTGATAAAAAAGGATTGCAAAAAAGAAAGCAACTTTTTTTATTTAAGAGAAGAGGGTCTGCTCTTTATTTTGATATATTGCATGCTCAGATATTCATTATACAAAATATGTGCTGTTACATTTTTGTGAAAATTGTCAAAAACCATGGTGGTGGCTGGCAACGAAAGAGTTAAGAGACTAGGGACAACCCTTTTAGACCATGTGCCGGCCATGGCGTATTTTTCCTATCATAAAACTTGCGCATAAAGTGGATTCAGACGTGCCTTAGGTGCACCTGCACCCTGTGCTTTAGGCCCTGTATGTCCTGTGCAGTTTCACTTGTCAAGTAAATTTAAGGACGTTTGGATATTTGTACTAAAAAAAACGAGGCAGAAATGCTGATTAAGAAAATATTTTTTTGCAGCGCAAGCCCCGATATCCCATCGTCAGCTAACACAATAAAACGTGCTTGTCTTGTAGAGGTAATTGAATTAGTCGTAGATCAACAGAAATAGATATGAGAACGTATTCCTCATTACATTGCCGGTTTTAGTTGCCCTATCCTATTTTTGACTTTAGATGTGTTATAGAGTGGCTTTATCTCTGGTGAAGATTAGACTGCAAGATAACCAGGATTTATTGGCCCAATAAGGATAACAATTCATTACTAGGCGAGAACTGCAGTAATCCTATTTCCACAGGCCGTAATTGGGTCTCAACTCCCCCCCCCCCCCCCCCCCCCCCCCTTCCACCACCAGCGCCGCCATCACCTAAACTAGCAACCATTGCCACTACCTTGAAAAGTGGCAGAGAGATCTTTCAAAGCGAATTTGAGAGAAAGCTTAAGGAAATCCCTATGTATCATGCATTTGTGTGAAATGAAGTGAGGAAAAGACATCGAGTCTGGGACCTTGATGAGGATACACACAAGCTCTTGTGTACCACAGTGACACTGCACTGCAGAGAGCACGTTGCCTTTGTTTTAAAGCGCGAGGCTTAACAGGCTCACCGGTTCAAAGACTTTTCCTTTATTGCTGCCGCCTGCCTGTTTGCCTGCTGCTATTCTACTTTCCGTCTCACATAGGCATATTCACACTTACTGCGCTTTATTTCTTTTCTGTTGTTCTCTGTATGTCAACCCACACTCAATCTCACCGCAACCATGCACGCTCAAAAAAGAACAGCACGGTGTCTACTATAGGCTATTACATGATTACATGCATTGAAAGCACAGGCCACGTATTATTCATGGAGGGAGTACGGCATACACGCACAGGTTTCAGACATCAATGTAATACCCTGCTCCCTTCTTGTCGGGCCACGTAGACCGCAGTGAGCCGGTGGTTTGATGTGGTATTCCTGGTGACGACTAAACAATGGCAAAGTACTCGGCACACAATTTCTTAATTAGCATTTAAAAGTACACTACAGGGGTGGTCAGACTGGGCTCTGGTGATGGAAAGTTAAGAGAAATATAAGTGATTTTTGTGGGAAATCTTTTTAAAAGTTTTACATTAAAGTTTTATTCTGTTTTCTGGTTGGAATTTATTATAATCATTAATTATTTGAAGTGCACCCTGTAATATTATTTATATATATTATTATATAAACATTATTATTATTTTATTCTGTAGACTATTTCTAGATAATACACACATTTATAATGTTTATTTATTTAAAAAGTCTCTAATGCTCACCAAGGCTGCTTTTATTTGATTTTAAAAAACGGTGATATTGCGAATTATTATAATCTTTTAAAATATATTTTTAATTTGTGCTGTCACATCGATTAATCGTGATTAATCACATCCAAAATAAAAGTTAGTTTACATGTGTGTACTGTGTATAATTATGTTAATATAAATGCATACACATGCATTTGTGTGTGTATGTATGTATGTATGTGTATGTATGTATGTATGTATGTATGTATGTATGTGTGTGTATGTGTGTGTGTGTGTGTGTGTGTGTGTGTGTGTGTGTGTGTGTGTGTGTGTGTGTGTGTGTGTGTGTGTGTGTGTGTGTGTATGTATGTATATATGTATATATATATATATATATATATATATATATATATATATATATATATATATACATACACACACACACACACACACACACACACACACACACACACACACACACACACACACACACACACACACACACACACACACACACACACATACACACACATACATACATACATACATACATACATACATACATACACACATTGTATACATATTTAAGAATATATTATGTATTTATATATGCGTAATAATTATACACAGTACACACATATATATATATATATATATATATATATATATATATATATATATATATATATATATATATATATATATATATATATATATATATTATATAATCACAAACTTTTATTTTGGATGCGATTAATTGTGATGAATCGATATGACAGCACTAATTTTAATATTTATTTCTTTTATTTCTATCATGACAAATCTGAATTTTCAGCAGCCAAATCTGAAAGTCCAAGGATGTTATTTTCAGTTTTAAAATGTGCATGTGACGTATGTGAAACATTTCATAAAATTGTTCCTTCGCAAAGATGTCAAAGATGTTTGAAAACTCCTGGTTTAGAAAACAGAAGAGCTTTTTGTGTAATATAATATGTTATGTCATTCTGCAATCACCTTTGAGTTGATATTTCTCTTCATTTTCATGTCACTTTTCCTAATTATTGAAATTACATAGTTCCGTCTCCGAAAAAAAAGGGGGAGGGGGGCTTTTCAAAAAAGCCTATTTAACAAAAATGGCTATTTTCACTTTGGATGCTCCCCTTTTGAAGCCTGCTGTCGTAGCAAGATTATTATTATGATAAGCTAATAAAACGTATCCTCCAAATGTGTTAAAACAGGAAGCTTATCCCGCTAAAGGCTACGTTAAGGAAACGATTCTTGGCACTTTGTAGGTTAAAGTGGGGCGAGCAGGGGAAGAAACACTATGCTTGAGGGACTGTGGGAAATACTCACCACTTATATGCATGCTCTTCAATGACCCTATTTCCATATCCATGCGGAAGAGCTATTGTCAGTATAGGACACAATCACGCTTTCACATATGAGAGATTCAAATTAAACAGCTCCATCTCAAGCCTCTGGGAGCACATCATCGGCCTGTTCGTGGCCTGACAAGTGAACTCCGGCTTCCATTAAACATTCTCAGTGACATTTTAAATGTGGGCTGTTCTGAGCCAAACCTTTTAGAAACAAATACCTTCATCACGTCGTAATAAGCCTTGATTTTTTCCGTCTCTGTGTAGGTTCAGACATTTGATCTGCCGTAACTAGCAAGTATGAAAGCACTTGCTTGCGCTCTCGTTCTGTCATCATAACAGAAACAATGAGCTGAAATCTTGTTTTGATAAAGTGCGAGAGAGGGAAGCTTTAAATGGGAGAAATCTTCTAAAGCGGAGAGCTGTGTGTGTCTGTGTGTTCTACATTTGCATCTCTAGCAATCTATTAGTGGATATCTCTGAAAATGGAGAGTAAATAACTAATAGTTGTGATGTTAACCAACTACATTTCCCAATAGTGTGACAGCAGTTACGTTTTTTTTTTTTTTTTTTTGTATTTTGTACGTTGTACTTTATTGATTATGCAGCTTTATAAGCAAAGTAAACTGAAGTAAATTAACCAGTTAAAAAAAGAATTCACTGTTCTATTTGAGTACCTGATCATAAGTCAATTTTAAGCCATTATTTAGTTGCACAGTGAAATGTTTAATAATATGCTGTTTGCCATTGTTTTTTATGGATTTATTTAGCCTGACAAGCCAGACCCACATCAAGATGTTTGGTCTGGAAACTCACCATTGACAGGGCTCAATCCGAGGAGCGGGATAAACGGTTGTCATTCAAACTCCCTCTGCACGCGATAGGATAGCGCTACAACCAACTAGAGCAACGAAGGTGAAGCAGAGCTTTTTGACAGATTAAACTTTCGCCATATCCAGTCGGCAAAACTCCGAACACATTTTCCCTTTTTAAGAATGACTTCAGTGGCGTTCTTTGTTCTTTTCTCAGAGAAAAGCTTTACTCCAAGTCTTCCAGAGTCGCGGTCAGAACTGATTCGAAAGACCGCCGCCGTTCGCCAGTTTCTGTGTTTACTAGAAGCACGCAAACGCAACTCGGCCGTCGTCATTATGGCCCCGCCCACTGACTCTATACACGATGTGATTGGCCCGGCAAGAGTTTGGCGATTACAGCTCAGAAGTGTATTGAGAGTTGCTAGACGACACTCGCGGGCAGATTACATTTGCTGCCGCTAGGGTGCGTCTAGATTTCTAGGCTAGGTTTTATTAGTTGTATTTAGCAAAAAAGCAGCACTGGCTCAACCAATGTGTGAGACTGGGGCAAAGCTATCTATTTGACTAGCCAATGCGAGATGGAAACCTATTTGAAAACGATTAATATTTTGAAACAAACAATGCAAAGTTTCTTTTGTTACATTGTGGCACAGAAATCACAGTAGCTTCACTGTAGTTTGCATCTTTTTGATAGTAGCTTTACTGTAACTACTAAATAGTAGTTTGTTTGGGAAGATGTTTGGGAATCTGTTTGCATGAAAGATGAGACGCACTGGAGTTTGGGTTAGTGCTTCTCTTTCACACATTATCTGGTTGTTTTGATCATGTTAGCTGGTTGACTGTAATGTGGAGTGAAGCCATGGCAAATTTTCTGTCTCAGTGAATAGTTTTCAAAAAACATTGCATTGATGGAGCCAAGCTGCCATAAATGATGTTCCAAGAGCGTCTCATCCATTTTTTTTGTGTAATGGAGAGTGTGTGAGGGGCAAGGGGGAACAAATGAAAAGAGAGAGAAATGGAAGGAAGGAAGGAATACAGAAGAGTTTGCACCCAAACTGGGTGAAAAAATGCAGCTATTTAGCTTATTGAAAAAAGTATTTAGCATCACTGTATATATCACCGTGACAGGTGAAGTGAATAATTATCTCATCATCATGGCACCTGTTAGTCCATGGGATATATTAGGCAGCAAGTGAAGATCTTTTTCTTAAGTTAATGTGTTAGAAGCAGGAAGAATGTGCAAGGATTTGAGCGAATTTGACGAGCCAAATTGTGATGGCTAGAAGATGGATCAGAGCATCTCCAAAACTGCAGCTCTTGTGGGTTGTTCCTGGTCTGCAGTGGTCAGTGTCTATCAAAAGTGGTCCAAGGAAGGAACAGTGATGGACCGGCGGCAGGGTCATGGGCGGCCAAGGCTCATTGATGCACGTGGGGAGAAAAACGTCATTACCGTCGTTTGGCCTTGATAACAGCTCTCATTCTTGCTGGAATCATTTGTATGTACTTTCCCACAGTCTCTGTTATTATTGATTTCCAAATAGTTTCTAGCTGTTCCCAGAGACTTGCTTTTGATTCAACTTTTGTGCAGTCTATCTTTGAATCCACTAAATGCTAAATTTGTTCAATAGGATTCAAGTCTGGACTTTGACTTTGCCTAATGAGACTGAAGAGCTTACACATACTGGTGGATTAACCATTATAGGTAATCACCAATACAATTAGTTTAGGGCATCTGTGGCACAACCTCACGTGTGTAAAGCACTGACTTCATTTTTTATTTTTTTATTCAGCCATTCAGTCAAACCATCCATTAGTCAACTACTCAGCCTAAATAATTTGCCATTAGTGTTTTAGCATATATATTTTTTTAAACTTTTCTATTAGTCAGTGCTTCTTTTTTTAATTTTAACTTTTAAAGATGTAAATATTATTTCATAGATAGCATCTTGGATATAAGTACATCTTGTCTTTATGCACTGGCAGTTTTCATATCAAAACCATATCACTTAGTAATTACTGTAATAACAAAAAATACATGCATTTTCTGAACACAAATCTTACTCTCTTATGCAGTGTTCCTTCCTAGGTAGACTGATCTTGTTTCAAGGATTGTTAGGTATTTAAATTGCTAAATTAGAGAATTCTCATTAGGAATATTTTGAATTTTTTTGACCTAGGCTAGATGTGTTTCTCATGTGGTGTTCACAAAATATGCGATCTTGCATTCAAAATGAAGAACAGCATGCATGTCTTTTTTTAATTGTGAGGTGTATGTTTAGCTATAGCAGTGGTGTGTTATAAAGGTATTCACCGAGGAACCTAACAAACAGCTAAAACATGCTAATGTTAATTAGACACTGCTGCTTAAAATACTATAGATATACAAGAAAAATACATATACGTAGGTAAAATAGCCAACTTTCACTCACACTTTTTAATTTGTTAGTTAACATCCTTACATAACAGCATTTTAAGCCCCAGAATTCCACATCTTTGGCACACATTTCCACATTTCCCTATTGTCTCGTTTTCTTTGGAGATCAGAATGGTATTCAGGTAAATGTCAAGGCCTCAGACACAAGACTGCAACAACACCCTCCTCTGGTATGCCCATGAAATGAGCTGCTTAACCACGGTGATGGAAAGAAAACATCTCGCTGTTTTGACTAGACTCTATGTTTGCAGTTTGAACGGCAGAAATGTGAAGTTTAGGTGCTTTTTGCTCCATTGTTTTTGTTTGTGTAAATGGATGTCTCAGTTGTTGTTTCAGTAGCAGTAGAATCTAGTTAAAACACCTAGTGACACAGACAAATCCCATCATGCTCTTGTATTTGAAGGTGACGGAAGACAAGTCGCCGGAGCGCGGTTGTTTATGGTAATGTTGGCGCATTATAGCTGCTGTGAGACTCTGTAACAGCACACTGAATTGTGGGATTTCGGTGACCCAATTATTTCGTTGCGCTGTGGGCGCCGAAGTAACTCAATATTATATGCTCAAGCAAACCAGGAGGAAAAAAAAAATCTATAAATCACATTCCAGTGCATTTTGCATAAACCCACACTTTTCTAATAGAATATGTATGAGAGTCGAGCTCCATTGGAAAATGAAACCTGCATCTAATCGTCTGCCCAAGTTATTTCCTGCTTCAATATTAGCCAGCTTCTTATCTAGTCCAAGGCCTGGCGTGAGAGGATATGCTCTGCTTTCCCTCGCTCTTTCTCTCGTTCTCCTTTCCCCCCGTTTTCCTCTCTCAGACACTCTCTTCCTTGATCGCTCTCCTTCTGTCTTTCCTCCATCTCATTCTCACTCTTTCTGTCCTCCATCTCATTCTCTCTCTTCCTGTCCTCCATCTGGCTCTTTACCATCTTCTGTGGCAGATCTAAGACACGGCCTGAGCTCTCAAAAGCCTCCTATGAGGCACAATCTGCCCAATTCCTGCTAAAACTGTCTAATTTAGACCATCATTAATTTCCAAACTGGTCTAGATGTTTGGTGTTGGACCAGCATTTGCCTTTTTTTGTAAAGCTGGCCTTGTACCAGCACACCAGAAAGAGGAAAAAAATCCTGATGATATGCCCCTAAGGGTGTTTTCACACTTGGTCCTTTTCAGGGCTCTGAGCGCGGTTCGCATGATTTTAGGCCCTTTTGTGAACACTCCCTAACGATCTCAGACCCTCTGACCCGAGCCGAGACCATCTCAGGAGGTGGTCTGGGTACGGTTCGATCTCATCTTATGGTACGGGTTGCTAAAAACACGCACTCTGAACACAAACCGCTCTGGGCTTACTTGATTTTTCTGTTCGCGAATTTCAGTGTAGTTTGGTCATTAAATGCTGATTCTTCTGTCATATCTTTTTTTTGTTCCCAACTTACTTGTTTATTGCAATGTCCGAACTGTGAGAGAGACGCGGATGCCAGTTTAAAATGGTATCACGAGGGCCTAAAGCGCGCATGCACAGAAGCCAGCTGTCACAGTGTGTGTACTAAACAGAATCTTTAGCGTCTTACTACATTTATTTATTTTTTAGTGTCAAAAACACAAAAGTTTCACATGAACAGGTAGTTTTGTCTTAAGTGAATGTAAACATCTGCATTACTAGCCTAATATAAGAATCAGTGGAGTACATCATACAGTGAAGAACATGCAGTTTTATTTTTTTATGTGATTTATTCCATTCTGATTTAAGGCATACCTATACTTTACCTGGGAAATTTAAAGCAGTTCATCTAATTTGCAACTTTCTTTTATTATTTTATTGTATTGTTTATTTTTTTTTTGTAGCCTATGCTGATGTTATCATTGCCTTCTGCAATAAAATAAAAATGAATCAAGACAAACAATTCAAAATAAATGCTATTTACAAAGATGTGTGAAATAGCTAGTACAATAATATGTAATACTGCAGCAAAAAAAAAATCTATTTTTGTGTAAAAAGATAAACTACTTAACTCAACAGCATTTGTAGCAATGTCATTAAACAACTCTTTACAAAGAAATATATTGGTTACTGAGGAACAAACAATGTAAGTGAATATGGGATAAAATGTTGAAGGACATGGGTCAGCTATCAAACACTGAACTGGACTAGATCCAAAAAGCAACAGTCTGAACACAAAGAGGTCTGAGACCACATTCCTACGAAAGGGGACCAGAAAGGATCCGAGTCCTCTTTCAGGTACAGGGACAGTGTGAACGTAAAGAGAACTGGGTCCTTCTTCACTCGGTTCACCTCATGGTCCACTTAAAGGAGTTTGAGTTTGGTTCTTTTAAAGAGGATCCAAGTGTGAAAACACCCTAAGTGCAATGTGGTGTCATATTTTAGACACTATATTGTCCGTTTGTGTTACCCATAAAGCCATAGCAGAGCGATTGTGCGAGCAACACGGATGAGTTTCTGAATTAATTTATTTTCTGTGATCATTTACTAAACCTCATGGCTGTTGTTGCCTAAAAGTTTGTGAATGCTGAATCAAATAGAATATTTTTTTTCCAAGGCTACTTTTTTTTAATGTCTGTTTGATGATTTTCTCATTCAACACAATGATGAAATGTGTCTTCTGGGGATAATTTCAAGCCAAATTTGATTAATCGCCACATCGTGTAATTAATTAGATTTTTTTAAAAATGTAATAACTTGCCAATATATTTACAGTAGGGTATGCCACACATAATCCTAAATAAGCTCTTCATATTTTACAATCTGCCTTTTCTACAGGCTTAGATGAAGTGCTATGTTTGCATTCGCATATTAAAAGAAAAAAAAAAAAAAAACGCTACACTAAAACAAATTAAATTTTATTGATTATTTCAAAGCTCGCACATGGGAAGCAAAATGGCGTTGGTGTAAAGTGCTTCAGAGTAGAGGTGATGTTCTGTTGATTTATCATCCCTTCGTAATGATAAGTGAAGGTGATAGCGTATGGTTTTGCTGACAGCAGTGGATTACTTATGGACCGCACAACCCTGTAGTTTCCCCCCCAGAGGCCCTCTCTCTGGGAGGCTGTATATCGTGGCTTAAGTCATTGTCCAGATTCTCTGAAACCACACCTAATAAAGTTTACCCTCTATGCATTTGGGTTTTTTCCATTCAGTGTAAATTCACATTTTAGTTGCATTTGGCGTTTACAGTTTCTGGACTGAAGGCATATGGAACATCATTTACCTTACATAATACACTAGGTAATTTAATACTTTGTTGTGTGATGCTTAAAATGTTAAATAAAACCTTATGGTAGATGGTGAAGTGTGTAACTTGTGTAAAACCTTTCTTAATGCAATCTTAAATCTTAAACAAAACCGTCTCTAGTGCTTACAACAATGCCTGTTTTATATTCCACTAACTTTGATCTCATTCTTTCAGCGATGATGGAGAGGTTACTGTTGGTGTTTCACGCTTTGTGTTGCAGTGTTTTGCCACTTGACAGAGGGAGCTGCTTTTTCATAGAGAGCTTTGTGTAGCCCACTATGCCCAGACTTTCCTAATTAATTCCCAGAAGGCTTCCATGGTCTCCGGCAGTGGTGAGCAGCATTGTGCAAGAATAGGTGAGAGAGAGGGAGAGAGAGAGTCTTCCCTTGGTTTCATTTAATTACTTTTCTTAGTGTGTTTAAAGGGATTGTTACCCTAAACATTTAAAATACCCCATGATTTACTCACCCGCAAGCAAGTATATGCGATTCTTCTTTCAGATGAATACAATCAGAGTTATATTAAAAATGTCCTGTCTCTTCCAAGCATTATAATGGCAGTGAATGGCAGCCCAAAATTTAAAGCCCAAAAAAGTGCATCCATCCATTATCAAAGTACTCCACACGGCTCCGGGGGGTTAATAAAGGTCTTCTAAAGAGAATCAATCGGTTTGTCTAAGAAAAATATCCATATTTAATACTTCATAGAGTAAAATATCTAGCTTCCGACAGACCACCATTCATATTCAGCTTACAAAAAGTGTTACTAGTGTGGCGATGATGTTGGACGTAGCATAAGTGTTTTTATTTGAGAGAGGTGCTACACTTTCTTCATAAGTTGAATATAGAAGGTGGTTCGCCGGCAGCTTGATATTTCACTTTATAATATGTTAAATATGGATATTTTTCAGACGAAAAAAAACATTGATTCGCTTCAGAAGGCCTTTATTTAACCAATTAAACTCTGTGAACCCTGTACAGGGTCCAGAATGACATTGTCATGTATACACTTTTAATTTTAAATGTCTGTGGAGGAGTGTCTGTGATCTCTGGTACCATTTGAAAGCTTAGAGTCTCTACTTTCTGGAGATATGCATCACTTTGGCATTTGTTTTACACAAAGTAATGTATTTACACTAAATTACTCTGGTACCATTTCCGCCTGGATTTGGCCAAATCCAGGCGTAAATCCCAAAAAATAGTCTTGGAGTTTAAGCGGCTAAACCCCTGGAGCCGTGTGAAGTACTTTTATAATGGATGGATGCACTTTTTGGGGGTTTCAAGTTTTGGGCTGCCATTCACTGCCATTATAAATCTTGTAAGAGCCAGGATATTTTTAATATAACTCAGTTTGTATTCATCTGAAAGAAGAATGTCAAATACACTTAGGATGACTTGAGGTTGAGTAAATTATATGACCATTTTTGGGTGAACTTTCCCTTTAAGGAATGGGAAGTGTCAGCCTGGACCTTAAAGTATTAAAGTGATAGTTGATAAAAATAAATACAAATAATGTCATAATTTACTCACCTTCACGTTGTTCCTAACCTATATGACTTTCTTCATTCTGTGTAAATCAAATAAATAAAGAATTCTGTAGTCATATAATATTTTCCACAGGAGAATGTAACCCATATGGGTTTTGGAATGATGTGAGGGTGAGTAAATGATGACAGAATATTCATTTTTTTAGTTAACTATTCCTTTTAGCTACAGAGTGAGGTTCATTTTTAGTTTGATCTCTTGGCAGAGTGTAGCTAGACAGCTCAGTAGCTCAGAAAGACCCACAAATAATTCAGTGTTCATACGGTGTACAGAAACATCAGTTGAAACACCTTTTGCAAAACATCAGGGGCGGAGCGAGTTTCACTGCAAAAACATATTTTCTTAATCAGTATTTCTGTCTTGTTTCAACATCCCCGAAACAACATCAATTTACCTGGAAAGCTAAAGTGTGGAGATAGATGTAAGACTTGTTTTCAGAGAATTTATCTTGAGTAATTTCTTACCCCATTGGCATTTATTTTTTTCTCCGGGTTTTAAGCATAAACCTCAATAAATGTATTCCTGCATACAACAAGCACAAACCTGTTTGCCGATGGGATGTGAAAAATAAACTCAAGATGTATTCTCAGAAAAAAATTCTTGCATCTTCACACAATTTCGCTTTTCAAGTAAATTGATCTTGTTGGCTGTTTAGATTTTTTATTTAATTTTTTTTCAGTGTGAAGGCCCATTTACACCAAAAAAGCCGATGGCTATGATAACTATAACTGAAGTTTTAAAGGGATCATAAACTGCATTATTTTATTATTTTATGTTTGCACTTATGGGGTGCACTTAAGTTATAAGTGTCGTTGAATTTGACATCAAAATTGTCATAAAATACTTTTTTCCCTTTTTTAAGGGGCGTGTCTGCTGTGATTGGCTAACATCTTTGCATATGAATTGGCTAAGTATTACATGTAGCATTCTCTCAAAAACTTTTAGCATGTTTTTGCTATTTCAGTTCTCAAGGTTTACTAATTGTTAAAAGTGTTGACTTCCACAGCATTATATTATTATATTTAGATATTTAGCATTATATTTAGATCTTTGGCATTATATTGTGGCATAAAAGCTTAATGTAAATGCAATGTAGCCGATCACACACACACGTTGAGTGCATGAATGCGGCAATCTCATCATTGTAACTCGATTTCTGCGAACTAACGAATCCTTTAATCATAACTAACAGTGTTAACACAAAGTAAATAAGAGATTTTTGGATTCTAACAGGAGTTGTGGCAAGAGTCCAGAACGGTTTGATTGACAGTTCCAGCGATTGTAAAAGGAACATTCTGATCGCTTTCTATATATAAAAGTTCTATATACAGTTTAAATAACAGTTTTTCATCCTACTGAGAGAAACCATGTTCACCGTTTAGTTGGATTGAGGCCTACATGAATCATTACAGGGTAAATTAGATTAGATCTTTATTGTCATTGTAAATGTTTATACAACGAAATTATGTTTGGAACAATCTAATTAGCAGCATAAAAACAATTAATACAAAAATATACATTCAGTCCATAATATAATAAATACATTAAAAACACAAGTTATAGCACAAGATCATGTGTGTCCCGAGCCCATTAGCCAATTTTTAAGACACATTTTTACCCACGGGGATCATTCATTAATGCACATGGTCCAATAATGTCCAATATAGTCCGTTATTGCACATAGCCCAGGTATGACAGCTTTATCTGCATATGCATGTATGTGAATGTTGTATGCATACATGCATATAAATATGTCTACATGTTCTTTGGGTAACTGAATGTTAGTGTTTTCGGTGAAAGTTACTATGACTTCTGCAGCCCAATGACTGCCCAATGACCAATGACTGGTCACTGGTGATTTTGGTTAGAATTGTGCACATAATATCAATATCCATACATATCAAGCGATATATAACAAAGCAATAGTGCCACAGTAAACTCACATAAGTGTGGTGTGCCGTTCCTGTCAGATCCAATAACAAGGCACAGCATCGTTTTTTTGAATTTCGAGCTCTCAGCAAATCCAATGCAGCTACTGTGTTTTTCCACAACCTGGCACTGAACAACATTTTGCACTCTTCAAAGACATTTTTTTATTGTTTAGTTGCTCAATCCAGTGTTAGCATCATGCTCGAGTCAGTGGGTGGGGCTACTGAACTTTAGGGTTTGTGATGTCATTAACTGAGAAGAAGCTCCTTGTAGTCCCTACCAGCCATTTATTGTAGTCCTGATCTCCCTTTGCATTGAACTTTGAGCGTTGCGAATTTGCAGTTGTTGTTTATGCTCAAACAGCAACATTACACACTAGCTAAAGTTAGCAAAGTGAAATCATAATCAAGGACCCTTTAAATAATCTTTCTAACTCTATGAGAACTGGGAAGTCCGTAGCACAATTACAATAACGACAGAGGAACGATGTTGGGGGAATGATTTTAAGAGCAATTTTTTTCCCAGCTAATGATCAATAAAAACAGACATCTGACCAGAATCCACTCGACTTTAAAGAGTTTGAGGATAATATATTCAATTTACACCATATAAAAGTAGCAGTTATTTGCCATATAAATAGTAATTACATGTAATTTATCATTTATTTTGACAGATACTATTTGCACCTCAGTATTGTTATACATTAACAGGATGCAATAAAAACAGTGTGAATTATTATTTTTATTTAAATTATTAAATTGAGGCAGCCTTAAAGAAACACTAAAGCTCTCCCTACACCTATCCCTAACCCTACCCAATAAATGCTTTTATTATAATTAAACATTTTGTATGGTACTTTATCTCAACATGTACAACATTTTCTTAATTTTTATTGAAAATAAATGCCTTTTTTGTGATTTGTGATGAGAAAAGAGAGAAGAGCAAGCTCTGCAAAAGGCGGATTTGAACCCGTATTGATCGCGACAAAACAATAATCAAAACAATGTTAGGTGGAGCTTGTGCGAATAGCACTAGCCAACAAGGCACATTATTTGCCCTTAGTGTGAATAGACACTCCGTAATTTTTATGCTGTGTTAAGCACATCTCTGGTCACATATTTCCCATTAACACACAGGAGCGATTTAACTGTTAATTTAAGACTTTTCTATTGATTTAGTGAGGTCAAGAAGACAACACAACAGTTGCTTTTTGTTCCACGTCCTATATTTTATGAGTCGTCGTCTGAACCTGTTTGTCTGTTCTCCAGCCGGGGCTCAAGGCTGAGAGTGCGCAGCCTGTCAGAATGATGAGTGTGTCTAATTGAGACGGAGCACTGCTGGCTGAGCCGAGGGATTGACAGTTAATCACAGCCACGTTAAACTCTTCAGCACACGAAGAACGCCTCCTCCTGCGCCGGCTCGTCTCTCCCGCTCACCTCCGCGCCCCACTATCTGCGGCTTGCCGCTATCCACGCGAGATTTATGTCATCTTCGCGACAGCTCGTTCCTGGCATCCATCCATCAGGGTATAAAAGCCCCTCTGGTGGTGTTACGGATCCCAGCCCGCATGCTCAAACCACGTCAGTGCCAGAAACAGACAGGCCATCTTCGCATCACGCGCACACACCCACAATTTTAAAGGCTTCAATCGGTCCTTTGGTTCGCTATTATCAAATGTGCCAAAAATAGAAAATAAATCACTGTATTCGACGGTTCAGTTTCTGCAATACATGTTTAAACCCCTAAAACGCCACCTAGTTTACGCAGGAATGCTTTTCCCAGTCTTGAAAGGATTATTATTTTGGGTGAATGACAGCTCTATGGTTGAAGAGGTCTGGTTTTTAATTGCTGACTGAAAACTAGGGAGACAGAAACGTCAAGCACACTAAAAGTACTTTTAAACGATGTGTGCCTCCACCCTTTGTCATTTTATTTTCTCTCTCGGAGGCATAGGCGAGTGAGGAAACAGCAGCCGGCTGTGTTAAGGGCTGCTTCTTGTTGAATGCCTTATTATGCTGATTTATCACTATCGATTTTAATTCCGCCAATAGTGGCCTCAAGCTACATAATTAAAATACTGCATTGCTGAGCCTCCACGGAGTCCCCCAAGACTGCAGATAACTTGTAAATGTGTGTTTTTTCCTTCAATAAATAATGCCTAGTGTGCATTCACAGGCCTAAAAGGGCAAAAAAACGGATGGCCATTGGAACGGAACCGGGGCATAGTTTGCCGGTGCTTGGTGCAGTGAAACATATACCCTGACTTGGACCTGGAGCTTATATTTAGCATCTGGAGTGTCAGCGGTGCTGTTGATGTCAGCCCTGATTTCGACCATCCTTTTGCTTCCGAGCCCCTAGGGCTCTTGGAAAGGTGCACTTGGGATACCACTGCTGGAGCAAGGATGTGAGGGTCAGCAAAAAAAAAAAAAAGAAAAGAGAAGAAAGTTCCCATCCAGTCACACTTAGTTCTTACACAGTCCCTGCAGTGCTGTTTTCCTCGTGGGTCCAAATAAACAGCTGCCCCAAATAGGGAAAATGAAGTCTGGGAGTTTGCAAATGGTAACAAAGCTACATTGCTCTTCATATCTCTCCCTTGCCTACTACAAAAGCAAAACAAGACCATTTGAGCTGTTTTTTAAAGGTGAAGCTTGTCATTTCTGCACTAAGTAGAATTGCAAAAAAACAAGGCTTTGATGAATTTGATTGGCTAAGCGCTGTTCCGAAAGTTATATACAGTCTAAAAATAGTTGATTTAAAACTGTGAGTCTGCATAGTAGTGGGGAATATTTTAAGCATATCTTTTAGCAGGTTACATTCATGCGCCAGTAGGTGGCGACAAGTGGCTGTCTTTGAGAGTCAATGAATCATTCTCATTTGATTCCTTTAATAACACCTGATTCGTTCAAGAACAAAACAAGTAATAGGGGTGTAAGAAAATATCGATACACGTGAGTATCTCAATATTTAGTTTGGCGATACTGTATCGATTCTCAAAAACACTGTATGGATATTTATATATTTATTTATTTACATCCAAGATTCGTGGCTTTTTATTCGAATTAAACCACAGACTGTACACAACCCAACCGCTAGATGGCAGTGTTATCTCAGAACAACTGACGCGCGGAGCCGGAGAAGCGCAAGGAGAATGTGTGTGCTCGCATTAGCATTAGCAAACCTCACAAGACGATAGAATTATTCCGCTCCTGCGGTTAACACACAGCTGAAGTGTGGACTCATTTTTGGCTTCAGCTAGAAGCCACTATGGAACGGGACAAGTCATTTTGTTTGCAAAATAGGCCAAGTAAAAATCCAGTACTCGGGAAACACTGAATCGGAGAGCTCGCTTAACATCCTGACGTCACCCACGTTGCTGAGAAGCGTTTCGATAGAATATAGCACATTTTCCTCTCAGTAACAAAATAAACACACTCCAAAACTGACAGCGGTGCAGAACGAAAGTGTCTGATCATAGCAATGTGGATATGAATGCACCAGCATTCTTACAATGTCGCAATATATCATATCATAACCCCTGTATCGTGATACGTATTGTATCGCCAGATTCTTGTCAATACACAGCCCTAACAAGTAGCCAGTCTAAATAAGTGAAACATTTGAATCACTCACATGATCAATTCATTCGAGAATGAAACAAGTGACTCTCATAAAATCGCATACTTATTTCACAGTACTCACAAAAGTAGGGAAAAAGTACCCAGATGACCTTCTACTTCTGGCGAGATTCTGAAGTGTGCATACGATGGACACTTTACTACCCTGTGAGGTCACAGCAGAGGATTTGTGAATGGCAGTGACGCGACGCACCTGATTCTGGTAGGTCACGTGATAAGGGCAATATGGCGATTGTAGTACATACAGATTACATTCATACTATGTAGAACATACTGTTTGGCGTCACAAAGTAATTACTCATTCAAAATAAGTACTTACTCAGGAGAGTGTTCGATTTCGGTGAATCATTTAAATAATTCATTCTATAATTCATCAAAACACTGATTCATTCTGGGACAAAACAAGTGATTGTATTTATGAGTGAATCACTGAATCATTAACTCTTAAAAAAAGTTGCCAGCCACCGCCAGGGTTTTTGACAGTTTTCACAAAGATTTAATAGCACAGAATATTTTGTTTAATGAATATCTGAACATGCAATATATCAAAATAAAGAGCTGATCCTCTTCTTTTAAAAAACAACCACAAAAAGTTTTATTCTAGTTTTATGCTTTCCTTTTTTTTAAACCAGCGCTTGAATATGGGTAAGTTTCATAAAAATAAGTGACAAACTGTGAAAATCATTGCTTTTTGTGAAAGACTGTATCCAGATCAGATTCAGAACTATGATCAAACACAGATGGAGTAGATCGAGTCCATCAACACCTCTAATTCTTCACACTCCGGTAGCTCGTCCTGGGTCTACATCTCATTCAGTAACATTAGATAGTTTTGATTCATATGCTGTTTGACGATGGTCACGTTATTTTACATATGCATATGATTACATGCAATCGCTTGTTTTACTGCGTATAAATCGTGTGTTTTGGAGATTCAGTACACATTCAGAAGATGCGTAATAGCGCCCCATAGCGTCTGACAGTGAAATCCCGGAAAATTCCATTTTTGGCCAGGAAGCGTTTTTTGGTCAAAACAAGTCAAAACAAGCTAAATAATGGCAACATTGTGTCTAAAATATCAATATTAACTTTTTTTGTGAAACTAGTGTAGAAAATGCATAAAAAAATACAGGTTATGTTTATGCTTTCTGCTCCATTCATTAGATGAAATCTTGTAAATGAGGTGTTTTGATAATTGAATACAGGGACTGGAGACATACAAAAACACTTGTGTCCTCAGACATGGTGTAGACCGTGCGTCGTACATAACATCACCCGTCCCCCTTCTGGATCGCATGCTAACCGGAGGACGTTTCAAAAGGTCACTGCATATAGACCGTTTCGGCGAAGCATGTTTTTCCCCAATGCCTTTGGCGACAGCTACCAAAGAGTCAGCGGCTCCTGATACGGGCTTATCTCCCCCCAGCTCCAGAGGGCACTGGCTAAACTCGGTCCAGCCACATTTCGGCTGTTATTTACTCCTTATCATGCATGTGATTTTGTTTTGCCTTCGCTTGCTCTGTTTCTTTCTCCTATAGCCTTTCAGAGAAGTTTTTTCTCCCTGTCTCGTCCCCTGAGAGGCCGGGGTAATTGCGGCCCACCCCTCTCATAGCCGATTTAAAGAGCTGGAGCTCTGCCAGCGGATCCACCTGCGAAGCAGCGTGTTGTTTGGTTTAAGGAGGTTTTGTTTGTCTCAGAAGGAACCGAGAGGCTGAATTGGGAATGCGAATATCGCTTGACTCTCTTTGAGGCGATATACTTTTCAAGTCTTCATTCTGTCATTGCTTGTTTTCAAGTAGGAAATAAATTTTTAATATGTTTCTGCTAACAGTTTAATAAAGGAAAACACTGCCGAATGCTTTTCAAATTTGCTCTAAGATGTTTGCCTGGTTATATAACGGGACAAACAGCAATTAAAGTCGCCCTGTAGTCAATAATTGTATCCCTTAAAACCCATCTCATCTTGAATGTAACTACACACTTGCTTAATTTACTATAGTCGGATCCACTTGGTCAACTTTACTGTAGTAAATGCTGCACACTAGCAGTTGGTAATATTCAGCCATATGTTTGAACCTTCTTCAAAAGAAGTGGAAGAGTGAATTTTACAGGCTTGTCTAAAAGTTGATGTATCAGAATGATAATGCATTTTTATGAATCACTCTCTACAATGTTGGACACATAAAGGTAATTCATATGATAAGCCTTTTGCTTTACTGCAGTATCAAACAGCTAATAATGGGTTGCTAATGTTACACAAACCATGTTCCTGTTTACCATCTCAGTCAGACAGTTGACTTCTAAAAATTTATATTCTTGGAAATGTTTGGGAATGGTGTTGACAGGAATTTACACATGGTTTGTCATAAAGCATGTTAAAAACATTACATAGGCTTGATTTTCACTACAAGGGGTCTTTAATTATTTTCCCATCATTTACAGTAGGATAACATTTAGAAAAGAAAAAAATGCAGAATTATACACAGAGGAAAAACAATTATTCCCAAAATAAAATCCAGAGCAGCCAGCTTTTCTTTCACTTTGAGCTTTTATTTATTTGACGTGATTTTATTTAATTTCTATTTGATTTTGTTTCTAATCGATTTAAATCATAATAATTTATACCATGTATTTTTGGTCTGTTTTTACTTTAATTTGGTGTTTATGTAATTATTAATTCTGATCAATTATATATATATATATATATATATATATATATATATATATATATATATATATATATATATATAATAAAATATATTTATGTATGCATCAAATATAGTTATAAAATATAATGTAATATTTATCCTCTATTTGCAATGCAAGTCACTCAAGAACAAGATCCTTATTTTGCAAGGATATTGGCAACTTGAAGGAAGGAAAGGGGACAAGGGGACAATTAATAGGATAGTTCACCCAAAAATGAAAATTATCCCATGATTTACTCGCCCTCAAGTCATCTTAGGTGTATATGAATTTCTTCTTTCAGATTAATACAATCAAGAGTTATATATAAAAAAATAATAATAACGTCCTGGCTCGTTTAAGCTTTATAAAGCAGTGAATGGGGGTTGAGGTTTTGAAGCCCAAAAATCCATCCATCATAAAAGTAATATGATTCCAGTCATTAATAAAGGCTTTCTGAAACAAAGTGATGCGTTTGTGTAAGAAAACATCCATATTTAAAACTTTATAAAGTGGACCGACATTCACTACACTGTAAAAAAATGTTGGTTGTTTTTTGTTGGTTTAACTTAAAAAAGTAAGTAACCTGGTTGCCTTAAAATTTCGAGTTTATTGATTTTTTTTTTTGAGTTGATACAATGAAGGAAATTTGTTTAATAAATAGAAACTCAAAATATTTTTGTATCTAAACCACATAAAAAATGTGATAAATCATGAAAATAGCCCTATTTGGCATGTTTCACTGCGTAATCAGAAATAAAACACACACAATTCCCCAATATGCCCACAAAATCTTTTAATAATATTTTAATAAAGGTTGTCGAATCTCAAAAAATGTTCATTGTATTAACTCAAAAATTCAATTTCAATGAACTCAAAATTTTAAGGCAACCAGGTAACTTTTTTTCTAAATATTTTTTACAGTATACCAATATAAATCTTGGAAGAGCAATGATATTTTTAATGCCGATTGTGTTCATCTCGAAGAAGATAAATGAGTGGATGAGTAAATTTGCTTTTTTGGGTGAACTATCCCTTTAAAAATAATTAGGTATATTACCCTACTTTTAATAATTCAAACATCAAACAAAACAGAATATAACATTTGTAGCGGCAATTAGTTGAATACATTCCCTGCGTTAAAAAATGTTTAACAGCATTAAGCAATTTCCGTATGTTACGTCTTAAAGGTGCAGGGAGTACATTTTAGTGGCAATCACCCACCGCTCACCCCTCCTTTTCAAAGCACATAGAGAAGCTACGGTGGCCGACCCAGGGCCCATTGAGGGCTACTGTAGAAACATGACTACAAAATGGCGATTTCACTGTAAGGGGACCCATGGTGTAATGTAGATAGAAATGACTCATTCTAAGGTAATAAAAACATAAAAGTTCATAATGTAAGATTCACATTTTACACCACTGAAAACATGGTTATGTTATTATATTGCATTTCTGTCAATAGATCCTCATAAATACTACACACTGCACCTTTAATGTTTGCAGCATACATCCAACTCAGCTCTACTCACCCATTAAACTAGTTACATAACTGGGCTGGCAGAAGAATCCCAGAATAATTGTCACAGGCATGATGTGAAAGTCTTATGTATCAGTTCTACCAGAAAGACTCGGGAGGCCAGATGAAGTACAATAAAGTTACAAGTTATTTACAGACCAGCAAGTATTATAATGAGAGGTTCTTTGGTGTTGGCCCATATCCGTAGCTGTCGTCTCGAGGGTAGCGACTCTGTATTTCTTGCCTGACCCCCTGGGAGGTATAAGCGGGGACCATCCTGGTGGTGGTGGTGGTGGGGAGGATGGAGGTAAAAGCTGGCATCAGCATCTGTGAACTCAGACATGTGTACGTGACCATCTTTTATACTTGATAGATAGGACATTATTGGTTGGGTCCGAATGTGATGAGTGACATAACGTTGAATCTTCCTGGCAGAACTTTACGCTAGAGCTTTCATTTCTTTTATGTTTTACATTGTGATTGGTGGAATGAAATGACACTCAAACCTTCATTCAAAAGCCAGCGAATGCATAAGGAACAGTGAGACAAGACAAGAAAACCGACAATATGACAAAATGTATTTATTAACACACTGGAGCACAGGACAGGTGTGCAGAAACCAAGTGATCTAAAAAATTGAGGAAAGAGAGAGAGACTGACAGAATGATGGGGAAGTCTGAGTGGAGATTAGGTCACACTTTAGGTGATGTCACAGCCGGGAGGAGAAAACCTGTCATGCGGCGCTACGGTGACTTTCATGGTAGAGAGAGAAAATTGATTTTTTGCAACTGAGAAGGTTTCATGCCGTTAACAGCAGCTTTTAGGTCTTTCTTTATTACTACACATGCTGTGTGTTTCTACCATTGCACACTCCAGGCAGTTGTAATGCAAATCACATACACTGCTTTTGAAATAGATACCATTTGATGATATTAATAAAAGTGTTTCGAATTTGTTTCCGTGTAACCAGCTGCATTTTTCCTTGAAATGGCCGGAAAACAGCCTTAGGTCACAGATTTCTTTTTGCATGTTTTTACAAGTCCATGAGAGCAGGGAATTGAGATTTGTTGTGAAGACGGAGTTTGTTACAAATTGTGCTTGACGTGTATCGTTTGGAATTGTATTGGTAGTGATGAATGAATTTTATATTTGGTCTATTGGGGTCATCCAAAGAATTGGCGTTCTCATATTTTCATGCTCAGTGTACCACTACATTAAGAGGACCTGTGGTAATTGCATTTCCGTACGAAAACTTGGCCGATTAATGAATGCTAATGAAATGTTTCCCCACTGAACTAATGAGACATTTAATTTGATGACAAAAAGGCGTCATTTAATGAAGGAACATATTAGTGGGGTTACTTGTATTATGATCACTAATACATTTTGGTGCACATGATGTCAAATTGTAATTGTTATTAAGTACATTGTACATTTTTTTTGTTGGTTTGACTTAAAAAAGTAAGTAACCTGGTTGCCTTAACAGTTTCACTGCGTCATCAGAAATAACACACACACAATTACCCAATATGCTTAAAAAATCTTTTAATATTCCTTTAATAAAGGTTGTCGAATCTCAAAAATGTTCATTGTATTAACTCAAAATTTTAATTTCAATGAACTCAAAATTTTAAGACAACAGGTAACTTTTTTTCTAAATAATTTTTTACACACTGTAAAAAAATTTTTTTTTGTTGATTTAACTTAAAAAAGTAAGTAACCTGGTTGCCTTAAAATTTTGAGTTTATTGCAGTTAAAAATTTGAGTTGATACAATGAAGGAAATTTGTTTAATAAGTAGAAACTCAAAATATTTTTGTATCTGAACCACATAAAAAATGTGATAAATCATGAAAATTGCACTATTAGGCATGTTTCACTGCGTCATCACAAATAAAACACACACAATTACCTAATATGTTTACAAAATCTGTTATTAATATTTTAATAAAGGTTGTCGAATCTCAAAAAAATGTTCATTGTATTAATTCAAAATTTTAATTTCAATGAACTCAAAATTTGAAGGCAACCTGGTAACTTTTTTTTTAAATAATTTTTTACAGTGCAGTGTAGTGTTTTGTCTGTCAAAAAAGGGCCCTTGCATCGTATTGTTAGTCATTTGATATATCAATCTATATTGATGTATATTGTATCGCCCCTATTAAAAAAAATAATGTCCCGTTGTAAGTTTTAGTTTGAACGTTTTATGCTTTTATAGTTTTTCATAGTTTTGAAATGTTATAGACAGTAATTGTGAGTAATAGCCACCTCAACTTGTCTTTTAATGCACTGTTTGTCATTTCAAAAACATGTTTGAAATGATGAAGGAATCTGATTACACAACAGGGTTTAAAATATTCATTTGAGATGAAATATTCATTTGTGTGTGTTAATTCCAGCACACACACTCGCATAGTAATTGTGTCTTTAGGGGGAACGACATCAGTGAATGTCAGCTGCATGGAAATGACACGAGACGTTACCATCACAATTTTCTTCAGAAACAGAATATGAATGATGAAGGATTTCAGTGCTTTTGCATAATTGCAAGTTGAATCTCTTTCTGCTTTTATTCAAAAATACAGTTGAAAGGGGGCATGAACTGATGGTTAAGGGTTGAGAAGTATATAAGAAAACATCGCTTTTGGGCTTTTAAGTCAGAGAATATCGCTTGATTAGTTGGTTTGACTGTTTGTACACCTTGTATCGTTTTGTCATAGGTTGAGGTAATGATGACGGACCGCGTAACCTGATCTTCATTTGCTGTCCACGTTCGAAAAGCGTTTCCATCTTAATGTGTGTGTGAAGAAAGAAAGTCAGGGCAGAATGCCTTAAATCTCAGCTGACCTTTTGAGAGGCTGAAAGACATGGGAAGAAATGAGCATCCAGGCTATAAGGACAGGAGGAGCCTTAAACACTTTTAGGAGGAGAGATGTGAGCACGAAGGCTAAAATTGAAGTGGGAAGAGGACCTATTGATTCGACTATATTCAGCACTGCACCGCCTCACCTCTTTTTATTCTCAAACATGCCTTTGAAGCCTCTTGATGTCAGAGGCGAACAAAGCCCAGCTGATGGGGTCAAATGGAGGGAAAAAAATGCTCTTAAAAGTTCTGAGAAACAGGAAAACAAAAAAACAAACAAAAAAATTGACTGTTCTGCTCGCTGGGAATACGGTGCACTTCGGTGTCCCATAACTTTGTAAGAGTCATTAAATGCACACACCCCACGCACAACTTTTTTTTTTTGTGATCCCTATTACACTCTAAAAAATGTTGGGTTGTTTTAAACCAATGTTGGGTCAAATATGGACTAACCCAGCAATTGGGTTGTTTTAACCCAGCGATTAGGTTGTTTTAACCCTGCGGTTGGGTTAAATATTTGCTTGAGACAACCCAATTGCTGGGTTAAAACAACCCAATTGCTGGGTTAGTCCATATTTGACCCAACATTGGGTTGTTTTTTTACCCAGAATTTTTTTGAGTGTAGTAATAGATAAACTAAGATCTTAACTCTTTCTCCGCCAGCATTTTTGGTCCTTTTCACTCAAATGTAATGGCCCTCAAAGAACATTGTGTTTTATGAAATGTAACAAAAAGAAAGTACAGGCCCTCTGAAACAACATTTTATTCTAGCTTCATGGATTCTTTTTTTTTTTTCATCAACACTTGAATATGTTTTTGTCAAAGACAAGGGGCCCTATCATACATCCGGCACAATGCAGCCTGACATTCAGATATCATTTTCACATCCACGTTGTTTAAATAGCAAATGCACTCGTGCCCATATGTTCATCGATAGGCGTGCTGGTCTGAAAACAAGGTTTGTTCAGGCGCATTGTTGGCGTGTTGCTATTTTGAGGCAACGGAAAATGACTGTGCCATTGACCATCAAAAACCTGGTCTAAAGTCAATAGTGCTGTATTTTTTGTTATTTAAAGAGTGCGTTAGTAATGTGCGCATATAGGCGGGTGCACAATGTGCGTACACTCTGCTTATCACACACACATAAATGGGCAGCAGCAGCACAAACATTTTTAAATATTTAAAATAAAAATAAAAAGATTAGATGGATTTGATTCAGTGCGATGATCAAAACACAGATGGAGATGATCAAGTCCATCAACAGCACCAAAGCTTGCAGTCTTCACCCTTTCTTGGGACAACATTTCACTCTGTAACATTAGGCCGTTTTGATTTATATGCTGTTTATTGTTTATGATCTAATTATTTTTCATATGCATCTGCTGATATGGGATTGCTTGTTTCTACTTCTTTTTTGTCTGTTTTGATTTGGATATACTGTACTCATGTAAGAGATTCCTAATCGTGTAAAGGGGACAACACTGAAAGATGTAAAAACTTGTCAATTTCAGGGATGCTTTGTCTCATAAAAGATTAGATAACTCATCAATAGCGGGGAAGGAGTTAACATAAAATTAGTCTAGCATGAAAGTCATCTGGTTTAAAAAACACATTAAATATGTGTTTCTCTCCAAGCAGACATGTAATGTGTTCTATGTTTTCATGTACAAAGTATTGTGTTGACTGCATTCATCAAAATCAACCATTTAACCCCCTTTCCCAAGTTATTGCTAGAAATAGATCAAACACATTTTTTTTTGTGTGTGTAAGAACTTACAAAAATATTTGGTCAACATTTGGTTAGCTAGCACTTACTCTAAATAATTTCATTTCTAGCTTTAAACTGTACATACATGTTTTGGATTGCAAATGAACGGAGTTGCAAAAATTGCAAACCTGTTAAAAAATGAATAGACAATAAATGATATATATTATATCTTGTATATGTAGTTGTCTCTAGATCTTCAGTTTGGATATTTGGTTTGTAACTAACACTTTTTAAAGTTTAATAACCTCTTTTTCACAGACTGTCACCATTTAAATGGTGCAGGCCTTATTTTCTACCTTATTCATGCAAAGTGGCTAGTGCCTTTACCCCAGGTCTGTCCCTGCTTCTCTGAATTTATATCTCTTCTTTTCTGTTTCTAATAATCTTCTCGTTTTCCATTCCACCTTTATCTGCCCTCCCTTCCTGTTTTTGACCACTTCAGGCCTCAACTTTCGAGTCAGCTAACTTTTTTGTGATTGCATCTTTCAGCCTTTCTCTCGTCCACCTCAACGCTGTCCTTGGTCTTTTCTTGACTCGCTCTCTCTCTCCTGTTTCCTCCAAGATAGCATCTTGGTTAGCTGGCGAGTGGCTGTTTTCCTGCCCTGCACCGTTTGAATGACGATGGGCTCAATCACTCCAAATCTCGTTATGTATGTTCCTGCGCCCTTGAGAGGGTTAGCAGCGAATGGATGGGACTTTATCAGATTTCACCAGCCTTGGAGGCATAATTTACCAAAGGTCACCTTATGCTTGATATTTCTAGTTTATGTGAGCAGTATGTCTGTGCCGGTGTGTAACGGTGGCTTTACGATGAGGTGAGTAGTCAAAGGTTAACCTGTGATGTTTTCAGTGTAAATATCAAAAAGGCAATAGGGACGTCTGACCTTATTGAACGGTTCAGAGGGAGGTTCTTTGCTCATCTTGGCTGAGTTTACATCAAAAATGCCCTGAGAGAACACACAGCCTTGTTTTCGTACATACCTTACTGCTTTTTTAGCCTTGGTTTGTTTATACATTTCCTTTTTGTGTTGTTTTTGTCTGACGTTATTTATCATTTTGGTACTATTGCAATTCACACAATCTATTTAGCAAAACATTTTTTTATCCAAAATGATGGATAAAAATAGAAGGTTAAGAAGTTATTATCGTTCATAACGGAGAAAGAGGACAAGGCTCTCTTAGATTTGACGCTGACTGACAGTGATTAGGGTGACTCGGTTTTACACAGAAGAATTGCTAACCTGGAGTTATGCTAGGTAATAAAACTTTGGGTCATTTTCAAGGATATCATTGAATATGTATGATCTCTAATGTGCAGAATGATGTATGCTGTCTATCTCTAATAAAGCGAGGAGCTTGATCCATTGCTGCTTACGTTCCCCTTGACTTGGCTGAAACACAGTGGAAATGTTTTATGAATGCCACAAAGGACTGTGAGCCGTGGACAAGAGTATTTTATTGACTGCTCTTGAGAGTTGCTTTGTAACACAATTAACCTTTGAACAATCACCAGAAACATTTTCTTTTCAAGCAATAAGACCAAATCAGTTTGCTTAATTACGGATACACTGAACATTTCTAACAGTAATCATTTTATAAATCAAATTATCTCTGCTCGAATTAGCTTTTCTTGTGTGTCCAGCCTCGGCTGACACCTTTATTTTAGCACCCGCTATTGACGGTAAACAGGATTGAGTTTTAGGCTGGATTAACTCAAAAACTGTAATAGACTCAAAGTGAGGAAAGACACCTAAACATAAGGCTTTTTTAAGATCTTTTGTTATTGGAAAGTTTCTTCATAGCAAAATTCTCTGAAACTTAACAGGTTTAAAATAGCATGAACTAATGAATCACCACAGTGTTGGGGGTAATGCATTACAAGTAACTTGTTACGTAATCAGATTACTTTTTTCACTTTTGAAAAAAGTACTTTTGATCACTTTTTTCAAGTATCTAGTAAAATGCTTTTAAACTTACAACAAAATAGCCGAGTTACTTTTTTTAAAGAATATCGGGAGTAAGTACAGAGGCAACACTGTGTTAACATCATGGTTATTGTAGTTTTAGATTAAATGTAAGCATTTACTCATCTCACTTACACAAAAAAACTGATTCAGTATTACTCAAAAATTAATAAAAACAGTGAAATGCATTCTCAGAAACCTGCAAAATTTTTATATATTAAATGACACAAATATGCTTTATGTATTTGATCTCACTTTATTAACCAATGTATTTGCTGCCGATGATACAATTCAACCATACTATTAAGCAAAAATTACTTTAACCTGATAACCGTCACGAGGACGAGGACGTGCTGAAACTCTCTTTGCTTAAATTAGCTCAAAATTACTATCAGATGTAAGTAATTACATTGACAAACTATACATCATTAAAAAGATCTAAGACTAAAGTTTAATTTTGTTACCTCTGTTTTATTCTCAAAGTCTTATAATGACCGTAATGTGTTAATATGTGCCAGGAGTTATGAATATGATCTTGGGCGTCGCTACCTTTTGATTGTAATATGCGCGTCATTTGCTCCCATTCATAAAAAACTCTTCTCTGGTCGTCATGAAGACACTCGACAAAACAACTTCCCTCAGGGCTTTTACTTCAAATGTGTGCAGATGTGGAGAAATATTGATAGATTCTCACATGTTTGAGTCAAATTTCTATACAGAGAAGTATTATTTATTCAATCTTTATCCAAAATCCGCGGATGTGTGATTATGAGCGCAGTAGACTGTGATATGCTGTGTTTTCAATTCATTCTGGCAGCCGGAGGGCGCTGGAAAGCTGTACTACTGAAAATTCACCCAATGTGGAACACATGAAGAACAGACACACCATGTGACATTCAGGAAGTATCTGACATGCCCAAAGCTGCTTTCTAGCGATCGTCAGATGGCTATTTTATGCAGATAGACACGTTTTAAGACAATAAACACACAATCGCGGCAATATATGGTTGGTCTGTGTTCTTTATGCCATGTTGGGTGGTTTCATAATAGATGATATTTATAATGCAATGCTATTTCACATAGCTTTTAGCATTGTATATTTTCTGTCAGATTTTTTGACCCGAAGCTACATGAGATCACATATTGTTATATAAAACATTCGACTTATAAATTATAAAGTGATATGAAGCAAGTTTTGAATATAACATGATTTTAATCGTATAAATTGTTGTTTTGCTGGTGTGCTAAGCTAAAATGCTAGCGTGCCCTAGATGCACCTGCCACTGAGTAAATACTTTATTTTTATGAACATTTTCTAAATGTAAAACTACTGAAATGCTTATTTGGACGAAATGCATTCGATAGAGTCTCAGTGAGGGTAAAGTGAGAGGTTTGATTTAGAAATGAGGTTTGAATAGAACAGTTTGAATAGAGAATCGTTAGTAATTATAATGCAGACAAAAGAATAATAATTAGAGCCATAACCAGTCCGCAGAAGTGTGAATGTGTGTCGGGAGACAAACTGAATGGGGCAGTTTGCACCTCTAAACAATAGAGGCAAAATAGAGAATGAAAGCTGAAGACATGGCAATAAACATCAGTTGATATTTTAGAGATATCTCAAAATAAAATCACATGAAACGATCTTGTAAAACGTTTAATAAAATTCAGAGTTTTAGACTGATCATCTTCAGATCTGAAATATAACATGGTCAGACTTGTGGCTTTAGCTGTTGTGCATTTCTAGATTTCTCCAAGGCCCACTTCAATTTTATTTTCATAAAGATATTTCATACAAATAAATTTCTAATAACTTTACAAAACTTTGAAGCTTATTATAGCTTTTTTTTATTATAAAAAATATTATCATTTTGACTTTACAGTAAACTGCCAGGTGTCTGCTTTCAAATGAGACCATAATTATGCTTTTAGTGCAAAGGATTCACAAACTGTATTTGTTTTAGTCTGAGTAGGCTATACATTTCTTAGGATTTTTTCAAAATTTAGAAATCAGCTTAACAGGTTAAATAAACATCACAATTATGTTTCTTTTTTATTGTTATTTTTACATCTTTTGATGTGCAACGGGCTTTATCAAACAAGCTCAGCTCAGGAGAGTACAAGTAACACAAAAGTAATGTAACACATTAATTTCCATAAAAAGTTACTTTTTTAGGAAGTACCACTATTGTAATACATAAATGTAACTTTCCCCAACACTGGTAATGGGTGAGACAGGAGGTTAGAGAATGTAAGTTCACAATTCTGGGAGCAAAAGTGTCTTGACAGTACCTTGACATTGTCATTTTATGGCTTGTTTCCACTGAGCAGTACAGTCCAGTACAGTTCGGTTGTTAATGGTTACTTAGTTCCGAACCGTTCCACAACACTTTTTTTGGCACCCTTCAGTTGGAGTAAATAGCACCAGTACTAAAGAGTGAATCGAGACTCACTGCAGAACGTTGTTTGGTTGACAGAGTATTGTCACTTGCGCGAGCCTTTTCAGCTACTTTTCGAGAAGCAAGAACAAGATCTGCTGTATGTCGCCCACTGTAGTTTACTGTGTTGCTTTCTTCTTCGCATGAGAATGATGTTGACCGCTACACCACGCCTATCACAAGGGTCCTGTTGGAGGTGGAAACGCAAGCCCAGATCAGGGTTTAGCATCCTGAATTGTACAGAACTTTACTGCACTGAACCGTACCGCTCGGTGGAAATGAGCCATAAAGGTCTGAGATTTGTTGGGGGAAACGACAAAAAACATGTCAATAATGAATCTTATAGAAGTGTAGATATTTTGCCTGTGAGTGATCTATACAGTGTACAATTGTATAGCACTGCAGTATACATACATAAAAACAATTATCACGGCGTTTGAAAATGACAGAACTAAAATACTAGCTTCACATTTCTTCTATAAACCCTTGGTGCACTCTGTACCCTAGACTTCCAATTGTAAGTTCCTTACTGTAAACATATTTTTTGTTGATTTTACAAACTGAGGGACAAGCCAAAATTATTTTATCTGTGCCACAGATGCTGTTGATAAAGCTTTTTTAAAGCTATTTATCTCGAAAGATACCCTTAATCAAGGTTTAAGGAAAATGAAATATTGAATAATCAACATTTTAGTCCTCTAGGAGAAATTGTAGCAGCTGTCCTGGCTTTCTGGGGTTTCAGGCTGGCTCTGGGAGATTGGATTCTGATCTGAAGCAGGAGAAGAAGATAGGGAGAAGCAAAATGTCAGCGCCAATATATTGTGCTGTGCCCCACTCGCACCTGAGAGAGAGAGAGAGAGAGAGAGAGAGAGAGAGAGAGAGAGAGAGAGAGAGGGACAGGGACAGGGACAGGGTGCCAGCGTGCTCAGATGGGTTCTGGGTCCTCTGGCTGAGATATATGGTCAGCTCTGTTGTTTGGGTTCAGATTCAATATGATATGATGAAGCACGGTTCCATTCTGAATTCAATCAGCGTCTCCTTGAGAGTTCTGGAGTGTGCTCTTAAATGTCGCCATGTGTTTTCCACTGTTTTAGTGAAAGCTTTTTTGAATGTGCTGGTTGCACTATAATAAATAAATATGAATGCATCTATTTGGCTGTCTGGTTCTGTCTGTTCAATCAGTACATCTCTCAATATATCACTATCTACGAAGTGTGTTCATGTTTTGGTTGTGCCTGTATGGATGCGGACATTTATTTTTTAGAAGATTATGATAGCCAGAAATTATATACCGCGTTAGTGATGGGTATTATGCCAGTAGGTAGCAGCAAGTAAATAACTTTATAAACAAGTCATTGAATCATTCATTCAAATGATGCATTCAAAACCCTGATTCATTCAGTAATGAAGTGACAATGTGTCCCAATGTCCATTTTATCCATATCTCAGATTAGAATAAGTGTGTCCCTAAGCATAGTGTGTTTAAAGAGTATGTCAAAATTCCCCCGATGGTCTATTTTTTCCAGTAGATTTTCCGAAGTGTGGATCAGGGCACACTATAAAGGCTGATATTGCACACAACCCATTGCGAAAAAAGTGTGAAAAATGAGTAAAAAGTGTTTAAAAACTACAAAACATCGGATATGTGCGGTCGGCGGTGAGAGGTTTAGATGAAGTTTTGCGTGTAATAAGTTCAACCTGATCTTTTTATTTTTTACATTATCCATGTTATTTTTGAACTGCAATAACAATGTGGACTTTTATAAAGATCTGTTTGGCATTGTATCCTCCTCCTCCTCCTCCTCCTCCTCCTCCTCCTCCTCCTCCTCCTCCTCCTCCTCCTCCTCCTCCTCCTCCTCCTCCTCCTTCTCCTTCTCCTTCTCCTTCTTCTTCTTCTTCAAAATAGAGTACATTCTTTTAGGCCGTAGTTTGCATAGGCAAATTGCAGCATTTGTCCTTATGAGTGAGTGATTGAATCACTTATTCAATTGTTCAAAAATGCAGGTAATTCAGGAGTGAAGCTGCTGCCGGTTTCACCAAGACGTGTAGCAGGTTTGTTGTGGTTTTATTTGGACAAGATTCATTCATTGGTGGAGCAAAAAGACTAAGTGACTTGCAATATTGCATCTAAAATCAAATGTAAGTGGCTCAATATTTAGTTTTTTTGTTCAAAGAAATGTCAGTTTTAGCTTTTATTAGATAGAATGGTTTGGAAGAGAGAGGTGAGGGTTTTAATCCGGTGCAAAACATAATCCCTCACATGTCTTAAAATACATTTAACTTTCTAAAATGCAAATATGCATTCTGTGCGAATGGCCCATTAGGGGAAAATGCATGCAGTTTGACTGCAGGAAATAAACATTTTCCTTAAAGGGATCGTTCACCCAAAAATGAAAATTCTGTTGGCCTTCAAGTTTGTCCAAAATTTCTGCTGAACACAAAAGATTATGGTTAACCAAACATTTGATTGGCTTGAAAAATACTAGAAAGAAAGAAACTCGTACAGGTTTGGAGCAAATTGAGGGTGAGTAAATGAAAACATCAATTCTTATTTTTGGGTGAACTATCCCTTTTTGAGTGTATGGTGGCATTTTCAAAACATTCCTTTTTGATTAAAACCCTAATGATAAGCAATGTTGACTCAACCATTGATGTGAGTTTGGGGTAGGGTTATCTCTTTATCTGACCAGTTGAATATGTGATACCAGCCTTCAAAACATTTATATTCACAATAGAACAATCCTGTTTTGAAACCAGGCATATAAAAAATAATGCTGTACTATATGTACAGCACAAAAAAACACTTTGCTTCTAGTGTTTCTATATTATATTACTCTATTATATTACTATATTATATTACTATATTATTCTATATTTCTATTATTCTATATTATATTTCTTCGCTATTTGATTTATTGTACATCCTTAACATATCTATTTTTCCATATATCTGTCTGTGTAGTTTATTAATCTGGTAGCAATTTAGCTGCATATGTATTGGGGGCTTTAATTAGCTATTTCATCAAATTCAACAGCTTTACTTTAATAGGCTTGAGAAAATCAACAGTACCCCATGAACACCATAATTCCTTGCCTACAGTGACCCTGTAGGTTGAGGTGCATGTTTAATACAGCTAAATCACTCTTTATCTGTAGATTTAGCTGTGTTCCCTCCTTCTCCATCCTGCGTTTCTTCCTTGTGATGTGCTCTTCATATGTCTCTAGAGTGCAATATGAAGAAGCCTTGAGAAATCTAATTAACCAGAATGCCTTGAGAGCAGGGCTTTTCACACACATGTACGCCCAGACATACATAAATCAAGGGATG
This sequence comes from Pseudorasbora parva, assembly GCF_024679245.1. NCBI lineage: Eukaryota > Metazoa > Chordata > Actinopteri > Cypriniformes > Gobionidae > Pseudorasbora > Pseudorasbora parva. Next base: position 12,904,364 of record NC_090178.1, on the reverse strand, counting down.
TCCTAGGTGCTTTGGAAAGAGCCTGGTCCCAGAGCCATTAGTTATTAGTTATGATCCTTTTTCTGAGTTTTTTTTTTTTTTTTTAAGTATGTTTGTACATTTCAGACTTTAACTTTTTTATGGCATATATTTTGCTTAAAAAGTATGCTAATAGCATATACATTTTTATTTTTTGTTTAATACAATCGCATTCATACATTTTTAAGTGCAGCTTACATGTTCAAATACTTTTTGCGGCCAGTGTATATTTAATAAGCTGCTATTATTCAGTACATGATAGATGAAAGAGTCACAAGGTGAGAGTCAGGAGCCATATGATTCTCCAACACAAGGTCAGCTTTTGCCCTCTGACTAGCTGATTTCTGTGTCATTTCAACTTGACTGTATAGTCTCTTCTTTTTGCCAGGCACATAGAGCTAGGTCATAGCTGTTAACCTTCAGCTTAGGAAAATGTGGTTTTCTTTTAATGAAGGTTTTTTGTCAGAAAATATAAAAACTCATTTGATACCAAGGCAACAAGGACAGTCTGGTCTTTTTCATGTGAATCAACTCAAAGACCTTGCGTGATTGAGTGATGGTTGTCGTCTTAGACGCAGGGGCATTTTGTTTGGTAAGCAGACGAAAGCTTGAAGGGTGGCATGTCCTTATTAGGGCTGACAGAAAACCCATGGTTAGAAGTTCTTCCTCATGTGTATGTATACGAGTGGTTCATATGTAATTATTCACTCTGCTTCACCTTGTAGATGGAGCTCCTAACGTCCCACCGTCCTCTGTATAAACGGCACGCCATGCTGATTAATAACAAGCAGGCTGAATGGTCAATTATGTGCTTGCATGTGAGATTGTGCTCAATTAAGGACATCTTTGACTATATAAAATCTTGGGAACTTTTTATGTTAAAACATTACATGTTCTGATTATAAACTTTATTTTCCTTGAAATAGACATGGATCTATATGTTCATGTACACCAGTCAGGCATAACATTGTGACCATGTAAAGTGAGTAACACTGATTATCTCTTACTCACGGCACCTGTTAGTGGGTGGGATATATTAGCCAGCAAGTGAACCTTTTTTCCTCAAAGTTGATGTGTTAGAAGCAGGAAAAATGAGCAATCGTAAGGATTATAGGAAGTTTGACCAGGGCTAAATTGTGATGGCTGGACGACAGATGATTCTTGTGAGATGTTCCCTGTCTGCAGTTGTCAGTATCTATCAAAAGTGGTCTAAGGAAGGAACAGTGGAGAACTGGCAAACGGGGTCATGAGTGGCCATGGCTCATTGATGCGCGTAGGGAACGAAGGCTGGCCCGTGTGGTCCGATCAAACAGACGCGCTTCTGTAGTTAATGCTGGTTCTGATAGTTTGTTGCATATGGGGCTATATAGCTGCAGATCAGTCAGGGTGCCCATGCTGACCCCTGTCCACCGTCGAAAGCACCAACAGTGAGGACGTGAGCATCAGAACTGGACCACGGAGCAATGAATAAAAGTGGCCTGTTCTGATGAATCACGTTTTTTATAAGATCATGTGGATGGCCTTGTGCATTGCTTACCTGGGGAACACATGGCACCAGGATGCACTATGGGAAGAAGGCAAGCCAGCAGAGTCAGTGTCATGCTTTGGGCAATGTTCTGCTGGGAAACCTTGGGTCCTGCCATCTATGAGGATGTTACTTTGACACGTACCACCTACCTAAGCATTTTTTTGCAGACCATGTACACCCTTTCATGGAATTGTTATTCCCTGGTTGTGGTTTCTTTCAGCAGGATAATGCACCCTGCCACAAAGCAAAAATGGTTCAGGAATGGTTTGAGGAGCACAACAACAAGTTTGAGGTGTTGACTTGGCTTCCAAATTCCAATCGAGCATCTGTGGGATGTACTGAACAAACACGTCTGATCCATGGAGGCCCCACCTCACAACTTACAAGACTTAAAGGATCTGCTGCTAAGATCTTGGTGCCAGATACACCTTCAGTGGTCCAGTGGAGTCCATACCTTGATGGGTCAGGGCTGTTTTGGCAGCATAAGGGGAATCAACACAATATTATTATGCCTGATGTAGAGTGCGGATCGGGCCGCATTTTTCTGTCCTAGCCCGGCCCACGTCCAACAGAGCAGTAACTGAACCCGACCGGACAATTTGATAAAATATCAAGAGAATAGCATTTATTTAAAATATAAATAGTTTGTAACATTATAAATGTTTTGACTGAATCAACTGAATGCATCGCTACTAAATAAAATAATGCATTTCTTTCAAAAACATATTCTTACTGACCCCCCATTTTTTGATGGTTGTGTATATATTTATGTTCTTAGTTCTTAGTTGGAAAATGTTACTTAGTGAAACAAATAAGAAAAACAGTTGTTATAATCTTAATTGGTAGTAAAATTGAAATTTATTTTCTTTAAAAACTTCCCAGGGAACAGAAAAGTTCCCCTAATTGAAGAATCACCCATGTATACGGCTGTTTTGAGTATTTGTGCCTGCTGCTATACCAACACCTCACAAATTTCTGTGTTTGTACAGAAGAATTTTGCATTTGTCACACTCCGCAGAGACAGAGAGCCTCGAGGCTAAAAAGAGCATGAAAGACATTTTAGTATTCTGTGCTGTGTGTTGCGTCTCTCTCTCTCTCTCTCTCTCTCTCTCTCTCTCTCTCTCTCTCTCTCTCTCTCTCTCTCTCTCTCTCTCTCTCTCTCTCTCTCTCTCTCTCTCTCTCTCTCTCTCTCTCTCTCTCTCTCCTCTCCTCTCTCTCTCTCTCTCTCTCTCTCTCTCTCTCTCTCTCTCTCTCTCTCTCTCTTTCTCTCTCTCTTTTTCTGCTCTGCTCTGCTCTGCTCTGCTCTGTATTGAGAGAGTAATGCCAAAATTGTCATCCTTTGTGAACTCACTGAAGGGAGAGAGAGTCTGCGGAAAGAGACAAATAGACAAACAAGGGCTTTTGAAAAGTAGGAACGGGAAAACTACACACAAGTTTCTGAGGAGGCTGTAATACAGCAGATATGCTCGGCAGAGAAGCTGGATATTTATTTCCCCCTCGGTCTCTTTTATTCTCGCTGAGCTTAGTGTATATGTGCCTGTTTCTTTAAGCAGGCATGCTCTAATATGCACTAAAGCTCTCCACAAATGTTTGTAGTCACACAAAGATATGAAATGTTTTCTTATTCAGAGAAACTATTTCATGTTCTTGCTTTCAGATTTCTTTTTTATATTGTATTTGATGACCGAACACAAAGTGTATTTTTTTTTAATAAAAATATTAAAAATGTAAATGTGTTATTTGCTTATCCTCATGTCAGTTTAAACCTGACCTGTATGACTTTTTTAAACATGAAAGAAGCATTTTTTCCCCATACAACAAGGGCATAGAGTGGATGTCAACCTCCACAAGGGACAAAGAGCACCATAAAAGTATCATAAACAGGTTCATATGACCCATGTGCTATATTCCATGTCTTGTCATATTCCATATGAAATATAAGACTATTTTTTTTTAATTAGTTGATATTTGAGTGTGCGTTTATATGTGATGACTGTGACCTTTGGCTGATTCTTTCCTCTTGCTGTGTTGTCTTCCTCCTCAAGGCTCCTACATGATGGTCAACTCCTCCCAGCATGCAGCGGGCCAGAGGGCTCAGCTTCTGCTACAGACGCTAAGTGAAAACGACACTCACTGCGTGCAGTTCAGCTACTTCCTGTACAGCAGAGACGGCCACAGCCCTGGGGCGCTGCGGGTTTATGTGCGGGTCAACGGCGGGCCGCTTGGCATTCCCGTGTGGAATGTCTCTGGGTCGCGTGGACGACAGTGGCACCAGGTGGAACTGGCAGTCAGCACTTTCTGGCCAAATGAGTACCAGGTGAGCAACATTATGAATCAGATATTTTTGTCTTTTCTGCTGTTACACAAAATATGACGTTTGTTATTCTTTCTCACATTGATTGATGTCACATGTAGTATATTTATGTACGTGTTTAAATGCTTAGATTACAAAATTAAGGATAGTGTTTTTGGTTACTAGATGAGGGAAATTAATTCTTAAGCACAGTTGGAGAGTACTGTGTAAATACCATAGTATATACAAAGATACCATAGTTACCCTAATGGAATTAAACTTAAAATTGTAGCCATGTTTAAAGGATTAGTTCACTTCAGAATAAAACATTTTACTCAACCCCCATGTCATCCACAATGTTCATGTCTTGCTTTCTTCAGTCGAAAAGCAATTAAGGTTGTTGAGGTAAACATTCCAGGACAATCTACAGGTTAAAGGGTTAGTTCACCCAAAAATGGAATTGAAACTGTCAAATAGATATTTTTAATAATTGTTTTGTCTATCTATTAAAAGTCTATGCAATCAAAAATGTCTTCTGAAGAGATCCCTTTATATGAGAAAGCTTTTAAGCTTTTTCTCATATATAAACATTGATTAATTACTATTACAGTTATCTCACAAATATTTGCTAACTCAGTGTATTTTTTACAATGGTGTAATTGTGTTGCAATAGTTTACACACAGCACAAGGAAGCTTGATTTCGAATGGTAAATTCAATTTAAAAAGACGAGTAAACAGTAATAAAATAAGAAGAAATAAACAGATTACAAACAATAGCACAAATAAATACAATAAAATATACAAATGAAATAGACTGCTTTTTTCAGGTAGGTCTAACAAAGAGGTAAGAAACTGAATAAAAATACAGCAAAGTAATTCAATTTAAAATAACATTGGATAATGTTCTTTGTAAAAAAAAAATAAATTGCCTACAGATGAAACCGTTAAAGTTACACAAGTTGATCAGTCAAGAGCAGCGTGATCGTTTGTCTTTTTGTAGTTTGAATAACAAATAACTGCTGTCCCTTTAAGACCTAACGCACGCATGGATCCTAACACTGTTCCTGTTAAACTGTTTATGTGTTTACATTAATAAGAAGCAAATGTCTGCACTTGTATGTCAGAGGGGGCTTTATAACGGTATGTGTGTGAGTGCTTCAGATGTGAGCGTGAAATATGCGGGGATTAGTAGAATTATGTGTAGTAGAATTATTATTATTATTAGTAGAATTCAGACCAATCACACACTAACACAAACACGCTGTCATGAGGAAAAGTCCAGCAGAAAACTTGTTCGCTGTGTTCAGAGGTTAACCGGGCTGAATGAGAATATGCAGGTGTGTCAACTCGTGAGAGGAGAGCGCAGTTGGTATCGATACTGTACAAACTGAGTTTTTTGTATAGTTTCAGATTTTTCAGTATCGATATTTTTGACAACACTAGTTGCACTGTGCCGACCCAGGTTTTTTAAAAGTGAAACAAATCCACACTTTAGAGTGCCGCTAACCGTGCTCTATGGCTGCAAGAACAAGCGGGCGTGGCAACACTTCCGGAAATCAGGTGGCCATGGAAACGCGTTTGGAACCGATGATCGGAATCGAAAACAAATTTTCTAAACAATTCCAATGGCATCCGTTATTTTTTAAACGGATCCAAGTTAGAACCGGTTCTCGATGTCCAACCCTATTTGATACAAAGATAGTATATCAGAGCTCCACCTACAGTGTAATACACACACACACATGCACATCCATTTTCCTCATAATGAGGCATTACACAATCAGTGATGGAGCTACTGTCTTATTAGTCATGCCCTTTGCACTGTTTAATTAGCATTGATCTCGGCATAAATATAGGTTAGTGCTGTAGGGCTTGGACAAGCCCACAATATAGACCAAGTCAATAGTGTTGACAAGTCTTAGTGGACTAGTAACCTAATTTCCTTACTGTACCATTACGTATGAGACACACAATCTACCAAATTATTGCTTACGAAATGACAGCTCATTCACGCCCCCCGAGCCGATCGATTAGTGTCCATGGTTGTTCTCCAATTGAGCAGACGCAGGGGGCTTCATCCATAAATTCAATTTCTCCTTTCTGCAAACTCTGCGCAGCTGTCAGAAAGCAATTAAGTTGAGTAGTGTTCGCTTTATCGTGAACTGTCAATCTCTCCAACCTAATTAACTTTCACATGCCAGTGAAAAGATGTGGCCTTCATGTGTAAATAATAGTCCTCCCGCCAGTCAACAAGATGTGAAGGTGGAGGGGACATGACGATAGAGGGAATTTGTTGTTTTTGTGAGCGCCTGCGTAGTCGATTCAGTGTTGCTTCGAATTTTGCTGAGTGCACTTGAAGAACATATTTTTCTCCATAAACCAAGGAATTCAGCTGGCTAGCAGGAACCTAAGTGACGTGTTTTGACTGTTACAGCATCTATTTTGTGCATAAAATGTGGATAAGCTACAACAGGTAAACGTGTCAGAATAATACACAGCTACTTTTAAATGTTGTGAATGAAAATGCAATTTGCCCCAAAAATTATGCTAGAGTAGCTATATTTAAGCGTTCGGAAATATCAAGAGGCAGTTTACCTTTTTCAGTAAACTTTGTAGCAGGTAGCTAGTAGGCTAATCAGTTAGCGGTATGCTAATCTAGCAGGTTAATCCACTTGAGGTATGCAAAACTAGCGGAGGCTAATCAGTTAGCGGTATGCTAATCTAGCAGGTTAATCCACTTGTGGTATGCAAAACTAGCGGAGGCTAATCAGTTAGCGGTATGCTAATCTAGCAGGTTAATCCACTTGTGGTATGCAAAACTAGCGGAGGCTAATCAGTTAGCGGTATGCTAATCTAGCAGGTTAATCAACATGAGAAAGGCAAAGCTAGCTAAAAATATTTATTTGACCATTCTGCTGTATGTTGTATGACAATTTAAAATCAGAGGCGAATGGGAATGGTAGCAGATAGCTTTCCCCAGGTGTTATAGATCTCGCTAATGATACACTGTAAAACTCTGTTACTCTAAAAACACAGATGTTTTGTCTTTTGCCGTTAATAGTGAACACATTTGAATGCAAAGTGTCTTAGACATCTTGCTCCTGTTTTTCAGAACCAGTGGCTGAGCAGCAAACATAATAGTTTGTGCGTTTGATGAGGTGATGAGCTTGCTCTTTCTCAGCGTAGTTTTCTCACAACAGGGTGTCAGCACACTAAATCACACTTTGGACCTGGAAAATGGCAGACTGTCCCAATCAATGGTGAAGCTAGAGCTGTTCCACTGTCCCAGCGGGTGCCACGTCAAGGCTAGTTTGCAAAAACTGAACCAACAAGAGAGATAATTTAAAGCTCAATTGTAGCATTTGTTATATTTTGAAACCATTCAGGCGATCTTCCTTGGCAACGATATTTCGACCCCTTAGCAGTTTCCCGTCATTTAATTCTCTTTAAGGACTTAGTTGCTTTGTGTTTTTCTTTTGTATTTGTATTTGTGCTTCCTGCTGCTGTTTCGTTTTACCAGCCGTTTCTGTTTTATCCCCTCATATACATCCTTTCATTTATTTTGCTGCTTCTCAAATCCAGCTGGTGCCATTTTTCAGAGATTTTCTTGGGTAAGCAAAAAGATACAGGAATAGTTCATCCAAAAACGCAAATACTCCTGTTCCAAACCTGTGGTTATCTAGGGGCTGTCATGCTACAGAAGTACATCATAAATGTAGTCCATGATTTCAAGTCTTTTAAAGCCATGCGATAGGTTTGCGTGAGAAGTCAATAGAAAAGTAATACATTACAATTTTTAAAACTCTTATATCCTTTTAGACCAAAGTTTGTAAACCTCTACGGACACACTGGACTCGAGTCGCCATTGCCTAGCAAATGTTTTATTTTGCGCGCCAGACTTTTTACATAGAATACAAGAACAAGTGCCTCTAACTCAATCACAGGCGACTGGAATTGTAAAATTTACTAGGAATTGGCTAATTAATAATTAATAATTGATTTATATAATTTTTTGTTTGTTTATTTATTTATTTATTTAAGTTTATTACATATCACATTGCAGAGGGCTGAGATATCCCAGAGTCTGGTCCAGAATTGAATAATTGTATGTCAGGTTTTGTAAAAATGTATTGCATTAGTCATATGGGCTATTTTTATGGCTTTTTTTTTCTTTCCTTTCTTTTTTCCCTTTCCCTTATGGAGCTTGACATCCCCTAGTCACTATTAACTGCTGTAAGAATTAAAATATTCTACACGCATACGCGCGCACACACACACACACACACACTTTTGTATATTTAAACTGTGTGTGTGTGTGTGTGTGTGTGTGTGTATATATATATATATATATATATATATATATATATATATATATATATATATATATAAAGAGCACAGTGGTTTGGAAATAATTGCAAGTAAAATAATATATTTTTGTTTTTGGAGAAACTCTTTAAAATTAAGAAAAGTGTGCGACACTGTTTATCACTTTAAGCCAGTTTTTTTCCCTTCTTTTTAAAAAAAAAGTCTGAGTGCGTAACAAGGGTAAATGGAGCTGTGTGCCCCTCTCTGTGTCATCCTGGTCTTTTTCCTGGAACACAGAGTCAAACCCATGAACTCTGTGAAATTGCCTCGAGGATGTGATTGGACATGTGTTATTAGACTTAAAAAACAACAACAGAATCACAGGCATATTGCATGTCCTCAGTTTGTTTTCCAGTGTTGTCTTTTGTGGATTCTTATTGACTGTTACTGTCTTTCCTATCTTCAAGAACGAGAACAGGGGTGTCACTAGGGACATTTTAGGAGGGCTTTCTTCAGTCCGTAGCAGCGCAGTGCCAGTGTCAAAAGCAGAGAAGAACGTGATCATTTATTTCTAGATTGTTATGATATCAGCATGTGTAATGCTCTTTGACATAAATACAGATTACATAATGTGATGTATGATTAATCCACACACCTTGCTGCAATAAAATTGCTAAATTTAGCTATTGCTATTTGTTACAATATTAATTAAATGATGAATCCAAAAGCAAAACATGAAAAGAAATATAAAAAGGGAGTGGAAATAGCAAATGCAGCCTTTTACTGGTTATAGTTGTCATTTCATGTTCAATTCACGTTAAAGGGGTCATATAATGATACATGCACTTTTACAAGCTGATTGTTTGGAAATGTGTGTTGGCAGTGTCTGTACACAACCATCCTATTATGATAAAAAACCATCAAGTGTTTTTTTTTTTTTTTTTTAAATCTCCTTATATGTTTTCCCCTGTCTCAAATCGAGCCGTTCGACTGTGTGACGCCACACGATCGGACTCCCCTCCCACGACTGTTGATTGACAGCAGCGTTTCCTCTCAAGCAGAGCTCAAGCTGTCGTCATTACCATAGACATCATATAGGTTTCAAATCTATGGTCGTCACAGTCCGCCATTGTATAAGTAAAGATGCTGGGCGATTGTAGTGTTCTGTTCTTGGGTGTAATAATGAACACAGCAGTCATTCTGATGTTACTAAATCTGAACATTTAATTCGGCTGCTCCTGAATTAAGATCTGTACCAGCTCTTCGTGTTTATGCTGCCCCTCCACAAGAAGTTGAAACGCTTCACGATGAACTGCAGCTAAAGTTTACAGGGTAACGTTAAGTTAAATTACGGCATGCTTTCCATGTTTGACGTTCTCAATATAATTCATAATCCCACGTTTATAATGAACAATGCATTATAATTATTGTGTTATTACAAACTGTGTAAGCTGTTTTTAAAGTTAACGTGGATGTGGTAAGTTAAGGGGGGGGGGGGGTGAAACACTCAGTTTCAGTCAATCTCATGTCAATCTTGAGTACCTATAGAGTAGTATTGCATCCTTCATATCTCCGAAAAGTCTTTAGCTTTATTATATTTATAAAATAAATATAGGCTGTACCGAGTCTTTCCGGAAAAAAACGAGCGCCTGGAGGCGTATCGTGTGGGTGGAGCTAAAGAATGACGAGCGCGCAAAGCGGTGACGTCCTCAAGCGTGGAGAAACCCATGGCTATCGAGCTCAGCTAATAGATATATGATCCAGAATCATTCGGAGGCTGAAATAAATTGAACAGGAGAAACAGCAACAGCAGGACGTCCGTCTCTGTGGTATGTACTGTATTTAGTGGCCTGTCAACATTTGTGTGTCTTTACTCGCAGTTTATGAGGACATGATTCGGTTTATGGACTATTGTATGTGACTAAACCTTAGCAGTAGCAAGCAAAACGGTTTTGCACGTCAGACTAGTGTAACGTTATACATAGAACAACAATGGAGTAACCGTTAGCGCATTTGAATGACGAAGCATGCGATCGTGTCGTTTACTGATGTTTACTCACGCGACGATAGCCAACAGCATAGACATTTGAAGCAGTTTTACTCACCGGCTGCTTCCAAAGCAGGACCGAACCTTTATCGCTGGGACCGCTCCGTCAGAAACACACTTCTTTGGTATGATTTGGTGAAGTCCTGACAGCAGTGAACGGTGGAGATCCACTTTTGTGACGTGACTGAAGCGATGTTGTGAAGCTTCCTGTCATTTCTGCTTTCAAATCGGTTCAAATGCAGCGCTGCCTTCCCGGAATGCTGTGCTGAAGCGTTGAAGTCGCTCGACGTCACCCATAGGAATAAAGTGGAGCGCAGCGCCTGGATCGACTGGATCTGCAGCTGAGCGAGTGTTTATGGGCGTGCATTTCCTCTCTCGCTCTAGTCACACGCGCGCTCGCACCCTACCGGGAGAAGAGCCCGTACAGCCCATACAAGGACCTTCCGCTCTATTAACGTCAAGTCGACCCATACTCGAAAAAAACTCTCCGAAACTTGTGAGAAACCGGAAGGAGTATTTTTAACACAGAAATACTCAATCAAACGTCCAACATTAGTTTTTGAAACTTTGTCTATGTTTAGGATGGGAATCCAAGTCTTTAACAGTGTAAAAAGCTCAGTATGCATGAGACAGCACCCCCCCCCCCTTAAAATAAGCTTAATTATTTAGATGGGGTGTCTGTTACTGTCTAAAAATAAATTGTGTTGTTACAGTTATTACAATTGTAACAGTGCATAGATAACGTTACGCATCACTGAAAAGCCAAAAATTAAGAGAAAAAAGTTTTTGTTGGCATTAGATGTAACATCAATCTGTCAATGAACTACCTTATACGTCAGTAAACACATAGCATTCGCGCTAACATTACCCTGCCAGTACATGATAAAAATAGATCAAAGTGACATTACATTAACCAACCATTCAGAAACGTCCTGTTTAGCCTTAAATGTTGAATTTCGTTGGAGCCGTCATCTTGTCCCTGGTCCGACTCCAGTTAAAATTGATGGAGTTGATCTTTTTTACGGTCTATGATCTGTCCTCTCAGAGACTCTGTTGTCACGGGCAACGACTTCTCGCTCCGCCCCACATTACAGAGGGCGGGGTCATTTATCATTTCAAGCCGTATACACTGAAATGGCTTGGTGAAAACAGAGCTGTTTTTGACCAGATAAAATTAGTGTTTTCTTACAATACTAATGAGAATTTTTAATTAAAGTATATTACAAAGTTTTCATTTAGACACTAGAGAATCATATTAACTTGTATTATAATGGCATTATATGACCCCTTTAAAAATGTTTTTGTAATACATCAGATGATAGAAGCATTCCAAATGAGGAATGTACATGTACAGGTACGAGGAAATTCATTTGAAGAGTTTAACCTTGAGAGTTAAAAATAATAGTGTTTAAAATGTATCTAGTAAAATCTAATCTTTTTTTTTTATCTAGTAATTATAGTAATATAATGTTTGTCTAATTCTTAATGAATATTAGCTGGTTATTTAAAATGAATTAATTCAATTATCAGGGAATGATTTGATAGGTAGTGTAGAACCTACTGTACTGTACATGCCTACCCTAGTATACAAATAATGTATTATTATAATTTTAATCATAGCCTCTTTGGGGCTGAGCCCCTCTAATATCAAGTCCTTGACTCGCCCCTGAGAAAAAATGAGACATGAAGTTGGTCGTCTAAATTAGACTTATGTTAGTAATGTCTTCTAATGCCCTTTCAGCCTCGGTGGCAGCCAAAATTGCCCAACAATTGCTTCATGACTCATCACAATAAGGATGAGAAGAAAATAAAACAAAACAAGTACAACAGAGGAGAAAAACATTGTCTGCACTCATAAAGTAATACAAAATGAATAAAGGCAGAAATATCAGCGTTAAGGGCAGCATAGTGACATTGTACATTTGTGTTTCAGACAATAGAAAAACAAAAACCTCACTTGAAAGCTTCTAAGAAGAGTTTTCCAAGGACAACATGGCTTTTAGCTTATGATGTTTAAATATTATCCAGTGTTTGCATCAATATTCTGTCTGAGTGATTGCTCAAGTTGAAGAGGTCCATTTCCTTTGAGAACATGAGGACTTTGCTTTCACAGAAAGAAGTGAGTGCTGAGAGATCGGCAAACCCACAACACTGTGTTTTCCCAGAGCTGAAATCTGTAAACTGATCATTTTCATAAAATGAAATCCTTCTTTCACGTAACAAGGCCACCCAGGCTAAATTTCTGTTTGGAAGGAGCTAATAGCCTGTTTGTTCGACTCTCATAATTAAGGGTTTCATATAAATTTATATTTATTTCCTCATAACCATAATGAATGGATTTACCTGGTAATAGATTTCTGATAAACAAGGCCTCAGGTTGATTGTTTTGACAATGTATTGTCCACGGCGGTTCCTTCTTATTTCCTCGAATGAATTTTCTGTTCTATTATTAATAAAGTAAACACTAGGGTTTTGTGCCATACAGAATTGAATCGACACCTATAATGCCCATTGCATTATGGGTGTTGAAGTTTTCCTATTTCACAAAAGGGACAACAGCCTTTTCCTGTGATTTCTCTACTGTATAGGCAGCCAGGTTTTATTGAAAGCCCCTTTAAGGAAGTACAATAAAAATGAAATGAAATACATTCAGCTACAATAGATTCCTATTATAAAAACTTTTGGAAAGTTTCTGGAAATTTACCAAATTTTCCAGCCTCTTTGCAACCTGATCAGACTTATGCTTTTATAACTATTATTATTCTTAATAATAATAATAATAATAATCCTAATTAATTACGGCAATTACATAGAAATTGTATTATTATTATTAGTAGTAGTAGTAGCAGTAGTAGTAATACTAGTAGTAATACTAATAATGAAATGAGGCTGTGGTCCGTCTCTCATGAAATGATGGGCCCTCACGTTTATGTTTCACGAGATACCATATTTCCTGCTGGCTGCCATGTCTGAACATCAAAAGAGAGAAAGCAATGGAATGAAGGAAAATTGAATAGACACAGATGGGGAGAGATTGGGAGGAAGAGCAGAATGGAAATGGGTAGGAATCACCTTGAGTTTGAAATATTCGAGTTGAAATCTCCCCCCGTCTGCCATGCTCGCTCATATATTTCTGCTGTTATTGGTGAAGGTGTAATAGATAGTGGGAACTTGTTATCAAATATTAAAGATGTTATCGGGCCTGCCAGGACTGCCAAAAAGAATCTTAGCTTCAGCCCATCCGTACCTTTCCGTCTGTATATCGTTCGTCCTCTCTCTCTCTCGCTTCTGTCTCTCACGGGCTTCCAATTAAATTCACATCACATCAACAAATCTGTGTCTGTACATTTGTCTCTCCGCCACGTTGAACAACAAAGCTGAAGCTACGAAAGAGTAATTGAACCTGACACATTCTTAAGAAAATGCACAAGAGTGTAAATAATAAAAATTGAAGGTGGGTAGAAGAAAGAAATGCAAGACATTAGGTCAGAGCCATTAATAATAATAATAATGTAGATGAATAAAATGCATTCCACCAGGATGAATTCACTTCATGACCTTACAGGGTAGAATGTGTTTAATTTAATTAAAATTTTTGCTTTTGAGTTTTATTATTTTAATATTTTATCCGTTTAATTTGTTGACTGAAAACATGCCAAACTATAATACCCGGAGAACACAGTGTTAATGTTATCATCTTTGCTCATGACGGTTTCGTTTTAGAGCCATACACAAGTACTTTAAAAAAGGCCTTCAGTAGAGGAAGATCATTTTTGGATCCAGATGTTATAGTTACAACATCTGCCGGTATGGGCTAATTGGATCAAGCTAATCAGCCAAACCTTGACCCGTTAGTCAGGACTGGATAATTCTGAGGAGAACGTCCTTGTTAGAGAGCCTGCTTTGTTTGTCCTCCTTGATTGCGGTCCTCTCTCTCTCTCTCTCTCTCTCTCTCTCTCTCTCTCTCTCTCTCTCTCTCTCTCTCTCTCTCTCTCTCTCTCTCTCTCTCTCTCTCTCTCTCTCTCTCTCTCTCTCTCTCTCTCTCTCTCTCTCTCTCTCTCTCTCTCTCTCCCTCTCTCTCTCTCGTTTTCATTCTTATTCCTTCTCCTTCTCGTTCTCATTCTTATTCCTTCTCTCATCAACCCGTGTGCTTTTTTTAACCAACTGGTGCGTCTAGCTGTTTAAAATGTTTTAAAAGATTTTAGAACGGATTTAGGCGATCTGGCGCAACTATTTGTAACGACTGCAGTCCGTTCAAGTCTGTTTCATAACTTTTTTTAATAAGATCATAGTAATAGGAATTGCTATTTGAATTAAATAATCATGTCATATTGTTGGAAATCTCTGTTAGTAGTTGTTTGTTCTTATGTCCACAAGTGTATAAGTAAATGATCAGTTACAATAATTGGTTTTTATTCCACTGTTTGGAGAGGTATATTCGAATGTAAACATTGTTAATGCTTTATAATGTTTTTCAATTTGTTCTTTACAACCCTCATCCTTCCCTCAGATAATTTTGACCTGCAACTCATTTTTACCCCGAAAAAAATCATCAGTGTGGGTGCAACCATGTTTACAAAAAAAAAGAAAAGAAAATTAACTGGATTTGAGTTTTTGGGGTTGAAATTTAAAAAAAATCCAAATCCTTCTATCACGGGTCAATTTGATCCCCAATGGAATGGACGGAATGCTTCAGTACGCAAAAGTACACAATCCTAAACATGTAACTAAAAATGTTAAGACTCATCAAATGAAAATATCATTATAAAACTTTCCCCCCCACAAGAGGTCGTCTAGGAGACCTAGTGTAAGATATTTTTCTAGCTAAATTAAAGGGTTAGTTCACCCAAAAATGAGAATTATTCCATTAATTACTTACCATCATGTTATTGGACACCCGTAAGATGTTCGTTTATCTTCGGAACACAACTGAAGATAATTTTCTTGAAAGCTGATGGCTGAGAAAGGCTTCAGAAAGGCCTCCATTGGCATTCAGTACATTCCCACTCACAAGACCCATAAAGGCACTAAAGACGTCGATACAAAGTCCATCTCACTACAGTGGCTGTACAATCATTTTACAATGCGACAAGAATAGTTATTGTGCGCAAAAAAAAATCTAAATAATGGCTTTATCCGCCAAGTTATTGTCTTCCGTGCAAGTCTCGGACGTGAACTCGCGCGATAGCGGCGCTCCTCCTCTTCCGGGTCATGTATCTGAACGGCGGCTCTGCGTCATATTCTCACACATGCGTCGAGTTCACGTCAATAACTTGGTGGATAAAGCTGTATTTTGTCGCATTGTAAAATTATTGTACAGCCACTGCAGTGAGATGGACTTTGTATCGACGTCTTTAGTGCCTTTATGGGTCTTGTGAGTGGGAATGTACTGAATGCCAATGGAGGCCTTTCTGAAGCCTTTCTCAGCCATCAGCTTTCAACAAAAATATCTTCATTTGTGTTCCGAAGATGAACGAAGGTCTTACAGGTGTCCAACGACATGAGGGTGAGTAATTAATGAAATCATTTTCATTTTTGGGTGAACTAACCCTTTAAAGGGTTATGCATGAAATTATTTGAAAGAATGTTTACGTTGAAGAATGTGCTTAAAGTACTATTTATTTATTATTTATTGATAAAATCTAGCAATTTAAAGGTTTTAAAACAAAACAAAACATACAAAATAAATAAAAAAGTGTATTACCAAATAAATAAAAAAATATCAAACTGAAATGAGCTTTCTGGACAATTTTTTTTTAATAATAATAATAATAATAATACTAATAATAATAAAATGTAGAAATTGTATTAATATTTGATTTATAAAACATACTTTTTAATTCATTATAATGTATACAAATTTAAATTTTGATGTCCTTTATTATAAAGTTATCTAAAATCAACATTTTTAGTCCTTGACAATTTATGGTGCTCTCGAACAAACTAATATATTCTGACGGTTTGGTTAATTTTGCTAGTCTGTCTCTCATCCCTGTATATTTAAATGGATAGTTCACCCGGACATGAAACTGCCATCATTTACTCCCGCTCATGTTGTTCCAAACCTGCATGAGTTTCTTTCTTCTGTTGAACACAAGAGAGGGTATTTGAAAGAATGTTGGTTACCGGACAGTTGACGGCAGCCATTGACTTCCATAGTATTTTCTTTCCTACTGTGCAAGTCAACGGGTATCGTCAGTGTTATGTGATTGTGTTTTCTTTATTTCCTCTGAGTTTTCCGTTGTGGATTTATTGATTGTTTTTGTTCCTCACGCCTTTCGTTGTGCGCTTCATTACACCGATGTGTGACGATCTTTCAACCTTGAAACGCGCACACATACCTCTGCTACTCTGATCCATTGCTGTCACAAGTCTTGCTTCTAGAAGCACTGCAGAGAGGATCGTCTCTTCAGCAGGGTAGGGACGATTTCAACTCAGCCCTGCATTGCCATACCCAGAAAGAATCTCTTTTATATTCATCATAAATCAGAGAGATTTGTTCCCTGAATAGTCTCCACTGATTAGAATAAATGTGATAAGGGTAGAGGATTTTAATAGCATACCAAGGCCTTTATAGAAAAGTGTGATTTTTGTCTTTTGTTTCGGAGGGCTGATGGCATGTGGGGTGGAATGGTGGGGGAGACGCAAAAACACATTTTAGAGTAATCTCCCGTTGCATCATCCTGCAAGTCTGGTGTCAGTTTATTGTGGTTATATGGCAGTCCTTTCCAACAGGAGATTAAAGTCGGGTTACTGAGCCCGAGCCAGCGCGGGCTGTACATTCTGCTGTCTGGAGTCACTTTCCTCCTCTCTTCCCGCAAAGCACGTTGTTTTTTTAGATCCCAATCAGAGACTTCACATCCATCTTCACGTGCGTCGGCGCCGTTAGAGGTCAAGGAAGGGTCTGGAGCATGAAATCATGCCGTTCCGTGATGAAATAAGAGGCTTCTGACAGCCTGGAATGTTCTGCTGACCAGGTAATGGGGAAATTGAACACGGAATGAAGAGCCGCCATGACAGCTTTGAGAGATAATGCCGCCGACTTTGTGCTTCGGCCGCGAAACATACAAGCAGTAGCAACACTCCCCGATAATTCTACCCTACATTTGACTAATCGGGCTTCTTCAACTTGAGGCACATTAACACAACCCTTCAAAGTTTCAGTATAGGGTTTCTTTTTCTTTTTTAAAGAGATTGTGATTTATATTCGGCAAGGATGTATTAAATTGATCAAAAGTTTTTACTTTTAAAATCACAAATACATTTATCACAAAATTTTTGTTATATGAAGGTCACATTTTGAGGTCAAGTCTTGGAAACACTCTAAATGCACTCTAAAAAATGCTGGGTTTAAAACAACCCAAGTTGGGTTGAAAATGGACAAACCCAGAAATTGGGTTGTTTGAACCCCGTGAATGGACCCATTCAAACAACCCAATTTCTGGGTTTGTCCATTTTCAACCCAACTTGGGTTGTTTTTAACCCAGCATTTGTTAGAGTGTGGCTTAGTTTTTTTTTTTTTTTTTTTTTTTTACTTATCTTTTATGTATTGATTTTATAGATTCTTTTGCTAGAACCAGACTTTCAATTGAAATTATGAAAATGCATCATAAATTAACAGTTTGAGAAAACTATTAATATATTTATACAATATGACTGTCCCACTGTTGTAGCATCATTTCCACCACTACAGGCAATTTTTCCCAAGTTGGAACAAACGTGAAATATGAAGAAAACAGACATTTCAAGCTCAGTATCA
The DNA here is from genome assembly GCF_024679245.1 of Pseudorasbora parva. Classification (NCBI taxonomy): domain Eukaryota; kingdom Metazoa; phylum Chordata; class Actinopteri; order Cypriniformes; family Gobionidae; genus Pseudorasbora; species Pseudorasbora parva. Next base: position 12,886,413 of record NC_090178.1, on the reverse strand, counting down.
CAGATTAGCAGATTTTTTTTTTATTATGCATCATAACTAATCCGCTTGTTAAGTCGTGACGTAAGGAACGCCGTTTCTGGGTCCAAGCCTCAACTCGTTTCACTTGAGAATGCCATTGACGCCCGATTATGAGCGCTATTTTTTCATATTAAACATCAAACATTTTAAAAAGTTAAACATTTTAAATACTTACAGTCTACACAACATTCTCTATGGTCACAGCGTTACAGACATTAATATTTTAACGATTTATAAAAGATGAATCACTAGTTTTTCTTATGGTATAAGATAAGATAGAGCGTTTGGACCCGGAAGCGCTGCCGCATGACATCAGCCAAAACAATTTTGTCACTATGCAAAAAGTGTGTAATTGTATTAAGAAATGCTTGCTAACTATCAGCCTCGGCAAGACAAAGCAGTCGGACTACTTATTCCAAAATTGTTACAATTTTTAATTTCCATCACATAGTGTTATTAACCACAGTTGATCATTTGAGATGACCTTTAGGGTTAAAAGATTATGGCAATGTCCACAATTAATACATTTTTGTGAGTGTGAAAAGTGTTTAAAGGGATAGTTTTCACCCAAAACTGAAAATTATCCCATGATTTACTAACCCTCAAGTCATCCTAGGTGTGTTTGATGCATTCTTCTTTCAGACAAATAAAAAAAGTTATATAAAAAATATCCTGGCTCTTCACAGCTTTATAATGGCAGTGAATGGAAGCCCAAAATGTGAAACCCAAAAAAGTAAAATACCTAGTTTCAGTAATAAAGTTATGACGAAAGAGTAACACCTCTCTCAGTTTTTCTAAAGTGTCATCATTGCACCAGTTACGTTTTCTCCATAAGTTTAATAAGGCAGTCTGCCAGAAGGTACACTCTAAAAAATGTTGGGTTGTTTTAACTCAATGTTGGGTCAAATATGGACTAACCCAGCAATTGGGTTGTTTTAATCATGCGGTTGGGCTAAATATTTGCTTAAGACAACCCAATCACTGGATTAAAACAACCCAATTGCTGGGTTAGTCCATATTTGACCCAACATTGGGTTGTTTTTACCCAGAATTTTTTAGAGTGTAGATATTTTACTCTATAACATGTTAAATATGGATTTTTTTTTTCTTACACAAACCCATCGATTCACTTTAGAAGGCCTTTATTTAAACCCCTGGAGCCATATGGAGTACTTTTCTAATGGATGGATGCACTTTTTTGGGCTTAATTTTTGGCTGCCATTATAAATCTTGGAAGAGCCAGGACATTTTAAATATAACTGATTGTATTCGTCTGAAAGAATAATCTCATATACACCTAGGATGACTTGAGGGGATTAAATCATTGGCTAATTTTAATTTTGGGGTGAACTATCCCTTTAAGAGTGTAAGAAGTTAAACAAACACCCTTTTATGATTGAAAACCAGTGTTATTTTTTTTAAATAAATTTTACGTTTTCATGTTCAATTTAGGTTTTTGTGCTTTTTAATTATTATTTTTTGATATTTCTATTTAGATATATTTTATTTTTAATTCAGTTTGTTCGTTTATTTTTTTATTAATTTCCTCTAATCTTAGTGCTTTATCTTACAGTGAAATTATTTCACGTTATTCCCAAGGCAACATTTCTAATTTAATTTGTTTTTCAACCACTTATATTTGATTTAATTTCATCTTCTAAATGTTTTTAGTAGTTTTAGTCACTACTGTGATTTTGATAGTTTACTACACTATAAAAATGTATTTTTTTTTTTTTTTGGTTCAACTTAAAAAAGTAAGTAACCTGGTTGCTTTAAAATTTAGAGTTAATTGAAATTAAAAATTTGAGTTAATGCAATGAAGGAAATTTGTTTAATAAATAGAAACTCAAAATATTATTGTATCTGAACCACATAAAAAATTGATAAATCATGAAAATGGCACTATTTCACTGCGTCATCAGAAATAAAACACACACAATTACCCAATATGCTTACAAAATCTTTTAATAATATTTTAATAAAGGTTGTTGAATCTCAAAAAAATGTTCATTGTATTAACTCAAAATTGTAATTTCACTGAACTCAAAATTTTAAGGCAACCAGGTAACTTTTTTTTCTAAATAATTTTTTACACTGTAGTGTAGACAGTAATCCAAAATAGTATATGTATTTTTTGAAGCAATAACCAAGCCTGTGCAGGAAAGCACACTACTGTTGGATGAGCAAACATGGCCTCCACGCTCTCGATGTGTAATAACATCTCATCACTGTCGTTCGCACAATATTGATTTGATTTCATTACACTGGAGCGACCGTCCTTTGCTCATAGCCTTTGGCGAGTGTGAAACGTCTCTCTCTGTCTCTGGGGACTCGTGCCCCTTACGCTCACATTATGAGCCGATGCATCTGTGCGCGTGTGTGTGTGTGTGAGCGCAGCACACTGAGTGAAAACCATGTGTCACAGTGCACGCAGGCCTCCTGATGAAGCCATTATTTCCTCTATAGGCCTCAGGGGCCCTTAGTGAAGTTGGCATCCATTTTCTCTCTTTCTCATTGGCTTTCCTTGCTTTGGCATCCTTTTTCTCGTTTTCTGTTCTCAAAGACTGTCAAAACTTGTGCAAAAAGAAAACTCAAGAAAAAGATTCAAAATCCCAAAAAGATGATTGATGTGCTTTGCGTCTTTTCAGCGTAGTTGACAGTCTCATTCTTGTTTTCTCATTATTTCTTAATTGTTTCATTAATGAAAAACTAATGAAGCCCAATGTAAATGTAAGACAATAATTAAAATAGAGTGCAGACAGCCCATTAAAACACATTTTGTGAGTTTGATTGAAACTATAATGATGGTGTTAAATAGATACCACTTTGATATCATTTTATGTATTTACACTGTATATTTTAAACGCTGCTTTTTAAATCTTATTTAATGCCTACCGTAAAACAATACTAATTTACTTAAGAAAATACAATTTTTTTTTTAAAAATGTGATTTTATTGGACTTGATCTTTGATATTTTGATAATATCTCTTGATATTTTCCCTATTTGTAACATCAAAATTCTCTTGAAGGACATTATTTACTGCTTTGTGGAAGCATTGTCATTTCAATCATTGAAATGTTGAAACTCTGATTTTACATGTTTTCCTCTTTTTTTTATTTTCAGATATTGCTAGAGGCGGCTGTGGACCGCAGAGGCTACATTGCAGTTGATGACATACTCCTATTGAATTACCCCTGTTGTGAGTAGCACACAACTGTCATTATTGTGTGTGTGTGTGTGTGTGTGTGTGTGTGTGTGTGTGTGTGTGTGTGTGTGTGTGTGTGTGTGTGTGTGTGTGCAGCATGAAAATGTGAAGGACTTTTCAAATGGTGGGTTTATATTAGCCTTTTCATTTATATTGTTGTCTGTGCTATTTGGAGCATTTTTTTAATGTGGCTCTTAAAATAAAATGAGCATTATTACTCTTAGAAGAGAAGGTATTCATCACTTCATCACTTATAACAATAAAAAGATGATACATTGGGCTTACTAATGATAAGCTGATGTTTGGCCATTATTAAGATAACTAATAGCAATTAGCCGATTTAAAAAAACAAAAAAAACCTTGTCTCTTTTATAAAATGTGCTTCTGTTGTACTTTCCAAATGTTAATAGGTAGATTTCTTTAATAATTTTGATATATTATTTATGGCATTTGAAAAAAAAAGAAAGAAAGTTGCCCGCCAGCATTTTGGATCATTTTCACAAAACGTTTTTTTTATGGCACCCTGAATATTTTGTTTTATAAATATCTTAAAGCTACACTATGTAATTTTTCCGTCCACTAGAGGTCGCCTAGTTACAAAAAAAAAAGGCGTAGTTTGATGATGCCAAGCTTGAGCTCAGAATCTTGGGACATGTGGTCTTCACCTCACAGCCGGTGGAAAAGAATCAGGCTCTGGCAGAAATCATGTTCATGGATGCGGTTATTAACGTTACTGTAGTGTGAAGCAGAGCAGGACCGAGTGTTGAGGAGCTGAGCAAGGCCGCTGGAGCGATTGTTACGAAACACACGGCTCGCAAGCAGTGGGACTTTTATTATAACGGGACACAGTCGCCGGCGCCAATTCCGTTTTTCTGGTCATGAGTATGAGGTAACGCAGCTCTGTTTATCATATTAGACACATCTGAGTGTGTTTAAAATGATGTTATGACCTTAACTCTGTGCGCTCGCTCAGCGGCTGCTGTGACGCTTTTTCACACTGCTTAGAGTAAAGCGTTTCTGCCAAAATAAAACCGGAAACCGAGGGTAACGCAGATATGACGCATTTGACAGACGACTCCCTCAGACGCCCCGGCTCCTTTGTTAAAATAGCAATTTTCTAACAATTTTGCTAATAGTTGGAAACGTTTGGGATATTGTAACAACTCAACTGAACAAAATATATAACACTGGCCTAGTGGTTTTTGGATATTTTAATACTACATAGTGCACCTTTAACATAGAATGTCAAAATAAAGAACAGCGCTTCTGCTAGCAGATACATACATATATACATACATTATATACATGTGTGTGTATACACACCCACACACATATATACACACATGCATACATATATACATGCATTGTGTGTGTGAATGTATATATAGCTACACACACACACACGCACACACAAAAATGATTAATTTCGATTAATCACATCCCAAAAAAGTTTGTGTTTGTGCGTGTACAGTGTATAATTATTATGTATATATAAATACACACTCCTTCAAGTATATATTTGAGAAATATTTGCATGTACATACTATATATATAATAAAATACAAGTTAATAAAATACAAGTTAATTCACTGATTTATAATAACTTTTCAAACATGAAACATGTGAGATTTGCACTGCTCTCATACAGTACTCAAGAACATCGTGCATCTTGCAGTCAATCATGCAGGTCCAGTTCCACACAGCTCTTCCTGGTGGATCACGGATCATTTGGATATCAAAGTCACTTTTGTACCCAAATTCACCTTTCATCCTGGTTTCAGTGCTCTGGTGTTCAGCTTTTAGCTCAGCAGGATGCATCTACATTGTTTCTTTGATGATGAAAAGATCTAGTTTCCATCTTGTGTGAAAAGTCTGAGGAAGAAGGTGTTTTTTTTTTTTCATTTATATGTAGAAGTCACACTTTCCAATTCCAATTCTGGGTCAGCTTTAAAGACATCATGAAATCAAAATGGACACTATTTGCTTTGTTAGTACACATTACTAGTCTTGAACAATTAACTTGTGCACGTTTCCATTTCCATTTATTCATTTTGCAGACGCTTTCATCCAAAGCGACTTACAAATGAGGGAAACAGCAAGAAGTGCTCAAAATACAACATTTAAACATTGCTTAGAGTAGCATAAACTAGAATATGGAGGGATTAAAGTAAAGTGAAAGCATAGATTTTTTAATGAAGTTTTTTTATGATGTGGTTAAGTGCTCAGCTGAGTTTTAGATGTCTTTTGAATATTGTCAGGGATTCTGCTTTCCAGGTGAAATGAACTAATGAATGGGACAAATGAATAGTTCCAACAGCAAGTAACATTGAACAAAAATGTCCTAGAGAGTGATTTTTTTGCCTCTCTGTCATGGTACCACGAGCTGTCGCTTATTTACAGATCGTAGGCTTCTGGTAGAGGTGTAGACTCATAGGAGTGTGCAGAGCCTGTGTAAGCTAGCATCAATGCCTTAAACTTGAAGTGGTAGCCAGTGCAGAGAGATAAAGACTCACCCTGATGTCGTTCCACACCCGTAAGACCTCTTCGAAGACAGTTTAGGATATTTTATATTTATTACGAGAGCGTATCCAAGTGTGCACACGCTATACTGTCCATGTCCAGAAAGGGAATAAAAACAGGGAGCACTTATTTGACTCAATTTGGAAAAAAAGTAGGAAGTCACAAACTTTTCTTTAAATTGTGACTAAATTACACAGAAAACAAGAATCGTCCTTTTATAATCACTGAAGCTGTCATCAGTTCAGTATGATACAGAACAATGGTACCATTTAATAAGAGTATAGTATTTCAAATAGCTTTTTGCACATTACTGTTGTTAATAAAAGTACATTTAATCTGCATATCAATTCAAGCTTAGTGCTTCACTGTTAAATTTCCAATATACAAACATTTAGTATTATTAACAACTGCACTTATTAGCAAAACAATGCAAGACAATAGTAATTTTATGATTACATTAACTTTATGATAAATGTTCCTCCTGCGCCACCAAATCGGATGACACCAAATCTGGTGCCGCTAATCTCAGATGTTAGTCTGGAGCCCTGCGAGCAGACTAACACTGCGTAGTGTGAACGTGAGCGTCTGGCTTATAATAAGCCCATCCAACTGTGGGCACATTTTTTGACATGACGCACCAACTGTTCGAGGTGGAGTAAACATTAAAAACTGGCACTGACATTTGTCTTTCTGAACGGGTGCATGATTCTGTATGGTATTAAAGCATCCATTGTAGCACGTAGCATCTCCATCACAGTGCCCCATTCACTTTGACGTGTTTATGGCCTGTTTAATCTTTGCAGGTCTAAATGCAGTAAATGTTGGTTTCTTTAACCAAAGCTGAATGTCTTTTCACATGTAATGGTCCCACAGCGACTCTGGATCCACCTGCTACATTTGCCACGCCCCAAACTCTCACTATTGGCTGATCTGGAAAGAGACTGACATAAAGGGTTAGTTCACCCAAAAATGAAAATGATCTCATGAATTACTTACCCTAATGTCGTTCGACACCTGTAAGACCTCTGTTCATCTTCAGAACACAAATGAAGATGTTGTTGAAATCCGATGGCTCAGTCAGGCCTTCATTGACACCGATGTCATTTCCTCTCTCAAGGTTTCGAACAGTTATGAATCAGCGTATTGATTCATGATTCGGATCGCTAATGTCACGTGATTTCAGCACTTTGGCAGTTTGACACGGCATCTCAATCCTGAATCGATACGCTGATTCATTACCGTTAGAAACATTGCTTTGAATTTGGCCCATCACTATATAAGTCATTTAGTTTTTTTGCGCACAAAAACTATTCTCGTCACTTCATAAAATGATTGTAGAACCACTGTAGTGAGATGGGCTTTGTAACGTCGTCTTTAGTGCCTTTATGGGTCTTATGGGGGTTGAAACGACGTCTTTAGTGCCTTTATGGGTCTTATGAGTGTCGAAAGACATTAGAGTAAGTAATTATTGAGAGAATTTTCATTTTTGGGTGGAATTAACCCTTAAATGTTTTGATGGTGCTCAATGTCTACATTTTTGGGAGAGATAAACCCATGAAAGGCATACTAATAGTAGAAAATGAACAATAACCTGGGTTGAGATAATGTATTTTAACATACTTCACCTTTTAGCAAGCCTCCATGTGCACTCTGGGAGAGACAATTGAGATATATCAGCGATTTCAGTTATGTGTGTGCTACTATTCAACATTTACTATGCAGTGTGTGCATCAGTATGCTGCATATGTACTGCATTGGTTAGCGGGAAGATGAACCCTGCTGGTTGCTGGCGTGCTGAGATAGCCTGCTAGCTGCCGGACATGGTAGAAAACAAACAGATCAGAGTAGGGAGGAGATGTTGTGAGGGAGTGTGTGATGTGTTCGGCCCTCCAGTGCAGTGTGTGCGGAGCTGTAGTGTCTTTTATTGCCGAGGGGGAAAGTAGAAATCCTTTAAACATCTCTAATCTAGCAGAGCTAGACATTTGTTTTTGTATGCTGACTGTAGACTGGAAGTTAACGTTGTAATAGTAGTATTAAGTAGACTGGTGTTTATTAAAATATTTTATGTATGACTAACTGGCTGTCATGTAATACTTTTTGTAATTGGTGTCAGATAAAGACTTTAAAGGGACAGTTCACCCAAAAATGAAAATGTGTTTATCTGCTTACCCCCAGGGCATCCAAGATGTAGGTGTGTTTGTTTCTTCAGTAGAACACAAATGAAGATTTTTAGCTCCAACCGTTGCTTGTATAATGCATGTCAATGGGGTGTTTTCTATGAAAGTAAAAAACACATAGACATACCATTTATCATTTATTAGAAAATGTACATTTTTATTCAGCAAGGGCACCTTATTTGATCACAAATGAATTTCTATTTCAAGAAAATGCTATACACACTATCAAAACCTTGATTCGTTACCTGGATGATGTTTTTTTGTTTTGTGATGGTTGTTCATGAGTCCATTGTTTGTCCTGGAGCTTTTGCATATTTTAACCCTTTCCAGCAGTGACTGTATGATTTTGAGATCCATCTTTTTCTCTTTTTAAAGATCTCTGACTCAAACACAACTATTAAAAAAGGTTTAAACATCCGCTGATGCTCCAGAAGAAAACACGATGCAATAAAGGAAAATTTCAAAAAGTGAAAAACTTCCCATGATATACTCACCCTCAAGCCATCCTAGGTGCACATGACTATCTTTTTTCAGACAAACACAATCAGAGTTAAAATTGAAAAATATCATTGCTCTTCCAAGCTTTATAATTGTATTGAATTGCATCCATCTATCATAAAAGTAACCCTTACCAGTGGAAAGACAAAAAGTCCTGGGTGCTCAGGCAGTCCAGTGAGAAGCTTGAAGGTGCTCTTTGGGGTCGGGACTAAAACTAAATCAAAATTTGTCAAACTCAACACTGGTATGGATTAGAAATAAGTAAATCCAAGGCACTCTTCTTCAAGATTATTAAAAATCCTTTATTTTGCTGGAAGACTAACAAAAGACCTAAGCTTTGATGCCTCTTACGGTTCAAACGTTTAGGGCTGGTCAACAAACTCAAGCTCCTCTTCACTTATATCAATATCTTCTGTCATTTCTTTATAGAAATTCTTGTTTTAGATTTCGAATTCGTTTTTGCTATATCCTCTGCAGTTCCACGTTCTTCAATACATCATGCATCAGGTCAGGGGTTTTATTCTTTCACTTACTCTTTCGCTTTAAAATCAATGCCTAAGACAGAAGCTAGTTATTCAAGTTTTTAAAGTTTTAAATATGGATATTTTTCTTACACAAAAGCATTGCCTCGCTTCAGAAGGCCTTTATTAACCCCTTGGAGTATAGTACTTTTAATGGATGGGTGCACTTTTTTGGGCTTCAAAATCTCCCCCCAATTCACTGCCATTATATAGCTTGGAAGAGCAAGGACATTTCATAATATAACTCAGATTGTGTTCGTCTGAAAGAAACCCAGGGTGGCTTGAGGGTGAGTAAATCATCAGATTTTTGGCTGAACTATCCCTTTAAGAGCCGGGGTGAAAGCTTTTTGAATTTGAAGACCATGTAAATTGTACTTAATTTGTATTCAAGGAAACATCTTCTGTTGCTTCCGAGGAGGAGGTACTAAATTAAAATATATTAAACAATACTCAAACAAATTGGACATCTTCATTCTGGTCAACAGCTCACAGTATTAAGAATCAAGGGTATGTAAACTTATGAATGGGTCGGTTTTATATATTCAGCTATTTTTTGTCTTGTGGACTGAACACTCAGAAAAATTACTTGTTGAACTTACTTAAAAAGCTGCTCAAGTGGTTCCACCAAATAAATTGAGTAATTCTTACAAATAACAATTTAGTTATTTGAACAAAAGAAATTCAAGTAAAGCTGACACCATTTCTTTGAGTAAATAAAACATTTGGATTTGTCATTGTTATATAATATTTATATGTGCAGTATACTTAATGTTATGTTAAATGTATGTATGGTGAACTCAATCAATTTCATTTACCTTATTAAATTAACTATTTGTTTTACAAGTGTAAGTGGAAAACTATTAAATAACAACAAGCATAAAACATGCAAAAATAACTCATTGGACAAACTTAATTTAATTGAGGGCAGGAATTCCATCCAATAAATGTGTAAATGAGTGCCTACAGCCTAAACACAGGCACCACTCTTCTGCTTAATGGTAGTCACAAAATTACAGAAAATCCTCTAAATGTCCAACATAACTGAACATTAAACACTAACATAAACTAACAACATCTTTCCCTTTACTGAAAACCACATAAAATAACACTAATCCCTAAATGTACTCTCCTAACAGTCCCTTGCAAAGCATGCTGGGAACTGATTTCACTCAGCAATGTAAATTTGACTGAACAAACACTTACGGAAAGCTGACACTACTCATTTTTAGTAGAAACAACTCAGCAAATTTAAGTTAATGTAGTTACATTCGTTTTTAAGTAATGTAAACAAGGATGATTTGAGTGCAACTAACAACAGTGAAAGTTCCTTTTTTTACAGCTTTTCTGTAAAATATCTTATTCAGGACAGTGCTAAATAAAAAATAACATGCATTTTGCTGGGCAGTCTCAGTAAAGTATGCCATATCACAGTACACAGCTGCAGTACACTTAAGTACTAATATTTTTTTTTAAAATGTGCACTTATTCACTCTTATTCATTGTCTAATGTCAAAAACGCAAACGTCTCGTCACATTCATTTATGAATTACATAAATTATGATTAATGTATTTTCAATTCAAAACAGCACAATGTCATAAAAGTTGAGTAGTTTGCTTCAGTAGGTAGTCAGTTGGTAACATTTCTATCATAAAACGGTCAAATTTAAACTCTGACATCCAAAAGCACTGGTAGACCGCAGAGGCTGAGTATAGCCTAAAAATGATATCAGCCTAAAAATTTAACTTCTACAACTTTGTCATCCTAACAAAAAACAGCTGTACTCGTGCTACACAAAAAGGATACGGCCAATAAAATGAGGGGAAAAAAAAGATTTCTATTTATGTTTTAATTCATAGCTCATATAAAATCATTGGTCTAGGCTAGGGCTGGGACAACGCGTCGATGTCATCGATGACGTCGACGCAAAAAATACGTTGACGCAAAATATGCGCGTCGATTCGTCAGACTCAAAATAAAGATGGTGGCGCCGGAGAGTAGTAGCAACCATAGATATACATCATAAAGTATATTATGTAATTAAGTATATTATTTATTATGTATATCTATGGTAGCAACACGAGTGGCTCCTCAGACTTTCAGAAGTGCAAGGCTTGCGGGTTGGCGCGCGGCGCGCACGGAGCACAGGTGCGCATGTACGCGTTTTGTTGTCACTGCTACATAAACAAATTTCTGCACACAGGAAGACAGATGTTTAAATTAAGTTATGGTACCGACATCCAGTTATGGTGTCCCGCCTTTGTTTTACTGTCTATTAAAGTCTGCCACGTTTAAGTTACGGTGTAGCCTGTGTACTGTCATACATGTTTTCATAATGCAGAATATTCACTCAGCGCGCTGTCAGGCAGTTTGGGGCTGCCCACTGCACGAGTGTGTGCACTCGAATGCCGTGACAGCGTGAGCTCATGCATACAATCAGTAGTAACAGCTCGCAATTATATCCATATATCCTACCTTTTCTTGTAAACCCGATAAAATCCATGGCAATGAACGTCATCGGGGATGTTTAATCCACAAGCAGTCTGAGAATTATTCCTACTTGTCGTTCACATCAATCTAAAAGTTGTCCTTTTAGGCTATAGGCGATTTTCATTCAAAGATGTAAAAGTAATTAAGCTATGTAGCCTATTGTATCATTTTTTTTTACTAGATAAATACATTTAAAACATATTGCAATAAATAATTACTCTGTTTAGCCTATGAATGGGCAATCCGATCCAGTCAGTGCTGTCATTAGAGCGTGATAGCCAAACTTAACCCTTGATTAACCAGCGGCACTATTTGCTATTTATCTTATTCCAATCACATGCATTTTTACATGATTTGTTATTTGTTCTATTTTTTATATCTTTGCATTATATATGCAAAAGTTTACTCATAAGAAATAATCTTATCTTGTTCATATAATTCAGTGTCACCTATCAACCTGTAAGTTTTGCTGCACACCAATGAAGATACTCTTTACTAGAGGTATTGTGTCCTTAATAATGGCATCAGAATGCAACCAAAGCACATGATGGTAATAAGAAGATGGCTATAATTAATTGTAAATCATCCAAAATAAATGCCATGATCATTAGATTTTATACCGGTGTTACTATATTGATTTTGTAAAAGGTGATCAGCAACCAAATATTGATAATATGGAAGTTACTGCCTTTTGCCTTGGCATGACTCCATATTTTTTGCAGACAATACAAAGGCAGAGTGCAGTAACTTCAAAATAGGGTGTGTGTGTGTGTGTGTGTGTGTGTGTGTGTGTGTGTGTGTGTGTGTGTGTGTGTGTGTGTGTGTGTGTGTGTGTGTGTGTGTGTGTGTGTGTGTGTGTGTGTGTGTGTGTGTGTGTGTGTGTGTGTGTGTGTGTGTGTGTGTGTGTGTGTGTGTGTGTGTGTGTGTGTATTTTGTTATGATTTTATTGAATGCATTGTTCTTGTATAGTCTTTTACTTTGGAATTTTAAGAGCAATAAACATATATTGCAATGTTAAGGAATTAGTTTTTTTCATTCAGATAATTAAATCAACATGTATAAATTGCTATTAGGCAATTAATGGGGAGATAATCGATAATCGAATCGAATCGTAACCGAATCGGACAGGGAAAATTAATCGTTAGATTAATCGATGCATCGAAAAAATAATCGCTAGATTAATCGTTTAAAAAATAATCGTTTATCCCAGCCCTAGTCTTGGCCTATGCCTAGAATCAACCTGTAATTTGTTGTCATGCATATTGCGTTTTAGGACATGTTTGTGCCTAATTTCTTTCCTAATGTTTGCATAATTCCTTTTGAATTGGGTGCCAGAACAATGCAGACTGCGTGTGCGAATAAATTATGCTGTGGGTGTGATCAATTCTTAGTGAATTCTAGCATATCTAGCTTTTATTAAAACAAGCTGCTTTATATGCTTTTTATGTTTATTGCAAGCCTTTTCTACAGCCAATTCAATAGGCTCCCACCGCGCAATTATCAACTGTAATTGTTACTGATGTGCTGAAATGTGTTTTAGTGACCAGCCGATAGGGATAGGTGGCACACCGCTGAGATGCGGTCCTCGCTCCAAGTTAACAATCCTTTTCACAGCCCCCGAGGGACACCTTAACGCTTTTAAGGCTTCATAAAACTGTAGTGATATTTATACATATTTAAATAGAAAAGACTGACAAAGTACTATTAGATGGTAATAAAGTGCAATTCCAAACAAGGAAATCAACAGATGCTGTGGTCATGAAAGCTCATCTCTGCTGAGTCTCCTAACACCCTCTTCCTTGCCCCCCCCCCCCCCTCCCCACTTCCTGCAGGCGGCAGATGGCATCATCTAAGCCCCACTGTGCACATTAAATAATTAAAACTCTCATCAGGACCTGGACACACATTGTCGAGAGTGGCATTGCGCCAGACTGCGGAAATCACCATTTGGCAAGACAAGTCCAAAAGGAAAGGCAGGCAAAAAGAGTACAAAGAGCGAAAAAAGAGAGAAGATTTCCATCTGATTGAAGAGAGGGTGTGGTTTTGGTTGTTTTGTATTCTCTACACATCATAACCTGTGTTGTGGTGACTGCAATATCTATTAATCAAAGTCTGTAGGACACAAACAAGCATATTTAACACTCTGGCTGACAGATTTTCTGTCCCTTTTCCCACTTGCTTGCCTTGTGATTCATGTTGACTCATAAAAACATGAATTGAGCATCACGCAGTGGAATGCCCACTGAACACATGGCCACCCGTGGACTTCAAAGAATGTAACTTGGGCCTCCGCCTGGTTTTACAAATAAGATATAACAATACACGCTCTGAGTGGATGGACAAAACAGTATTCTCTGTTATAACAGAACTCATAGCCTATTTATCTGCTTTGATTGACAGATTTCAGATGTGTGTAGTGAGGGTAGATGATTCAAAAATTAAATAAACTCACATGGGAGATTCTGTGACAAATCTGTAGCAAGGTTTGTGATTCAGGGGACAAGGAGTCGGGAACTGGCGAACGTTTAAACACTTAAATTATTAACAACAAAACAAAATGAGAGTAAAAGTGGCAGTCTCTCGCATGCGACCACCGCACACTTAAACAAAAGTCCAGGCCTGGTCCTCTCTCGTCCTTCACTGTCGCCGCTCATCCTTTAATCAACCCGGAGCTCCTCCGTGAGACACTCGAGCAATCAAGCCACCGGCTTCGCACGGCTCTCACGGCTCTCGACCCCGATATGCTTGCCACAAAACCCTTGCATCAAAAACACACTGCTTTGTTTGCGCGGAGCTGGGTATGTTACTTACAAATTGTAATCGGTTACTAATTACAAAATTACATGACAAAAATTGTAGTTAATGATGTAATCCATTAGATTACATATTCAAGGTAATTTAATCAGACTACTTTTGGGTTACTTTTAGATTACTTTTGACCAAACTCGTTTATCACATTGATTTGAGTAGAACAATCTTGTACCATATTCAAGAAAAGTAACAAATACTAAAGAAAGTAACAAATCATGTTAATGTACTATTAGATTTAGATTTTATTTTATTTCCTTATGTTTGTGACTAGTCTAACAGTCAGAGCTACAATTGGGGCTGTTGCTGATTGCTGGCAGCCACTGAGAGGACGTTGTTCCTCGTTTCGCCGTTTTCCACCGCTTCTAATGTTTACGTTTGAATTGCTGCGGTTGGTTGGTTCTGGTTTGGTGGACATTTGATGTTTCTCGTCGCGACTGCTCACTGGTGGTCTCCCTTGGGCTTAAGCTGCATGGTGGCTGAAGTTTGCACCGGGCTAGCGTCATCTGGGCCATCGTGGAGACTTCCACCATCAGCTGTTTTCTGTTCACCATCAGCTCTGTTTCTGTTCACCATCAGCTCTGTTTCTGTTCACCATCAGCTCTGTTTTCTGTTCTGTTTTCTGTGTTGGTTGATTGTTTGTAGTATTCTATATTTTTACTTGTTATTCATTTTTTGTTGTTATCCCCCCCCCCCCCCCCCTTTGTTGCACTTTGAGATTCTTCGGAATGAAAAGTGCATTATAAATAAAATCCATTATATTCATATGAAAAAAGAAAGAGAATGAAAATATATTCCATTTTTTGTTATCAACAACATAAAGTTGTTGATAACTAAATATTATATATTATATATTACATTATATTGCATTATATATTACATTATGTCAGGCTTTCCCAGACTGGGGTTCGTGAAGGAAGTTTAATGAAAAGCTAAGTAATTAAATCAAACAATTTTTAAAAATGCCACACAAAAAAAGAAAAAAAAAGTTTTTTTAAACAATAGTTTATTTGTTTGCCTGCATGTCAGGTGATTATCAACTGACACCTGAGAACCATGATCTTATTTGTATTATTATTTATTATTATAATAAATAATATTAATATAATATTATTGACAATTTTATCATTGACTTTACTGAAAAAAAAATCCAGGGGTTTCTTCAAGTAAAAGTATTAAGTCGAAGAACAAAAAAGTTGGGGAATCCCTGCATTGCATGTGAATATTATGAAGTTATGTAAAATTAAAATTTGAATATATTTCAATTTTAGACAAAAGCCTTCCAAATATATGAATGCATGGTTAAATAATAATAAATTAAATAATAATTCATGTGTTAATTAGGAGATGATTAGAAATGCAGTGTCGCAATGTTGAGAAAGCACATGTTAAAAATGAAATGATTTCTGTAAATCCAGTGATCAAATGCTATGGGTCTTAGTTTTCTGTGATAGGCACATGACTAGAGGCTGTGTCCACAAATCTGAAAGACCTTTTGAACATATACAACCAGTAGGCGATTTAGAAAAGAACATTTAAAAGATAAAATAGTAGTAGGGGGGATGTTAAAGGTATAGTTCACCCAAAAATGAAAATGTGATGTTTATCAGCTTACAGATAGCAAGGAATCCAATATATAGGTGTCTTTGTTTTTTTCAGTAGAACACAAATGAAGATGTTTAACTCCAACCTTTGCAGTCTGTCAGTCATAATGCATGTGAATGGTAACACATAAAACAAAACATGCACAGACAAATCCATATTTAACACTGCGGCTCATGACGACACACTGATGTCTTAAGATATGAAACCAAAAAGTGTATGTATGTATATATATATATATATATATATATATATATATATATATATATATATATATATATATATATATATATATATATATATATATATATATATATATATATATATATATATATATATATATATATATA
The DNA here is from genome assembly GCF_024679245.1 of Pseudorasbora parva. NCBI lineage: Eukaryota > Metazoa > Chordata > Actinopteri > Cypriniformes > Gobionidae > Pseudorasbora > Pseudorasbora parva. Next base: position 12,870,224 of record NC_090178.1, on the reverse strand, counting down.
TATATATATATATAATATTTTACCTCTAATACACCATGTCCAAAAGCCTTGAGTGCGTGATCACTTCCGACACTTGCGTAAACTATGCCAGATCGTGTCCAGACCGCACGCACTGGAAGTGATCACCCACAAACCGATCATTTTGTGTCTTAAGACATCAATGTATCGTCATAAGCTGCAGGGTTTAATATGGGTTTGTCTGTGTATGTTTTGTTTTTTTTTACTCTCATGTGTTACCAGTCACATGGCTGACGGACTGCAACTGAAAAAAATCTTAATTTGTGTTTTACTGAAGAAACAAAGTCAACTCTCATGGATGTCCTGGGGGTAAGCAGATAAACATCCTATTTTCATTTTTGGGTATACTATCCTTTTATTTAAATGATTATTTGACTCCCATTGTTACAATAACATTTAATCATGTAATCAGTAAAAAGGTAACTGTAGTCTGAATATGAGTATTTTATTGTATTTTTAAGTAGTTGAATTGTCTGAACATTAAAATGGATTTTCATCTTATCACCATGCAAATAGAAACAGGTCAGTAGTTTAAAATATTAAATTATACATAAACTGTACACTGAGTAACAATCAAACTGCCAGACGTGCAGGGCTGGCTGCGCTTCCCATGGGAGCTCTCCGCTCTCAGAGACTTAACATGGTTAACTAACACATGAAGCTGTTCATGTTGCCTGAGGGCCTTTTTACATCTGACATCCATTCAAAGAAGTGATTTTATAAAAATCTGAAAAGTTTTGCTTATATATCTGCAGCTAAAATGTGCAAGCCAAATTTAATAGAACCTCAGCATTTATCTGTGTTTACCTTTTTTGCTTTTTGCTCTTGTTGACCATCTTGTTAGGCTTTCAGAGCTTGAATGCATAGTGTATCCTCTGCCACCAACAGACTCTGAAATGGGTTTCTTCATTCAGTGAATTTTGCAATATAATATGCAGACAGTGAATGTAACATCTTAGCTGCAATATGCCTTTTCATAGGTGTGTTTTTGTGCACATTATATAGCATATTTGCAGCAATCTTGTACCAGTACTTTCCCCTGGAGATCAGTAAAGTCTTTATTTATTTTTTATCTATCCTATCTATCTATTTCTTTCTTATTTTTATCCTGTTTAATCCCTGACTCTGTGTATTCAGTTGCAAAAAAAATTCTTCAAATGAATAGATATGACTTTTAAATTCAAAAGGTCATATTGCAGTTTAGTTGAACTGAGACCTCACGGAAATCGATTAAGTTTAAAGGGAAGGAATGTACCAAGAATCATGAACGCTGGAGGAAGATTATCTAGACCTTATGCCATAGGATTATCAGTTGTCTCACATACAGGCAAGGAAACAACCCATATAAAGACACAGCGTTTAACTAGCCAAACTGGAACAAATCAACATTTCTGGCGACTAAGAGATTGTTTCCCTGCATTTGAAGTCCACATGAAACAACGTTCACAGCGCAACGTTCACATATTTTGCTTCCAAAATAGGACGTTTGAGGGAAAGTAGAATACTCAAATGTAGAAATATAGGGCAGGACTTGACTGGATTGCTAAAAACATACCAGAATGGAGCCAGTAAATAAAGGTCCCTGATAATGTACCAGAAACGGGTATTTCAGTGTTGACTTTAAGCAGTTGTAAAGTGTGAAAGTGTGCTTAGCATCACTATATGCACACTACCATTCAAGAGATTGTGGTTGGTACGATTTTCTTTTTGATAGAAATGAAAGGTGTCATGAATTGATCAATAAAAATTCCCTTGATCTTTTGACATGTCATCATCTGTTTCTGAACTCAAAATTTCTCTTTAGTCCAAAAACTGCTTTTATTGAAACCAAGCTCGGAAAACGTTGTTGCGGATTTTATTACATTATGACGTAATGGTACGACAAAAAGAGAGCGAGAGAATCAGGATACAGGACTAAAAATAACATTACCTTACATAGTATCCTAATGCTAGGAAGTGTATGTGAATATCTCATTCTTAGTAGAGCATTATTTGTTTATTCTGCACATTTCATGGTGGATTCTTTGGTTAATCAGTTGCAATTTTGCCACAGACTGTGCTTTTACTGTAAGTTAAAGACCCGAAAGTAATGCCACAACATGTAAGCTTGTTAATTCTAATGCCTGATCTGTGACCAGTGATTTCTGATTATGTAATGATTCATGTACAGTCAGATGTTTTGTCTCAAAATAGTTTATACTGTTTGTGCATGGGTAAATCAAGCCAGTGACTAAACTGTCAACTACACATTGTTTCTCTTAGAAGAATAAAAATAATCAGAGTTTTAAATTGTAATCGCTACATACTAGTGCTGCAACGACGCGTCGAAGTCATCGATGACGTCGACTACGGAAATACGTCGACGTTCGTGAAATGCGTCGACGCGTCGTGTCAGACGTTCATCTCGCGTAATGTTGGCTTCTGCTCCTGGTTCTATCACAAAAACCTAGACCGCGAATATCAAAAGTATGGGAATACTTTAAACAGAGGCCAAACAGTGTTTCCCACACATAGACTAATTTGTGGCGGACTGCCACATAATCAATAACGGCCGCCACATTCGTCATTCATTCATTTTGACGCACGCATATTCGTTTAGCTGCATTTCCTTAAGTTCTCTCTCCGTCCTTTTGCGCGTCTCTTATTCACTCACACACACACACACACGCGTTGCATTCGACCGTAAAACAAGTTTTATTGCATTTTGGCGCATTTAGTATGACATAGCTTTTAAAACCAGAGCAGTTGAATAACAGAGTTGCGACACGCCTTCATCACGCGGCAGCGCGCGGTCACGGCGCTCATATAATTCTAAACAAACCAGCGGGGTGTCAATCAATACAGACCAGTGTTTCCCAACCGGGATCCCGAGCAAAAGTTGCGGGGACGCACTTACACTTCGGTTCATCTCGCATCTGATGACGCATCTTTAATATGGGTTGTAACTTGAAAATAATGCTTTATGTATGTTTCTGTCGATGGATACACGCGCTGACTCCTCAGGTACACTACAACAACAGCGATAATAAAAGAAAAACGTGGGCAAAACGGTCTCTCTTTGTAAACTTTATAAAACGCATGCGAGTGCTGCTGTACGTCCGAATATGAGCAGTCATTTTCACCGTCATCACCCCTGTGTAAGGTTAGCCAGGAGACTCGAATGAGAAGATCTGTCTCTGCACTCGTCCCAAAGCGCGCAAATATTGAGTTATCTTTCAAATCCTGTGCTTAAACGGACAAACTCACAAAAAGTATGTCAAACTGTCATAGCCTACTCTATGCCTTAAGTGAACTTTATACAGAAAATACGACGACTATCCGTGGGTCTTAAAGGGGCAGTAGCATTCACTGCTGTCTGTTTAATGTCAAACAAAAGATAAAGACATCACTCACTGCTCCTGACTGAATAGCTTTTGTAAGTTTAATAAGGATTATTTTTTTGATTTTAAACAGTTAAATGTGTGGTTATTTTACTTTTGATTACTTCATTCCATTTCTCTACCTAAAAACTAATGTTAGACCTACCTGAAAAGCATTGTTTATTTTGTTCTCATCTTTGCTCAATAGTATTTATTTGTGCTGCTGCTTCTATTTAAGTGATCTGTTCTTATTTTCTTTATTTTCATTTGACAGTAGTCCTTTTTCCCCTGAACATAGCAAATACCGAACTGTACTGAAACGTGAACCTAAAACCGTGATACAAAGCAAACTGTGAGCAGTCTGTACTGTTACACCTCTAGCGTAACTTATGCGAGGGTTGCCACAGAATTGTGAAAAACTTCAAAGGGTAAAAAAATAAATCGTTAGATTAGTCGACTAATCGAAAAAATAATCGTTAGATTAGTTAGATTAATAATTGTTAGTTGCAGCTCTACTACATACAGAAGGCGATCAAAGAATGCTCACATTATTATCGCTGGAGCAATCTAACAGTGCGAGTTTATCAGTGACTCTGCAAAACTCTTGTGCTGTCTACACTGCACAATGAATCTCTTATTTACATCATGTTTGAACTGTTAGTTATGATGAAAGCATTCGTGAGTGTGCAGAAATCCAGTTGCGATGACAAGTTCACTCCGTTCATGCGCTCAACAGGGAGGAGATGTAAATATAGTGCAGTAAACACTTTTCACGATTAGTTAAAGGTCCTGTTCTTCGCGTGTTTTCGAAGCTTTGATTATGTTTACAGTGTGCAATATAACATGAGTTCATGTTTCGCGTGTAAAAAAACAGTATTTTTCACACGATTTACTTATCTGTATACCGTTTTCTCTGTCCTAGAAACGGCCTGATGATTTCCTTGTTCTATGAAGTCCCTCCTTCAGAAATACGTAATGAGTTCTGATTGGGCCAGTGCTTCCCGTGTTGTGATTGGACAGCAGCTTAGCGCACTTTGCCCGGAAAGGTCCCGCCTCTTACCATAACGGGGAGATGCAAGCGCTGAATGCGCGCTCTTCTCCGGGGGGGGGTTAGTCAACAAACGGTTCTAGTTACGTCACTCCGGAAGGAAGTGCAGGGGTGTAGTCCAAACCGGCCGTTCGCTGTAGGCTTTGAAAGGGAACTTCTGTTAACTCGCTTGGCATTGAACTTTGAGCTTTATAATTTTACAGGTATTATTTATGCTCTAACAGCAACATTACACAGTAACTAAAGTTTGAAAAATGGAATCGCGAAGAACGGGACCTTTAATCTCAACAGCTGTAATAGTAAAAACGAGAGTTCCACTTCTAATGCTCATTGCAAAGTCGTTAGCCAATCACAGCAGTGGGCGTTTACACTGAAGTCTCACAGCAGACAGTGTTCAAATCAGAGGGCTAAGATCAGTAACATACAAGTACTTTGAGTAAAACGCAGCGCTCATCACTGTCACTCTTCACTCAACCGTCCAATCACAGTGGAGGAGGGGCGGGACAAATACAACACAGACCCAACTGCCACATTCCGCGTGTCGTCATCAGATGAAAACAAGCAATAATAACGGGGCAAAAAGATTTAAAACAAAAGCCAGAGCATACTTTTAATTGGATCTGCAGTTTTATATAGAATCAATATAGAAACAAACTACCTGTAAAATTAGTAAGACTTCCGCAGATTTTCCGTATCATAACAAGCAAAGAGTCTCAACTGAACAAAAAATAAACGCTGCCTGCCAAAACGCTCTCAAGCGCTCACAGCGAGGTGTTTTCAGCAGAGCGCCTAGCGTTTTCTGCTGGCTAAAAACGCTTTGGTGGACACACGGCCTAAGGCAGCATTTATTTGATCAAATACAGACTCCAGTCTTCAGTGTCATGATCCTTCAGACATCATTTTAATATGCTAATTTGATGCTCAAGAAACATTTCTTATTATCAGTGTTGTGAAAACCGTTGTACCTCTTAATATTTGTGATAGTTTTTTTTTTTTTCAGGAATCTTTGATCTGCAATTTCATGAACAACATTCATTTGAAATAAAACTAGTAACACTTTACAATAAGGTTTTATTAGTTAACATTAGTTAATGCGTTAGTTAACCATGAACAACACCTCTGTTCAGCATTAGTTCATCTTTGTTAACATTAGTTGATATAAATACAGCTGTTCATGGTTTGTTCATGTTAGTTCACAGTGCATTAACTAATGCTAATAAGATTTGAATTATGCACTAGTAAATGTTGAAATTAACATTAACAAAGATAAATAAATGCTTTAAAAGTGCAGTTCATTATTACTTAACTACTAATGTTAACTAATAAACCTTATTGTAAAGTGTTACCTAAAAGTTAATTAAATTAAATTAAATCTTTAATGTCAGATTTTGATCAATTGAATTCATCCTTGCTGAGTAAAAGTATTAATTACTTTAAAAAAACTCGAACTGACCCCAGCCTTCTGAATGGTAGTGTGTGCTAATCATTTTTTGTTTTGCACTTATAAATGTAGACTTTGTATATTTTGATGTTATTCTTAACCCCACACTATGTCTCTGTGCTCAGATAAAGCTCCTCATTTCTCCCGCTTGGGAGACGTGGAGGTCAACGCTGGACAAAATGCCACTTTCCAGTGCGTAGCAGCAGGGCGTCCCTCGGAAGCAGAAAAGTTCCTGTTGGAGGTGAGCATTGATCGATTTTTATGGAAATTGCTTTAGTGAGTATTTCAGCTTTTTTTTTTGGAGATCTTTAGCAATGTAATTATCATCTAAAGGCTGAGGTTGCCGTCTGTTGAGAGTCACCAAAATAAGCACCAAATGTGCTTAAAGCGCCTGAATATTACCGTTTAAAGGGGATCTTTCTTAAGGCACTGTACATTTAAAGAACACTTTTTCAAATTGTGTTCATTCTTAAAACTCCTACTCTACCTCAGATGAGATCAGAGAGGCCATGTTAATGAAATACTTCTATTTGTCATTTATTTTTCAAATAAAGTTTGACTTGACAACCTTTCAGTTACATTCCAGACCTTTAAGAAACTTGAGGAAATTAGTTGTAAACTGTAAATCTTAAAAAGCAAAGCCTTGTCTTTGTCTGTCTTCGTTATACAATATAATTGTTCTTGAGAGTTTTTTAAGATATAACATGGTCTTTGGATAGAACACTTTCTGTGGCCCTCAGAGAGCTGAAGTTTCTGGCATCAAAGATGGAATTAAATGAAATGAATGATTGTCACATCAAGGTCAAGGACAGATGCCTGTGGTTGCAAGCTGTCACAGCGACATAAGATTTTGCAATAATCAATGTCCTCAAACCCTCTGAAGTGCTCATTCCTTCCCTAAACACAGCAGGAGATATATGACTCTGTCCTCACTTCCATTTTATATGGATGTTTTCTTACTTCCTCTGTCTGTAGTACTAGCTGCAGCCTAGTTTTCTGCCTTTAATCATGACATTTTGGTAACCGGTATATTTTACAGTTTATATCTGTCATTAAATGTGTGTGTGTTCATGTTTTGCCATCTCAGTGGGGACTTCAGCCTGAATGCACACAGACTCATACACTCTAAAAAATGCTGGGTTAAAAACAACCCAAGTTGGGTTGAAAATGCACCGACCCAACAATTGGGTTGTTTTAACCCAATGGTTGAGTTGTTCTTACCCAGCAATTGGGTTGTCTTAAGCAACATTTAACCCAACCACTGGGTTAAAACAACTCAACCACTGGGTTAAAACAACTCAACCATTGGGTTAAAACAACTCAATTGTTGGGTCGGTGCATTTTCAACCCAACTTGGGTTGTTTTTAACCCAGCATTTTTTAGAGTGTAGGGACCCGTGTCACCCTAGGGACCTAAATTGAGGTCCCCATCCTTGTGGTGTGTGAACCGCTCTGTTGCTTAGACATGCTGCTCACTTTAATCTCTATGGTATGTGTGTGTAATTTTAATATATATACCTACACACATTACATACCCCAAGCTTTTGAATGGTGTTTGAATAGTAAAATTATGTGTATTAACTTTTAAAATAAAATAAAGTTTACTGTATATAGTCAGGTAACTTAGTTTTAGCCATTTTTAAACTGAACACCAAACAGGCGCTTGTGTCAAATGCATCTGCAATGTGTAGCACGTTTAGTCCCTTCAGATTGGATTTCGTATGCTTTTCCTACATGTTTGTCTGTCTGGCATTTCACTGAATGTGATTGCTAGGTTGAATAAAGACAGAGTGGCCCTCAAAGCCAGATGATTGTATGTTTGGCTTTGTTTTATGCAAACCTCAAATTTGCAGCCATTGCCCACACATTACCCTTACATTCAGGTCTGGTTTGTGTGGTCTTGAACCACATTGAAAGCCTAAACACTTTAGCAGCCCCATAATAAACAAACACACATAGTTGTGTAGCAGCCGCTGACCTCTTTCTCAAAGTGTTTTCCGTTCGTGTGAGTGCACTCTCAACACTCATTTTGTGTCCTTGGTATTCAGAGAGGGGGAAAAGGAAATGCGTTGACATCTTGGATGGGGTGCTATTCACACCACTGTCTCGCTTAAATTACCTGAGCCACAGTGAAAGCCCGCTGCTATCAGTGTGGTTTTGTGTGAGAGACGTGTCTGGTTCCTCACCAAGCTCCACGTAGCAATTCCCAAGACTAAGTTACGTGCAAGACTTTCAAGACTTCTTTATTTTTGGTCCTTATTATTTAGATTAATCATACATCGGTGTCCAAATTGTATGGCTCATCTCTCAACATAAATTGAAGCTTTTCACTGTCATTCATCTGCATGAAATTGTATCATTGCTGCACTTACAGTAGTATACACAGAGTACGGGTGAATGCGGATTGGAAAGCGGAAGTAAAAAGCTAGCTTGCGAAAGCGATTTCAATACCCTGCATATTGATAGCGGCTCCCTGATGGCTTGTATATTTGCGAGAAAATGCGAAAACACTGAAATATACGGTTTATTCCCGTCTTTGGGTTTTCTATCCATTTAAGGGCTCCGTAGAATGCATGCATTTCCTTACCAAACATAGTATTCAGTTTCGGGCATGTCCCTAACTCTTATGGTGGTTTTATAATGCTTTTTTGTATTTTTTTTGGAGATGAACTGTTCTCTTCTGCAAACAGTTATTCCGGATGGGTTGCCACCTGTGCAGGAAGTCCATTCGTGAAATTTCCTTACTACTTAATATTCCATGGTCACCTATTATTGGATAACAAAGTTGAAGAAATTGGGTACAACAGCAACTTAGCCACAAAGTGGTAGGCCACGTAAAATCACAAAGTGGGGTCATCACGTGCTGAGGGGCACAGTGCGTAGATGTCGTCAGATTTCTGCAGTCAATAGCTCCAAACTTTGTGTGGCCTTCAGATTAGCTCGAAAACATTGCATTGAGAGCTTCGGATTTCCATGGCCATGCAGCTGCATCCAAGCCTTACATCACCAAGTGCAATGCGTTGTGGGGTTGTTTTTCAGGGGTTGGGCTTGGCCCCTCACTGAAACTCTTAATTCTTCAGCAGACCAAGACATTTTGGACAATTTCATGCTTCCAACTTTGCGGGAACAGTTTGGGGATGTTCCCTTCCTGTTCCTGACTGCGCTCCAGTTCACAAAGCAAGGTCCATAAAGACATGGATGAGCGAGTTTGGTGTGGAGGACCTTGACTGGCCTGCACAGAGTCCTGACCTCAACCCGATAGAACACCTTTATGATGAATTAGAGTGGATACTGCGAGACAGGCCTTCTCGATGTCTCCAACATCAGTGCTTGACCTCACAAATGTGCTTCTAGAAGAATGGTCAAAAATTCCCAAAAACACACTCCTAAACCTTGTGGAAAGCCTTCCTAGAAAAGTTGAAGCTGTAATAGCTGCAAAGGGTGGGACAGCTCCATATCAAACCCTACATGTGCATGTAAAGGCAGGTGTCCTAAAACTTTTGGCAAAATAGTGTATGTGTCTACCTTAAATATGAGATGTATAACTGATGAGTTAAAGTAATTGGGTAATTGCTATTTTAGTCTTGTTTTGGCTGACTATTTATGTCCTAAGTCTAATGAAAAATGGCTTCATCCCAGAAAAGTGCATTGCTCATTCGGTGTTTATATAAGTTCTTGGCAGCGTATGCCTGGTGAGTAGGCTGTAGCATGTTTTCATGTGTTTTTATTCTTTTCTAGCGGCACAATGGTGAAGTGTCCTCAGGTGGTTCTGTCAAGCACCTGGGCCGCAACCGTTTCGCAGTGTCCTTTCAACTGGAGGACGTCCAGAAGCCAGAGCAGGACCTCTACCGCTGCGTCACACAGTCCTCCAGAGGATCGGGCGTCTCCAACTTTGCTGAACTCATTGTCAAAGGTGAAGAGCTTGTTTTCTTTCTTTCTTTCTTTCTTTCTTTCTTTCTTTCTTTCTTTCTTTCTTTCTTTCTTTCTTTCTTTCTTTCTTTCGTCCTTTCTTTCTTTCATCCTTTCTTTCTTTCGTCCTTTCTTTCATCCTTTCTGTCTTCGTTTTATTGCCCATAATACGCACATCACAGGATAATGGGATTCTGGCTAAATCCATGTCATTGTATTCTTTTTCTATTATAGCCTTGCATTCTCTCACCTTATGCTCTTTTGTTCTGAAATGATCCGTTTTGTAAAATGTGTACGTGTGGACTGTTGTAATAGCAGACTTTTTTTGTAGTTGGTATTTAGTAAAGCTTAAAGGGGTAGTTCCCAAAAATGGTAATTGTCATTATATACTCAACCTTTTGTTGTTTCAAACCTGTATGCTGCTGTTTTTTTCTTTTCAACAAAATTTTTTTTTTAGCATAACAATTTGATAAAATGATTTATCAAAAGTCTTGTGTATATTTATATACACACTATAAAAGGATAAAAAGCAACATAAAGTAGTCCATTAATAAAGTCATACAAATTGAATTTAAGTTTGTTTCAGGATGAATCGTCACCTCTGCTGCAGCTCTCAAATTAAACGAGATGCAGATTTAATATTACTGACACCTTATGTACACCCCATATTTAGTTGCATTTCCAACACAGGAACTTTCCCCAGGAACTAGGAACTTTGGGGTGGTACTCAGTTACCCCTTTTCCACCAAGGCAGTGCTGGTGCTAAATCGGAGCCAGAGCCTAGTTTCAAATCGGTTCTTTGTGTTTCCACAGCCAAGCACCAACTCAGAGCCAGGAAAAGTGGTTCTTAAGTAACACCAAAACATTGCTGGGCTAGAAGTAAGAACCGCTTGCGTCACCGGCTGGGGGCGGCGTTACCGTGATCAACAAGATGTACACAAACCTGTGACCGCCATTTTTTCAATAGCAGCTAATCAAGCTAACAGCTGCTGGATTGTAATCTCCGCCTATACAAATCATGGAGAACTGCACGAATGCGTTGGATTTGCGGCATTTTAATGCTGATGTAGGATCATAAAGCCATGAGCCACTGAGGGAAGGCTTGTTCGAGATGCATCGGCGCGCGCTGTGCAGACTGATTGCGTATGACATCAAAGTAGAGCGAGCGCCAACGACTCCTTATGCTTTTGAATCGCTCACGCGGTATTTTGATAGCATACACGGATCAGTCTGCGCAGCACCGATGCATCTCGAACAAGCCTGGTGTGTTTGTATTTCCCGCTCCCTCGCTAGCATTGCTAAAACGCTAGCGAGAAAGATGAGACGTATACAGTGACGTAAGACCTAGCTCTGCGGTGGCTCTCTTACATGTGGAAAGCCAAACTGGTTCATAAAGGCTCTCAAGTCGAACCAACTTAGAACTGACACTAGCACGGGCTCTGAACTAGCACTCGGTTCATTCTGGTGGAAAAGGGGTAAGTGTGTTTCAACCACAGGGCCCGGGGTCTAAATGAGGTTCTGAGTAAAAATGTCCCCCTCAGAAAATCGCTTCTCACGAGGGAGTATTTTTACAAAGTTTCAGGAACTTTGAGGAGTGGGACCTGAACATGCTGATTGATTCAGTGCTTTATTAAGCTAGTTGTGGAGGACGAAAATCCAGCGGGAACTGGAAAGTCACGCACAGTCCTACGTCACCGGACTAATTTTCCTAATCTTCACAGAAAATGCTCAAAATAACAAGTCTGGGGGGAAAGGTTCTGGCACAATTCATTTCAATGAAATTGAAATGTTCAATGAATCACATTTTTTGTTTTACAGTTTTATCTTTTTGAAGCTTTGGTTTGAAATGATATGAGGAGTACATTTTCATTTCCACTATCCATTTAAATATGAATATGTGAGATTCCATTTATTTGTATTAATAGAACAGTATCAAGGGTCTAAAGTAATACAGAACATTTCCTGAGAATAATCATGATGATTCAGCAGATGTCTTTAGTATCATTTTTTACATCAAAACAAACCTTCCTAGTCCTACTTGAAATTTCAACCATATAACTTGACACCTGCCCATCAGCCTACAGTGGCAGCTTTCCGTGTCCACCTTTAAACCCTGGTCAGATTGATATCCCCTAGGCAAAAGGAGAAGTCAGGGGTGGAATATGGATAGGGATGGATGGAGCCACGTGGGTTATTCAGCTTCCGTCCTCAAGGCATACTGAGAGAGGCTATGAGACAGCACCATGCTAATCCTATTGATAGATGTAGCAGCACGGATTATGGCGAATTTAGAAGTACGGCTTTACTGTATGCCACAATGTGACCTAGAAGCACAGCATTATAAAACCTTCAGGCTGTTTTTTTTTAAATGCAGTCATAACAAAACTAGAAATAATAAAACACAGGTAATACATTTAAAGAAAAACTTCCAGCTATTCAATTATTTGTACTCCTCACACTGTTTTTCATTTACCCGCGATTAAGCGCCTTGCTTTCTTTTTACCCAAATCACAGAATAAGAGTCTTTTCAATTATCATTTTTGAGTCCTTGTGCGGTTTTATTTTTATTTATTTTATTTTGTTTTATTTTAATAATAAAATAAAACATCTACAATGCTCATGTTGTATAGGTAGCACTTTCCCAGCAGATAACTTTGTAATTTGCATACCCTTTTATTGCTTGTGCTGCTAAAGCGATTGTATAAAAGTGTCTGCTAAATGCCTTAAATTAAACCATAATCCGGGGTAAAATTGTTAATGTTCTCTAGATCTTGTCATCAAATTCAAAACTCATTTAGCATGCACTGTTTTTAGGGGTCTGACTAATCAAATGTTCAGCAAAGTGCTTGGATACAAAGCGCTTGCTCTTGTGGCACTTGTCACACTAACTCATTACAACTTCATCATTATATTTTTACCAGAGCTGTAGGCAGAATCCACTCGGGAACGCCTCAATATGAAGCATAACTTATAATGAGACCTGCTTGAATCTGTGCCTCTATGTTACAGAGCATTAAAACCATTTCAGGCTATAGCTGCATTCCCTCTGCAGCATGTTATTGGCATTGCTTCCTGATGGCTTTTGCTTCAACAGGAGGTCCTATTTAAAATGCATTACTGCACCTCAGTTAAGCATTGCAGATTGGCCCCAGCAGACGAGTCCATAAAGCTATAGGCCCACATTCTAGCACGGCAGCATTGACGCAAGCTCATTACGTTCACCTTAGATTTTCCTCTTCCTTTGCTGTGATCTTCTCTGTCTTTTCCGAACTGCCCTCCCATGCTTGCCCCCGCTAACGAGAGGCTAATCAGTCCTTTAATTAGCTTGATCAACTCATTTCACAACTCACTGTTCCTCAATGGGCCCATAGATTACATAGCAATAGGGCTAATGCAGAGGAGCCAGAGGGCTAATGAGAATTGTTCTCAGTCAGTCAGTAGGGTTCAGATCTGTTTTTCGCAGTAATTCTGAACTCTACTCTGGTGAAAGAAGCTTTCTTGGGGTGGAATTAATCATCTGCCCTAACCAACGCTACACAGAGGGAGAATCGTCAAGAAAAGGCAGTCTGTTTTTGTCTCTTCTCATATGAAAGTGGAGTTTGAGTTGGCTTTATATTATTCTCAGAGCCTTTCTCTGACAGACAAGATGAGCTTTATTACTCGCTGCCATCTCATATCCCTCCCAGGAGAGGCTTTCTCTGTCCCTAGCTGGATATTTGCCATCTGCAGCTGGCCCTGAGAGAGAAAGCTTGCAGACACAGCAGACCCGAAGATTAGTCATGGGAAAATTCAGCAATGATATTTTTTTTTTCATTGGACTTCTCACCTCCATCCTTCTAAATCAGTTTCTCTAACTAATTGTTGAGTAACTCGAGACCCTTTGAAGCTCTAGTCATTAGTCAGGGTTTGTGTGTGTATATATATATACATATATATATATATATATATATATATATATATATATATATATATATATATATATATATATATATATATATATAAAGGTTTTAAAAAGGTATATATATTTTCTTTTTAAAACCTTTTTTCCTTGCAAATCAAATAGATTTTCCCCTTGTTATTGTGGCTAGTTTGCATCTGCCCTCCACGTTCCTCAGGGGCCAGATATGAAAATCTCACACTAAATAGCATGACCTTGTATCTGACGTTCTTCCACAGTCTTGCACATCTGTTGGTTTACATATAGCTCTCCCTTGAGGACCTGAAAGAACCAGCTATTGGAGTTTTAATGTGCATGGCCAGATTGGTATTTTAACCCTTGAACCTTGCATTTGTAGTTGTACCATTTTGAACTGCAAATGTTCTTTCACCTCATGCCAACTGTGTCTGGTCAAGATAAGCTTAAAAACTGAGTAAAAGAGATTAGACTGATTCAGGTTAGAGTACATTAAAACATTCCATATATTCATTCCTGGGGGTTGCTTGAAAAAGGCTTAAGTACTAACATGTTTTCTTCATTTTTTGAATAGACCTTTACCATAATCTCTTCTGTCTCTATCACAGTTCCCCCGTCTCCCATTGCTCCACCCCAGCTGTTGAGAGCAGGCTCCACGTATTTAATCATTCAACTAAACACCAACTCCATCCTGGGCGATGGCCCCATCATCCGTCGGGAAATCGAATATCGGGCCAGCCAGGCACCCTGGTCGGAGATTCTTGGAGTTAACATGGTTACATATAAGCTCTGGCACCTGGATCCAGATACGGAGTACCATATCAGTGTGCTGCTTACTCGGCCAGGCGAGGGTGGGACCGGGCCACCTGGACCACCCCTCATCAGCAGAACCAAGTGTGCAGGTGAGTGACTTGAAATATTCATTTGCAAGTCTATTTAAAATTAATATCATAATATTTGACATATCAAACTGTGAGGTGTGTGTGTGTATATATATATATATATATATATATATATATATATATATATATATATATATATATATATATATATATATATATATACAGTCTTGTTCAAAATAATAGCAGTACAATGTGACTAACCAGAATAATCAAGGTTTTTCGTATATTTTTTATTGCTACGTGGCAAACAAGTTACCAGTAGGTTCAGTAGATTCTCAGAAAACAAATGAGACCCAGCATTCATGATATGCACGCTCTTAAGGCTGTGCAATTGGGCAATTAGTTGAATTAGTTGAAAGGGGTGTGTTCAAAAAAATAGCAGTGTGGCATTCAATCACTGAGGTCATCAATTTTGTGAAGAAACAGGTGTGAATCAGGTGGCCCCTATTTAAGGATGAAGCCAACACTTGTTGAACATGCATATGAAAGCTGAGGAAAATGGGTCGTTCAAGACATTGTTCAGAAGAACAGCGTACTTTGATTAAAAAGTTGATTAGAGAGGGGAAAACCTATAAAGAGGTGCAAAAAATGATAGGCTGTTCAGCTAAAATGATCTCCAATGCCTTAAAATGGAGAGCAAAACCAGAGAGACGTGGAAGAAAACGGAAGACAACCATCAAAATGGATAGAAGAATAACCAGAATGGCAAAGGCTCAGCCAATGATCACCTCCAGGATGATCAAAGACAGTCTGGAGTTACCTGTAAGTACTGTGACAGTTAGAAGACGTCTGTGTGAAGCTAATCTATTTTCAAGAATCCCCCGCAAAGTCCCTCTGTTAAAAAAAAGGCATGTGCAGAAGAGGTTACAATTTGCCAAAGAACACATCAACTGGCCTAAAGAGAAATTAAGGAACATTTTGTGGACTGATGAGAGTAAAATTGTTCTTTTTGGGTCCAAGGGCCACAGGCAGTTTGTGAGACGACCCCCAAACTCTGAATTCAAGCCACAGTACACAGTGAAGACAGTGAAGCATGGAGGTGCAAGCATCATGATATGGGCATGTTTCTCCTACTATGGTGTTGGGCCTATTTATCGCATACCAGGGATCATGGATCAGTTTGCATATGTTAAAATACTTGAAGAGGTCATGTTGCCCTATGCTGAAGAGGACATGCCCTTGAAACGGTTGTTTCAACAAGACAATGACCCAAAACACACTAGTAAACGGGCAAAGTCTTGGTTCCAAACCAACAAAATTAATGTTATGGAGTGGCCAGCCCAATCTCCAGACCTTAATCCAATTGAGAACTTGTGGGGTGATATCAAAAATGCTGTTTCTGAAGCAAAACCAAGAAATGTGAATGAATTGTGGAATGTTGTTAAAGAATCATGGAGTGGAATAACAGCTGAGAGGTGCCACAAGTTGGTTGACTCCATGCCACACAGATGTCAAGCAGTTTTAAAAAACTGTGGTCATACAACTAAATATTAGTTTAGTGATTCACAGGATTGCTAAATCCCAGAAAAAAAAAAATGTTAGTATAAAATAGTTTTGAGTTTGTACAGTCAAAGGTAGACACTGCTATTTTTTTGAACACACCCCTTTCAACTAATTGCCCAATTGCACAGCCTTAAGAGCGTGCATATCATGAATGCTGGGTCTCATTTGTTTTCTGAGAATCTACTGAACCTACTGGTAACTTGTTTGCCACGTAGCAATAAAAAATATACTAAAAACCTTGATTATTCTGGTTAGTCACATTGTACTGCTATTATTTTGAACAAGACTGTATATATGTATGTATGTATATGTATATATGTGCGTGTGTGTGTGTATTTTAATGTATAAAAATATTATGTAAATGTAGTTTACAAAATATTACCACAACTAAAGGCAATCCACAAGTTTGGTCATGCTTAATTTCAAATCTGAGGATGATATCTCTAAAGTTATGCATTTTATGAAGCATATTGTAAGGCCATGTCGTGAGTTTGAGAACGTTGCTAATGCTAATCATTATGTTATTTTCCTGTAAAAGCACAAACTTTCAGTCTTCGAACTAGTCTTCTAACTGCTCAATTCATGCTCTATTGTCTTTACTCAATGAACCTTTCACACGTCTGTCACGAATGAATTAATCTTAATTCTTGTTTTATAGCAGTTATTTAGTATTTTATTCAGCCATTATAGCCTAGTCTGGCATTCTGCATTGCCCATCAACCCCACATTCATCCCACTTTAAATTAAAACCTATTATCTGAAGTCTTTCTTGTAAACCAACAAAAAGGCATATTATTGGTACCTTATGTGAATTAGATCATAAAATAGAATATAGCTACTGGCTTGACAGGTGCATTTGAGCCGCGATTAGCAGTATACAATATAGATTAATATAGATTACAGTATAAAAGATTAATATTGCACCTTAACTCAAAGACAATTTTAAGGCCACACGCATTTTTGGCCCCCAGAGATAGTGGTAGTAACAGTACTTGTAGTAATTTAATAGAAATTATAAATATATAATCTACCAGAGTAACAAATAAAACATTTTATTTTTGCATTTCTGGCAAAATTACTTCATTACTGCAATTATCAGCTGAGCTTTCTTTGCTGTAATGTTAGCTCTAGTTGCCAACCACTACCTGATAGTCTATTCAGGAGGTTACAGTTTTCACCACTGACAATGAAAATAATGTAATTTTGGCATTTGTAAATGGGACTTATTTGACGTTAAATGCATTATATAATCAACAAAAAAAAAAGAAAGAAAAAGAAATAGGCACTTCAAGTTTCTATTGACAGATACTTTTTTCATGTCAGTCTGTGCGTCAAATATTGGCTGTGCTTTGGTTTATTTTTGAGCATGTGAGCCAGAAAGATGTTCAAGGAGACAGAGACAGAAAAGCGCATCCTGTTGTTTTCTTTAGTTTTCAAAATATTGTTCATTACAGATTATTTTTTTTGCACTCCTGAGATATATTAAGAATTTAATTGACAACCTTATTTTATCATAAACAGCGTTCAAGTACTGAAGCTGGAGTCTTTAATCTTTCTAATGATTCTCAGTTTGTCCAGATCAAGAAAGAGTGTGTGTTTTTTTTACATGCAGTAATGTTAAACAACAGTAATCTGGGGCCGTTGGCGGTCCTTGACCCTAAAGGGAAGAAAAATCGTAATTCCAAACTTGTGATTGACACTGCCGGTATATTCTCCTGTTGAAAATGTCTAAAATCATTTTTCATTTAAAAACCCATATTGATCAACCGCTAATGAAACAGCATATGAATTTGGTCGTGTGTTTAATACTAGTTCATAAAATATATCCGACTCACTTTTGAAAAATTAATTGGATTTAAGATTTTCTGAACTAAATCTGCGGGCATTTCTCCTGTGGCGCCTTCTTGTGCCTGTCAAAACAAACAGCAAGGGGTGCGGTAATGCATGGTTCTACCTGCAAATGAGAGTCTCCGCCACGTCCAGCTGTTTCAGAACTGGAAAGGGTGTGATTAGGAAGATTGATCCTGTTTTTATCCAAGAGAAAACGAGAGTGAAAATGCAGGTTGAGGATTTGCCCATGGACCTGGTCAGCATGGTAATGGTCACCATTTTACATCACGTCGCCTTCTAAACACACAAGCTATCACATAAATCAGCGTCTGCCTTTTTAAATGACACATCACAATCATTCCCAGCTTGTTCTGGAAAAAAAACAGACACCTACCATTCATCAGCAACCAAGACAAAGAGAGGCAGCCAGGTGAAACGCAGAGAGCGGAAGAGCATGACAACACGGGCTTTAGAATGACATAGCAGAGAGAAAAAGACATCAGCAGATAAGACGAGGGAGTCGAGGCGAGAAAGATTCGTCTGTGAGTCACTTCGAGGCCCGTTTTTTTGTCTTAAACAGCTTTTGTCTCTTAAAGAAAGGCGGAGAAAAATGAGGAGCAGACATTCACGCTAAATATTTCCAACTGTTTCCATTTTCTCTTCCACATTAAGTCTAGATTGAAATTCTTCTTTAAATGGAGTATTTGCATCATATTCCCAGTGGTGCCTCGCTGCACATGAATATTGGGGCTGTTTAAGCTGCTGTCATATTTGCTGAACTGTTGAAGATGTAATTTTGACTCAATAGAAGCACATCAGTGGGATTGGAAGTAAAATGAGGTTTTCCATACTCCGTTCGTGCTCAAATCTCCTGTGGGTTCTGCCATCAGCTGAATAGAAGTGGAAGATATAATTGAGTGCTTGGAGAAGTGCGCTAGTGGGAACGCCATGTTGTGTCAGAGGCTATGAAGTTTTGATTTGTTTGACAGCGCTTGCTCATATACACTGTGATGACATGTTAATCAAAGAGGGTTAGTGTTTTCAGTCATGTGACTCGATATTCAGATTAGTCTCAGGGGAGCTCATTCACAAACAATATTAGACCTAGGCCACCGCCACAAAAAAGATCTTCAATAGTTTGTATTCGAAACTGAATCATTCATTGAGTTTGAAGCATTTATACTTCTTTACTAAACGCATTAGCTTCACCTGTCAACTGAACAATTAAATTGTATTCCTCTGAGGTCTGCTCATGATACACATAATGGACCGTCATAGCTGTTTTTCACTTGAGTGGATTGTTCATCTATAAATGGAACCGCATTCTACATGACAGTTGAAGCATTATTCAAAATATCTTGCAGTAGAAATGTATACAGGTTTCGAGACACCAAGATGAGTACATTTTGAAAGAAATGTGAACTGTCAAGTATCAAATCTCAGATGCCTTTTAGTTTAAAGGGGGGGTGAAACACTCAGTTTCAGTCAGTGTCATGTCAATCTTGAGTACCTATAGAGTAGCATTGCATCCTGCATATCTCCGAAAAGTCTTTATTTTTTTTATAATTATATAAGAAAGATGCGCTGTTCTGAGTCTTTCCGAAAAAAGCCGAGCAGGTGGGGGCGTGTCGTGTGAGCGGAGCTAAATAATGACGTGTGTGCGCCGCTGCTATTGTGTTGAGTCGAGTGCGTCGTAAAGCTGTGTCATCCCTAACAGCGGGAAAAAAACTTTATTCAAAATAAAAATATGGCTTTTAATCAGATACAGCCATACATCTATGATCCGGAATCAGACCCAGAGGCTGCAGTTGAACAGGAGCAGCAGCAAAAACGACTAGAGCAGGACGTCTCTATGTGGTACAAGTTATACACTAACTATATAATATGCTTAGCGGCTTGTGTTATTTACATATTTATACTTGAATTATATCGTCGTATTTTTGTCTTTGAAGGTGTACATGTGGGAAGGGCAGTTGTGCACGTGTGTTTGTGTGTTTACGCGTGGTTTGTGTAGACAGTAAGCGGACTGGTTTTGCACGGCAGGCTAGTTAGTGTTTACATAGAAAGACACGGAATAGTAGCGCATTTGAATGAAGAAGCGTGCTTATTTAGTTCAACATATTTCCCCCCTCTTTGTGTATTGTTGAGTGCTTTTACAATACACAAACAAAGTTACACATATAGTGGCCTGCTAAACAAATGTACACGCACTACACATCGCATGCTCCATTGATCAATTAACTATACGT
Source organism: Pseudorasbora parva (assembly GCF_024679245.1). NCBI lineage: Eukaryota > Metazoa > Chordata > Actinopteri > Cypriniformes > Gobionidae > Pseudorasbora > Pseudorasbora parva. The sequence goes on along the minus strand of NC_090178.1, from coordinate 12,850,053 downwards.
GATCATGTTTGGGCTACTTGATGGGCATAGGCAAAAACACAGACATCTGAAGCAGTCTCACTCACCGCCTGCGGTACTAACGTTGGGACCTTTATCGTTGGGACTGCTCCATCCTTCAGCATTAGGCGATCGGGAAAATCCGGCGTCGAGCTGGGCCTTGTTTATGAAACAGTCGGCACCGAAATGCAGCAAACAGATATAAACATTCGCGCAACTCAGTTGCTGATCCGGAAAAGCAAATTACATCCACTGTTGCCTTAACGCGGGGTTTTGGGGGAATCTGTGCAGGACTGTCTTGGTCTGGCAACCAAAAACGCACTTTTTTGGTGACATTGTTATGTGCACATCACCTGTCCAGCATCCTACAAGCCAGCGCTTTGATGGGCGTAGCCTGTTACTTTCGCTCTCTCCCTCTCTCTCTCTCACGCGCTTCCGGTAGAATTGTCCGTAAGGCCCATACAAGGAAATTCCGCCCCCATTAACGTCAAAGGGCACGCATGATCTCAAAAAACTTGCCGAAACTTATGACTAACCGGAAGTAGTATTTTTGACAAAGAAATACTCCCATCAAACGTCCACCTTAACTTTTGAAACTTTGTCTATGTTTAGTATGGAAATCCAAGTCTTTAACAGTGTAAAAAGATCAGTATGCATGAAACAGCATTTCACCCCCCCTTTAATAAGGGTGTTTTAGTTATTCACTATTTTCTAAATGCATGTTATACGTGTTGTGAACAATTTATCTAGGCATGTTTCTTTTTTTTTTTGACCTTGTAATGTAAAAAGGTGAACTGGACTTTAAAGGGAAAACGAAAGACTTCTCTTTGGTGACGTATGCAGGACTTTTCCAATCACTTAGTCAAATTAAACCCTGTTCATGCTGGCTACGTTTATCTGACTCTACTTTTGAGTTCAACGGCCACATTTGAAAGATCAATCAATAGTAAACCCCGTTTTTATGAGCATTTTGAAGTATCACATCAGAAATGAGTGATGAAAATGTCAATGATTGGGGGGGGGGGGTCCCTTAATTCGCAAAAAAGTTATGCTCGCTTAAGGTAGTTTTTACTTGTACAAAAAAAAAAAGTTAAAAGGTTAGTTCACTCAAAAATGAAATTTATGTCATAAATGACTCACCCTAATATCGTTCCACACCCGTAAGACCTCCGTTCATCTTCAGAACACTTTTATATTTAGTCCAGGAGCGTATGCAAGTGAATGCACACTTTATTGTCCATGTCCAGAAAGGGAATAAAAACATAATCAAAGTAGTCCATATGTGACATCAGTTAGTTAATTAGAATCGTTTGAAGCATCAAAAATACCTTTTGGTCCAAAAATAATCAATAGGCTGACTCATGACCATTTGAATCTTGATTTGAGGTTTGAAAACAAACGCGGAAGAGAAGACGATGCTGAATAAAGTCGTAGTTTTTGTTATTTTTGGACCAAAATGTATTTTCGATGCTTCAAGAGATTCTATCTAACCCACTGATGTCACATATGGACTACTTTGATGATGTTTTTATTCCCTTTCTGGACATGGACAGTATAGTGTGAATACACTTGGATAAGCTCTCTGACTAAATATAAAATATTTTTAAACTGTGTTCTGAAGATGAACCATTGTCTTATGATTATGCATGTTATATGTCTTATAAGTCTTACGGTTGTGAAACGACATTAGGTTGAGTCATTAATGACATCATTTTCTTTTTTGGGTGAATTAACCCTCTTTAATGCGAAAGAATAGAAATGCCTTTGCCGAATAAATTCTGATGTAGTGAACATTAAACCCACATGACTAATCGACTTTTTCCTCATGATGGATATTCCTTCTCTTTTTAGAGAACCGAACTAGATCCTTTGGCTTAATTATAAGAGTATTCCGTTGTGCTTGTTACTCATCTTGTCTTATAGCCTAATATTAAGGACAATCTTTTCGCCACACTGCTCGACCACACACACACCATGTGTGTTATGTTAATGTGTAGTCTAATGTATGCGCGCCTGTAATGTCCTCACACACGGTCGCACGCACTTACACATCAAAATAACATTCAGTTAGTGACTACTTGACGTGTGGCTGAGCAGTGTAGCGAAAGGATAATCATATTCTTCTGTCTTGTATTAATATACAGGAAGGGAAATTGTCTTTCAGATGGGAACCGACTCTCACCTTTCACTTTAAGAAGCCGCTTTAGAGGCAACACCGGCTCACGACACACTACTGTTTCTGCTGATGGTGTTTTATTTACTGTTGGTTACCGATACCATCGTCGTCCGAACAACTTGCATCTTTTTTTTTTCTTTTTTTTTTGAATTTTGAAAAGATTTGCTTCCCGATTGGATGGAAACCATCCATCCATTTGTTACATTTATACAGCGCATTTCTAGGCACTCAAAGCACTTTACATAGAAGGGGGGAATCTCCTCAACCGCCACCAATGTGCAATGTAAAATATACATCACTAACACCTCTACCAGCAGCAACCTAGTTTTCCCAGTTGGTCTCCCATCCAGGTACTGGCCAGGCTCAGCTTCAGAGGGAAACCAGTCTTGGGCTACAGGGTGATATGGCTGCTAATGCACAAAACAAAGTCCCCGTCCTACTTTTTGGGAGAATTGGATGCACCTGGTTGTACCTCACAATAAGGAAGGGAATTTCTGTCACTACCTCCATTTCATTGTGATTTTATTGTTATAAAACTTGATTGTTTGGCCTGGTTTCACAAGATTAAGCCAGGATTAGGCCTTAGTTTAATTAGGATATTTAAGTAGCTTTAGAAAAACATATTACATTTAATATTTAATCATTTATCAGATGCTTTTATCAAAAGCAACTTGCAAATGAGAGCAACTGAAGCAACTAAACAAACAAGGGGCAGCAGCATGCAAGTGCTGAAACAAGTCTCGGTTAATCTAGCGGAGTACACGTGGTACAGTACACATACTTTAAAAAAAATGTTTTAATAAAAAAACAAACAAATATAATAATTAAGTGCTAATCTTTATTGGTCGGGTGCTGCTGGAAAGATTTGTCTTTGAACACACCTACACACTCGGCTGCTCGAATTGAGATAGACCCTTAAAAATAAAGGTGCCAGGAAGAAAGGTGCCAGGTTTTCACAGTGATGCCAAAGAAGAACCAGTTTTGGTTCCCCAAAGAACCATTTTGTGAATGGTTCTTCTGTGCAATGGAAGGAAAGGTTCTTTGGCTATTAAAGGTTCTTCATAGAACCATATACCCTGCCAAAGAACCATTCAAGAACCATTATTTTTAAGAGTGTAGGCAGGTCATTCTACCAGGTGGGAATGGTCCAGGAAAATGGGAGTGATTTCATGCCTCTTTTGGGATGGCACCATGAGGTGTTGTTCATTTGCAGAACGCAAGCTTCTGGAGGGTGCATAAGTGTGAAAAAGCGAGTTTAGGTATATTGGTGCAGAGCCGGTGGTTGCTTTGTAGGCGAGAACCAGTGCCTTGAATTTAATGCGAGCGGCTATTGGCAGCCAGTGCAGTGCAACAATGACAGCTTAAAATAGGGTAACCTATATTTTGATTAATGATTAAATCATAAGTGGGCACATTATTATTTATTTTTAAAAAAAAATACTGCAATAAAGTGAAAAAAAAAATTGTCCATTTTGATTTCATGCGGTGACTTAAAGCAGGGGTTTTCAAACTTGGATAAAGTCTACTGAACATTCTAGCAGTTTCAGTTCTAAATGTGTCTCTCCTTTCTTGCCATATGCATACTTTCCAGTATTGTATAGGTTTGCTTTTTATATTTCTCGTGAGTTTTTCTTAATAAAGTCCCCTTTATCTTGCTCACTGGTGTTGTGAGGTAGTATTCTTAATGCAGTACGTAAGCTGCATGCTTGCAAACATTTATCATAAAGTTTGCTTATACAAATAATTTTTAATTGAAAATGTTAAATTTCAGGTTTATACATTCATCATTCAGTATAGCCAATTTAAGTTTGGAAACAATATGTTGCATTTATAATGTCATACTTACTATTTATTTAACGGTTACATTTTTTTTCTTCCATACATACAAATATAGAGATGAATTTTAGGAAGGGGGTCCCACATAAACTTGGGGGGTCCTTGGCATGATAAAGTTTAAAAACCCATGACTTAAAGGGTGCATAACACACAGTCTCATGTTAATCTTAAGTACCTATAGAGTAGTACTGCATCCTTCATATCTCTGAAGAGTCTTTGGTTGTATCATACACGGTAAAAAAAAAAAAAAAAAAAAGGCTCCAATTGAAAAGTTTCTAGTGACTGATCACATCTAATTTTTCAGTTGGCCGAATTGAAATTCTGTGAATTGATGCAATTTAATTCATAGAAATTCAATTTAGCCAACTGATAAATTTAAATGTGATCAGTTGGAGACCTGATTTTTTTTTTTACAGTGTATTTATGAAAGACAGATACACTATAACGATTCTTTCCGAAAACAGCCGAGCTCATGGCGGCGTACAGTGGGTGGAGCTAAAGAGTTACGAGTACACACACACACACACACATCAGAAATCTGTTGCTGCTCTGGAAAGACAAACTGCATCCATTGCTTTCTTAACCCTGTTCAGCTACCCAAATAACCTAGCATTATCTTTCATTCACAACCAAAAACACAGTTCTTTAGTGACATTATTGATTTCGTGGTCTAAAAACCAAATGACAGGGATGCTGAAAGCTTCAGTAACCTAATCGAAGCTCGTTGATGGCGTTGATGTGCTGTGTGCTCTTGCTCTGCTTGATGTGCACACACACTCATCCGGGAGAAGTGCCCATACATGGAATTACGGCCTTTATGATGACACATGGCCAATTTTGGGCCTTTATGGGTCAATGATCTGAAAAAAAAAAAAAAAAAAATATATATATATATATATATATATATATATATATATATATATATGTATGTATGTATGTATGTATGTATGTATGTATGTATGTATATATATATATATATATATATATATATATATATATATATATATATATATACACATATATATATGCACACACATATATATATATGTGTGTGCATGAGGTCAGACCCCCCCCCCCCCCCCCCCCAAAAAAAATACATACAATAGGAGAAAATTACATTGTGTTGTTTTTCTTACCACCTACGGGTTATGACTTTTTATCTTGGGGCTGGGCTGTTCAAGTATTATACATCATCTCCAAGCATCACAAACTCTCAGTGGTCACATTTTCTCCCTTAAGGCTTTTTTTTTGTTTTGTTTTTTGGAGATGGAGTGTAGTGTCAGCTCATCTGTCTTCATCCAGCAGGTGAATCCACCTACTCTGTTACAAAGGTGACTTTAATCATCTTCTCCGGCTTCATATGATCTGCTCAAAATGGCCTCCATCTGGGGATGCCATTAACACCTGTACACAGACCCGATGATGACAATCTTCCCTGCTGATGTATCCCTAGCTGGCATCCAACAAGATCGTATTACTTTATTTTATTTTTTTTGTATATTTTGGCTCGCCTTGTATGGTTCCTCACTCTTAGCAGCTCATTTTTATTTATCTTTTTCGACTGCAAGAACTTTCACAACCCTGGGTGACTTCTCCAAATAAAAACTGGAGGAAAGTGAAATGAGTGATGGGATGACTAGGTTGTTTCTGGCTGCAACTGAAGATTGCATCCTGGTGTGCGGCTCTTGGTGTAGTGACCTACATAAAAAAATGTTGAAAGCAGGCGCAGTCCTGTGGGCACAGCCAGGGAACTGCTGGACATTTCACAGAACACGGCCAGGTGTGCTTGATGAGGCGTTGTTGTGATTAGGAGCAGGACTTGATGTGAAGGAATGTTCCTCGGAGGAGAGGGAGATTAGAAAGGGGAAAGATGGAAGAATGGGACAAACATTGCTCTTCTGCCACAGTCTGGTTCACAGATGGACCTCCACCTGCTGCTGGGTCTCTTTAGGTGTTCTTTGAAGTGAGTTATTACTGGACTGTAATGGCTTAAAGGTACAGTGTGCCCAAAATGCAGATTTGGTCATAATTTACTCACCCTTGTGTTTTCCAAACCTGTTTGCCTTAATTTCTTCTGCAGAACACAAAAGAAGATATTTAGAAAAATGTCTTCTTTTTTTTTTGGCCATACAATTAAAGTTGGCATTGTCCATTATTGTCTGTACCGCATATACTTTTATGGTATATACACAAACTCTGGATTGTTTTGTATTTACAAAAACATAATTCTTCAAAATGTCACATTTTGTGCTCTGCAGAAGAAAGTCAGTCAAAACAGCACATTATCTCATCATTTACTTGCCCTTGTGTCATTCCAAACTTCTATGACTTCCTTTCTTGCTTGATGGAAGGTGATGCTTTGAACAATGTCCTGTTTATTCTCCATGTAATGAAAGCAGAGAGTGAAAGATCCAAAAAGCATAATAAAACCAGCGTTAAGTTTTCTTCTGAGACTAAATTTAAAGACAGAGAAAAGTTTGAAGTCTGTGATGATTGAATATGCAAGTATTTATTGAAAATGTTCAGTGAAATACATTTCAGTCTGTTCCTTACACAAAGCAATTGTATGACCCAAATTCATATGGGCCTGGTTTTATGCCATTTTTATGGTACTTTTTAGTCCCTTGTGGGGCTTGACAGCCACTGCTAAATTATACACCACCGTTCAAACGTTGTTATATGTTAAATAAATAAATAAATAAAAAAACAGAAAATACAGTTATAATATTTCAATAGATTTCTATTTTCAAATAAATTATGTTCTTTTAAACTTTCTATTCATTAACGTATCATAAACAAAAACGTATCATGTTCAAAAATGTATCGACAAAATTTAACCAGTCTGTATCAACATTGATAATAAAATTATTATTTGGCACCAAATTAAAATGATTTCTGAAGGATAATGGAAGACTGAAGTAATTGCTTTAAAAAAATAAGCTTTTTACCACGTGAATATATTATATTTTTAAAAATATATGGAAAAAAAAAAACGTTACAGTCAAACTAAAAAGTATGCAGACATCTTTAACATTTTCTCACATTATAGTTTATTCACTATCGTTTTGAAAATAAAATGGTAATAAAATATGACGAACTGTGTCAGACAAAGTATCTTGATAATGGCAGATAACTTTGCTAGAAACTTATGTAATGGATTAGAATCAGCCAATCAGCTGTTAAATTTAAGTACACAATTAGATAATACCAATTTAGTTCTACCAATGACCAAACAATGCTTCATTTTGTTCAGTCTGTGGTGTAAAAGGTCACATTAGCAATTTAAGAAAAAACACTTAAGCAAAACAGGGTCACGTCAAAGTGTCTGAATAATGTCGGTCCCAAATTGTACTGTTATTCCACTGCATGAAGAATTATGTCGGTATAATATGTCACAGTTTACTTTATTTTGCAATCCTCACTTACATAAATTAACTATAGTGTCCTGTACCAACTAGTAAAACATTATATCTGGTCTATGACTCATTTTTGGTTTGACTGTAATTTAAATAGTTATAATATTCCACAATATCGAAAGGCTGAGTAATGATGATAATCATTTTTGGGTGAATTGTCCCTTTAGTAAATGTCTTTGAGGAAGTAAAATATAGCAGCTTGTCCTTTAATATTTTGTGTTTCCATAATTGAACTTCTGATATACAAATGCTTTCAGTACATTTGAGTAAACCCACTCCCGTCCATCTGAATGTAAAATGTTTTACACCAAATATAACAGAATTGTGTTTCTCATCCCTTTTCCTTTTACAGAACAACATCCAGAACTTCATTAGTTCACTGCATAACCAGGAATGAGCTTAGTTCTCTCCGGACTACCTCATGTATCAATATTATCTAGAGTAATGGGACAGAAACCGGTCTTGTTGGTCTTCCAGCTGCCCGTGAGGAATTGACATGCTGCCTCAGGCCTCTGGCTGCTCTCTCTGGGTTTGGTCCCATCTCCGATGGGTGCCAAGGAGTGGGCGCTCGAAGCGCTGCTCTTGGCATCCAGACAAAGCCTTCGAACTAGGTTAAGGGAAGTAGGGTGGTACAAAGGCCCTTTTGGGCTCCTCAAAGAGCACAGTGTAGACTCTTGGATTGTTTTTTAAAGATGGCACAAGCCAACAGCATCCCATTTATTTGCTTTTAACTAACAATCAATAGTTCCATTAAGACGCTATTCTGGTCGTATTTCCTGCAGAGGCAAACTGGACCTTTACATTCGACGTGTATTTTTGGAAAGGAATATCTCTCATTTGTGTCATTTTCAGGATGACTAAGTGCTTCTCTTGATAAGAAACCCAATCGCACTGGAAGTTAATCTAAATGTAAATCTACGAATGAAACAAAATGTAAATCTAAATATAGATCTTAAGGAAACGTGTAGAGAGGAGTGGCAAAATCTCTCTGATGTGTGAGATATTTCAGGATTAAAAGAGCTTAATGCGACAAGTGCGATTCTGCAGGAGACGTGCTGAATTAGTATTCTGCGATCCATACGTGTTCTACTCTGAGGGCTTCAAAAGGAAATACATTTCCTCTAATTCAGCTCCTCTGTCCTTACGGTCTCGGTGCATTAGCTTCCTCACTTTACCCTTAGTAGTAAACCCATTTCTTAAAAGTGTGTCTTCTAAGCATCGGTTCAAGAGGAACAATAAAGACCTTGAGCCATGACTTTACACAGGAAGTGCTCACTGCACATCCCCTTTGTTGTACCTTCCCACTTGGGCCCATTAGTCACCAGGTCCCATTAAAAGAACAAAGAAATACAATACATTATGTGGAGATCTATTTGACAAAAATGCATTGATTGTCTTAATAATGGACCGTGACAAATGCACTCATTGATAGTAGGGCTGGATGTCCTTGGTTCACCCTCCCTGCTGTCTGTGCCTCTCTGTGAGAAACACTAAGGTTTCTGTGTGCCCTACAGACAGTGGCTTCCTCTGTCTCTTTATATCATATACGCCAAAGGTGGTCGCTGATCTTTCTGCCCTCTGTAAATAAGAAAGTACGAACACAGATGTGAGGTATGCCAAAAATAGTTGGCCTAATGAAACGACCTTGCACTAACAGTAACTGGCAGGGCTGAATGTCCTTGAACTGGGCTTATGGCCCCTGGACAGTGTGCAGGCAGATACTCGATTTGCGTAGCGACACTCAGGTTGCAAATGGTGGGAGAGAGAGAGAGAGTACGACCTGCAGCCTGTGTTTAATTAATTAACATAATTTGGCATGAGATGTGTCCTCATTAGCAGGTGGTCCGTCAACCTTTTTTGACCGTGGAAGCGCCTCCTACCTATGGTGGGTGGGGTAGGTGAGAAGTCGTATGACCTGGTAATGTCCATGTGCAGATTCCCTGCATTTTTTGGCTTGTGTTAACAAAATGTTCCACTGTTTTCCATTCCAATAGAGCCCATGCGGGCGCTGCGTGGTCTTAGAGCCTCAGAGATCCAGTCGCGGCAGCTGACCTTGCAGTGGGAGACGCCAGCCTTCAACCTGACCCGTTGCCACACGTACTCCGTCTCCTTGTGCTACCGTTACACGACCGCAGGGGGCGGCGGTGGGCACAACACGACGGTGAGAGAATGCCTGGCTGTAGAGCACAACACTTCGCGTTTCACCCTCAGAGATCTGCCTCCTTTTCACACCATCCAAATACGCCTGGCACTTGCCAACACAGAGGGCAAGAAGGAAGGGAAGGAGGTCATGTTTCAGACCGAGGAGGACAGTGAGTAGTGGAGCTTTCAATGAATATTAATCTGTATATATAATTTGGTGTATTTCTGTTGCAGTAGCAGCTGGTTTATAAGAGTGGGGAAGCGCAGATATCTTATGAATGGCAAAATGTGTAACACTGTGTAAAAACAAATAATAATAATAATACTTCACACCACTAATACCACTGATCAGTATTTTATTTTTTACCAAACTCAGAACTGATTTTTTTTAACATCATTTACAAATGGCAATAGGCAAAGGTTGCCAAGTCTTGCCCATTTAAGTCTCACCTAGCCATTATATTGAGAGCCAGGCTTCAGGGCAGGGCAAAATGGTTGGAGGAATGATAGGGGTGAGATGGATGGATGGATGGATGGATGGATGGATGGATGGATGGATGGATGGATGGATGGATGGATGGATGGATGGATGGATGGATGGATGGATGGATGGATGGATTGATAAAATGATGGAAGGATGGATGGATGGATGGATGGATGGATGGATGGATGGATGGATGGATGGATGGATTATATGATGGATGAGGATATATGCATAGATGGATGGATGGAATCGAGGGATGATAAGGATGGATGGATATGGGTGGATGGATGGATGGATGGATGGATGGATGGATCGATCGATTGATAAAATGATGGATGGATGGATGGATGGATGGATGGATGGATGGATGGATGGATGGATGGATGGATGGATGGATCGATGGATCGATTGATAAAACGATGGATGGATGGATGGATGGATGGAATCGAGGGATGATAAGGATGGATGGATATGGGCGGATGGATGGATGGATGGATGGATGGATGGATGGATGGATGGATGCATGGATGGATTATATGATGGATGAGGATATATGCATAGATGGATGGATGGAATGGAGGGATGATAAGGATGGATGGATATGGGCAGATGGATGGTTGGATGGATGAATATAGACAGATCGATGGATATGGGCAGATGGATGGATGGATGATATAATGGATGGATGGGGATATATGCATGGATGGATATGCATGGATGGATAGGGATAGTTGGAGATAGATGGATGGAAGGATTGATGGATAGGGATGGATGGATGGATGGATGGATGGAGGGGTGGATGGATAGGTGGAATGGATGGGTGGATGATATGATGGATTGATTATATGATGGATGGATGGATGGATGGGGATATATGCATGGATGGATAGGGATAGTTGGAGATAGATGGATGGAAGGATTGATGGATAGGGATGGATGGATGGATGGATGGATGGAGGGATGGATGGGTGGATGATATGATGGATTGATTATATGATGGATGGATGGATGGGGATATATGCATGGATGGATAGGGATAGTTGGAGATAGATGGATGGAAGGATTGATGGATAGGGATGGATGGATATGTGGAATGGATGGGTGGATGATATGATGGATTGATGATATGATGGATGGATGGATGGATGGATGGGGATATATGCAAGGATGGATAGGGATAGTTGGAGATGGATGGATGGATGGATGGATGGATGGATGGATGGATGGATGGATGGATGGATGGATGGATGGATGGATAGATAGATAGATAGATAGATAGATAGATAGATAGATAGATAGATAGATAGATAGATAGATAGATAGATAGATAGATAGATAGATAGATAGATAGATTTTATGCCAGTTTCTGCTCTTGATTCAGCCAGCGCAGGCTGCAACATTTTTGGCTTAGGGACAAAATAATTTTCTGGGCAAAATTTGAAACACAAGCGTTTCATCCAGACAGGAAGTATGATGAAGTGAGAGAGAAAAGGAGAAGGGAGTAAAGAGAGCACTCAATTATCAACACTCCTCTGAAGCTTCAATCAGCAATTCTTTTCTTTCATGGCCTGTCACAAGAAAAAGTGATCGAGTCAGCGATTTTGACTCAGTCTGAGCGAGCGTGTTATTTTTGCCACTGGCTATCTCTGCCTCACGAACTATCACCCCACACACACACACACACACACACACACACACACACACACACACGCTGTGCACATACCCAATGGCTAATAAGGATGGCCCAGTGACAGAGCACAAATGACTGTAAAAACATCTGCTGATGTGTTACTGCTGCAGTATGTGAGAGCTCAGAACGTCATCTGTCTCTCTAGCACCATTTCCACTTCCCCCTCATTCTCTCTGCCAGCGTTTCTGTTAATAAACCCATGTTAATATTAATCAGCCAAAAAAAGCCATGTCATCAACTACAAGTGTTGCCCTTTCTTTCTGTCACACAGGCTTTGTATCTCCTGCTGAGAAGTCCAGCTTAGACCAGCATGAATTTCCACGCTGCTCTAGGCTGGATAAAGCTGCTTTTACGCTGTGGTTGATTGAGCAGCGTAATTCTGCTGTTCATTTGCTAACCTAAACGATAATCCTAATTACCCAGCATGGCCTTGCTGGTGAATCTGGTTGAACTAGTTAAAGGGATAGTACAGCCTTCATTTACTCACCGTCTTTCCAAACTGCTACTTTCTTCTATACGTTGAAAGCTTTTAGGGCTGTCAAACTCTTAAAGAAGACAAAAAAGAAGAATCATTCATGTGATTCATATACTTTCAAGCAGTCTGAATCCTAATAATAGCTTCATGTGAATTATAGACTGAAATTTATATTATCACGCACTAAAAAAACTATACTGTATGTATAAGTATGCTGTGTGAAGATAACAAAGGACATGGATTCTCACTTTTAACCAAAATGCATCAAATTTAAATATGCATATACAGTAGAAGGCAAAGGTTTCTGTGAATAAAGACTGAAATCACACAAAGATAATACAGAATATGGCTTCAGAAGATTTAGAATTGAAACATTACTGTATTATTATGGTGCCCCCCGAATATTTTTTTGTATATACTATTATAGTATTTATTCATATTTTAATTAGCTTTTATTTTAATTTAAGTAATTTTATATTGTGTTTCTTTCCCGTTTGTATTATTATTATTATTATTATTATTATTATTATTATTATTATTATTATTATTATTATTATTATTATTATTATTATTATATTTAATATATTATTTAATATCAATATATTTAATTTGGCTTTATTTTATTTCATGTAGTTGCCAAAGCAACTTTTAACATTTTAAAATCTGATAATCGTTTTATTTTATTTAATCTTTAAAGGAACACTCCACTTTTTTGAAAATGGGCTCATTTTCTAACTCCCCTAGAGTTAAACTGTTTAACAGAGATTGACCGTTTTCGAATCCCTTCAGCCAATCTCTGTATCTGGCGGTAGCAATATTAGCATAGCTTAGCATAGATCATTGAATCTGATTAGACCGTTAGCATCTCACTCAAAAATGACCAAAGAGTTTAGATATTTTTCCTATTTAAAACTGAACTCTTTTGTAGTTACATCATGTACTAAGTTTTAATTTCATATGCCGATATGGCTAGGAACTATACTGTCCTTCCTGTGTAATAATATAATCAAAGAACTTTGCTGCCATCCCATGGGTGCAGCAGTGCAATGATATTACGCAGCGCCTGCAAACACACTAACTTCCGTCAACCTAATCAACGTGACAACCTGTCTCCACAGAGAGCGTGCTGGGGAATATTTTCCAGGCGCTGTGTAATATCATTGCGACTGGTGAACCCATGGTACGGCACCAAAGTTCCTTGATTATTATGCAGGAATGAGAGTTTTTGAGCAGGATGCTAACGGTCTAATCAGATTCAATGATCTATGCTAAGCTATGCTAAAAGTGCTACTGCCAGACCCGGAGATCGGCTGAATGGATTTAAAAAAACGGTAAAACTAAATTTTTTAACTCTAGAGGAGTTGGAAAATCAGCCTATTTAAAAAAAAAAAAAAGAGTGAAGTGTTCCTTTAAATGGACTGCATTTATATAGCGCTTTTATCCAAAGCCCTTTACATTTTGCCTCACATTCACCCATTCATACACCGACGGCGATGTCAGCCATGCAAGGCGCCATCCAGCTCGTCGTGAGCAGCTGGGGTTAGGTGTCTTGCTCATGGACACTTCGACACTTGGTCAAGTGGAACCGGGGATCGAACCACCAACCTTCTGGTTTGTAGACAATCTACATGAACCACTGAGCCACTGCCGCCCACAAATAAATAGGCTATACAACAGCGGTTCATCTCCTACTCTCTCATTATCGCAAAAAAATTACTCCTGATGTCATGGAAAGGACCAGCGATACACTGACAAAATGTGGCTTCGAGATCAGTCCAATACTTTGCACTTATTTATTAAAGGATAATATCTCAGGTTTTCATCATATTTGGCAACCCTTCATAGGCTTCTTACAGTCAGTATCTGTAAAAACTCCTATTTTACTTGTTACAAAATTCTCTACCACCTCCGCTTTTGTTTTTGTCGTCTTTCGTCTGTTTTTTGTTTCTTTCTGTTCTGTTCTGGTTTACATGTACACTTATACAAAAATATTTGAGCCTCCCCTATATTATTGATTGAAAAATGTATAATATTTATATGTTCAATAAAAAAATTAAATCGTAAATAGGCTATACATATTTGTAGTTTTAGTTAGAAAAATAACAACATTGTATGAAAAACCTGTCAGGTTTGAAAAGACAGGAGAATGAATAAATAATTACAGTATTTTGGAGCAAACCGTTCCTTTTAGAAGCCTGATGGGGACCCAAACACAACATATAGCCTACTATTATTTTAGCCTACTATTTGCTATTCTTTTTAGTTTTTAGCCCCCAGATATACACTTCATGGATCAGCTCTTTGGTCACATATCCAAATGACTTTTAAAGAGTACTGAATCACTTATATTAGTTATAATGGATGAGTCTATGTAATATGTTAATAACTTAAGAGGCCTTCTTAAGACTTTTATAATGACAATGACTGTAATGAGGATATTACAGCTGACCTTTGGGGGACTTTAAGCGATTAACCTTCTCACTTTGAGTAAATGCTAGAGAAATTACTAGTCGAACAATGTCGGATCTTTCTGTATCTTCATTCATAACCAGCGGCTTCTTCGGTTTCCCATAGTTCCCGGTGGCATTGCTCCTGAGTCTCTTACCTTCACGCCGCTGGAGGATATGATCTTCCTGAAGTGGGAGGAGCCGGTGGAACCCAACGGCCTCATCACGCAGTATGAGGTATGCGCTTTCTGCTCTTTCCCGCACTCATATCCATTTCCCTCCTGCTGTCTGAATCCTCGGAGATTCGCTCTGACGCGTCAGCATTTTTACCAGGTGAAATATCGATGAAGCACAATCCTTGAAAGACAAAACTTCCCACTGTGTGTTAAAATTGGACTGCCAGTTTAAATAATTTATGAACGTGCCGCAAACACATGATCCTCTGCATGCGCTGTGCACACAGACCTGACTGACAGTGCGCTGTATTAGTAAGACCTTGGATTGGAACTGTTTTCCACCTTTATACAATTGCTGAGTTGTTGTGGATGTTCTTTCTCAACTCAGTCAGTGACAGACAGAAGCATATATGAAGTCATGATTTGGACCTGGAACTCTGCATGCTGCCAGAGACACGAGCCACCAAGGCCAACCCTGCCTCTAATTGGTCCCTACTGCAAACAGCCATCTGTTGGTAAATGACAGAAAGATGTCTCTATCCAAAGTTATAAATGCTGACTCCTACACCTTTTCCATTTTAGAATCGTGCTTGTTTGAATTTGTTGCCATGACATCCTCATGAACCTCATAGTGCCTGGGGTTAATTGCTTTGCTTAGGGACACATTGATAATTGCTCATGGCTCAGTTCTCGAGGGCATTGAATCAGCAACCCTCCAGCCCTGAGCCTTAACTTAACACAACACAGTGTTTAATGAATGTGGCTGATGCAGGAGCTTCTGAAGTGCTTTAAGAGTGATATAATAATAATAATAATAATAATAATAATAATAATAATAATAATAATAATAATAATAATAATAATAATGAAAATTAAATAAAAAGAAAGGCATTTTGCATGATAGTTTGCATGATTTTAATTTGAGTTTGTGTTATTTATATTATTTTATATTTTAAATAGAAATTAGAATTAATCTAACAAAAAAAGTCTGCTTTTGATATTTATATTATTTTAAATATCTTGATTTACAAATTGTTCTATTGCACTACTTCATGAAGCAAAAACAAAGTGACAATAATCAATTAAATATTTATTTATTTTCATTATTTATGGGATCAGTTTTTTTTTTGTACAGTGTAGTTTTGTGTACCAAACTAACCTGTATAATTGTACTCTTAAAGGGTTAATTCAACCAAAAATTACACTTCTGTCGTTAATTACTTACCCTCATGTCATCCAACACCCGTAAGACGTTTGTTCTTCGGAACACAAATCAAGATATTTTTGTTAAAATCCGATGGCTCAGAATTGGCAGCAATGTCATTTCCTCTCTCAAGACCCATAAAGACACTAAAGGCGGGCGTACACGGTGCGATTTTTGCTGTCGTACGAACTCGCAGACGATTTTTTTTTCTCGGGAGAAATCGCGTGGACATCGTGGATGCTCGTATGGTCGCGGCTCGCACCGTGTGAGAGGAAATACGAGACGAGCCGAGCACGTTAAGAGCACCTCCCGACCTTACGATAATTTTTAAACATGTTTAAAAAGTTCGGGGAGTCGGCCCGATTTTTACCAGCATATGGCTGTCCCCTATTGCCAAATCATGCACAAGCACGTCACATACGCTCAATCTATATATTATTAGCTCAGTGGCTGCTACATACTGCGTTCACACACACACACACACACACACACACACACACACTTTCTCTCTCTCACGTGCACTCTTCTCTCTCCCTCTGGTTGTTTCGGTTAAAAGGACCATATGGCTGTTCTCTGCTTTTCAACAAATCATTTTCACACCTTTTTTCTTTATTTTTTGTATCTAAAGCTATAGCAGCAACATTGAAAGCTCCGGTGTCTGTGTTACATGAAAACTTGTGTGATCGCGGCCGGTTTGCGGTGCAAACAGTCGTGCCGTGTGCCAGCTGATTTGATGCGATGATCAAATTAAATGACTCGTAGCGTCTGCAATATCTCACGGCCTTCCGAGTGTCCGAATTCGCACAGTGTACGCCCGCCTTAAAGACGTTGTTAAAAAGTCCATCTCACTACAGTGGCTCTGCTATCATTTGATAAAGCGACGAGAATAGTTTTTTTGTGCAAAAAATACTAAATAAAGACTTCATATAGTGATGGCCGATTTCAAACACAGGTTCCTGAAGCTTCAAAGCTTTATGAATCAGCGTATCGAATCAACGGTACGGACTTTTTAACAACATATTTAGTGCCTTTTATGGGTCTTGAGAGAGGAAATAGCATTGGTATAAATGGAGAGCTTTCTGAGCTCTCGGATTTCAACAAAAATATATTAATTTGCTGAGTCCTAGAACTTGTCTTGGGTCGACATTTCATTCAGCAACATTAGGCTTTTTGATTTATATGCTTTTAAACGTTGATGATCGCGTTATTTTACATATGCTATCGCTTCTGCTTCTTCACATATCCTGATTCAGTTATCTTTCAGAAGATGTCATAGCAACCCCTACCATATAACAGTGAAAACATGGAAAGCCGGAAAATTTAGTTTCATAAATTACAGAAATTTTCATCAATGACGGGAAAAGAGTTAAGATGAATAATTCAGAACTGCAGCAAATTGAAAACCTATACCTTTGTCCCCAAAAAGAAGGATGGCTAACAGTCTAATAAAAGCCTTTAACTGTTTCTTCATTCTTCCGTTCACTGCACACACTGCTCAATGGAAAGGTGGTGGGCCTCCCACAGCCAGCATCTGTCTCTCTGTTCCTCTGTTCCAGAACATTCTCACACTTTCTCTCTCTGGTCACACTGACTGCCTCAGTGTCACCTTTCTCCTCGCCCATGATTCGGGCTCTCAGTCAGTCACTAAAAAGTTGTGAGAATGGCGCTTCTGTCACGCTCCAAAACACACATCTCACCTCAAGAGGAAAAGTTGCTTTTGTTTGTGGATCCGTCAATCGGCTTGGCTATGGCCCGAATCGGGATCATCACTTTTTTTTTGAATGCCACCTCTGTCCATCATGCGCCTCCTTTCTTACCATTGACACTTACTGAGCTATCTCTCATTGATGAGTTGCCTTTCTTTTTTCCTTAGGCCCAAAGTCGCCCCAAGGATGTTTTTTTAAAGGGATTTTAAAGGCTTGACCTATAGAAGTGGAGGCAAGGACAGATTTTCAGGCTCGAGCAGCCTGATCTTCTCAGGCATACAGAGAGATGAAGAGGGAAAGAATAAGAGCGAGGCAGAGTCTGGAGAATTCGCTCTCATTTCTCTCAGATTAGCACATTGTCCACTTTTCTCTGAGCACCGCTGACTAGAGGCTCGCAGGGCACTGCGTTCCCCCTCAAGCCTCCCCCCACTGATATCATCCATGCCTCATATTTTAAAAGAGGCCGGGTACAGGTGCAGCAAATCCCTCCTATATCCCAGAAGCACTGCACTGTGAAAAAGCAGATATTAGGCAACTAACACTCTAATGCTCTGCACGCTTGTAATCAGAAAGTTTATGAGGCCCTTGCACTCCATGATGAACATTGATTATTCCATCCATCTAGCCATCCGTCCGTCCATGGTTCAACAAATCACAAAACTCAGGGTTTGAATCCAATAACGGTTTTAGATAGACGGATCAAATCATTTTTGAGATCACCTAGAAATTTTATGTTTTTCCGGGTGTGGGGGTAACTTTCCTTTATGTTTATTACTTAAAAGCTCACTTTAAGTACTCCAATTCCACAGCAAAAACGAATTGCCTAACTAATAAAGTTCAAACATTATTAAAGGCAAAAGTAAAAAGAAGAAGAAACAAATACACTAATTACAAGTATAGATAAATACAATATATAAAGTTCCAAATAAAGTAAGGTCTAACGGCTTCAGGTGTGTGTGGCTGTGCACACCGATAACAGCGCGAGAATACCAAATTAAGTTGGAATGGTTAAACTCGATTAAACTTGCAATTAATCCGGAAATCACATGCGTGCTGAGCCTTGGGGCTTGGGATGTAAGAATTGTCCATCTGTCTGTCCGTTCATCTATCTATACATCCATCCATCAAAAGAAAGTTTCTAGTTAAAAATAGTTGAGTTTAATTGAATTTCCATTTCTTCAATTCTGATTTTTTGGAACTATCCATCCTGTTTGATTGAATTCACATTCTGCAAATGCATCTATTGTAAATAACGATTTGGTGCAAGAATAAAGTAGAATACATTAAGCTGTTTAATGTAACACGAGGCCAGAAGTCCAAGAAAAGTTCCCAGAATAGGTTTACTGTAGAAATCAATGAAGTTTATGTGGTGACCGAGCAATGAAAGCACTGGAACATTTCTCCTTATTTGTGTACATTTTACCTTTTCATTTGCAACCATGTAGACTTTTGTGCAATTATATAATTCAGTGAAACTTTTCTGATAGAGGATCTTGGACTTGTTACACTGAGATTGAATGTACACTAAAAATGCGATTCTACTTTAGTCTTAAAATTGCTTTATGCAACATGCACAAATTATATAAAGAGAGAAGAGGATGTCAAGTAACTTAGGTTTCAGGGCAGGCTAAATTTTTACTTGTGTTTTTACTCTTCCAATGAAAATAGTTTCAAAAGAAGTGAAAGCTCGAAAGCTTTGCATGAATGCAGGCAACACTGACTGGAGCAGAGTATGTGAGTGCTTTGATAAAATGGTACCATCACGATACTTTGCTTTAAAGATGATAGTCGTACATGCCCACTAGCATCTCCCGCTGGTATTTATGAGTAAGCTACAACGTATTGTTTATAAAATAAATGTTAGATTTCATATATGAATCATTTTCAACCCACTCTGAATAAGGGTTTCAGGGTTAACTCACTTTTATAAAGCATTGTTTGATCTGAGCTACCACACACTGAGTCATTGTGTTTACAGTTCCAAAACAACAGTGATTTAATCAAAATATGGTTTATTTAAAAGGTTTAATATGTGCAATTACAGATCAGCTACCAGAGCATTGAATCATCAGACCCCGGCATCAACGTTCCAGGCCCAAGGCGCACTGTTTCCAAACTGAAGAACGAGACGTACCATATGTTCTCCAACCTGCATCCTGGCACCACCTACCTGATCTCTGTTCGGGCGCGCACCGCCAAGGGCTTCGGCCAAACAGCTCTCACTGAGATCACCACCAACATCTCTGGTGAGGACTACATGTGGTTGTTCTGGGGGGCTTGTACGTGTGGGTGTCTGCACATGCAAGTTTGTGTGTAAAACGCATATCCGACCCATCAGTTGGCCCGTAGTGTGTGTGTTAAAATGTTTACTGACCATATTTCTACTACACAAATTTCTAGGGCTCCCCACGACTAAAGATTTTTCTAGTCACCTAAAAGTAGTTAATTTAAGCCAATAGTCAACAGATCGGAGATTTATGATGTCAGTTTAATCACATAAATATATATACTGGGGAGGGGGGGTAAACAAAGCAGACTGTCTGAACATTTTTATAATTTATTAATACACTAATGATTTCTGAGTCAGTGTCAGCTGCAAAGATGTAGTTGGTGATGCCGACTCGCCACCTCCACATTATATTGGACGAACCTATAGAGAGAAAGGGGTGTTTCAAACAGATAAATTGATCAGAGAATATTTGTTTTATTTTAAAAGCAGACATATTTGTCATGTTTGTGAGGCAAGTAGTTTGGTCGCTGAATGATCGGTGAATGTTTGGATTTCCTGCCGACGTATGGTAATTACCACATGGACCAGCCGTGTTATGATCTGTCCGTCACGTACTGCATGACTTTGCCACTTCCTGTGGATTTTTCCCCTGCAATTAACCGACTTAATAAAATTTTGGTCGACTGAGCCTCTTCGCTTCGATTGACGTTTGGTCGACTATTAGGAGGAAGCCGTACCAATTTCCAAACACACTATAGGCACACTTATTTTATTGAGTCTAATTAAAGGTGCACTATGTAATTTTTCAGTCTGCTAGAGGGCGCATATTTAAAACAAAGGCGTAGTTTGAAGATGCCAAGTTTGAGCACAGAATCTTGGGACGTGGTCTTTACTTCACAGCCAGTGGAAAATAGGAGTCGGGCAGAAATCATGTTCATGGATGCAGTTATTAATATTAGTAGTATGAAACAGAGCAGGACTGAGAGTTGTGGAGCTGAACAATTTGCGGGCACCATTTCTGCTTTTCCGGTCATGAGTATGAGGTAACGCAACTCTGTTTATCATATTAGATGCATTTAAGTTTGTTTAAAATTATGTTATAACATTACTCTGTGTGTTCACTGCTAAGAGTAAAGCTCTTCTGCCAAATAAAACCAGAAACCGAGAGTAACGCAGATATGAAGCAATTGACAGATGACTCAGACATCCCGGCTCCTTTGTTAAAATAGCAATTTTCTCACAATTTACAAATAGTTGGAAACATTTGGGATATTGTTAGAACTCAGCTGAACAAAATATATAACACTGGCCTAGTGGGTTTTGGATATTTTACTGCAAAAATATTACATAGTGCACATTTAAATGTACTGTTTTTAATGTTAACTTGTTACTTAAAATAAAAGTGCTACTGTCAAAGTCTAATAATTACTCTGGAACATGTTCCATCCCCTTCTAGTGTTCATCTCCATGACGTGTTCTCTGAAAGAAAAGTATTTCAACTTTTTTATTACAGATAAAAAAAAGTATTTTTATCTGTAAAGTGTTTTTGTTGGCATTCATAAAGGGATTTCCACCGCCTAGGATATGGTACATGAAAGAAAAACATGTATATGCTATATGCATCACAGTTATGCACATTAGTAAGAAATGGATAAGAAACTGTAGTTCCAGTAATTTTATTGCTGTCATTGTTCTCCTGGTCACTGACCTATGCATCTGTTCATCTGCTGTGAACAAGCAGTAAGTTACCTCAGATTCAAAATGGGCTGTAATTCCATGTTTGAATGAAAAATCGGAATGTTTTACCTTTTATAGTGAGTCTTTATTAGAATTTTTTAAAATGTGTTTTTTATTTGAAATTGTAAAAATGCAGAAGTTGCTTTTGTTTAGCATTAAATGAACAGGACACATCTGCAGTGATGCGAAATGTACGGGTGAGTGCAAGCGAGTTTTGCAGTGCACCTTCAGATGTGCAAACTGTTGATTGAAATGCCTCAGATCTTTCAGGAGATGTCTGAGGTACAGAAATACATGGCAGCGGTTGAATAGACGGGAGTGAAGCAAAAACGGTTGTGCAGAAAAGGAAAAATGCAAAACACCAGAGTTTCCGGTTCATCATCCTGTGCTTCAGGTGCGCTATTGATCTCTGAAGCGCGTGTGCGCGCGCGTATACCCATATCGCCGCTTAGGAGCCATTATGTATTCCCGAGTGGAACTGAGGAAGTGATCGTGAAACTGAATCACAGCAGATGCTCAGAACCCAACAGGCCCTTCAAGAACATTACACGTTTCCCCTCGCCTCAAAGAGAACTGACATCACTGTCATCCTCACCATTTGAAAACTAGCCGGCTTACAAAACAGCACCATATGCTGCTGTCAACCAGATGGAGCTGATGCTAAATCAGGATTCCTCAAATCTGGACTGATGCAAAGCGATGCATGTTCAGCCCGGCATTTTCTCCGATGGTAACAATAGAGAACTTGTTTTTTGGCGGCAATGCTGTGGCATGATGTGTTTAAGGAGAAACACAATATCCAATAAGAGGATTTAGTGAGGTGATGGACATTAATCTGCCAATATTTGGTTGTTTTGAGATTTATTGGCATTGGACCGATAACTCCAAAAAAAATTACAGTTGAGGTTGCTTCGCCACACTGCAAAAAATGCTTTTCTTACTTAATATTTTGGTCTTGTTTCTTTTTACAATTCTTACATTAAGAAACATTTAATAGACAAGTAAAAATTGTCTTGTTTTGGGGAAAAAATAACTCAAAATTAAGAGAGTTTTTACTTAAAATAAGCAAAAAAATCTGCCAGTGGGGTAAGCAAAATAATCTTGTTATAAGTTTATTTTGCGTACCCCACTGGCAGATTATTTTTGCTTATTTTAAGTAAAAACTCTCTTAATTTTGAATTATTTTTTCCCAAAACGAGACAACTACTTTTGCTTGTCTAGAAAATATTTCTTGTTTTAAGTAAGAAAAGTATTTTTTTGCAGTGCATGCATTATGCATTTTCAATGGATAAATAAATGGATACATTTTTGTTGTTGTGTTGTAGTAAATTTTGAGGGGGTCTAATTATTTCAGAGGATATATTTACACTTCAATTCAAAATGTATTTATTTTTTTCCAAAGATAGTATTTGACTACCTATTTTAGGTAGTTTTTGTCAAGCTGATGTTAGTTCAAATGTTTGTTTGTTTTATTTCACACCAACATGAGTTTGGGCGGGGTCTTGATACCGTCGTCCCACTCAGGTCCCAAATCCGCTCCACATTGGGACATTGGTGGTTTTACTTTTCTTTTGTGGAAGATAGTGAAGGCTTTCATCTTTTTTTTTTTTTTACGGTTTATGGATGTTCCAGACAACATTGTCAACAGTAGGGATAGTGTATGGGTAAGTTGCATAGCAGACATTTTTGACACAAATCAACCCGAGTTTGAATCCACCTTTTTCTCACTCTACTCTCTTTTCCCATCACATATCAGATCGGAAAGGCATTTATTTTCAATATTTGAAATGTGTAAATCGTGTCTAACGTGTGTTTAATAATAGTGTTTTTCTATTAGGGGTAGGATTTATTGTCCCAATAAGCATCCATTTATTAATTTTTATAAATATAATGATCTATACTGTTATTATTGCATACTGTTTAATGTAAACAACACTGAGGTGCAACTAATATTTACACTTATTGTAAAGAAAATGCTGCTATTTTGACTTGGTGTAAAAAGGATCTAGTTGTATTTAGTGTAAATATAGCTGCTGCCAATCTCATTTTAGCAATTGCTGTGCAGTTGTGCATTACTGTTCAGCAATTTTACTTATTTACTTATTGATTTATCATGATGATGATGATGATGATGATAGTGATGATGATGATAGTGATGATGATAGTGATGATGATAGTGATGATGATAGTGATGATGATGTCCAAATGTCTGATACCACTAAGGATTCAGAATAACATTTAAATCATTAAACATTAACATTAAATCAATATGTTTTACACAAATTGTGCAGTTTGCTCAGTTTGAGTGATGCAAAGAAATATTATGTGCATAATAATATGAAAATAAGAAATAATAATAATTTTTTTCCTTATAATTTAATTTCTAATAGTAATATACCTCACTGTTAGCCTGACGTGGTCATACTCAATTCTAGTCAGAATATGAGTCTGAAACTGCTCCATTGGGCTGTGATTATGGGGCGTGTTTCAACCGAACCAGGAAAGACATCAATTAGATAGACCTACAACCAATCAGAGCAACGAAGCAACGCATTGTCAAATGTCAGCAGAGTTCAACTGCACTGTGTTGCCAAGTCTGCGTTTATTCCGCAGGTTGTTTTCTATGTCTGCGGGTTGAAGCGACTATTATGTGATATATATAGACCCATGAGAGTGAATTTTAGCAGGAAACCTTGCCAAAATAACACACATTTTACCCCCCAAACGCCATTTTTTCCCCGGAGAACCCCCGAGAAGCTATTGTTTAGGGCTAGTAGTTGGCGGGTTTTGTTGTAAAAACTTGGCAACTCTGTCTGCACGCGCGCTGAAATCAGGCTGGAACACACAATCTTTGCTGGTGTTGTAAAAAAATAAAATAATTTAATGATACACAGAGTACTTACCCAACATGATCATTTCTGAGAGAAATTGTGAAGGTGAATGCAAATACAAACAAGCTCTCCGTTTACGATTCGAATAAATATAATCCAAGCCCCTTTGTCATTGTCTAAAGCCCGCCCTGATGATTTCATTGGTCCGAACAGTTTCTGTTCGGGGATAATTACTCCTCTATGGAGCGAGGCCAGACCGAACTGCCGACCTAAAAATGTTGTGGGCGGGGCTAAGTTCGGCTGGCATCCAGGCTACCTCACTGTATATTATCTGTATTTTTGCTAAATTTCTGAAGGAAGGCTTTTGATTAAAAAGAGGCAGATGCATTCTAGCCTCATTTCTGTGCATTTCACTATGCCACCTAAACCTCAGAGAAAGGTGTTGTGGCATGGGCACTTTGATGTTATTTCGATAGAGGCTGTAAGACTAGATGTAGCATGGCTTGAAGTTTGTATGTCTTGACAAAAGTATATATATGACCAGTTGTATACTTGTTTGTGTGTGCATACTGTACTGAAAATGCTCTCGGCTCTCTCATATCTCTCTGTTGCATCATGTGCAAGTATCTAGACCAACATTATATCATGCTTTCGGGTTTTTATTTTGCCGGAAAGCACTCAAATTCATACTAGGCCTCTCTTCTACTGAAGTCCCCTCAAGTAGCTGCAGCTTTCCCACCGTTTTTAATATCATACTCATTGATTTCTCGTGGATTGTTTGCCTTTGCTCGTCAGCTCTAATTGACTGCTGATATTACGGAAAACGTTATTGCTCAATGCATCTCGGGGGGAAGGATGCAGTCCAGACTCGGATCTGTCTAAATGAGTTTCCCCTTTATTTGTCCCACATGCACAGCTTTTAATTACACCCGAGTTCAAGACACGCAGAGGGACGGGTTTGGATAAGAAAGCGGAGTTCACATGAAGTGTTGGTTGTCGTCGTGAATTAGGGCAGTCTTATATAAGACAACAATGTAGGCGTTGTTTGTGAGGTTCGCTAATTAAAACGTTTAGCTGGTTATGTTGGCTTTTAATTATTAGCGTCAACTTCCCTTTGCCCGTGTTGAAATGAAAATTGGATTTGGATCCTTAACTATTTATTTTTGACTGTTAAGCTCTTTTTTTTCTTCCCATCACTCTGAGTGTTTTAGAGAAGTTTAAATCAGATGAGTAGGTCAAAAAGATTTAGGAAGATATTCTCATATCAATCTGTCTCTTTTGTCTTCTGTCTCATTTTGAAGCACCAACATTTGATTATGGAGACATGCCATCCCCTCTGAGTGAGACAGAAAGCACCATCACAGTCATGCTGCGTCCTGCTCAAGGCCGAGGCGCTCCGGTCAGGTGAGAGGGACATCATTTGCTTTAAATAAATGTTCTGGGTTGAATACAAGTTAAGTTCAATCTACAGGATTTTTGGCCGGTATAATGTTCATTACCACAGAAAATAATTTTTACCAAAGGAAAAAAAAAGTTTTTAACTTTTGGTGAGGCACTTACAATAGAGGGAAATGGGCCCCTTTTTACAGTATAAGCAGAAATGTTAAGCTTTAAAACCTTTATAAAATAATTTACATTGATTTAAGGCACTATTTTCATTATGTTGTCATGGCAGTGTAATTCAGAATTGTTTAACTTTACACAGAATGTTAACACACACATTGTTTATGTCTTGTAGCTATACTATTGAAATTAAATTTACATCGTTATTACAGTTAACTAAAACTAAAACCATAAAAAATTGTTGCTTGATATATAGCTAGCAACATTTCTCATGTGTTATTTATATTTGAAGACTGTAACATTTTGATGTACTAAAATAACTAAAACCAAAACTAATTTAAATGAATAAACTAATACAAATGACAAAAACAAATACACACACACACGTTTGTTTTTGTGACATATGGGGACATTCCATAGGTGTAATGGTTTTTATACTGTACAAACCGTATTTTCTATCCCCCTAAACTGCCCCTGCCACTAAACCTACCCATCACAGGAAACATTCTGCATTTTTACTTCTCAAAAAAACTCATCCTGTATGATTTATAAGCATTTTGAAAAAAGTGGGGACATGGGCAATGTCCTCATATTACACCCTCTCCTTGTAATACCTGTGTCATACCCATGTGATTATACACACGTGTCCTCATATGCCACAAAAACACCCCCCCCCCCACACACACACACACACACACACACACAAACACAAAAAAAAAGACTAACTAAGATTGAAATAAAATCAGAAAATATAAAAAAATTATTTTTGGTAATCAACATTTTGCCAGAAGTGCTGTCCGTTGAGCTTAACTTGTATTGAACCTCGAATATTCCTTTCCTAGCAATGCTATTATTTTTGTATCGTCATTAAAACATTTCTGTGTGTATGTATGCACAGCACGTATCAAGTGATCGTGGAGGAGGAAGCTGGTAGGAAGGTGAAGAGAGAAGTGGGTGTTCAGGACTGCTTCCCCATTCCTACATCTCACGGCGAGGCTCAGGCCCGTGGAGCTCCACACTACTATACTGCCGAACTGCCTCCGAGCAGCCTGCCTGAAGCCACGCCCTTTACTGTGGGGGACAACCACACCTATAACGGCTACTGGAACACCCCCCTGGACCCCAGGAAGAACTACCTCATCTACTTCCAGGCCATGAGCAACTTCAGAGGCGTGAGTGTCAGAAACTAGTTCTTTCTCCTTCGGATCCCTAATTCTCAGTATATCCTAAATATGAGTTAGCAAGTTCCTTGTTCCACAAAAAGGGGCACTGATACTCAGTTATTTAATTTGATATGATTACAAGATTGCTGATTGAAACAACAAATGGCATTTGTAATTAAATCAACTATTCATACTATTTTAATTAGGCAAAATAGATAATGTACATTTAATATGTAAATATGTAATGACTTAAAATATGTGCAAATATAATCAGGAGTGCCTGCACTTTTGCGAGCACTGGCACACAGTGTTATCCGATCTCTATTTGTGGACTTGACGCTTTGGAATTATCTGTGCAAAATACCAGTTTTTCATGTGTATGTATTCCGAAAGAGCAAACACAACAAATGTTTTCCCTGGACACATCCATCTTAGTTTTCTGACATATGTACTGGAACGCGGTCAACTAGAGTGTGACAACATTCCCAGCTACGACATCCCTCCTCCGAGGTAAATGAAACGCAGCAGAATTCTAAGAGTGTTTCAGTGTAAATAATAGGACAGTCCTACAAATGGCCTACTCTCTGGCCAGTGCCCTTAATATTAAACTAGGAAGCATAATGAGACACACACAGTTCTTTTTTGGATGGAAATTTTACTGATTTTATATAGGCTACCCTGATCTGAAATGCTATTTTTACACACTCCTACAGATTGTTTGGAGTATGCACAGCAGGAGATTAAGTGCAAAGCAGAGACCCAGAATACACAGTGAAAAGCACCTGCAGCTAGTAAATCTGCAATTAGCTGGATGTGCAAAAACATTACATCATTGCTTGTTCTTATGGGATGTTGTTTTTCTTCCGTTCCCTACTGTTCAAAACTATAAGATGGTGTGTGTCTCAGTCCCAGTATGAATTAATAATAGAGTATCAGCACACAGCTTTGGGTGTCCAGGCCTTATTCAAATAGGGAAAAACAGCCCCCGTGCTCTCTGTCCATGCCTAGGTAGAGGATAAACAGCAAGGAATACCGTCATGGTGGCATAAACCATTTCACAAGGATAATTGGGCACAGGTGCGGCTGATCAGAAATAGATCAGCTGGCAGTTTATGTTGTTAGAAATGGCTTGGGCTGGAAGACAGAATGAGCTCGACGGCACAAGCAAGACGGAGTCTGGAAAACAGCCGGGGAAATGGGAATCTCTGGCTGCTGAAAAATTGATCCGGAAAGGTGCCAAATAAGTTACTAAATAGGAAAAAAGCATTTGTCAGAAGCAAACTATAGATCTTGCTTAATAAAGCAAATGATGATAGTTTTCTGTCCACGTTCGGCTCGAAAGTATTCATGCCCGTTAATTTTTCCCCCATATTTTGTCATGTATGCTGAAGGGGTATGAATAATTTTGTAACACACTCTACTTCTGGACCCGACTCTTTTCAGTTTCGATTTAATTCATTATTCAAATTATTTATATTCTGAAACAGAAAAAACTACTAAGTTTAATAAATTTTGAACCATTAATTTTCCAATAAATAAAACTAGAATATCACTGTAATATAGCAAAACTTTCATTGTTGCTGTGCAGGAAATCTATGTCTAAAAATGTGTCTATTAAAGGTGCCCTAGAATGATTAAAAACAATGTTAAATTGTTCTCTGATATCTGCATAGAGGGTATGTGGCTTATTTAAGGGAAGAAAATGTCCAGATACAGTTTTACAGGTCCAGATACAACCAGCACCCATATCACCCTGTAGCCCAAGACTGGTTTCCCACTGAAGCTAAGCAGGGCTGAGCCTGGTCAGTACCTGGATGGGAGACCAACTGGGAAAACCAGGTAGCTGCTGGTAGAGGTGTTAGTGAGGCCAGCAGGGGGCGCTCACCCTGTGGTCTGTGTGGGTCCTAATGCCCCAGTATAGTGATAGGGACACTATACTCTCAAAAGAGTACCGTCTTTCGGATGAGATGTTAAACCGAGGTCCTGACTCTCTGTGGTCGTTAAAAATCCCAGGATGTCTTTCGGAAAAAGAGTAGGGGTGTAACCCAGGCATCCTGGCCAAATTTGCCCATTGGCCCCTGTCCATCATGGCCTCCTAATAATCCCCATATCCTGATTGGCTTCATCACTCGGTCTCCTCTCCACCAATCTGCTGGTGTGTGGTGAGCATTCTGGCGCAATATGGCTGCCGTCGCATCATCCAGGTGGATGCTGCACATTGGTGGTGGTTGAGGAGATTCCCCCCTTCTATGTAAAGCGCTTTGAGTGCCTTGAAAAGCGCTATATAAATTGAACTCATTATTATTATTTACAACCCTATAAATTGTCCCTATAATGTAATGCTCTGTTTTTGCCTTATTTGGAAGAGTCATGAATATTAATGTTGAGCTCTGCTCTGATTGGCTTATTTCAGCAGCTCACAGCAGTTCAGTGAGTCCTGATCGTTCTGACAGAACAAGACCAACTAAATGACGACACTAAGCAAAACATCTCAAATGGAGATTGATAAAATGCAGCTTACTTGTTTATTTGGTGTTTTCCATATATTATAGAATTAAAACACCCAAATGTCAAAACATTTACTCGAATCAATAAACAGCATTAGTAAAGCCCCAGTCTTGCAGATCATTAACTAAAAAAAGTTGGTTTAGGGTTTAGTTACCCTTTAAAATGGGCCGAACAAACAAACGATCTTGAATTAAATTGCTGTGGTATCGGATTATAAACATCAACCATGACTGTTGACATTTTTTATCTGTGGGAAGGATATGTAAAGTCCTCAGGTCTCCTGAACAGCCTGGAACATGAAGTTTGTCCATGCGAGCAGCTTGTTTTGATGATTCGCTCCATTTCCGCCTGACAATGAACATGTTTGGACAGATGTTAATGTTGGAGGCGTGCATATAAATGATCCCCAATACTTCCGTCATGATAGGCGTTATGTTGAGAAGCATTTTTTGTTCTTTTTTCTGTTGCGTTATGGATTCACGAGATTTACATAAGAAGTAGGAGGCAATGATGTTTGAGACTCACAGTACGTGATGTCCATGTACTGAACTCTTATTATTTCACTATGGCAATGTTAATTCAATTTTTCATTCTAGGGCACCTTTAAATGTCTATTAAATCTAAATCATTAGCTGGGTTTCCATCCAAATGTGAAGCAAATCTTTTCATATGTGTCAGTGATGTTATTGGTAACCTAGTAACCAACAATAAACAAAACAAGGCAAGCATAGAAAATGGACACAGGACTGCAATTATTTACGATTGGGCGAGTTATACATTTACTAACAGTTTACTAACAGTGCAGCTTGCAATAGAAATTTCAAAAATAATGCAGAAATTTTGATGAAGGCACTAGCAGCAAGGGCATTACGAAGACGTCGAGCTCCATGCATATGGGAAAGACAACTTCAGCAGGATTTTGGGAGGTTGTAGTGACCAGACATTTTACTCACAACCTTTGGCTACGACATTTCAGAATGTCAGAAGACACATTTGGAATGTTATCCAACATTATTGACATCATTTGTGGAATGTATGTCATGAATAGAACGAGGCATCAGTTTTACTGTCTGGGATTTGTCGCATTGCGTCGTGCTGCGTTCAGTGTAGACAATATAACTGATTACAATG
Source organism: Pseudorasbora parva (assembly GCF_024679245.1). NCBI lineage: Eukaryota > Metazoa > Chordata > Actinopteri > Cypriniformes > Gobionidae > Pseudorasbora > Pseudorasbora parva. Next base: position 12,819,141 of record NC_090178.1, on the reverse strand, counting down.
GGTCCTATTGTCTTTTGTCGCATTACGCCACTCGCGGTGTAGACTCGGTGTGATGGAAACACAGCTGTTGTTTAAAATCTGAATTGAGTCTAAACAAATCAATTCACTAAAGTGAATCCCAGTTCTTTTTAACTACTGCCACACTTTTGTTAAATGAAGTGTGTGCAAGATTGTGGCCAAAACTGGTACTACAATCCCTTTCAAATTACCGTAGAGCGTTTTATCCCCTCTCCCCCTCCCCCCTGACTCGAGGTTGCCAGATTGGCTGCAGGATCCAGCAGGAACGTTTTTAGCTGCAGCTGAGGTAAATAGAGCAGATCTGGCAACCCGGATACCGAAACACTACTGACTTTGTGATTGGTAGATAGGTGGAGGGCGGAGCTTCAGGCCAAAACACAACATGTCAACATCAACATCAGTTAAGGGCTGCAACCACAACTTTTAAATGACAATATCCTGGCAGGACTTATGTTGTCAGTGATATAAGTATTTATATATAGTGACATATCAGGGCCATTTTAGGATTAATTGAAATACATTTCTTACATACAGTTCCTTTAATAAAAATAAAAAAAGTTAGTAGTGTCGTAATTTAAGTTAGTGTTCCTCAACACTGCTGCAAAAATGATGAATAAAGCAATTTACACAGTAAATATGCACAAGCCAACCTCCATCTTGAGCATGACATGAAGCTTCTCTGACTTTTGCCTTGTGGTTTCATGGTCATTAGTTACCTGCCGTACTTAATTATGCACTATTAATCCACAGACAATTTCAAGGTTGCGGGGGTAAAAAGAGTTTTTAATGGTCCATTTCGATTTGACACCAGCTAACAAACCTCATGCTCAAAAAGATGTGGGTGACATTTAGAAGAAGGTTATCACGTTGGCTCAGCACCTGGAGGAATGGATGAGCCAGCTTGGCACATTCCACTCTTCTGAACAGCAATTCAGAGACACAAAACTTGGACAGACTTTACCTACGCTATTACACAATTGGGTTTTTTTTTGGCGGCCTTGAAGGAAAATGCCTCTATGACCTATAGTACAGACACAAACTCCCTCCCCGCCGAACCCCTCAGGGCATCTCACGCTTTACAGACTGAAATGCACCTGTCAGCCAAGCCATTGTGACTCCACCTCCCCTTCTGGTTCTCTCTAGTTCAAACCCTACGTCTTGGAAACTGATCGCACAGCTCGGTCTCCTTTGGGCTCAGCTGATTTACTTGACCGACCTTTAGCTAAATATTCATTTTTATTCAGCTCTATTTTATGCTGCAATAACTGCCATAAAAGGCTGACAGTCTAATCTAAAGGGACATAGCTTAGAAGACTTAGCTAGCATTTAGCACTCCCCTGTTACCAGTTTGAACAGTTCTGTTATTTTTTTAACCTGACCACATATAAACAATGCTAATATACTTTGCTTTGTCTCTTGGCCAACTTTATGGCTATAAGTGGTTTTCAAAGCTTTTGGCAGCAGCACAAGAAAGTCAGTCCTCTGCTGCATTTTTGGCCATTATTCTGACAATTAGCAATTAGAGAGCTGTGAATGCTGTCAGTGCTTCATGTAATTGCTTTCAGTGATAAATATATATAAAGATGCTCTTAACAGATCGTTGATTCTCAGCTGTTTACAGAGGGCTGTTTTTCTTCCTTTCTCTTCCGTTATTTTTTTTGTCGTCCACTTCCTGAACAGTCCTTAGAGGCAAAACAAAAAGATAGTAGCTGCCAAACGCTCTTTCACTCATACTCAGAGAAAAACGGTTGTTGTTTTTTTTTTTTTTTTGTACTTTTATTTTCTCCTTTTCTTTGTATGGTACAAAACCCTATAGGACTGACCAGACATTTCAATGAGACTTTTTTTTTTTTTTCTTGGCATCTTTTGCTCTCTGTTTTACCAGGATGAATGGCAGGATGAATGGATACTAATGTTTCTCACCAAAACACTGTACCTGTATGTCTAGGTCATATTTATCATTTATAATTTTATAGTACAACAAGAAGGTCCCTGGCCAGGAACGTGTGTGTGTGTGTGTGTGTGTGTGTGTGTGTCCGTCCGTCCGTCCGTCCCTCCCTCCCTCCCTCCCTCCCTCCCTCCCTCCCAAGCTATGTAATGGGAGAGGGTTGGGGAAAGACCTGCCAACCTACAACGGAAAAACCTTTGCCAAAAATATTAAGTTATATTTAACTGAAGTGCAATACATATAATTTATTATTGTTTTATTATATTATTTTTCAAAATGCATATTGTGTAGAATTTATTACAGGAAAAAATATTCAGACTAATTAATCTTATCTTATTTCTCCGCAAAATAGAAAAAATGCAATAACTAATATAAAAGATTTTTATAATTTTATAATATTTATATATATATATATATATATATATATATATATATATATATATATATATATATATATATATATATATATATATATATTCAATTATTTATTTAAAATGTGTATTGCATGTGTATACAAGTAATGTAATTTTAGGTCTTTATGCAAATATACTGTATCTTCAATATTCTTATGACAATTCATCACTCATTAAAAACTGATTTTTTAACCAAATTATATTTTATATTTCATCATATTTTATAATGATTTAATATATAAATATAACTATATAAATATATTTATTTAGATTTTTAATTATAAATTAAAGCTGCAAGCAGCATTTGAGCGGGGTTCAAGCATTTAAGGGCGTTTAAGCACTGAGGCATTAAAGACATTAAGTTTTATTTAGCAAGATTTTAAACACTGAAATAATAGATGGAAAAGTCAATTCACAGCCAATATAGGCAATTTACCATAAAAAATGCATGGTTTTTAAAGCTTTTTAACAGTTATAGCGCCACCTATAGTCCGATCTCTTTAAAACTTTGCATGCTTCATCAGCATGTCATGCCACATATACCCAACAATTTTCGTGAATTTTTGAGCTTCCCTTTTGGGTTAGCGCCAACTAGTGGCCGATTTCTTTCAAAATTCTTACAGACCTCTAGGACCATGAGTCAAACATGTCCACTGAGTTTCGTTCCGATCGACCTCCGTTAACCCCATCTAATAGGTGCTCAAAATTCATTGGCTGATGGCGGCCATGTTTTTTGAGATACACCAATGTCCTCATAGACTTATAAAGTACCTTGGGCCAAGACACTGCATACCAATTTTCAGGTCAATCGGACTAGCGGTCATTGTTTTTTCCACATCATAGCGCCACCAACTGGTCAAACATCGCGATTTTTTTATCGAGACCAAAAAATAAGCCCATACACATGTGTTCCAAGTTTGGTGAAGATATCTCATTTCCTTCTTGAGTTATAGCCTTTTTAGTAAAATAGGCTCCGCCCACAACATTGTTTTTCCACTTCTTAGCAACCGTAAATCGAAATTTCAACTTTTTCTCAATGAATATTGATAGTCAGACTACAGAGAACATTTTGGCACTGGTTTGGTTCACATTGGGCAAAAAACCAGAGACTAGTTCGCGAAAGTATGTTTTTAACAAAATTGCAAATATTGAATTAATGATTTGACTGACAGCAATGGTTCTAGAGGCAAAGTTGTTCAGTATGAGGAGATCTATCACATGATATGCATATTTTGTGGATGGGTGCCACACCACGTGATTACGGAGCCATACAAATCTTTAGCGCCAACTAGTGGCCGATTTCTTTAGAAATTCTTACAGACCTCTAGGGCCATGAGTCAAACATGCCCATCAAGTTTTGTTCCGATCAGCCTCCGTTAACCTTGTCTAATAGGTGCTCAAATTTCATTGGCCGATAGCGGCCATGTTTTTTGAGATACGCCGATGTTCTCATAGACATACATGGGGCCTTGGACCAAGACACTGCTTTCCCATTTTCAAGTCAATAAGACTAACGGTCAGGTGATTATACCCCTTTTTATGTTTTTTTCATGTTATAGCGCCACCAAGTGGCCAATCGTTGCGATCTTTTTATCGTGACCAAGGACCGAGCCCATAAATATGTGTACCAAGTTTGGTGACGATATTTCATTTCCTTCTTGAGTTATAGCCTTATTAGTAAAATAGGCTCCGCCCTGAACATCCATTTTGACGCCCTTTAGCAAACATGAATCGAAATTTCAACTTTTTTTCAATGAATATTGATATTCAGTCTCCAGAGAACATTTCTGCACTGGTTTGGTTCCGATTGGTCAAAAAACCAGGGACTAGTTCGCAAAAGTAGATTTTCGACAAAATTCAAAATGGCGGACAAATTTTCATGACGGAAATGAAATCGGAGATATACGTTTTGTTCGTCATGGTCTCAGCTTTCCAATGATATAAGACACTTGACCCTTAGGAGCAACGGTTTAGGAGTTATGAGCCCTTTCGTGCTTTTGGTTGCTATAGCGCCACCTATGGGCCAATCTGGCTCATAATTTGATAACCTCTCCTCGATTTTTGGACTACCTGTTGACAAAGTTTGAAGTCTCTAGCATTTACGGTTTGGTCTGCACGATCGCTTTTACGGCAGAAGAATAATAATAATAATAATTAAAGCTGCAAGCAGCATTTAGCGGGGTTCAAGCCTTTAAGGCCTTTTAAGCACATAGGCATTAAAGACATTAAGTTTTATTTAGCAAGATTTTAAACACTAAAATAATAGATGGAAAAGTCCATTTACAGCCAATATGGGCAATTTACCATAGGAAATGCATGGTTTTTAAAGCTTTTTAACACTTATAGCGCCACCTATACTCCGATCTTTGTAAAATGTTGCATGCTTCATCAGCATGGTATGCCACATATACCCAACAATTTTCGTGAAGTTTTGAGTTTTCCCTTAGGATTTATAGGCTTTTGAGTATATTTTGCCACGCTTCTTTTCTAATTGGCCCTGTTATAGCCATCCAAATGCAAAAGTTCAACTTTTTTTCAATGAATATTTATCTAGAGAGTCTATAGAATTGTCCTAGACTGGTTTTGTTCCGGTCGGGCAAAAAACCAGGGACTAGTTCGCAAAAGTAGGTTTTTAACATAATTGCAAATATTTAATTAATGATTTGATTGACAGCAATGGTTCTAGAGGCAAAGTTGTTCAGCATGAGGAGATCTATAAAATGATATGCATATTTTGCCAATGTGTGCAACACCACGTGATTACAGAGCCATAAAACTCGTTAGCGCCAACTAGTGGCCGATTTCTTTCAAAATTCTTACAGACCTCTAGGACCATGAGTCAAACATGCCCACCGAGTTTCGTTCCGATCGGCCTCCGATAACCTTGTCTAATAGGTGCTCAAACTTCATTGGCCGATGGCGGCCATGTTTTTTGAGATACGCCAATATCCTCAGGGACATACATGCTACCTTGGGCCAAGACACTGCATACCAATTTTCAGGTCAATCGGACTAGCGGTCGTGTGGTTATAGCTATTTTCATGTTTTTTTCACATTATAGCGCCACCAAGTGGTCAATCGTCGCGATTTTTTTATCGAGACCAGAGAATGAGCCAATACACATGTGTACCAAGTTTGGTGAAGATATCTCATTTCATTTTTGAGTTATAGTCTTTTTAGTAAAATAGGCTCCGCCCTGAGCGTCCATTTTGATCCCCTTATCTTCCGTGAATCTAAATTTCAACTTTTTCTCAATGAATGTTCATATTCAGACTACAGACAACATTTTGGCACTGGTTTGGTTCCGATCGGTCAAAAAACCAGGGACTAGTTCGTAAAAGTAGGTTTTCAACAAAATTCAAAATGGCGGAAAATTTTTAATGACGGAAATGAAATCGGAGATATACGTTTTGTTCGCCGAGGTCTCAGCTTTCCAATGATATAAGACACTTGAGTGTGGACCAAACGGTTTAGGAGTTATGAGCCATTTTGCGCAATTGATTGCTATAGCGCCACCTATAGGCCAATGTGGCTCATAATTTGATAACCTTTCCTCGATTTTTGTACTACCTATTGACAAAGTTTCAAGTTTCCAGCCCTTACGGTTTGGTCTGCACGATGCGTTTTTCGGCTGAATAATAATAATAATAATAATAATAATAAAAATCAGTACAAATACAATAGGTGTTCAGCACTTCGTGCTTGAACCCCTAATAATTAAAGCTGCAAGCAGCATTTAGCGGGGTTCAAGCGTTTAAGGCCTTTTAAGCACATAGGCATTAAAGACATTAAGTTTTATTTAGCAAGATTTTAAAAATTTTAAACAGCCAATATAGGCATATTACCATAAAAAATGCATGGTTTTTATAGCTTTTTAACAGTTATAGCGCCACCTATAGTCCAATCTCTTTAAAACTTTTCATGCTTCATCAGCATGTCATGCTACATATACCCAACAATTTTCGTGAATTTTTGAGCTTCCCTTTTGAGTTAGCGCCAACTAGTGGCCGATTTCTTTCAAAAATCTTACAGACCTCTAGGACCATGAGTCAAACATGCCCACCAAGTTTCGTTCCGATCGGCCTCTGTTAACCTTGTCTAATAGGTGCTCAAATTTCATTGGCCGATGGCGGCCATGTTTTTTGAGATACGCCAATGTCTGCATACCAATTTTCAGGTTAATTGGACTAGCGATCGCGTGGTTATAGCCCTTTTCATGTTTTTTTTCACATTATAGCGCCACCAAGTGGCCAATCGTCGCAATATTTTTATCGTGACCTCAAATTGAGCCGATATACATGTGTACCAAGTTTGGTGACGATATCTCATTTCCTTCTTGAGTTATAGCCTTTTTAGTAAAATAGGCTCCGCCCTGAACGTCCATTTTGAAGCCAATTAGCATAAATGAATCGAAATTTCAACTTTTTTTTGATAACTATTGATAAACAGATACCAGAGAACATTTTGACACTGGTTTGGTTCCGATCGGTCAAAAAACCAGGGACTAGTTTGCAAAAGTAGGTTTTCAATAAAATTCAAAATGGCGGAAAAATTTGCATACTGGAAATAAAATCTGAGATATACATTTTGTTCGCCAAGGACTCAGCTTTCCAATGATATATGACACTTGAGTGTGGACCAAACGGTTTAGGAGTTATGAGCCTTTTCTCGCAATTGATTGCTATAGCGCCACCTATGGGCCAATTGGGGTCATAGCTTCTCAGGGTCTCCCCAACATGAGTACTACCATCTGACAAAGTTTCAAATTTCCAGCTCTTACGGTTTGGTCTGCACGATGCGTTTTAGCGGAGAATAATAATAATAATTAAAGCTGCAAGCAGCATTTAGCGGGGTTCAAGCATTTAAGGCCTTTTAACCACATAGGCATTAAAGACATTAAGTTTTATTTAGCAAGATTTTAAACACTGAAATAATAGATGGAAAAGTCCATTTACAGCCAATATAGGCAATTTACCATAAAAAATGCATGGTTTTTATAGCTTTTTAACAGTTATAGCGCCACCTATAGTCCGATCTCTTTAAAACTTTTCATGCTTCATCAGCATGTCATGCTACATATACCCAACAATTTTCGTGAATTTTTGAGCTTCCCTTTTTAGTTAGCGCCAACTAGTGGCCGATTTCTTTCAAAAATCTTACAGACCTCTAGGACCATGAGTCAAACATGCCCACCAAGTTTCGTTCCGATCGGCCTCTGTTAACCTTGTCTAATAGGTGCTCAAATTTCATTGGCCGATGGCGGCCATGTTTTTTGAGATACGCCAATGTCTGCATACCAATTTTCAGGTTAATTGGACTAGCGATCGCGTGGTTATAGCCCTTTTCATGTTTTTTTTCACATTATAGCGCCACCAAGTGGCCAATCGTCGCAATATTTTTATCGTGACCTCAAATTGAGCCGATATACATGTGTACCAAGTTTGGTGACGGTATCTCATTTCCTTCTTGAGTTATAGCCTTTTTAGTAAAATAGGCTCCGCCCTGAATGTCCATTTTGAAGCCAATTAGCAAAAATGAATTGAAATTTCAACTTTTTTTCGATAACTATTGATAAACAGAGACCAGAGAACATTTTGACACTGGTTTGGTTCCGATCGGTCAAAAAACCAGGGACTAGTTTGCAAAAGTAGGTTTTTAACATAATTGTGAATATTTAATTCATGATTTGATTGACAGCAATGGTTTTAGAGGCAAATTTGTTCAGCATGAGGAGATCTATCATATGATATGCATATTTTGTGGATGCGTGGAAAAACACGTGATTTCAGAGCCATAAAACTCGTTAGCGCCAACTAGTGGCCGATTTCTTTCAAAATTCTTACAGACCTCTAGGACCATGAGTCAAACATGCCCATCAAGTTTCGTTCCGATCGGCCTCTGTTAACCCCATCTAATAGGTGCTCAAATTTCATTGGCCGATGGCGGCCATGTTTTTTGAGATACGCCAATGTCCTCATAGACGTACATGGGGCCTTGGACCAAGACACTGCATACCAATTTTCAGGTCAATAGGACTAGCGGTCGCGTGGTTACAGCCCTTTTCATGTTTTTTTCGCATTATAGCGCCACCAAGTGGCCAATCATCGCGATTTTTTTATCGTGACCTCAAATTGAGCCAATATACATGTGTACCAAGTTTGGTGACGATATCTCATTTCCTTCTTGAGTTATAGCCTTTTTAGTAAAATAGGCTCCGCCCTGAACGTCCATTTTGAAGCCAATTAGCATAAATGAATCGAAATTTCAACTTTTTTTTGATAACTATTGATAAACAGAGACCAGAGAACATTTTGACACTGGTTTGGTTCCGATCGGTCAAAAAAACAGGGACTAGTTTGCAAAAGTAGGTTTTCAATAAAATTCAAAATGGCGGAAAAATTTGCATACTGGAAATAAAATCTGAGATATACATTTTGTTCGCCAAGGACTCAGCTTTCCAATGATATATGACACTTGAGTGTGGACTAAACGGTTTAGGAGTTATGAGCCTTTTCTCGCAATTGATTGCTATAGCGCCACCTATGGGCCAATTGGGGTCATAGCTTCTCAGGGTCTCCCCAACATGAGTACTACCATCTGACAAAGTTTCAAATTTCCAGCTCTTACGGTTTGGTCTGCACAATGCGTTTTAGCGGAGAATAATAATAATAATTAAAGCTGCAAGCAGCATTTAGCGGGGTTCAAGCGTTTAAGGCCTTTTAAGCACATAGGCATTAAAGACATTAAGTTTTATTTAGCAAGATTTTAAACACTGAAATAATAGATGGAAAAGTCCATTTACAGCCAATATAGGCAATTTACCATAAAAAATGCATGGTTTTTATAGCTTTTTAACAGTTATAGCGCCACCTATAGTCCGATCTCTTTAAAAATTTTCATGCTTCATCAGCATGTCATGCTACATATACCCAACAAATTTCGTGAATTTTTGAGCTTCCCTTTTGAGTTAGCGCCAACTAGTGGCCGATTTCTTTCAAAAATCTTACAGACCTCTAGGACCATGAGTCAAACATGCCCACCAAGTTTCGTTCCGATCGGCCTCTGTTAACCTTGTCTAATAGGTGCTCAAATTTCATTGGCCGATGGCGGCCATGTTTTTTGAGATACGCCAATGTCTGCATACCAATTTTCAGGTTAATTGGACTAGCGATCGCGTGGTTATAGCCCTTTTCATGTTTTTTTTCACATTATAGCGCCACCAAGTGGCCAATCGTCGCAATATTTTTATCGTGACCTCAAATTGAGCCGATATACATGTGTACCAAGTTTGGTGACGATATCTCATTTCCTTCTTGAGTTATAGCCTTTTTAGTAAAATAGGCTCCGCCCTGAACATACATTTTGAAGGCAATTAGCAAAAATGAATTGAAATTTCAACTTTTTTTTGATAACTATTGATAAACAGAGACCAGAGAACATTTTGACACTGGTTTGGTTCCGATCGGTCAAAAAACCAGGGACTAGTTTGCAAAAGTAGGTTTTTAACATAATTGTGAATATTTCATTAATGATTTGATTGACAGCAATGGTTCCAGAGGCAAATTTGTTCAGCATGAGGAGATCTATCATATGATATGCATATTTTGTGGATGCGTGAAAAAACACGTGATTTCAGAGCCATAAAACTCGTTAGCGCCAACTAGTGGCCGATTTCTTTCAAAATTCTTACAGACCTCTAGGACCATGAGTCAAACATGCCCATCAAGTTTCGTTCCGATCGGCCTCTGTTAACCCCATCTAATAGGTGCTCAAATTTCATTGGCCGATGGCGGCCATGTTTTTTGAGATACGCCAATGTCCTCATAGAAGTACATGGGGCCTTGGACCAAGACACTGCATACCAATTTTCAGGTCAATCGGATTAGCGGTCGCGTGGTTACAGCCCTTTTCATGTTTTTTTCGCATTATAGCGCCACCAAGTGGCCAATCATCGCGATTTTTTTATCGTGACCTCAAATTGAGCCGATATACATGTGTACCAAGTTTGGTGACGATATCTCATTTCCTTCTTGAGTTATAGCCTTTTTAGTAAAATAGGCTCCGCCCTGAACATCCATTTTGAAGCCAATTAGCATAAATGAATCGAAATTTCAACTTTTTTTTGATAACTATTTATAAACAGAGACCAGAGAACATTTTGACACTGGTTTGGTTCCGATCGGTCAAAAAACCAGGGACTAGTTTGCAAAAGTAGGTTTTCAATAAAATTCAAAATGGCGGAAAAATTTGCATACTGGAAATAAAATCTGAGATATACATTTTGTTCGCCAAGGACTCAGCTTTCCAATGATATATGACACTTGAGTGTGGACCAAACGGTTTAGGAGTTATGAGCCTTTTCTCGCAATTGATTGCTATAGCGCCACCTATGGGCCAATTGGGGTCATAGCTTCTCAGGGTCTCCCCAACATGAGTACTACCATCTGACAAAGTTTCAAATTTCCAGCTCTTACGGTTTGGTCTGCACGATGCGTTTTAGCGGAGAATAATAATAATAATAATAATAATAATAATAATAATAATAATAATAATTAAAGCTGCGAGCAGCATTTAGCGGAGTTCAAGCCATTTAAGGTTTTTAAGCATTTGACACCTTTTGCATGGAAGGCTTTTAAGCACTGAATGAATTTGAGAGATATCAGGTGAAATGAAGTGATAAACTGACAAAATGTGATTTTAAATATTATAATAATGACTTTATAAAGTCTAAATATGAATTGATCAGGAGAGTGCAGAGAATCATACTGCTGTGGTTTGGTTCCGATCAGGCAAAAAACCTAGGACTAGTTTAGAGGCAAAGTTGTTCAGTATGAGAAGATCTATCATAATATATGCATATTATGTGGCTGTTTTAACCCCACTTGATTACAGAGATGGAAAATACCATTTACAGGCAATTCACCATAGGGAATACATGGTTTTCAAAGCTTTTTAACACTTATAGCGCCCCCTATACTCCGATCTCCATAAAACTTTGCATGTGTCTTCAACATGGTATGCCACATATACCCAACAATTTCCGTGAAGTTTTGAGTTTTCCCTTAGGATTTATAGGCTTTTGAGTGTATTTTGCCACGCCTCTTTTCTAAATGGCTCTGTTATAGCCATCCAAATGCAAAAAATCAACTTTTTTTTGATAATTATTGATCTAGAGAGTCCAGAGAATTGTCCTAGACTGGTTTGGTTCCGGTCGGGCAAAAAACCAGGGACTAGTTCGCAAAAGTAGGTTTTTAACATAATTGCAAATATTTATTTAATGATTTGATTGACAGCAATGGTTCTGGAGGCAAAGTTGTTCAACATGAGGAGATCTATCATATGATATGCATATTTTGCCGATGTGTGCAACGCCACGTGATTGCAGAGCCATAAAACTCGTTAGCGCCAGCTAGTGGCCGATTTCTTTCAAAATTCTTACAGACCTCTAGGACCATGAGTTAAACATGCCCACTGAGTTTTGTTCCGATCGACCTTCGTTAACCCTGTCTAATAGGTGCTCAAATTTCATTGGCCGATGGCGGCCATGTTTTTTGAGATACGCCAATGTTCTCATAGACAGACATGGTACCTTGGGCCAAGACATTGCATACCAATTTTCCAGTCAATCGGACTAGCGGTCGCGTGGTTATAGCCCTTTTTGTGTTTTTTCCATGTTATAGCGCCACCAAGTGGCCAATCGTCGCGATTTTTTTATCGTGACGAAAGACTGAGCCCATACACATGTGTACCAAGTTTGGTGAAGATATCTCATTTCTTGCTGGAGTTATAGCCTCTTTAGTAAAATAGGCTCCGCCTTAAATGTACATTTCCACGCCCCTTTTCGTTCATGAGTCAAAATTTCAACTTTTTTTGATAATTATTGATATTCAGACTAGAGAGAACATTTTGGCACTGGTTTGGTTCTGATATGTCAAAAAACCAGGGACTAGTTCGCAAAAGTAGGTTTTTGACAAAATTCAAAATGGCGGAAAAATTTGCATACCGGAAATGAAATCGGAGATATACGTTTTGTTCGTCATGGTCTCAGCTTTCCAATGATATAAGACACTTGACCCTTAGGATGAACGGTTTAGGAGTTATGAGCCATTTCGCGTTTTTGGTTGCTGTAGCGCCACCTATTGGCCAATCTGGCTCATAATTTGATAACTTCTCCTCGATTTTTGGACTACCTATTGACAAAGTTTGAAGTCTCTAGCATTTACGGTTTGGTCTGCACGATGAGTTTTACGGCAGAATAATAATAATAATAATAATAATAATTAAAGCTGCAAGCAGCATTTAAGCGGGGTTCAAGCCTTTAAGGCCTTTTAAGCACATAGGCATTAAAGACACTAATTTTTATTTAGCAAGGTTTTAAACACTAAAATAATAGATGGAAAAGTCAATTTACAGCCAATATAGGCAATTTACCATAGGAAATGCATGGTTTTTATAGCTTTTTCACAGTTATAGCGCCACCTATAGTCCGATCTCTTTAAAACATTGCATGCTTCATCAGCATGTCATGCCACATATACCCAACGATTTTCGTGAAGTTTTGAGTTTCCCCTTAGGATTTATAGGCATTTGAGTGTATTTTGCCACGCCTCTTTTTCAAATGGCCCTGTTATAGCCATCCAAATGCAAAAGTTCAACTTTTTTTTGATAGTTATTGATCTAAAGAGTCCAGACAACTGTCCTAGACTTGTTTGGTTCTGATCGGGCAAAAAACCAGGGTCAAGTTCACAAAAGTAGGTTTTTAACATAATTACGAATATTTAATTAACGATTTGATTGACAGCAATGGCCCTAGAGGCAAAGTTGTTCAACATGAGGAGATCTATCATATGATATGCATATTTTGCGGATGTATGCAACACCACGTGATTACAGAGCCATAAACATAATAGGTGCTCAAATTTCATTGGCCTATGGCGGCCATGTTTTTTGAGATACGCCAATGTCCTCATAGACTTACATGGTACCTTGGGCCACGATACCGCATACCAATTTTCAAGTCAATCGGACTAGCGGTCGTGTGGTTATAGCCGTTTTTGTGTTTTTTTCATGTTATAGCGCCACCAAGTGGCCAACTGTCGCGATATTTTTATCGTGACCAAATATTGAGCCCATACACATGTGTACCAAGTTTGGTGAAGATATCTAATTTCCTTCTTGAGTTATAGCCTTTTTAGTAAAATAGGCTCCGCCCTGAACGTCCATTTTGAAGCCCCTTAGCAAAAATGAATCAAAATTTCAACTTTTTTTTGATAATTATTGATATTCAGACTAGACAGAACATTTTGACACTGGTTTGGTTCCGATATGTCAAAAAACCAGGGACTAGTTTGCAAAAGTAGGTTTTTGACAAAATTCAAAATGGCGGAAAAATTTTCATGACGGAAATGAAATCGGAGATATACGTTTTGTTCGCCAAGGACTCAGCTTTCCAATGATATAAGACACTTGAGTGTGGACCAAACGGTTTAGGAGTTATGAGCCCTTTCTCGCAATTGATTGCTATAGCGCCACCTATAGGCCAATCTGGCTCATAATTTGATAACCTCTCCTCGATTTTTGGACTACCTTCGGGTAAAGTTTGAAGTCTCTAGCCCTTACGGTTTGGTCTGCACGATGCGTTTTATCGGAGAATAATAATAATAATAATAATAATAATTAAAGCTTTTTAACAGTTATAGCGCCACCTATAGTCCGATCTCTTTAAAACTTTGCATGCTTCATCAGCATGTCATGCCACATATGCCCAACAATTTTCGTGAATTTTTGAGCTTCCCTTTTGGGTTAGCGCCAACTAGTGGCTGATTTCTTTCAAAATTCTTACAGACCTCTAGGACCATGAGTCAAACATGTCCACTGAGTTTCGTTCCGATCGACCTCCGTTAACCCCATCTAATAGGTGCTCAAAATTCATTGGCTGATGGCGGCCATGTTTTTTGAGATACACCAATGTCCTCATAGACTTATATAGTAACTTGGGCCAAGACACTGCATACCAATTTTCAGGTCAATCGGACTAGCGGTCGTTGTTTTTTTCACATTATAGCGCCACCAACTGGTCAAACGTCGCGATTTTTTTATCGAGACAAAAAAATGAGCCCATACACATGTGTACCAAGTTTGGTGAAGATATCTCATTTCCTTCTTGAATTATAGCCTTTTTAGTAAAATAGGCTCCGCCCACAACATTCTTTTTCCACCCCTTAGCAACCGTAAATCGAAATTTCAACTTTTTCTCAATGAATATTGATACTCAGACTACAGAGAACATTTTGGCACTGGTTTGGTTCCGATTGGGCAAAAAACCAGGGACTAGTTCGCAAAAGTAGGTATTTAACATAATTGCAAATATTGAATTAATGATTTGACTGACAGCAATGGTTCTAGAGGCAAAGTTGTTCAATATGAGGAGATCTATCACATGATATGCATATTTTGTGGATGGGTGCCACACCACGTGATTACAGAGCCATACAAATCTTTAGCGCCAACTAGTGGCCGATTTCTTTAAAAATTCTTACAGACCTCTAGGGCCATGAGTCAAACATGCCCATCAAGTTTTGTTCCGATCAGCCTCCGTTAACCTTGTCTTATAGGTGCTCAAACTTCATTGGCCGATAGCGGCCATGTTTTTTGAGATACGCCAATGTTCTCATAGACATACATGGGGCCTTGGACCAAGACACTGCTTTCCCATTTTCAAGTCAATAAGACTAACGGTCAGGTGGTTATACCCCTTTTTATGTTTTTTTCATGTTATTGCGCCACCATGTGGCCAGTCGTCGCGATCTTTTTAACGTGACCAAGGACTGAGCTCATTAATATGTGTACCAAGTTTGGTAAAGATATCTCATTTCCTTCTTGAGTTATAGCCTTATTAGTAAAATAGGCTCCGCCCTGAACATCCATTTTGACGCCCTTTAGCAAACATGAATCGAAATTTCGACTTTTTTTCAATGAATATTGATATTCAGTCTCCAGAGAACATTTCTGCACTGGTTTGGTTCCGATTGGTCAAAAAACCAGGGACTAGTTCGCAAAAGTAGATTTTCGACAAAATTCAAAATGGCGGACAAATTTTCATGACGGAAATGAAATCGGAGATATACGTTTTGTTCGTCATGGTCTCAGCTTTCCAATGATATAAGACACTTGACCCTTAGGAGCAACGGTTTAGGAGTTATGAGCCCTTTCGCGCTTTTGGTTGCTATAGCGCCACCTATGGGCCAATCTGGCTCATAATTTGATAACCTCTCCTCGATTTTTGGACTACCTGTTGACAAAGTTTGAAGTCTCTAGCATTTACGGTTTGGTCTGCACGATCGCTTTTACGGCAGAAGAATAATAATAATAATTAAAGCTGCGAGCAGCATTTAGCGGGGTTCAAGCCATTTAAGGTCTTTAAGCATTTGACACCTTTTGCATGAAAGGTTTTTAAGCACTGAATGAATTTGAGAGATATCAGGTGAAATGAAATGATTAACTGACAAAATATGATTATAAATATTATAGTAGTGACTTTATAAAGTCTAAATATGAATTATAGAACAATATTAATCAATTGTATGACAAAATTACTATTTTACTTAGCTAACATGATAAACATGTTGCTAGGTGGTTGCTAGGTTGTTCTTGATGGTTGTTATGGTGTTGCTAGGCAGTTGTTAGCTGTCACAGATGGTTACTATAATGTTTATAGAGTTCTTACTATGTTATTTGCCTGATTTAACACTTAGCTAATCACTGCTAGCATGTGTAGCATGTTGGAAGTGCTGTTTGCTAGCATGACAGACAGACAGACACACACACACACACCACCTATTTTTGTGAAGTTTTGAGTTTTCGTTCAGGATTAATAGGCTTTTGAGCATGTTTTACCACACCTATTCTCTAAATGATCCTGTTATAGCTCCCCAAAGTGTAAAAGTCAACATGTTTTTGATAACTATTGATCAGGAGAGTCCAGAGAATCATACTGCTGTGGTTTGGTTCCGATCAGGCAAGAAAAACCAAGGACTAGTTTGCAAAACGAGGTTTTTAACATAATTGTGAATATTTAAATAAAGATTTGATTGACAGTATTGGTTATAGAGGCAAAGTTGTTCACTATGAGAAGATCTATCATAATATATGCATATTATGTGGCTGTTTTAACCCCACCTGATTACAGAGATGGAAAACCATTTACAGCCAATACAGGCAATTCACCATAGGAATACATGGTTTTCAAAGCTTTTTAACACTTATAGCGCCCCCTATACTCCGATCTCCATACAACTTTGCATGTGTCTTCAACATGTTATGCCACATATACACAATAATTTCCGTGAAGTTTTGAGTTTTCCCTTAGGATTTATAGGCTTTTGAGTGTATTTTGCCATGCCTCTTTTCTAAATGGCCCTGTTATAGCCATCCAAATGCAAAAGTTCAACTTTTTTTCAATAATTATTGACCTAGAGAGTCTATAGAATTGTCCTAGACTGGTTTGGTTCCAATTGGGTAAAAAACCAGGGACTAGTTCGCAAAAGTAGGTTTTTAACAAAATTACGAAAATTTAATTAATGATTTGATTGACAGCAATGGTTCCAGAGGCAAAGTTGTTCAACATGAGGAGATCTATCCTATGATATGCATATTTCATGGATATGTGCAACACCACGTGATTTCAGAGCCATAAAACTCGTTAGCGCCAACTAGTGGCCGATTTCTTTCAAAATTCTTACAAACCTCTAGGACCATGAGTCAAACATGCCCACTGAGTTTCGTTCTGATCAACCTCCATTAACCTTATCTAATAGGTGCTCAAAATTCATTGGTCTATGACGGCCATGTTTTTTGAGATACACCAATGTCCTCATACACATACATGGTAGATTGGGCCAAGACACGGCATACCAATTTTCAGGTCAATCGGACTAGCGGTCGCGTGGTTATAGCTAATTTCATGTTTTTTCCACATTATAGCGCCACCAAGTGGTCAATCTTTACACTTTTTTTATCCTGACCTCAGAATGAGCCCATACACATGCATACCAAGTTTGGTGAAGATATCTCATTTCCTTTTTGATTTATAGCCTCTTTAGTAAAATAGGCTCCGCCTTAAATGTACATTTCCACGCCCCTTTTCGTCCATGAGTCAAAATTTCAACTTTTTTTTGATAATTATTGATATTCAGACTAGAGAGAACATTTTCGCACTGGTTTGGTTCCGATATGTCAAAAAACCAGGGACTAGTTCGCAAAAGTAGGTTTTTGACAAAATTCAAAATGGCGGAAAAATTTGCATACCGGAAATGAAATCGGAGATATACGTTTTGTTCGCCAAGGTCTCAGCTTTCCAATGATATAAGACACTTGACCCTTAGGACGAACAATTTGAGAGTTATGAGCCATTTCGCGTTTTTGGTTGCTGTAGCGCCACCTATTGGCCAATCTGGCTCATAATTTGATAACCTCTCCTCGATTTTTGTACTACCTATTGGCCAAGTTTCAAGTCTCTAGCCCTTACGGTTTGGTCTGCACGATGAGTTTTACGGCAGAATAATAATAATAATAAAAATCAGTACAATTACAATAGGGTTTCAGCATTTCATGCTTGAACCCCTAATAATAATAATAAAAATCAGCACAAATACAATAGGTGTTCAGCACTTCGTGCTTGAACCCCTAATAATAAAAATCAGTACAATTACAATAGGGTTTCAGCACTTCGTGCTTGAACCCCTAATTAAAGCTGCAAGCAGCATTTAGCGGGGTTCAAGCTTTTAAGGCCTTTTAAGCACATAGGCATTAAAGACATTAAGTTTTATTTAGCAAGTTTTTAAACACTGAAATAATAGATGGAAAAGTCCATTTACAGCCAAAATAGGCAATTTACCATAGGAAATGCATGGTTTTTAAAGCTTTTTCACAGTTATAGTGCCACCTATAGTCCGATCTCTTTAAAACTTTGCATGCTTCATCAGCATGTTATGCCACATGTACCCAACAATTTTCGTGAAGTTTTGAGTTTCCCCTTAGGATTTATAGGTTTTTGAGTGTATTTTGCCACACCTCTTTTTTAATCGGCCCTAGTATAGCCATCCAAATGTAAAAGTTCAATTTTTTTTTCAATGATTATTGATCTAGAGAGTCCAGAGAATTATCCTAGACTAGTTTGGTTTCGATCGGGCAAAAAACCAGGGACTAGTTCGCAAAAGTAGGTTTTTAACATAATTGCAGATATTTAATTAACGATTTGATTGACAGCAATGGTTCTAGAGGCAAAGTTGTTCAGCATGAGGAGTTCTATCAAATGATATGCATATTTTGCAGATGTATGCAACACCGCGTGATTGCAGAGCCATAAAACTCGTTAGCGCCAACTAGTGGCCGATTTCGTTCAAAATTCTTACAGACCTCTAGGACCATGAGTCAGACATGCCCATCAAGTTTCGTTCTGATCGGCCTTCGTTAACCCCATCTAATAGGTGCTCAAACGTAATTGGCCGATGGCGGCCATGTTTTTTGAGATACGCCAATGTCCTCATAGACATACATGGTACCTTGGGCGAAGACACTGCATACCAATTTTCAGGTCAATCGGATTAGCGGTCTTGTGGTTATAGCTATTTTCATGTTTTTTTCACATTATAGCGCCACCCAGTGGCCAATCGTCGCGATTTTTTTATCGTGACCTCAAATTGAGTCCCTACATATGTGTACCAAGTTTGGTGAAGATATCTCATTTCGTTCTTGAGTTATAGCCTCTTTAGTAAAATAGGCTCCGCCTTCAATGTACATTTTCACGCCCCTTATCGTCTGTGAATCGAAATTTCAACTTTTTTTCGATAATTATTGATATTAAGACTACAGTGAACATTTTGGCACTGGTTTGGTTCCGATCGGTCAAAAAACCAGGGACTAGTTCGCAAAAGTAGGTTTTCGACAAAATTCAAAATGGCGGAAAATTTTTCATGACGGAAATGAAATCGGAGATATACGTTTTGTTCGGCTTGAGCCAAGGATTCCAATGATGTAAGACACTTGAATGTCCGACAATGGGATTTCGAGATATAAGCAAAATAGTATTTTGTTTTTGTTTTTTGTGCTATAGCGCCACCTATTGGCCAATCGGGCTCATACTTTGATAACCTCTCCTCGATTTTTGGACTACCTTTTGGCAAAGTTTCAAGTCTCTAGCACTTACGGTTTGGGCTGCACGATGCGTTTTAGGGGAGAAGAAAAATAATAATAATTAAAGACATTAAGTTTTATTTAGCAAGATTTTAAACACTGAAATAATAGATGGAAAAGTCCATTTACAGCCAATATAGGCAATTTACCATAAAAAATGCATGGTTTTTATAGCTTTTTAACAGTTATAGCGCCACCTATAGTCCGATCTCTTTAAAACTTTTCATGCTTCATCAGCATGTCATGCTACATATACCCAACAATTTTCGTGAATTTTTGAGCTTCCCTTTTGAGTTAGCGCCAACTAGTGGCCGATTTCTTTCAAAAATCTTACAGACCTCTAGGACCATGAGTCAAACATGCCCACCAAGTTTCGTTCCGATCGGCCTCTGTTAACCTTGTCTAATAGGTGCTCAAATTTCATTGGCCGATGGCGGCCATGTTTTTTGAGATACGCCAATGTCTGCATACCAATTTTCAGGTTAATTGGACTAGCGATCGCGTGGTTATAGCCCTTTTCATGTTTTTTTTCACATTATAGCGCCACCAAGTGGCCAATCGTCGCAATATTTTTATCGTGACCTCAAATTGAGCCGATATACATGTGTACCAAGTTTGGTGACGGTATCTCATTTCCTTCTTGAGTTATAGCCTTTTTAGTAAAATAGGCTCCGCCCTGAATGTCCATTTTGAAGCCAATTAGCAAAAATGAATTGAAATTTCAACTTTTTTTCGATAACTATTGATAAACAGAGACCAGAGAACATTTTGACACTGGTTTGGTTCCGATCGGTCAAAAAACCAGGGACTAGTTTGCAAAAGTAGGTTTTTAACATAATTGTGAATATTTAATTCATGATTTGATTGACAGCAATGGTTTTAGAGGCAAATTTGTTCAGCATGAGGAGATCTATCATATGATATGCATATTTTGTGGATGCGTGAAAAAACACGTGATTTCAGAGCCATAAAACTCGTTAGCGCCAACTAGTGGCCGATTTCTTTCAAAATTCTTACAGACCTCTAGGACCATGAGTCAAACATGCCCATCAAGTTTCGTTCCGATCGGCCTCTGTTAACCCCATCTAATAGGTGCTCTAATTTCATTGGCCGATGGCGGCCATGTTTTTTGAGATACGCCAATGTCCTCATAGACGTACATGGGGCCTTGGACCAAGACACTGCATACCAATTTTCAGGTCAATAGGACTAGCGGTCGCGTGGTTACAGCCCTTTTCATGTTTTTTTCGCATTATAGCGCCACCAAGTGGCCAATCATCGCGATTTTTTTATCGTGACCTCAAATTGAGCCGATATACATGTGTACCAAGTTTGGTGACGATATCTCATTTCCTTCTTGAGTTATAGCCTTTTTAGTAAAATAGGCTCCGCCCTGAACGTCCATTTTGAAGCCAATTAGCATAAATGAATCGAAATTTCAACTTTTTTTTGATAACTATTGATAAACAGAGACCAGAGAACATTTTGACACTGGTTTGGTTCCGATCGGTCAAAAAACCAGGGACTAGTTTGCAAAAGTAGGTTTTCAATAAAATTCAAAATGGCGGAAAAATTTGCATACTGGAAATAAAATCTGAGATATACATTTTGTTCGCCAAGGACTCAGCTTTCCAATGATATATGACACTTGAGTGTGGACTAAACGGTTTAGGAGTTATGAGCCTTTTCTCGCAATTGATTGCTATAGCGCCACCTATGGGCCAATTGGGGTCATAGCTTTTCAGGGTCTCCCCAACATGAGTACTACCATCTGACAAAGTTTCAAATTTCCAGCTCTTACGGTTTGGTCTGCACGATGCGTTTTAGCGGAGAATAATAATAATAATTAAAGCTGCAAGCAGCATTTAGCGGGGTTCAAGCCTTTAAGGCCTTTAAAGTACATAGGCATTAAAGACATTAAGTTTTATTTAGCAAGATTTTGAACACTAAAATAATAGATGGAAAAGTCCATTTACAGTCAATATAGGCAATTTAACATAGGAAATGCATGGTTCTTATAGCGTTTTAACAGTTATAGCGCCACCTATAGTCCAATCTCTTTAAAACTTTGCATGCTTCATCAGCATGTTATGCCACATATGCCCAACAATTTTCGTGAATTTTTGAGCTTCCCTTTTGAGTTAGCGCCAACTAGTGGCCGATTTCTTTCAAAATTCTTACAGACCTCTAGGACCATGAGTCAAACATGCCCACCGAGTTTCGTTCCGATCGACCTCTGTTAACCCCATCTAATAGGTGCTCAAACTTCATTGGCCGATGGCGGCCATGTTTTTTTAGAAACACCAATGTCCTCATAGACATACATGGTGCCTTGGACCAAGACACTGCCTACCAATTTTCAAGTCAATCGGACTAGTGGTCACGTGGTTATAGCCCTTTTCATGTTTTTTTAACATTATAGGGCCACCAAGTGGTCAATCGTCGCGATTTTTTTATCGAGACCAAAGAATGAGCCCATACACATGTCTACCAAGTTTGGTGAAGATATCTCATTTCCTTCTTGAGTTATAGCCTTTTTAGTAAAATAGGCTCCGCCCACAACATTCTTTTTCCACCCCTTAGCAACCGTGAATCGAAATTTCAACTTTTTCTCAATGAATATTGATATTCAGACTACAGAGAACATTTTGCCACTGGTTTGGTTTCGATCGGTCAAAAATCCAGGGACTAGTTCGCAAAAGTAGTTTTTCGACAAAATTCAAAATGGCGGAAAAATTTTCATGACGGAAATGAAATCGGAGATATAAGTTTTGTTCGCCAAGGACTCAGCTTTCCAATGATATAAGACACTTGATTGTGGACCAAAGGGTTTAGGAGTTATGACCCTTTTTGCGCATTTGGTTGCTGTAGCGCCACCTATTGGCCAATCGGGGTCATACTTTCTGAGGTTCTCCCCAAATTGAGGACTACCATCTGACAAAGTTTCAAAGTTCCACGCTTTACGGTTTGGGCTGCACGATGCGTTTTAGCGGAGAATAATAATAATAATAATAAAAATCAGTACAATTACAATAGGGTTTCAGCACTTCGTGCTTGAACCCCTAATAATAATAATAATAAAAATCAGTACAATTACAATAGGGTTTCAGCACTTCGTGCTTGAACCCCTAATAATAATAATAATAATAATAATTAAAGCTGCAAGCAGCATTTAGCGGGGTTCAAGCCTTTAAGGCCTTTTAAGCACATAGGCATTAAAGACATTAAGTTTTATTTAGCAATATTTTAAACACTAAAATAAAAATTCAAAAGTCCATTTACAGCCAATATAGGCAATTTACCATAGGAAATGCATGGTTTTTAAAGCTTTTTAACAGTTATAGCGCCACCTATAGTCCGATCTCTTTAAAACATTGCATGCTTCATCAGCATGTTATGCCACATGTACCCAACGATTTTCGTGAAGTTTTGAGTTTCCCCTTAGGATTTATAGGCATTTGAGTGTATTTTGCCATACCTCTTTTTTAAATGGCCCTGTTATAGCCATCCAAATGCAAAAGTTCAACTTTTTTTGATAGTTATTGATCTAGAGAGTCCAGAGAACTGTCCTAGACTTGTTTGGTTCTGATCGGGCAAAAAACCAGGGTCAAGTTCACAAAAGTAGGTTTTTAACATAATTACGAATATTTAATTAACGATTTGATTGACAGCAATGGCCCTAGAGGCAAAGTTGTTCAACATGAGGAGATCTATCATATGATATGCATATTTTGCGGATGTATGCAACACCACGTGATTACAGAGTCAAAAACATAATAGGTGCTCAAATTTCATTGGCCTATGGCGGCCATGTTTTTTGAGATACGCCAATGTCCTCATAGACATACATGGTACCTTGGGCCACGACACGGCATACCAATTTTCAAGTCAATCGGACTAGCGGTCGTGTGGTTATAGCCGTTTTTGTGTGTTTTTCATGTTATAGCGCCACCAAATGGCCAATTGTCGCGATATTTTTATCATGACCAAAGACTGAGCCCATACACATGTGTACGAAGTTTGGTGAAGATATCTCATTTCCTTCTTGAGTTATAGCCTTTTTAGTAAAATAGGCTCCGCCCTGAACGTCCATTTTGAAGCCCCTTAGCAAAAATGAATCGAAATTTCAATTTTTTTTCGATAACTATTGATAATTAGACACCAGAGAACACTTTGACCTTGGTTTGGTTCCGATCGGTCAAAAAACCAGGGACTAGTTCTCAAAAGTAGATTTTCAACAAAATTCAAAATGGCGGAAAATTTGTCATGACGGAAATAAAATCGGAGATATACGTTTTGTTCGCCAAGGACTCAGCTTTCCAATGATATAAGACACTTGAGTGTGGACCAAACGGTTTAGGAGTTATGAGCCCTTTCTCGCAATTGATTGCTATAGCGCCACCTATTGGCCAATCTGGCTCATAATTTGATAACCTCTCCTCGATTTTTGGACTACCTTCGGGTAAAGTTTCAAGTCTCTAGCCCTTACGGTTTGGTCTGCACGATGCGTTTTATCGGAGAATAATAATAATAATTAAAGCTTTTTAACAGTTATAGCGCCACCTATAGTCCGATCTCTTTCAAACTTTGCATGCTTCATCAGCATGTCATGCCACATATACCCAACAATTTTCGTGAATTTTTGAGCTTCCCTTTTGGGTTAGCGCCAACTAGTGGCCGATTTCTTTCAAAATTCTTACAGACCTCTAGGACCATGAGTCAAACATGTCCAATGAGTTTCGTTCCGATCGACCTCTGTTAACCCCATCTAATAGGTGCTCAAAATTCATTGGCTGATGGCGGCCATGTTTTTTGAGATACACCAATGTCCTCATAGACATACATGGGGCCTTTGACCAAGACACTGCATACCAATTTTCAAGTCAATCGGACTAGCGGTCGCGTGGTTATAGCCCTTTTCATGTTTTTGTCACATTATAGCGCCACCAAGTGGCCAATCGTCGCAATTTTTTTATCGTGACCTCAAATTGAGCCGATACACATGTGTACCAAGTTTGGTGACGATATCTCATTTCCTTCTTGAGTTATAGCCTTTTTAGCAAAATAGGCTCCGCCCTGAACGTCCATTTTGAAGCCAATTAGCAAAAATGAATCGAAATTTCAACTTTTTTTCGATAACTATTGATAATTAGCAACCAGAGAACATTTTGACACTGGTTTGGTTCCGATCGGTCAAAAAACCAGGGACTAGTTCTCAAAAATAGGTTTCAGACATACTCCAAAATGGCGGACATTTTAAGACGAAACAAAAAAATTCCCGCTTACAGTTTTTTCCTCTTGGCCCAAGGATTTCAAAAGTATAAATAATTTGAGTCTACGACCACCGGTTTATGAGAAAAGCTCACAAATGTAAAATTTTTTGGTTTTTTGCGCTATAGCGCCACCTATTGACCGATTGGGCTCATATTTTGATAACCTCTCCTCGATTTTTGGACTACCTTCGGGTAAATTTTCAAGTCTCTAGCCCTTACGGTTTGGGCTGCACAACGCGTTTTATCGGAGAATAATAATAATAATAATAATTAAAGCTGCGAGCAGCATTTAGCGGGGTTCAAGCCATTTAAGGTCTTTAAGCATTTGACACCTTTTGCATGAAAGGCTTTTAAGCACTGAATGAATTTGAGAGATATCAGGTGAAATGAAGTGATAAAATGACAAAATGTGATTTTAAATATTATAATAGTGACTTTATAAAGTCTAAATATGAATTGATCAGGAGAGTGCAGAGAATCATACTGCTGTGGTTTGGTTCTGATCAGGCAAAAAACCTAGGACTAGTTTAGAGGCAAAGTTGTTCAGTATGAGAAGATCTATCATAATATATGCATATTATGTGGCTGTTTTAACCCCACCTGATTACAGAGATGGAAAATACCATTTACAGGCAATTCACCATAGGGAATACATGGTTTTCAAAGCTTTTTAACACTTATAGCGCCCCCTATACTCCGATCTCCATAAAACATTGCATGTGTCTTCATCATGTTATGCCACATATACCCAACGATTTTCGTGAAGTTTTGAGTTTCCTCTTAGGATTTATAGGCTTTTGAGTGTATTTTGCCACGCCTCTTTTCTAAATGGCTCTGTTATAGCCATCCAAATGCAAGAAATCAACTTTTTTTTGATAATTATTGATCTAGAGAGTCCAGAGAATTGTCCTAGACTGGTTTGGTTCTGATTGCGCAAAAAACCAGGGACTAGTTCGCAAAAGTAGGTTTTTAACATTATTGCAAATATTTATTTAACAATTTGATTGACCGAAATGGTTCTAGAGGCAAAGTTGTTCAACATGAGGAGATCTATCGTATGATATGCATATTTTGCCGATGTGTGCAACACCACGTGATTGCAGAGCCATAAAACTCGTTAGCGCCAACTAGTGGCCGATTTCTTTCAAAATTCTTACAGACCTCTAGGACCATGAGTTAAACATGCCTACTGAGTTTCGTTCTGGTCGACCTCCGTTAACCCTGTCTAATAGGTGCTCAAATTTCATTGGCCGATGGCGGCCATGTTTTTTTAGATACGCCAATGTTCTCATAGACAGACATGGTACCTTGGGCCAAGACACTGCTTACCAATTTTCAAGTCAATCGGACTAGCGGTCGCGTGGTTATAGCTCTTTTTGTGTTTTTTCCATGTTATAGCGCCACCAAGTGGCCAATCGTCGCGATTTTTTTATCGTTACCAAAGAATGAGCCCATAAACATGTGTACCAAGTTTGGTGAAGATATCTCATTTCTTGCTGGAGTTATAGCCTCTTTAGTAAAATAGGCTCCGCCTTAAATGTACATTTCCACGCCCCTTTTCGTTCATGAGTCAAAATTTCAACTTTTTTTTGATAATTATTGATATTCAGACTAGAGAGAACATTTTGGCACTGGTTTGGTTCTGATATGTCAAAAAACCAGGGACTAGTTCGCAAAAGTAGGTTTTTGACAAAATTCAAAATGGCGGAAAAATTTGCATACCGGAAATGAAATCGGAGATATACGTTTTGTTCGTCATGGTCTCAGCTTTCCAATGATATAAGACACTTGACCCTTAGGGTGAACGGTTTAGGAGTTATGAGCCATTTCGCGTTTTTGGTTGCTGTAGCGCCACCTATTGGCCAATCTGGCTCATAATTTGATAACCTCTCCTCGATTTTTGGACTACCTATTGACAAAGTTTGAAGTCTCTAGCATTTACGGTTTGGTCTGCACGATGAGTTTTACGGCAGAATAATAATAATAATAATAATAATAATAATTAAAGCTGCGAGCAGCATTTAGCGGGGTTCAAGCCATTTAAGGTCTTTAAGCATTTGACACCTTTTGCATGAAAGGTTTTTAAGCACTGAATGAATTTTAGAGATATCAGGTGAAATGAAGTGATAAACTGATAAAATGTGATTTTAAATATTATAATAGTGACTTTATAAAGTCTAAATATGAATTGATCAGGAGAGTGCAGAGAATCATACTGCTGTGGTTTGGTTCCGATCAGGCAAAAAACCTAGGACTAGTTTGCAAAACGAGGTTTTTAACATAATTGTGAATATTTAAATAAAGATTTGATTGACAGTATTGGTTATAGAGGCAAAGTTGTTCAGTATGAGAAGATCTATCATAATATATGCATATTATGTGGCTGTTTTAACCCCACCTGATTACAGAGATGGAAAATACAATTTACAGGCAATTCACCATAGGGAATACATGGTTTTCAAAGCTTTTTAACACTTATAGCGCCCCCTATACTCCGATCTCCATAAAACTTTGCATGTGTCTTCAACATGTTATGCCACATATACCCAACAATTTTCGTGAAGTTTTGAGTTTCCCCTTAGGATTTATAGGCTTTTGAGTGTATTTTGCCACACCTCTTTTCTAAATGGCCCTGTTATAGCCATACAAATGCAAAAAATCAACTTTTTTTTGATAATTATTGATCTAGAGAGTCCAGAGAATTGTCCTAGACTGGTTTAATTCTGATTGCGCAAAAAACCAGGGACTAGTTCGCAAAAGTAGGTTTTTAACATTATTGCAAATATTTATTTAACGATTTGATTGACAGAAATGGTTCTAGAGGCAAAGTTGTTCAACATGAGGAGATCTATCATATGATATGCATATTTTGCCGATGTGTGCAACACCACGTGATTGCAGAGCCATAAAACTCGTTAGCGCCAACTAGTGGCCGATTTCTTTCAAAATTCTTACAGACCTCTAGGACCATGAGTCAAACATGCCTACTGAGTTTCGTTCCGATCGACCTCCGTTAACCCTGTCTAATAGGTGCTCAAACTTCATTGGCCGATGGCAGCCATGTTTTTTGAGATACGCCAATGTTCTCATAGACAGACATGGTACCTTGGACCAAGACACTGCATACCAATTTTCAAGTCAATCGGACTAGCGGTCGCGTGGTTATAGCCCTTTTTGTGTTTTTTCCATGTTATAGCGCCACCAAGTGGCCAATCGTCGCGATTTTTTTATAGTGACCAAAGACTGAGCCCATAAACATGTGTACCAAGTTTGGTGATGATATCTCATTTCTTGCTGAAGTTATAGCCTCTTTAGTAAAATAGGCTCCGCCTTAAATGTACATTTCCACGCCCCTTTTCGTTCATGAGTCAAAATTTCAACTTTTTTTTGATAATTATTGATACTCAGTCTAGAGAGAACATTTTGGCACTGGTTTGGTTCTGATATGTCAAAAAACCAGGGACTAGTTCGCAAAAGTAGGTTTTTGACAAAATTCAAAATGGCGGAAAAATTTGCATACCGGAAATGAAATCAGAGATATACGTTTTGTTCGCCAAGGTCTCAGCTTTCCAATGATATAAGACACTTGACCCTTAGGATGAACGGTTTAGGAGTTATGAGCCATTTCGCGTTTTTGGTTGCTGTAGCGCCACCTATTGGCCAATCTGGCTCATAATTTGATAACCTCTCCTCGATTTTTGGACTACCTATTGACAAAGTTTGAAGTCTCTAGCATTTACGGTTTGGTCTGCACGATGAGTTTTACGGCAGAATAATAATAATAATTAAAGCTGCAAGCAGCATTTAGCGGGGTTCAAGCCTTTAAGGCCTTTTAAGCACATAGGCATTAAAGACATTAAGTTTTATTTAACAAGATTTTTAACACTAAAATAATAGATGGAAAAGTCCATTTACAGCCAATATGGGCAATTTACCATAGGAAATGCATGGTTTTT
This sequence comes from Pseudorasbora parva, assembly GCF_024679245.1. Classification (NCBI taxonomy): domain Eukaryota; kingdom Metazoa; phylum Chordata; class Actinopteri; order Cypriniformes; family Gobionidae; genus Pseudorasbora; species Pseudorasbora parva. Next base: position 12,790,340 of record NC_090178.1, on the reverse strand, counting down.
AAAGCTTTTTAACACTTATAGCGCCACCTATACTCCGATCTTTGTAAAACGTTGCATGCTTCATCAACATGGTATCCCACATATACCCAACAATTTTCGTGAAGTTTTGAGTTTTCCCTTAGGATTTATAGGCTTGTGAGTATATTTTGCCACGCCTCTTTTCTAATTGGCCCTGTTATAGCCATCCAAATGCAAAAGTTCAACTTTTTTTCAATGAATATTTATCTAGAGAGTCTATAGAATTGTCCTAGACTGGTTTTGTTCCGGTCGGCCAAAAAACCAGGGACTAGTTCGCAAAAGTAGGTTTTTAACATAATTGCAAATATTTAATTAACGATTTGATTGACAGCAATGGTTCCAGAGGCAAAGTTGTTCAGCATGAGGAGATCTATCAAATGATATGCATATTTTGCCGATGTGTGCAACACCACGTGATTACAGAGCCATAAAACTCGTTAGCGCCAACTAGTGGCCGATTTCTTTCAAAATTCTTACAGACCTCTAGGACCATGAGTCAAACATGCCCACCGAGTTTCGTTCCGATCGGCCTCCGATAACCTTGTGTAATAGTTGCTCAAACTTCATTGGCCAATGGCGGCCATGTTTTTTGAGATACACCAATATCCTCATAGACATACATGCTACCTTGGGCCAAGACACTGCATACCAATTTTCAGGTAAATCGGAGTAGCAGTCGCATGGTTATAGCTATTTGCAGGTTTTTTTCACATTATAGCGCCACCAAGTGGCCAATCGTCGCGATTTTTTTATCGTGACCTCAAATTGAGCCCATACACATGTATACCAAGTTTGGTGAACATATCTCATTTCATTATTGAGTTATAGTCTTTTTAGTAAAATAGGCTCCGCCCTGAGCGTCCATTTTGAATCCCCTTATCTTCCCTGAATCGAAATTTCAACTTTTTTTCAATGAATATTGATATGCAGACTACAGAAAACATTTTGGCACTGGTTTGGTTCCAATCGGTCAAAAAACCAGGGACTAGTTTGCAAAAGTAGTTTTTCGACAAAATTCAAAATGGCGGAAAATTTTTCCAGACGGAAATAAAATCGGAGATATACGTTTTGTTCGCCATGGTCTCAGCTTTCGAATGATATAAGGCACTTGAGTGTGGACTAAACGGTTTAGGAGTTATGAGTCATTTTGCGCTTTTGATTGCTGTAGCGCCCCCTATTGGCCAATCGGAGTCATAATTTGATAAGCTCTCCTCGATTTTTGGGCTACCATGTGGCAAAGTGTCAAGTCTCTAGCCCTTACGGTTTGGTCTGCACGATGCGTTTTAGGGGAGAATAATAATAATAATAAAAACCCTAACAATTACAATAGTGTTTCAGCACTTCGTGCTTGAACCCCTAAAAATCAATACAATTACAATAGGGTTTCAGCACTTCGTGCTTGAACCCCTAATTATTGTTACATTTAATTTTTATATTTTAATATTTTACCATATTTATTACTGTACTTTTTAAATTTAAAACAGCATATATATATATGATATCATGATATACCTTACAATTTAAACTATATATACCTATTCCTAACCCTAACCCTATATTTCACCAAAAATGTAAATTACCCCATGATTGGCTCACCAAGAAGTCATCCTAGGTGTACATTCTTCTTTCAGACGAATACAATCAGAGTTATTTAAAAAAAAAAAAAAAAAAAAAAAAAAAAGCATTATAATGGCAGTGAATGGCAGCCCAAAATCAGAACCCCAAAAAAGTTATAATTAATAAAAGTTATAATACCCATTATAAAAGTAATCCACATGGTTCCGGGGGTTAGTAAAGGCCTTTGAAGCAAATCCATGCCATATTTGCAACAAAAAAAAATCCAGTGGACTGCATTCTGTATTCAACTTACGGAAAAAAGCGTAACTGGCGTGACAATGACGTCTGACGTACCGTGAGCATTTTGAACTGCGAGAGGTGTTACACTTTCTTCATAAGTTAACTATGGAAGGCGGTCTGCCGAAAGCTAGAGATTTTACTTCATTAAGTTATAAAGAAATTGAATACCACTATTAGTAAAGCTAGTATGATCCTGTATAATATCAGTCTTTAAAATGCAAGATATTTAAAGGGATAGTTCACTTTGAAATTGCATTTTGATATGTTTTAGCTTACCTCATGGGCATCCGAGATGTAGGAGTATTTGTTTCCCCAGTAGTTTCAATTTTGATAATTTTAGGTCAAACCGTTCTTGTCTGTGCCTCGCATAATGCAGGTCTATGGTCACCACCTCAAAGAGCATACACAGAGAAGTCCAAATTTAACAATCCCCCAAACAATCGCACGAATGTCACCACAGGAAACACGCACGCGCCCTCGGATCAGTCGGACATAGTGGTGTACAAGAGGTAAAAACAATATAAATACTGTTTGTTTTCTCACACAAACCGCTCGTTTTGTGTCTTAGGCCATCAGTGTGTACTTACGATGGGGGATTGTTTAAT